>NC_136814.1:35443036-36043036 GCF_951394365.1 Tetrao urogallus | reverse complement strand
CAGTTGCTTGAAACTCTGTGGAATGCTCAATTTATTGAACAGACGGGTGGAAGCAGCAAATAGGCAGTTTTGGCACCTTGAGAGCTCCAGAAAAATGGTTAAATAGGAACTGCTTTATTTTGGGAAATGGATTTCAGTTGTGTGCCCCAAGTACTTCAAAACTGTCCATAAGTTCTCCTAAAAATCTTATTTTTCTGTTCTCTAGAAATTTAACTTGCTCAGGTCAAGACCCAAGGAAAAACACAAGCCCTTCCCTGGAGAGTGTTCTGGGCTATGTCTTGATTACTGTTGTTTAGGTTTTCTTTTCTTTTCTTTTTATATTTCTTTTTAAATTTGGCTCGACAAGCAGGAGAATAAGATGTTAGGACAAAGAAAAGCTATGTGTCAAACATTAATCTACAAACTGAAGGTCTGTTGGAAATGAATGTAACAAGAATGTGTGTTTAACAATATCACAGTTTTGATTGTAAACAAACAAACAAAGCCCCTTTTTTGTTTTATTTTGTTTTGTTTAATGTTTGTTATATTTTTTTAACTGAGAGTATATTGAGCTAAGGATTGAAACATTTAAAGAAAATATTTACATATTACATTGATAACGAGGCTTTTCCAGCACTGAACTTCAGCGCTGCATCCAGCTTAGAGGCCAACTGTGCTGCAAAATTCAGTCACTGAAACGAGCACGTTAACATCTTGTTGTAAAGCTGCATTAATGAATGTCTGAAAGGCATATGCACAGGGAAATGCCCTGTGTGCTCTGACAGTGCTGCTCCTTGCTTTTGCTTTTTGGGCAGGCTCAGCCCACTGCGCTAGCAGTCAGGGAAGCAGAGTCCAGCTGCCCACCACCGGCCAAAATGGCATACTGGGGGGGCTGAATCACAGCAGCAGCCTTCAATACACCACGAGGTGAGAATTTCTGTCTAGAAAATTAAAAAACTGGTTTCAGTAAGAGTAAAACTGATTAATGATTTGTTCAGTGGCTCCAAAGGAGGGCCTGGAAATCTCATTGAAACCAGCTCAGTCTCAGGGATGTTAGAAAAGGACTGATTTTTTTCTTCTATGTAGAAGGTAAGTCTTAGGTTATGCTGCATAGCCCTGGATCCATAAGGAAAGATAGGATGGACTCATTCTGTTACACGTTTTGAAAATAAAACACAATAAAATGTGGTAAATATGGAAATCATATTTGAAATATTTGGCTACTTACAGACAAATTGGAAGATGAAAAAATACTGTTTTTTAATCTGAAAATGGTGCTGCTTGTATGTGTAAGTGCTAGAAGAGAGAATAAATCTAATGGCCATATGTCTTCTCTTGACTACAGCCTTTTAAGTGATTGAAAGTCAGGTTTTTGTTTTCAAGTGTCTGCTGTTGGTTAGTTGTGGAACTTGACCGCAACCATTTTAGAAGGTTTTGAAGCATGTCTGTAATATGGCTGAGAAAACAGTTTTTGTGCTGAAAATTATTTTTATTGGTAACAGACTGACAAAGGAAATTTTATACATTCAATTGATTATCTACTTTTTTGGCAATAGTGTGGCTGTAGTTCACAGCCTGCAATAAACATTCATTTCTTCCTACATCCATTTGACTTTTTGCTCATTTTTTTCTGATGAAAAAAAATTTAATGGGTACTAAATGGAGTTAAAAAATGAGGTAAGTATCAATATGATATATAGCTACACATTTGCATTGTGCATATCTAAATGAAAGGCAAGCCTCAAAGTTGTTCAAATTGATAAGTAATGGATTTTCTGAAACTTGATGCCTTCTTAATCATGCCTGGAGGTGCTGTACGCGCAAAGCCGCTCACTGAGTGCTGCCAGCAGTGGCAGGGTCTGCAGCTGGTGTTACTCATGCACTAGCTTCTCTCCTCCTTCTGTCAACACATTGCCCGGACTGCTCAGCCCACAGCCAGAGCCTCCCATCACCCTTCCTACTGATTTGTTTTACACACATACAGCTGCTCGTGAAAAAAAAAAAAAGAAAGAAAAAAAAAAAAAAGAAAAAAAAAAAGAAAAAGAAAAAGAAAAATGAAAATGAAAATGAAAAACAAACCTTGCAGGTTGTTTCTGCCTTTCTGCCAGCCTACAGCAGTTGTGCATAATTGGGGAATTTGAAGATAACATTCTGACCACACTTTGGAAACAGAATATTCATTATGCTATACTTAAGGATTTATAGTATTAAAATAAGAGGTAGAGAAAGGTTTTTGTTTTTTTTTTCTTTTTTTTTCTTTTTTTTTCTCTTTGATAACATCTCCCACAATCTGTAATTGGACACTCACTGCACAGTATGTGTGTCAACAGAAGATTTTGTTCTTACTGCTCCTTCATGGGCAGCAAACACAACTTGTGCACTGTGTGACTTCATTATCATGTGCTACCCTACAATAAGCTGATACTTTTATTGGGCTATTTATGGGAATTGACATGCCCTTTTTCCAAGGAACAGAGGTAGCAGAAGGATTCCACATACTTTTTTCCCCATTTCACAGCACTTTGGTTTCCTTCAGGGATTCACTACAAATAGTTGAATTCATGGTTTTTAGTACCATTAATTAAAATTAAGCAAGTTAAACCACAGCCTTTCATGCCCCCTGACATGAAGAAATCTTTTTTTTTTTTTTTCTATTTTCTAATAGTTTTGAGGAAAAAAAAAAATGTATTCTACTTTCCCTGCTTGACTGCATAGTTTAAAGTGACGCTGTGCTGCAGTCTGGGTAAGAAATCTTATTTTCATATAATTTCAGGAGCCAAAAATATTCAAAATCTATAGAACAAGGTTTTAAAATGTAAGGGAGTAGAGAGAAACTTCCAATACTGTCATATCCAATTCCTCTATTATTACATGCAACATAGCTATTCTCTGATTTCTTTTCCAATTTAACTGAAACAAATTGCCAGATTTTTCAAATCAAAATATTGTATTGGGACCGAGACTCGCCTCTAATAGCAAAGGAATCAATTCTACCAAATTTCTAGCCAACTCCTTCTATCTCCAGCAGCTGAAAATATGGCTCTGCTAGGGGCTGCTAAATATAAGGAAAGGAAGGGGAAGCATCATGAAGAAGGAATTATTCTGCATAACTTTTATGATCATGGTGGCTTCATCACTTTGAAGCTCAACTTCAAGAATGATATTTACCTGTCAAAATTCCATCTCATCAAAACCCAGAATCATATCAATAATCATTCTTTAGAAAGTCTTCAGAAAAGGTCTTTAGTTTTAGCTTTCAGAGCACATATTGCTGTCTCATTTGAAAGTATTCTTACAGTGTTACATTAAGTGAAATTACAGGAAAATAAGCATGTGGAAAACAAGCATTTTTTAAAAAACGTCTTAGGCTGATTTTCCCTCTGGTGCAAATCCATGAGACAAAGGCATAAGAAAGAAAAAAAATGAAGTACTATTTAAAGACTTTGGAAGGAGAGCAGGGTCCTTCAGACAAACAGAGAGATCCAGAGTGTTATGACAAAGAATCAGAACAGTGTCTGGACAGACCTGGAGGTACTTGGAGCCGAAAAGCATAGAGAATTTTTTTTACGCAGAATCATTGAAAAGAGATTTATTGTACTTTTCCTTTTGTGCGGCTTAAAATTCCTCCAAACTTAAACCTGTATCAAGTACTCTTCATTAGTCACTGTATTCATTAAGGACCAACTGTCAAGTAAAAGTATAGCAGCTCTGGGCTTGTAGCTGAGTCGGGCTCCAGGCGGCTGTTGTGTGAGATGTGATGAAGAGCCTTTACCAGGACTGAAATGAGAGTGTTGTTTTTGTTACACGTTATGTTGTCCCTGCCTGAGTTTTTTCTAGTGAATGTTATAATCCCTTAGTTTAACCAGCAGTTTAAGTTGAAATATATAAATCAGGAAAGGAATATTTGAATGTGTGTTTGAATCCAAATTCCTTCTTTGTTTATTTAACCATGAGAGAAATGTTTCTTATTTACTAACTCTTGTATCTGATGTAGAGAAGCAAGAGATGTAATACTTGACCTTGAAATCCTGATCGTTTAGGTTGTGGGGGAGGCATCCAATATTATTAGATTTTTCACTCACTCCAGCTACTCTTGGAAAAAACAATGGAAAATTTGGCTTCTCTAGAAAAGAATAGAGATCAATATTTTGTATTATTTATTTATATAATTG
The DNA here is from genome assembly GCF_951394365.1 of Tetrao urogallus. NCBI lineage: Eukaryota > Metazoa > Chordata > Aves > Galliformes > Phasianidae > Tetrao > Tetrao urogallus. Next base: position 36,038,885 of record NC_136814.1, on the reverse strand, counting down.
ACTACATTGAGATAAATCAAACTGTAATTTTGAAAAGCTTCATGTTTCTTACTGACAGCTGATCAGATATTTGTAGAGAAAGCCATTAGTAAATCCCATGTGCAGTGCTCACCATTTATGTGGTATATTTACAGTTCTTTACAAAGCAAGTGATAGAAGAATAAGTACTTTGCCTTAAGGAGCAATCTGAGAGGCTGATTTTCTTTGAATGTGGAGTTACACAATGGTGAGTACAGCTTATGAAAGGGAGCCAATTTGGAAATCAAGTTAACACTCCAGAGAGAAAGACTGTGTTCCAAAGGGAGAGACAGTCTGAAAAGTATTCTAAGATATGAACAAGTAAACCTCAGTGTCGCAGATGCAACCGCTTTTAATTGCTGTATTAATAGTTTTGGCATTCACCACAGCCTGGATTTTATAGAGCTATGAACAAGCCTGGCACAATGGTTATACCATAAAATAGTGCTAAAGGCTTTGCAACCAGTGATCTGAATTCTAGCTTAGCTGTGGTTGAAATTTTCCCCATATCAGAATTCCCCAGTAAGTGGGAAATGTGCACAGCCAAAGTTAAAGCATTTTCCTAACCAGCTGAACTCTGTATTCTCTATCAGCAGGAGATTTAAAAAAAAACAAAACAAAACAAAAAAAAACCCACAATATTATTTGTGCAGAAAGGTGTACTTCTAGATTCTTTTTTGTCTTTTACAGCTCTGGCTTTCTCTGAATGGGGATTAGGATTGACTCCATGAAAACCAGCGTGGGTAGGTTGTCCAAATTCACTAGTAGGAAAAAAAAAGTGAAGAAAGGCAACTTCTAAATCCTTTGAACAGTGAATTAAAGGACAGCACTCTCTTGGACAACTTAAAGGAGAAAGTATTTAATATGCAAGAAACATCTTGGAGGAAATCATTAAGAAGTTTAAAAAGCGAAGAGAGTGAAGGATAGTGTCACTGCCATGGCAACATCTACTTTTCAGATCTGTATAGGTATGCAGTTGGATTCCTATGTAAAGTAATGCCTGAAATATTAGTAAAGAAAGTGGCACTGTTATTACTCTGTTCATAGACTTTGGGTTTGCAGATATAAGAAAAACTCAACATATGTGAAGACATTAGGCATATTTGCAATGCTGTGTACATACTGTCTTTAATTAATCAGCCTTTAGATTTGCTAGCAGAGTTTGTTCATTTTGTAGCTTAAGTAGATGTGTTTCTTTCAGTTGCTTAATTGTTTTACTTCGCAGGGTGAGATTAGTATGATAGTTGTGTCTTTATATCAGTTGCTCCAGTTGCCCCTCCATACATTTTTTTATAACATATCTTTATCATCCTACTGATTCTCTCTCTAAATGAAACAATACTTCAATTTCCTTCCATATAGCAGCCAGTCAGTAATTCTAATATCATATCTTGTCTGTTTGAGAACATCTTTGTCATATCCTTTTTAAAGACATAATGATAAGAAATGAGATAAATATTCCCAACAAGTACATATAATTGATCCTCATAATGACATTATGAGGTTTTTTGTTCTGTGTTTCAGTTCATTCCTTCCAGCAATTCAACAATTATTAGAGCAGAAGATATGAGCACCTCAAACTTCCCTTCCATTTTACAACTTGATATTTTTTAATAATTCAGTTCAATGACAGCTGTATTCCCTTCCTCTAAGCATTCTGACCTGTCTGAAGGTGCTCATAGATTTCTGTACTTACATTTACAGTGCAAACATTTGTTCCTCAAATGTACATGCTAATATAGCCCATCTTACATTGCAAGGAGATCTCCTTTTTCCAATTAGCACACACAGAGTCAACTTCTCCTCACAAATTTCCAGGAGTAATTAAACAAACAAACAAATAAAACAGAGCAAGAACAACACAAAAGTGCTGAGATCTCAGGTTTACTTTTCATTATTGCTCTCTGCACTGCAGATGAGTAAGATTAACTTCCTTCTACTGATTTCTATCTGCTGGTAGTTAGGAGGAGAAAAAAGTTCCTATTAAATGGCTTGAAATATATGAAACATTATTTTTAAGTGATAACAAATTTTCTGAAAAAACAAAATGAAAGCAATAGCCCCTAATACATCCTCTTCCCACTTAAGCTGGAAGCCAGCATTCAGGGACTGACAGTACCTATGGCATGGGACTGCCTCCTTGCTTCTGACAGCTGTCCACAACACTTAACCAAGTCCTCTCATGGAGGGTTTAGTGCTTGCACCCCATGGTGCTGCTCCTCTCTCTTCCCCTCTTGACTTCCTTACTCTTTTCTTCTCTCTTTCTCTTTCAGTATCCCCATCTTTCAACTCCCACCACAGATAGTTCCCCTCCTCTCTCATCCCGCAAGATGCACCACTTCCTGCCTTCAGTTTCACCCCAGGGACTGATGAGGATAGTGGCTGTGGAAGGGGCTCGTGCTCACAGCACATCACTCCTCCTGATTCTGGACTGGACTACGCCCCATCTTGGCACAAGCCTATCTGCAGATGTCCCCCATGGAAGAGTATAACCATTTTATTTCTGCACTCTCTTTACCCTTTTGTTCCCCCACATCACAGAAATTACACACAGCTAACAATTTTCTACAGCCTTTTGCAGTTAATTGCATCCACTGCCTTTTCAAAAGTCTTGTGGTGTAACACTTATCGTTCTTCCTTTGGGTATGTTTATGATAATTCTATTTTATGTTGCTTAATATTTCCAGCTTTATCATTTTCTCTCTCTATATAAGGACCTTTTTCTTGCTATTTTCCCAGAGTAGAGACTTTAGATACATAAATATACCAAATATGTCTGTTATAAAATGTTGCCTACATTTCCTCACATGCTAGTATACCTCTCAATTAAATGACTCATACAGATCAATGACTCAAAGATGCTTTATATGCAGATATATTCTATGTTTATCCCGCAGACCACCCACTGCCAGCAAATACAATTATCATTTTATAATTGAAGGAGAGCTGGAGGGATAGAGGAGTGTATATACATGCATTTGTACGTGCTTGTGAGTGTGCATCTCACTTGCTATATACATACATATGGACAGATAAATGGATAGGCAGATGGATGAACGATGTGCACATTCATACTTACTGGAGTAGAAAAAGGGAGTTAAGTAAGTAAAATGTCCTGAGCAATATTATAGTAGAACAATCAAAATGTAGTATACTGGCATCATACGTACTGCAGATGAATATTAAAGGCTGCATTGAGTGCAGTGCTAATGGTATTCCAATCCTCCTGCCCAGGCTGACACTGATAGAGCACCTGCATTACAGCAGTCAGGGCAGGAGATGGGAGAGCACTGGCCAGGCTGATCCTCTCCTCCTCGTCCACAAGCACACCTTTCTGTCACTGCCTGTCTTTTACTCAATTAGGATAATCACATTTAGCTGAGGAACTAATTGCAGAAGATCAGATAATGAGTTTGTATTCTATGTGAATGCATTTCATCTGGGCTTTAAAAGAAAGGCAATGCCAGAGCAACAAAACCTGGAAATGGTTTTGAAAGAAGAAAGCCGGCTGTGACTTGATCTGTAGCATGACATATTACAGTCACAATGAGTAAGTGTTTGCAGTGCTAACAGTTGTTTATTTCCATGCAGAGGTGGATGGGAATTTTTCATCAAATCATACTTTGAATTTCTCATGCTGGATTTGTCTGAATTTTCAAATTTAATTTGCATGGGGAAAAAATTGGCATTTTTTTGTCCTTTCTGAAAGGTCATAATAATTTATGCTGTTAGTCAAAATACTAATTTTAATTTTGGTTTCTTATTTTTTATACAGAAGTGTTTCTATTTTTGTTGCAATTAAAACTTAAAACTGGGTTTTATAAAAGCATAAAAAGTACACATTTGTTCTGAAAAATAAGATAAAATATTTCAGTGAGGTAGCAATTCTCTTAAACCAAGTAGTAATAAAATTAATATAGCATATTTCAAATGCATGAATATGCTGTGTTGTTAAACTAGTGACTGCCATTTATGACAGTGAAAAACAGTGAAATAAAAAATGTAACTTTGGGGCTTGGAAACAATCTTGAATTCTTCCAAACAACTTAAAATCCAAATGTTAAGTTTCTGTATTGAAGAATGCATTTATAGTGCCAGAAGGAGAAAGGTATTTGAAGAGAGTGGAAATGAAAACTATGTGATTAATTTCACTATTTATTTTATTTTTTTGTTTTTTTAGACAGACATTACACAATGAAAACTGACATGCTGCATAAAGTAGATAATTATGGTTTACATGTGATCAGCAAAGAACTCAGAATACTTCTCCAGACTTCACAGCAAAGTCAATACAGCGAAAAAGGATGGATTGCAGCAAGCTATGCAAAGTGAGAAAGCAGTTTTGACAACCCAAACCTCCTGACAACTGCCTGCAGAGCTGAGGGGCAGCCCTCTTCCCAGCCCTTTGGCAGAGAAGGCAGAGGGATGGTGTGAATTCTTGGCCAGCTGGCATAGCACCAGGGGCTGAAAAGGGCACTGAGGCAGCAAGCCTCACTGTGAATGTGTGAGACATGACAGCTCTGAAAATCCAAAACTCAGGGTGTGCACATGTGAGGATGTGCATATCCTCGCAGCAGGATTTCTCAGTGACCTTTAGAGTGCTGTTATTAAGCCAGAGGAATTTCAGTCAATTCCTTAGTAGTTAGGACAAGCAGGTTTCTTGTTTAGCTGCTTATATGTGTACCTTGGGACATATATTTAGAGTGTTAGGTTTAGATATGATATTTTTTGATGCACCTGTATTTCTTCAACCATCTCACCCAATGACTCCACTAGAAGCAGCCAACCCTCACACTTTCACGTGGCTTCTAGAAGCAGACATTTAGCAAGGAGATTTATTTTGAATTTACCATTGTGCAGTGAGATACATGAATTTTCAGTTCATGCCATTTAGATTTTCTTTTTCCTCAAATAATAATTCTATATATCTTCTCCAGATTAATGGGATTAGGTTGGGAGGGGGAATATGATTACCATGGGCCCACACCACCACTGGTAGTCTGATTCTGGAGCTTTTGTTCCCTTCTCATGGACCTTTCCATTTTCATCCAAGTTGCCAATTTTTTTGTCAGCTTTCATGAACTGTATTTCCAGCTACTTGATAGTATGATACAGAGATCATGACCATGGTTTTGTAACAATGGTTTAGATTCTTTCCAAAAAGATGAAAATGGAAGTGGGTGTTGCTTTATATTCATGAAAGCTATCATCTTAATTTCATGAAAGTCACAATAACTGTTCTTGTACTACTGCAACCAAGACTGAGATTTTGGACAAGTGGTATTAAAAGAAAATTTCCAAAGTATCTGATATAGTTTAAATATTTGGAGTAAAATAAGGGGGGAAAAAAAAAAAAAGTTACTGCATGTAATCTGTTGACATGGCAGTTCTGCCATATCATTTCTTCCTTTTTTTAGTAAAGATAGAACAACTTTCATTCATTTCAGCTAATTATGTCAATGTCTAGAGAACTGAGACACAATGATTCCAATGAACTCCTATATGTTGTGTCAAGTCTACTGCCTGCATCTGCTCATCAACTACAACATTCATTTCATATCTTATGCATTGTGTGACTGGAAAAGGAAAATATTTTCCCTCCCTCTCTGCCAGTTTATAGTGCCAGTGCACCACTGTATCATTCAGAGTATGACACAGACTCTCCAAACCAAGGTGATGAGGTGAGATCACCCACACCATATTTTTCATATGCTTAAATCTGTATGTATTAGTAACAAGCAGAGCATGCCAGTTATTTGACAGTAACTTTATTTAATATGTTTCAAGGATCCTTCCAGCAGGATAGTCAAAGCATAAATGAGTGTCTTGAACTCTGAGAGACAGCCTGGGGAATCCCATCCATAAAATGACTGTTTATATGTTCATGTGCTTACAAACAGCAGAGGTGGTAGCAGCAGCAGATTCTCTATACTATGTAGAATTGGTGTGTTTCAGACTCAGAGTGCATGAATCAACAACGGGGATGAAAAGAGAAGCCATTTTTCATGCTTTTCTTGCACATCCTGAATGTCAGCGTAGTGTCAGGCATTAGAGCTGTTTATTCACACAGGTGTCTCCTCTGATCACCTACCTCTATCTTCTTCATCTTTGCCTCATCCTACTGAGGAAAACATTAAAAAGTCTAAAAAGTATTTGTTGATATAAGAAAAGTTCTCGACAATTACATATTTGGGAAAATGCATTAATGTTGAAATTCCTAAGTAAAGAATTGATTTTCTCCATTAATAATGACCATTTATCCATTTTGTCTTTCTTTTGGAAAGCCTGTATCTTTAAACTTACTGAAATAAAGCAAAGCCCTCACTGGTCCATCACTGTCATTCATGATGCCTTTCTCCTGCAAGAGTGCAGAGAAATCTAGAATTAAATTGGATACTGCGAGTAAAGAAATACAATTTATATTTAATCAGTTGGCTGGACCACATAATTCTTTTCAGGAACTTCCTCTACGTGCAGTTGCTGCAGCAAGCTGGGGAGGAAATATCTCCTCTTATGCAACAAACCTTAACACAAGTCTACAAGGAAATTTTCTTAATGTTTTCCCTCCGTGCAAAGCCACCTTGCTCTTCATCAAGAGCTGCTGAGAGCTTTGCCCAGAATAAACTGTGGCCAAAAATCTGACAGCCGCTGCTTGCTTTGGTGGAAGAAAAGGTCATCATCTTACAGAGTAAGAGTAAACAACAAAGATCATATGGAAGGTGAACCAAGCAGCTCCTTCCCCCTCTTTACTGTCTTAGCTGAGCTAAACATTGTACTCTTGTAGCCGCATTCTTTACTACTGCCAGACTTATTTCATGTACTTCTCTCTTCTTTTCCTCTGATGTCCTGATCAAGGTTGCATTGAAGAAAACAGACACATTACTTTAAGTAGACTTTATTTTGTATCAGTCTCCTTTCTATCTTTTGCTTTTTGACCAGCCATCCTTTGTTACAAAATAAGTAACTATTTTTTCACTGATTAACCTGTTCTGTTTTTTTTCCTTTGGGAGGCAGAGAAGAGTTGCGGAGTGTGGCTTGTTTGTTTGTTTTTACAGTAAAAGGATGGAGGAAATTTGCAATTGCACTGATTTCTTTAGACTGTCTGGGCAGTTTATGTTTGCACATCTGTACCTTCCAACTTTCCTACTTCTGTGAGAGCTACCTCCAGCACATTCCTGGGTTGTACCAAATGACTTCCTTGCATTCCCTCAGCAAGGCTCATTTGTTATACACTTCTGTGATTGACTGTACTTGCCTTTGAATTTTCAATTTATATCTTCCAATCAATTTTTAGGTCCACTGAAGGGTTTGAATAATTCTCTTTAATTATAGACTTTTTCTTGCATTCTCTGCAGACAGTGACATTAATTCGGGAACGCTAATAGGAATTAGACAATAGTGGCTACAGTGTTTCTAAGCATTTCTTAGAACAGCTGTGTTTTAAAGTAAAAACACAAAACAAATCTTTATTTATGGTGTTAAGCAGTCTTGAATTTTCCTTAAGATGAAATGCACTTCTCATTTTAGATGTATAGTTTCTTCCAAAGCATTAGTGCTTTTGGCTGGCTAACCACTGCATTCCTCCTACCAAATTATTAATTACACAATCTATCAAAGCACGTAGTCAGATAAATGGCTTGCCCTGCCTTCCTTGCCTTTTTGCTGTCTCAAATCATCTTCCCACACACATGAATGGATGAGCATTATGGCATACTCTTCTTAACCCTTAACCTGAAAGAAGTCAGGGTTTGGTATTCATGACTGAAGGCTGAGAAGAAGGAGGGAGTTTTAGAGCTAGTGGGAAGAGCACTGCTCTCTTCTGTGCCCATGGGGTGACCCTGTGGCCACTACATGAAAGGTTAATACAGATCATAATGTCTTTACCCATCCAAAATCTAAATATTCTGATGGAAGGAAAACCTGTAAGGAGACCAGAAGAGAGACATACTTGACCTTATTTTTTACTGTGTCATGATAATCATTTTTGCTAATATTCATACTTCTTGTTTGAGTAATACAACCTTGGCCCCTAGGATTTTGTAGAACTCCTTCCGGCCTCCCATACTAATGATATTATTCCAGAATCCTTTCTACATTATTTTTTTCTGTTATGTTTGAAATCTTACACAGTTCAAATGGAAGTTTAAAGTTTACCTGCCTCCTCATCTACAGCTGTCAGTTACCCAATCAAACAACTCACCTACAGAAAATAAAGGAGCAAGTATTGATTTTATTTACTATTCTTATTTCAATATTCTCCTTAAAAATCTTAGTAATTTCTCTGTAGTGTCCAAAAGAAATCCAGAAAATTTGGTAGTTCTGGAATATCTGTAAAAATTCAGCTCTTAATTATTCCCTCAAAGCCAAGGAATAAATTATGAGTTTAGTCCCACTATACATCTTCTTTATTAAGAACATGTTTGGGAGAATGGAAAATACAGCTTGTCTCACTTAAAATGCTCTGATCCCACATCAGCTCAGTTTTAACTTTGATCTTCTGAATACTAGAAAACATGAATCTCAGTAAGTGAGGAATTTTCCTAGTGCTTTCTCTTCTTAACCTGGAACAAACACAAAGTAACTCTTTTCTTCTCAGGCTGCAGCCCTGTGTCCTGCTGTGCCTGAAGCACAATCTTTATAAAGATGCCATTCCAGCTACCCAACATGCAGATTTTTTCTGTGGAATCTGGCTCTAAGTTCTGACAGTAAAACTGGCATCACTGAATGCCTCATCAGTCTCAAGGTCCTCTCCATCAAAGTGATTTAAGACTGGAAAGATCTCCTGGTGGAAGTGTTTAAGCTAGCCACGACTCCTTGGCAGGCACGTGAGTAGTAGCTTCTAGCACTGAGAAATACAACTCTGGACATGTATGTTTCTCCTTTTGCTCCAATCCCCTCCTGGCATGCGAGCTGTATCAATCTACCATTGTCACTTCAAATTTGAGAAGTGAGAAAATGAAGCACTTTTGTCTTCAAAAGCTGAAATGAGATGTGATAATGTGTTTCTACATAACAGCTGACGATTTTCCCCTGCCTCAAAGAGAATTGTGACTATGTATGAAATACTATCTGTAACTGACAGATCAAAACATATCAAAAAATGCTAAAGCGTAGACAGATAGGTGATCACTGTGATTAAGCATTTCTGATGGAGAGTTTTCAATGTCATTTGTCATGAAAAAAAAAAAAACAAAATCCAAAATACCAACAATAGGAAGCAGGAAGAACCTGGAATGTGTTGAAATAAATATTACAGACTATTCAGAGATTTCACATTATGCAACACTTATTGTGACCAAAATACAGCAAAAAAAAAAAAAAAAGGTTTTTTTTTTTTTCCTTTTCAGTTAATACAGTTGGATTGATTGTAACAATCCAAATATACGCAGCTTATATTTTACTTGTATACGTTTGGTCTTATTGAACCTTGCATTAGGACCACATTTCTGTGTACTGATGACATTGAAAATAAAAGAGACAACTTCTAAAGGTAGCTAATTTAGGTTCCCATGCCTTGAAAAAGTTCTCTAAAGATGTCTCTACTCTGAAAAGAAGTATTTCTGTCAGACTCCGTTCATCAGTGTTTTTAGTTGGCCAGCTGAAATTGTTCAACATGCAGACTGATGTGAATTTTCCTTATGTGTATAATGATCACAACACAATTTCCAGAGTAGTAGTTCTAACATAGGGCAGTGGACTGAACTTCTTCCAGCAGATACATGAACTATAGGTGTGATGATGATATTTTTATGCATTTTCAGATAAGAAGTACTCAAAGCTGCATTGATTTTTCTCAACTATTTTAAGAGAGCAATGTTGATTTTCAAGTGAAATTGTTACGGTCCATATGGTATTTCCTTTATCTCTTTGGGGAAAGCATGCATGCCCATTGACTCAAAATAATAATAATAATAATAATAATAATAATAATAATAATAACAACAATGCTCACAATAAAGATTTTTTCAGGTAAATTTGATTCATTTCAACATGAGATCTCTAATTTCATAAATCTATCATTTTGGAAGACTGCTGCATATCTAGGTAAAAAAATAATAACTATGTTGTGCTACCAGCCAGATCAAAATAATGGAAGTGATGGATTCTGAGTTTGAAGATGTTGCAACTTTAATTAAACTTAGTAACTATGATTCTCTGTCTGGACAAACTACTGAACTCACTGTCTCTATTAAAAGATAAGGAAATTGACATATGCATTTGTTATATTTTAACATGCTTTCAATTTGGTTGGTAGCAATCAAGAGGGTTGTCTTTATATAAATAAGGTGTCTTAGAGTTGTGTTAATTCATGTTTATTAAAAAAGGAAATAATTGGTACTCATTTTTAATATCTTCTTGCTGGAAGATTTCTTTCTTCAGTTAACTATTGACCATAAGAACACTTGCAATTATAATTACTGATTATCTTTTCTCCAGAATGAATATATTTTTTAAAATAATCTAATACTATCCTTATTGCACAGTTGTTCTAACTACATGGACTTGTTTACAGCCCTTTCTGTTCCTTTACTGTCCTGATGGGAGCCTACTGGACAAGGTACAGTAACAGCATTTTATGTTATCTCTGTGCTATACCTTTTCGTTCAGACAGGCAAGTCAATCATTATTGCAACTGATAGAAACTCCCTCAGATGAATGTTGGAATGCTGCAAGGTAGACTAAAATATAATTGGTGCCAGAAACTTCTCACAGCTGATGGCAATTTACCAGTCATGTTTAGATGTTGCAATTGCCCCAGTTCTCCATGATATCCCACAGTTCCTGCAAAAAGCAACAGCCAGTAAATCATCAAGCAAAAGCAGACAGAAAACAACCCACTTGCTGTTTTTTTTTTTTTCTTTTTTTTCCACCTTGTTTTCATTTGGTTCAATCTAAATACTTTGCAGAGTTCATAAACTACAAAGTTTAGAAAGGAAAAAAAGGAGGTTTCTGAACCAGGAGGCAGGAAAAAATCTGAAAGAAGTGAGGACATCCTTACCAAGTTCTTGATTGCTATCATCCTGAACTGCCAGCATCCTATTTCTGGGATTGAGATAAGAGATGTCAGGGTTCACAGCAAACCCTGAAACACAGGGCACAGGAGGGATCCCTCCAACACCCCAGTTAAGTCACCTTTTCAGTGGCTTTGTTCTCCATAGAAAGAGAGCTTCCTTGCTCTGTTGCAAAGTGGATTTAATTCTCTTCCTTACTGAGTTTTTGAGATCTATAGCTGCTTTCATTTTTGAGTGCTTGTTTGGAAAAAATGAGAGAATGAAGTGTAACAAAAGAAAAAGACCTAAATGTATATGCCTTGTTTAACAGATGGTTGAGGAGAGTGGGATGGCAAAGGCATGATGATCTGAAAATAACTGAAGGATGGAGTTAGGAGACAGTACTGTGTTAACAAAAGCTGTTGTAGATTATTAAAACAAAAAAGGTTTCAAAAGAATGGTCTGTTGGAAGACTTTGTCTCTGTCTCTCTCTGTCCCCTTTCTTCCATTCTTCCAAACAAATAGAATAAACCATCCTTTCCTATGGAAGATGAAATTACAATACAATGCAACACCTGAAAATGTAAAAGCTAATATTCAAAGAAGACACTTTCAAATGAAAAATTTTCCCAGACAATAAAGATGATCAAGATTTGAACTTACTTGAAAAGATTCTGATCAGTCATCCTGCTGCTGCTGATAACAAGAAGTACATTTCAGACAAATGCATTTTTTTTATTAAATTGATTTTTTTTTCTGGCTTTCACACTTGATAGGGATATGTCTGATTAAATTCTGAGGCAAATCAAAAGAAATTCTCTTTACAAAATAAAAGTTAACTTATTAACTTACTCATTTTAGGGGAAAATAAAAAGTCAAAAAAAGTTAAAAAAAAAATATCCAAAGGTAGCATCAAATGTTTACTACTTACAGAACAAACTCTACAAATGTTAAATTTCATGTACAATGCTAATCCTCAGAGGAAAAGGAATAGCTTATCAATTAAGGGAAGATAATTAAGTATGCTAGATTTACCACATCCTTCTTTTTTTTTTTTTTTTTTTTTGTTATTGTTTTGTGTTTTAAGTCCTTCTGATGACACGTGACTGTCACTCATGCAACCTAAAGTCTGCTAAAAATTTAATGGAAAGCTCACTGTGGCCAACTCTGTAGAATTCAACATTGCTGAAGCTGCTCTCACTTAAATTAAGTTGAACACAGAGCTAAAAAAAGGACATATTTTTGCACAAATTGTATGTAAAATTGAGACAGATAACTTCCAAATTGCAATTTGAACTAATTTGCCATTGATTTTAGAAGTGAATTTTATTTACATCTTGTACATTAAGAAATTAACTAAGCATCCTAACTTCTGCTCCTCTGAATATATGCTGCAGTTTGAACATCTCAGTTTCTGGTTTTTAGCCCGATTTAGAAACAAATGTTTATACCAAATGCACATTCACATTCATTTTAATTCAGATAAATAAATGCAAATTTCCTGTTTGTCTCCCTCTACTAAGGATGGACGATAGGGCAGTCTCAAAACGTGTGAATTGTAGAATTTTTTTGATGAAATTGGATTGGAAGTAATGCCTGCTAGTGAGCTTTCATCTCAGACTGATAAAATGTACATACTGCTGCAGTCAGTGGTGAGAAAACTCATGTAGACCTGCATATCAAATGTCTCTCCTGCAAGCACACATTCACCACTCCTCCTCTAAAGGATGACTGAAGAGAGAACGCAGATCCATGAATCTGATTTTAGAGTACAGTCCTTGGAAGAAGTTCACAGAAGTTATTTATGAGCTTTTAAACAATTGCTAGAGGAAAAAAAACAAAAGTCTTGGCAGCTATTCCCAGAGATATTCCTGGTTTGAAGCCAACGAGTAGCCTATCAGCTAGGTTTACATAGCCGTATTCCTTCTTGGGCAGTAGGGTTTTAGCACAGTGAACCTTTCACTGCCACATTGTGTCATAGTCTCAGCAGAAGGAACTAATAATACTGGCTATAGTGCCTGCGAGTGGGACTAAGAGCATAACGGTTACAGCACAGTCCATACTCTCCTTGAAGATGTTCTTAGGCTTAGTTTTGCCCAGTTTACTAGTTTATGCACTCCCTGTGTTCTCCACACAGCTAGTCAAAACAGAGCAGCTAGCCAATGCCCAAGGCATAGCAGAGTATGATTATGACATCTGTTTTGAAGGTACAGTCTTGTCCCAAAACAAAGCCTTTAACACAAATACTCTGTAGAAATCCTCCATAAATTGAGACATGCTGCTTGGGCACCCTGAGGGTGAAAACAGTACGAAACTTCAGTACCTGGTACATAGGTGTCCAACCTTTTTCACTGAGTGAAAAGGAATTGTCCTGGGCTGCATTCACAAAAGTCACTCTGAAAGTAATGCCTCCTTTTTTTTTCCACATGGAAACTAGCACAGCTACAAAGAGTACAACAACACTATTTGATAGGACAGATTCTTAGCTACAAATCACTGTTTTTCAACACAGTCACCACCACTAGCTATCCATTTTCACCAGCAATGATCAAGAACCAGTGGAGGTGAACCATTGTCACTGTCACCAGAGCTAAAACGCATCACCTCGTGGTGCTTACATCCACTGTTTGGTTTTCACAAACATTCAGTAAATGTTGATGAATGTCAATGGCTGCAACCTTTTCCACAATGAGTAATTTAATGACACACCTTTGCTTCATACACACTTTTGTGTAAGATGCTATTTTGTTACCACCATCTGTCACAGAGCAACAAAATGGAATAGAATGTTGGTAGGAAAGCCCATCCTCTACTGCCATGCCACCAACTCTGACCCTCAAGTTGTTGACTAACCTCATAAAACAGGAGGCATTACTTTCAGAGCAGCCCTTTTAAATTATACAATATTGTCAATATATAAGTAACAGAACATTGTAATTTTTAATACTTTTCTTAAAATACTAGGAAAAAAAAAAAAAAAGAGGAACAAAAGCATAAAACCAGTGGAGAATTTGACCTTGTTTTTGTGAATCTGATGAACTAGTCTGCTTTCATGTCTGTGGCTGCAATACTTAGTGAGGTCTCATGGTGTTCATCAGGGATTTTTGATGAAATGTTACTCTTCCTGCACTTCGTCCTTGACAATTTTTCACAAATATGCATGCTGCCATAAACCAGGGCCACTCCATATGGTGAAGAGCTGCCACCTTTATAGCATGAGTAGCCACACTGCCAGCTGGGTTGGGACACATGCAAGCCTCAGGCCATCGGATGGACATGCCTGCTCTACTATCTTGTACAAACATTTTAGACATTGTGCTGTGGTGTATTACATAAATACATAAAGAATACAACTATCAGTTCTCTTTCAGCAAATCTTGGTTATTGCAGGTTTGAGGTCACTGTCCCATCCCTCATCATAACAGCTCTTGATGCAGGAGTCCCAGCTCTGAGTGCCTGTTAGCATTAGTGCCTCCATGAATCCCTGAGCTGGAGAAGTTCTATGTCCTTTCTGGACAGCTCTAGGTATTGCCTCACTTAACTGAAAAGAGGTGGTTTTTTTTTTTTTTTTTTTTTTTTTTTTTAATTAGATTATAACATTCTAATAGAAGAGAATGACTTGCCTAGGGAATCAGATATTTGTAAGTTGGGCACTATGGCATCCAATAAATAGAATAAATAGAGAATATTTATATGCACATATTATGAACATCTGCAGACTAGTATTTCATAGAAACAGCTATACCTCAAGGATTCAGAAATATACATGGAATATGTTCTTAGAAAATTCATTCTCACAATTTTTCTGACTCACTGAGCATCACTGACTCCTGACTGCTGGTGGCTGTGGTTAATTGGCTGCTTCTGCTTATTGTGCCTGGATTCCTTTTCTCATGCACACATACACTGCAAATTCCCAGCAGTAGGGATAACTATTTAGAGATAACTTCAGTTGCCTATTCTTTCAGTCCAGAGTAGGTTACAGACAACTTCAGTTGCCTTCAGTTTACATTCCCTTCCCCATAGTTTAACAAGGGTAAAAAAATAAAAATAAAATAAAATAAATAATAATTTAAAAAAATACAACAGAATTGGAGTTGTAATTGTATAGACTACATACCCAGCTTTGCAAAAAATAAATAAAATGAAAGCAGCTCACCATATTGGACTCTGTGAAGCTTTGTGCCTGAGGGTGTAGGCTAATGATCACAATGCACCTCTTTGTAACTGAATGCTTTTTTATTTTGTATATATATAAAGGCAAAATACCAACAGCAAAAACAGCAACAATGACAATAAATTGAATAAGTCAATATATACCATAATTGGTGTTTCCTATGCAACAGACATACATGAACCCAATTTAGTATGGACAAAAGGGCATACAACCTCCTATTGTCCACCCACATATGTAAGGGCAGTTATACAAATTAGAAGATTATTTTTTCATCCAATATTTGTAATTTTTTTTTGCAGACCACAATCTAGTCTTAATAACAAGAGCACGATAATATCCCTGATAGTTTCACGCATTTTGTTTCAGCTGCAGAAAGTCTTGTAGGCAGACCTTTTGATTAGAGAGATTTAAAGAGTGGAAAATCCTATATTTTTCTAGGTAAATTTGTGCAGTGTTTTTTTACTCTTGTTACTAAATTGCATGTAATTTCTACTCTGAATTTGTCTAAATTCAATTTCCAGGCATTGAATTTCATTATCCTTTTTTTACTAAATTAAAAAAATCATTATAGGACGTTTTCTCTCCACAGAGGTACTTCTGAAGTCCATGATCACATCACGTGTTAAATTAATTAACTACTCTGAGTCTCTTAAATCTTTCTAGGCCTCAAACAAGTTTGGAGCTCTTTCCTGAGATTTTTTAATCTTTAAGAATCCTTTTCTGAAACGTGGGTGAAATCAGACTCTGCCTGTTGGAGTTTCCCTGTTACAACACAGGACTGGCACACCCCTGTTCCTCCCCTATAGTCCCCAGTTCAAACAGCCAAAGCCTGTCTGGGTTCACCTTTTGTAAGTACAACTCTGAGGTGGGAATTTGAATGCAACTGTTTGGCTCCTAGATGTCTGACCTTGTATTTAGATATGTGAAAAGGCATTTCCTTCTGATAAACTTTTATAATTGCATTGTCCTCAGTAACATATAATATTTTACTATATTTTGTCTAATTAGTTTCTCTTATTAATAAAAACTTGGTGATTTCTCCACATGATATTTAGGACTGCTGAAAATCACCAACCTGAGGAACTCAATATATAAAGTTGAATAAAAGATTTATATTATGTATTTCAGTGACCATTCCTAGCATTAGATTTTCTGAGCAGAAAGAAAATGAATTTAGAGGAACACTTTCAGACTAAATCAATGTTGGAGTAATGGTTTTTCATCCTCTTGCATCATATTTTGGAGTGAACTTTAATGAACTTGGGAATGGAACATTGAGTGAAAAACAGGTCAACTGGGATCTTCAAATTTGCTGTTTGTGCAGAAATTAGGCATCTTAATATCTTTTCCAGGGCACCTTATTTTAAAGATACTGGACTTTGAAATATACCAATGAAATAAACAGTGCAAGATTTGCAGAAAAATAGCAGATACTTGTCAGTGCAGAACTTAATTCTAACAAAAGAAAGTGTATTCTGCTGTCAATTAAACCTGGAAATTTGTTTAGTTCAAGGGCTGCTCTGAAAGTAATTTCTCCTATTGTACTATGTTGGACCATGACATCAGTGGCAGATGTTGGTGTTATAGCAGTAGAGGTTGGTGGAAGTACAAGCAAAGTTGTGCCACTGAATTCTTCCATGCAGAAAAAAAAGCACACATTCAGCGATGCTTGTTAAATGTTTCTGGGGACCAAACAGTGAATGTGAGCACACACAGGCTGTGGGTGGTACGTTTCAGCAGTGGTAATAATGACAGTGGATCACCAATGCTGGTGCAGATTTTTATGAGTGCAGTATGCACGTTCTTGTTCATTGCTGACAAAAAATGGTGGAGACTGTGTTGAAATATGGTGTTTTGTAGCTGAGAATTTGCTCTATCAAATACTGTTACTGTGCTCTTTGTAGCTGTTGCAGTTTCCAAGGGAAAAAAAACATAAGTCACCTACGTATCAGTTATCTGTCAGGAAAGGTGTTTGGTGTAGTACAGTGCACAAAGGATTAAAGAAGCACATCAGGTTCTGGGCTGTGCCCCAGCAGCTGTGCTGGACCTTCCGCTATGGTCTTGTTGTAGAAGTTGGAGCCAAAGGCCAGCAAGGACCTTGATTTCTGTATTCACTTGGGGGACCCTGATCAGGAAGTCTGGGATGAAGGTTACTTTCTCCTTGTAAACGGTACACAAGTTTTATCGGCAGCACTCAGAGTGAAAATGATAGTGGAATGCATGACGCCATTCCCACTCTTACTTCTTTGAACATGTCTGCTCTTTAAGAGAATGGAAGAGAATAGCCTGACTGCTAGTTTCAAGATTCAACACTGTTAACTCCAGTATGAAAACAATGCATTTGAAAAATGCATGTGACAGATTTTCTGTAGATTAACGAATATAATCATGAAGAACAAATTAAATGAAGGAGACTTCCAGAGAGAGTAAATTCACTTAACAATCTGGAGAAAGGGCAATTTATATCTAAATATAGCTCTTCCGAAGATGAGCATCCACGAACCCACAGCATTATTCATACTGTCGGAGAAAGTTTTTCTCCTTAAGGCTTCTTTGAGTTTTTGCTTTTATTTCAGAGAACAGAAATTTGATAAAAAATATTATAAATAGAATTTAAAAAACTGAAATAGAATGACTTCTCTTTTCCCTTCCTTCACTGATTCATTACCGTCTGAGAAATAAACATTCTCACACTGAGCAGGTTTCTGTGGGCGAAGGTACAGTTTCCTTATCCAATAAAATAGAAGTTAAATTTGGACCTGGTCTCAGCTAGTTATCATCATGTAAGCAAGGAGGCAGCTGAATGCTCACTCAGAGCAAACAGACTATTTTGTTTTAATATTTCCTTCAGAGAATGCATAACTGGAGTGCACAAATGGGCTTATTCCTTCTAGTAGGCAAAAGCTATTTCTTGTTGGCTCCTGACCAATCAGAGGACAGGCTGAAATATCCCTTTTATGAAACTTTGTCTTCTTTTTTTTTACTAGATAAATAAGTAAATAAATCAATAAATATTTATTCTCAGGTAATATAGAAAAAGTCTTAAGATCATTTCAAAATTTCCCAGACTAGAGACAGTCTCCTGTTCTAAGTCTTATTAGAAATGTAAGTCTTCATTTCCTCTGACCTTAATGAAAGCAGTGTGGTTAAATCCAGGGTAATCATTTTATGAGGCAGAGCTACATCTCTCCAGCATACTTGCATAGTAATCAACCGAAGCAAATTTTCAGTAATGTCAGGATAGAAGAGCTGCAGTACATACAGGAGGCATTGACTGTACAATAATTTGTCATGTTTTTCCAGCTAAACAGCTTTGCTGATTTTATGGAAGATGTCTGAAACAGAGAACAGTCATATGAGTTTTAGAAAATAGTTATTCTTCAAGCTGTTAGTCTAAGTACTGTTTGACTGATAATACATCAGTATAATATGATAACTATAAACTTAATTCTACAACAGTTACCAGGAAAGTGCTCCTTATTTACTCAGCTGTGAAAATAAATTCAGATATTCCCTTGATAATTATCACAAATCTATGGTTCTATTAATGACATATATTGAGGATGAACTATAACAGTGAAGTTCATTTTGGAGTATTTTCAGCAATTATAGAATTTTAGATGTCAGAAAACATTTCAACAAAATGCACTTACTTCTAAGATGCTGTTCTTAGACTTGTGCATAATTCATTTTTTTTTTGTTGTTGTTTTAATAGTTCCTTTATAAAGCTGGTAGGTCTAATCAAAGCTTGCAGAATTTCTGTTTATCATTTAGAAAAGTGTGCAAGACTCCACCAAAGAAAAACAGCTATTGCAAATAGTACACCTCAGTTCATTACTGAAAGTTGAGGGCTTGTTTTTCTGAGAATATTAGTGGTAATTAGAAAGTTCTTTGCATCCATAAATGAAAATTAAAGGTCTTCAGATTCATATTTATTAAAACTTCATGGGCTTTTAAAACAAAAGTAACAGTACTATTACTAAAGTAATTTATTTACGGATTAGCAGTTTTTATTCCTACTAACACCACATCCAGTAAACACCGAAAAGGTTTTGGGTTTTGGTGAGATAAGGCAACCAGAAATATGAATATATTACTAATCATCTATGTTTTATGGTTGAGATGAAATTTTGATGAATCAAACGTGAAGTGATGGGTGGTGCATTTCAGCAGTGGCAACAGCAAGATTAGGGACAAATCCCATTCCAAATGGCCACACAGACTGTTAGGAGTGTGGCATGCAGGCTCTTGCTCCTTCCTGGTGAAAATAAATATATAATGATTGTAATTAAACTGAAACATAGTGTTATCAAGCTGAGAATTTATCAAATAGTGTAATTGTGCTCATTGTAGCTGCTGTGTTTTCCATGGAAATAAATAGGAGGTATTACTTTTGAAGAGACCTGTATCAGAGAGTCATAGAATAATAGAATAATTTGGGTTGGAAAGGACTTTTAAGATCATCCAGTTCCAACTCCCCTGCTACAGGCAGGGACACATACCACTGGACCAGGGTTCTCAAAGGCCCATCCAGCCAGGCCTTGAATGCTTCCAGGGAGGAGGGATTCACATACTTTCCAGGCAACTTGGTCCAGTATTTCACCACCCTCACAGTAAAGAATTTCTTCTTGATATCTGCTCAGAATGCCATGACCTTTCAAATATGATGGATAGTAGCATGGCAACTTCACCTATCAGTTCCCTGAGAACCCTTGGATGGATCTCATTGGATCTCTCACCAGTGAAGACTAAGGCAAAGAAGCCTTTGAGCACCTCAGCTTTCTCTGTATGTCTAAAATACACTTTCAGATGCATGCACATATGTGTAGAACAGCGTGTAACCATATTGCACACTCCAGCTAAGTTCATGCAATAAATGTTTTCAATTCAGCTGTGACTGACTGTGCAACATGCACTGTCTGAACACAGGCATTCTCTGAGCATGAATTAGGTTACACTCTATATGAAAAGCAATTTACAGATCTAGTCCCTGATAGATTTCCTTTACACTCACTTTTTACTACTGTTAGCAATGATAGAGCTGCAAAGGGAAAATTCAATAACTGCCGTTTCTGTGTATCTGTATTCTGTGTATCTGTATTCTGTAGTACTGTGTATCTTGAAGACCTAGAACATTATGTCTTAAAAGTTTCTGAACTTGTAAGCTAGCTCCTGTTTTGCACAAGGTAAAAGATAAGTATAGAAATAGAACTGAGAAAATCTGCGGCTTGCTTCTTCGTGGGCATTGGGAGAGTTATATTGAAATCCTTATTTTATCTGAGCCAAATCAGGGCAAGTGAACATAAGTATCTCGTTCAAGGTCTTCTCTGTAACCCATTTATTTCCCTTATACCATATAAAAAGACATGTTCAGTCTGGATAAAACATATCCTGGAATCTATTATCTCAGAAATATTTCCATCTCTAGTTGTTTGAGATGTATATTGCTGGTGGAATATGTTCTAAAGAAGAAAAAATTATTCACTTGAGCAACATCCTGATTTATTAACAAACTTATTTATGAAGTTTTTCATTACAGCAGGAAGATTCTGGCTTATCTGTTTGCTTTTAAAATGAAGTTAATTCACTTTTAAAATGAAGTTTTTGAATCATGCCAGTGAGGCAAATTGGCAAGTGTTTAGCATGAGAATCTCACTTTTTCTGCATATCCCTTCTTTTCTCTTCTCACTCGCATCTACATGTTACTTTATCAGCTTAGTTGTTTTCCCCTCTTCTTACTTGGTTTCTATTCTAACACAACCATGTCTGATAAGTGGTTGCAAACCCTAACCTTTGCCTAATATTTGTGACAGGTTAGACTGTGCCCCAGTTTACAATGGGACATGACAATGTGAATGTCTCTGTATGAGAACGGCCCTGACATAGTGATAGCAGGGTCAGGCTTTTCATCCTGCTTGTTATGTCATCTCTGAGCAACCATATGGCCTTCTTCTGTACAGCTCTCTCTGCTTGCATGCCAGTAGACCAAACAATGACTTTTATTTTGTGTGTGTTTTTTATTGCTTTATTATTGCTGCCTTAATAATATCAGGTGAGTGATAATGGCAGCTCTCTGTGTACAAATACCTAAATACTAGCTGCTTGTTTCCATGGGACAGTATAGCTTTCAGATTTAGATTTGGATTCTCAGGGCTTGTTGCTCTCACACCAGATCTGAGGAGCTCTGCTATAATTTGTGCAACTTGTTGATATTAATAAAAAAGACTACCCATTAATGATAAATGGTTACAAGTGTACATTAAACCCATAAGCATGAGGAGAGATATGCAGGGTTTTATGACTTCAGATACTGAAATGCACTTAATATTTACAAAGTATTACATTCTTTCACAATAGCAGTAAGACAAGAAAGTTTATTTTGCTACGCTCAGGTTTCCAAAAATAATACCTTCAACTAAAACTTCCCTCAACAAAACAAAAAATCTTTATATGTTCCAGTACTGAAGCACAATGCAGATCCTGAAGAGTATCTTAAAAATATGAAGAGGAACAAATTATTTTATGATTTTAATATTTTAATATGATTTGATACAGGATACATCAAAAGATACAACATACCATTTCCCAGAATCTCTTCAGCAAAGTCTGAATAACCAGGAAAAATGCCTACTATGAAAATACTATGAAAAACAGTAGCCCCTGGAAAATGGTGAAAATAAATTACGTCAGATAACAGAAAACTGGAAGCAGAGTATGTTTGGTGGATACAGAACATGAGCTGATGTTTAAGAACAACATATAGGCAGAAGGAAAGAATTCAGAATATCAGGACTAGAGCACTTTTTCTTCCTTTGCCATCAGATGTTTCCTTTATTTACTTGATTACAACTTTTTAAAGCAATTATTGAAAGGACACAAGCTCAAGGACCTATGACCCTACCAATTATCTCTGCCAATGGAAACAATACATCTTTGCAACAAGTTGCTACTTTAAAAACGCTTCATAACAAGTAGATCAAAAGTACCATACTGTATGATAAACAAAGAAAATGAATTGAGCGTTATTTATTTATTTATTTTAAATAATGATTTTTTTCTGAACCATTTTGACTTTTACAGAACTGGCAATTTCTCTGCAGGATAGATTAAGGCTTAGCATAATTCAGAAGAAAAATTATACTATTATAGTTATGATGATGCATAGTATTTGAATTTTAAGTCATTGTTTAGATAATAGAAAAAACAGACCTTTTACACAAAAGCATTACTTATAGTAAAAAGAAATACATTCATTTAAATGTAATTGGATGCTCAAGACTTTTAAAAGATAATAAATTTTCAGTGTATATCACTCATGAGATGTATGATACTGAGTTATAAGATGTTACTCTCTATAAAATTGGGTAAGTATACTAAAACAAAACACTTCATTCAAACATGTGATGCCTTTTGTACAATTTGTATGCTGAGATCTATGGAAAGAGTTGTCAGGAGGCTTTCTTAGGGTCTGTTTTCAGGTAGCTGAATAATGCCTGTCCAAGGATGTTTGATGTTGTCAACCAAAATTTGTTTGAATTCTTGCTCCAGCATCACCTCATTAGTCTATATCCAGCACTGATGGAAAGGATGGATGTGGCACTGAGGGACATGATTAGTGGGCAAGGTGGACATAGGCTGATATTTGGAGTAGGTGGATCTTTTCCAATTTTATGATTGTATTATTCGATGATTCTATGACTGACAACTTGCAAATACCCAGCCACACCAGCTCTTGCACTGATAATAATTCTTTAGAATACACAGGCATGAAAAATTGCAGCATTTTTCAAAACCTGACATCTGTTTATGTATCTATCTATTTTTGTATGCATTAAATTTTTAAATTGAATGTGACTATTGATAAAAAAAATTGAGCTTTTATTTCCGTTCTGAATGAACATCTTATACCTAAAATTCAGTCCATTGAAACCAATACTTCTTTCATTTCACTAAAACAGTGTGAAGTAGTGTTACTGAAGATTAACAAATGAATACATGAAAAGAACTACTTTATGGTACATTTTTTGCCCTCTCTTAGGCATTCTTCTTCTCATTTTAATATTGATAACACTGGCAATATTGTTTCTGCTGTGTCTTGAGATGCAAGTCAGGAAGAAAATATAAGACTATTTTCCAAATTAAGCAGGGGAAAATTCTCCTTTTGTAATGTGGTTCATAGTGTTGAATGTCATTTGGACATATGACTTAAAATGATTATATAGCCTAAAAATATACTAAGAGCAATATAACATCACAGGGTGACTTACAAAGGGTATATGAGTATATATGCAAATAACAGATGAGAAAGCAAATACACTGTAAATGTAAAAAATTTTTACATTTAAAGCTAGAAAATTTCCTCAAAGAATGTAAAAAATATCACTATCCTGTGGAAAAAAAAGAAAATCTTACCTACTTTCAGAAGCTAAATTTCAAAATTTTGATGGTGTATTTAGCTGCAAAAGCTCATTATGAATATACTTTAAAGGCACGAGGAACACAATATTGGAAAATGTTATCACTTCTAACGTAATTTTTTTTTTAGAATTAATAAATTGTCTTCAGTATAAAAGGGTATCTACACTTAGACAAAGATCCTTGTACTTCCTTAGTGGCTTCTATTCTGACTCCTTTCCTATGCTGAAACCTTCCATATTTATTGTTTCCTTATTACTTAATTTCCTTTTCCCACAGGTTAAACGTATGTTGCTTACCATGATTTCTAACTTTTGCTAAACTTTTACTTATTTTCTTTCTGAAGGATATTTTATTTGACATTTTGTATATATAACCTTATGCCATTTAGCACTTATACACCAACCAAATGAATGAAGATTAAGTGATGGAACTAAAGCAGTACAGAAGTACAAACAGTGTGAGCACAGCCTGCCCTGAGAGCTCTGCACAGAGGTCAGTGATATAAGAAGTTTGTCCTTCATGGGCTTGTCATTTCATAGCTACCTCCTTTATACTTTCCATGGTATTTGCACCTTGATCTCCAGAGGTCTTACAGTTTCCCAGCTACACTTCCACAGCCCTGTGGAACAGCATTAATCCACTGCTCTTGACTCATATTGATTTGGCTGTGTGAGCAATGTAACCTGTTCTGACAGAACCTCTCTGAATGTGCTATGAAGTCAGAGGTTTTCCAGCCATTTTTCACTCAAGTGAACACAAAATAGTCTTGCTGTGCCAAAAAATAACAGACCATCACACTAAGTGGTAATATTTGTGTTTACACTTAGGGTCATAATACTGTCATGACACAGCTAACAGCTACAAGGTAGGCAGCTCTGGAAAAAAATACCTCTACAAACTGTAAAATTTCATCAGTCCTGCTACTACCAGATCCTGGATTTGCTTTCCTGAGGGCTTCATATAATGCATCCGAAAGGATCTATGCCTTCCTTTTCATAAAAATTTTGAAACACAAAATAGAAGAAAGTAAACCAGAGCAGTTAGTATAATAACCATTTGGGTCACTTTATATTAACATTGCATATCTAACAGTCTGTCTATCAATACATACATTTGTAGTGGGTAGTTTCTTAGTTTTTAGCTGTCTATAGTCTCTACAAAAATATGCATGCTTATCAGCGTAAGTGTGTAAGTTTTAGGTCTTGGCTTCACACAGCAAAATCAAATATTTACAAAATGTGTATAATAAAATCTTCCATTTATTAGTGTGATTTATATTTAATATCAGTGTGTAATAGATTCATAAAGCATCAGCATAGCCATTTGTTTGTACTTTTCAAATGCTTAGAATTTTTTGGGGGGAAAAGCATGTGGGGAAAAAAATTATCAACTCTATACTCTTGCAGGGCCTTTATCTCACCAAAAAACTTTCTGAAGTTGTGCACACAACTTTGAAAACAGGTCTCCAAGGACAAAAATAAAATAGAATCATAGAATCCTTAAAGTTTGAAGGACCTCTGAAAGCCATCTAGTCCAACTCTCCTGCAGTGAACAGGGACACCACAGTAAGATCAGGTTGCCCTGGGCCTGATCCAGCCTAACCCTGAAAGTCTCCATGGAAAGGGCATATACCACATCAGGGCCTCAGCACCACCACCACCGTAAAAGATTTTTTCCTTATACCGAACCTAAATCTACTCTTCTGAAGTTTGAAATGCATAGTTGAAATTAAGATCAGTCACAATCAGAACGTCAAGAATAAAGTACTGTATTACAAATGCTAAGTCACAGCCAGAATCAGTGATTGAGAACCTGGTAGGAAAGCAGGGCCAACCCAGGGGAGCTCAGGTGCATGGAATACACCTGAGTGACTGGAAAGGGTGGGGCCAGGATCCACCCTTTTCCAGACCTCATTTAAGGGTTGGAAGTGGTAGTAAGGGTTTCTTTTGCTGGAGATCGCTGTATACCTGAGGCCTTCTGAAGGTAAGCAGCTCTTTTCCTTCATTTCTGCAGCTGCTGCACTAGGGCTTGTTTTAATGTGTTGCAGCCAAAGACTTTATTGCCCTGCTATTATTGTGGTACTTTCTATCCCTTTATGGCATTACAACTACAAAAGAAAAATTAGAAGTCTGACTTCGTTGTATATTATAAGATATAAGCTATGTTGCACCCTCTACCCTACCTCGCTTTTAGGTCCAAGAGCTTTTCAGATGTGTGTTTCTTAAGCTCTTATCGCAACTGATTAATATATAACATTATCTGGTGGTATGACTCAGAAGAATTTATGGGCATGAATTCTGCATTTGGATATAAATATGAGCATAGGAAACATATGAAAAATCCACAAGTGACTCGGGTGGAGATAATTAGACTCATATTGATAGCTGTTTTAAAAGCTCTTGATTTATGAACCTTTTAATAGCATAATTCACGCAAAATTAATTATACTGTAAATTTCAAAGAGTGGCTCCCGAGCATTTATAGGCTGTTTATGTAACAATTTTTATTTAAGGCCCTCAAAGTGGATCACAAAAATGAACTTATTATAAAAATTAAAAAATCTTGCCTTCCTTCAAAACACTATTTCATCTTCTGGCTGCCCCAGCACAGAAATGAGCATTTTTCAGGAACCGTATGGGAAACAGCTTCAGCCACGTGGACCAGATTTCCAAATAGATAATTTCTACCTGAACACAAAGGTCTCAGGGAAGCAGCCACATCATTCTCCTGCACTGTTGAGCTGCAATGATTTTGCTGCAGTGATGCGCCTGACTACATGTAAGGGATTTCTGTGAGAACTTTTAAGACTTCTAATGATGATCAAGCGTTATAGTCTTTAATTTTTTTGAATATCTGCAGGACAGTACTTATTGCTATCTTGTCTGTAGCATGACATACTCCACTGAAGTGGTACTGCAAAGAAATGCAGGCATTCCTGTATGGAGTGAATTGGAAAATCATGTGTTTTTCATTAGCTGTAAGAGGACTCTGAAACAGCTGGTTTATGGTATTACAAAGTATATGAAAAGCCTTGACAGGCTTTGACTCTGTGCTTGATGAATCAGTGAAGTACTTGCCATTCTGCTGTGACTGGTGAATGGGAATTCTATGGCTCAGAGAAGGTGTGGGGCTTTGAACACAGGTACTTTCACTTTTGTACAAATGGGCACTTGCTAATTTACTCCTGCTCTATTGTCTGTTTGTGGTTCATTAATGAATCTGTGTTGGTCGCAGCCTCCCAGAGATGTTTTACAACATTTCTTGAATCACAAGCAGCTGGTCTGCTGTAGGAGCACACAGCACAACTCCAGTCCTCCTCACTCTGTCCTCTTTAGTGCAGGGCCAGCCCAGGAGTCAGTGGGGGGAGTAGGAGCCAGTTCCAGAGTGGGATAGCCACCTTCCACGGATCTACACACTGAGAATGGGCTGCAGCATGAGATTAGCAGGAAATCAGTGCTTACATCAAATTGTGTTTTCTGAGCTTTGCCACAGTTTGATTACCTTGGTGGCACTTCCAAACTGATTCTTCTAAAAACTTTTCTTCCCAATTTCTAAGTCATTACACTTTCAAAACAGTTGTGTAGGAATTTTCATTGTTTCTAGCAAAACTAGTAGAAAGAGAATTATTTATATAGCAAAGAGTAGCAAACACATATGTTTTGAAAAAGTCAGATCAATCATCCAAAAATATAACCTGCACTTTAAAGGTGAAGTTTTTCAGGAGCTGCACGAATTGGCAAAATGCTGATTTGTCTCTGTTGCAATCACTTCTTCCAGATCATTTGATACCCTGCAGAAGAATTTCCTCACCATATTCTGTCTAAGAACTGGACTCAATCAATCTCAATTTCCATTAGTGAAAAAGCTGTCTTAAAAAAAAAAAAAAAAAAAAAAAAAAAAAAAAGAGCTGGTTAATTCACCATAGAAGAAACACCATTTTATTTGTTTTAAATCTGTCCAAAATGAAATTCATGCTGACTTAAGAACAAGTAACTGAGATGCAGAATTGCTAAGGATATGTGAATGAGTATTTTTCTCCACTCAGAGTTACTCTTCCAAAATTTAACTTTTCTGTTCTCAAAAACTGAACTAATGAACTTTTCTTTTTCCCAAGGTGTTTTCCAAAACACATTGATCTCATGGTACCAGTTCACCCATAGAAGTATAGTAGGTTAACCTTGGCTGACAGATGCCTACCTAGCTAGGTAGCTACCTAGCTAGATGCCTACTCTTACTCCCTTTTCTTGACAGTCTGGAAGGAAATATTAGAGAAGCTCATGGCTTGATGTAAGGACAAGGAGGTCCTTAATGAATTACACTCATGGATAAAACAGTTCAAACCTGGGGAAAAATGACTTCATTTCTTGATAAATTGAGTTAGAGTTGAATGATGAGAAATAAAGAGAAAATGCAAACACTTCCCCCTTCCTTTCCCCTCCCCAGCTCATTTCCGGCTTTTCTAACTTATTTCTTGTATTCCATATAGCACCTAGGGCTGAGGAATAAGAGCTGCTTTCTGCCACTCCATCTTTCTCACTTTTTTTCCCCCCCCTCTTCTCCAGCATGGGTCCTCTCTCTGGGCTGTGATAATTCAGGATAAATCTGCTTCACACAGGCTGCAGTATCTCTACATCAACTTGCTACGGTCTGTGGTCTATCACATGCTGAAGAGTGGATATCTGCTCTGCCAAGATGTCTTCCATGGGCAACAGGGAATCTGCTCTGGCTTCTGGAGCACCTGCTTTCTCTGCTCTGGCAGTGTGTCCTGCAGTATGCATGTCTTGCAGTTGGACTGAGGCATCAGTTGGAAGTAGGTATGTCTGGCATGGGACCACCCCTTTGCCAACACCTCACCATGTAAAGCCCCTTACGTGGGGCACAGCTCAGTCCAGTGGCTTTTCTGTATCTTTGCTTTGTTTGTCACAGAGCTTGGTGGAGTGTTGGAAAACTCATGTTTTGATTCTTAAAAGCATTTGAGATATGATAAAGTGTTTATAACAAGGAGCAAGTGTTTAGATAGATACTCTCAAGTAACAGCTTGGTTCACAATATCTGGTTTGCAATAAATGCTTAGACAATCTATTGGAATTTTTGTAATTTATTATCAGTTAAAATAAGATTCTCAAAACTAAACCTTGCCAACCTGAGTCATCTGTAAATTTTTATGAGTTTAAAATATTTTGTCTTAAATGTTAAGAAATTTGTGCTGAGCAACATAATCTGCTCTGATTTTTGCCCAGCAGATTCTCTGACAACTGCAACTTTACTGTGTCACCTTTTATGTCTGATTGATAGCCCTTCTCTAAGTCAGAGTCTAAGATTAATGATCCGGATCCCTAGTCTTGGTCACCTGATTCCCAAGAAGGACTTGGATTTGAATTATGAAGGTTAAAAAAAAGAAAATATTTTTCTTGTCTTGCAATGGCTGAAAGGTCATTCATGAGCACAAGTGGTTTAAATAATTTATACTGAGTTACTGAGACATAACAGTTACTGATCTGTCTTTCACTACAGTGATGTTGTATTTTCTTAACTGCGTTTTTTTCTTCTGCGTTAGAATTAAATATTCTGCAGTAACCAAAAATGTTTAAGTGCACTTTGTAATGATGCATCAGACCTTTGTCTTTCATAGTCTGACTAATAGAAAAGTGCCTTTATATGACTACCTTTTTAAAAAATAAATGTTCTGTTTGGGAATGGCATGCATCTATCAGATTTGAGTGCATCATTTATTTCTGAAGTAGCCTGTGCCTACTCACTTGATTCGAGACTCCAATGCTGATCTTCTTTTTGGACTTCTGTGTTGACATTGAGAGTGTTCACTCATTAAGCTTGTCTTTATTTTGTATGCATCATTGTTTGATACATACATGCCTATTATGTCTTTTAGTAACTCTGAGAAGTTGCCTAGAAGTTAAAAATCACTCTCTTGGCTGCTGGAATTTCACAACTTTCATTATGTCTTCAAGACAACTAACAAAATCTTTTTTCCCCCATTTAACTTAAAATATTTATATAACCGGAAGACATTCTGGATCTTATTCCCTGAGAGAATATGAAAGCTTGATCTCTTGACAAGTGTACTTACCAAAATGTTTTTCCAATTTCTTATTTTTTTTGAATGCAAGTTCTTCCTTGACTATAACTGTAAATGATTCTGGTTGCTGTGCAAAACAACCAGAACACCTTTCTTCTTCCATTTGCTTTCTTTCCTTGTCCTTTGACAGTGAGAAATGACTATAGACAGGAGTTAAGATCTCGTCATGAGGATAAGGCCATCATGGCCTTTAGTTCAAGGAAAAAGTAGTATTAAACAATCATATAATTAAGAAGTAGCTGGAAAATAAAACCATATCAGAAAGAAAAGGAAGCATGGGATTCTACTACATGTTTGTTATGCTCCATGCTGAACCAGCCCTCACACTGGCCACTTTTTAATGATGCAGCCCATTCCTGCCTGAAGCCGTCAATTCTTCTGTGTCCCTCTGAGTGGTCCAGGGGTCCACGGGCTGCCGCAAATTCCCATGTTTCAGCTCTGCAGCCCAGCTACTCCCTTAAGCCCCTAGAGTCTTACTCCTCCTCTGTCTTACTCAGTGCGTCCTGCCCAGGCTGAACTGGACACTCCTGGGGCTGTTCCTTCAGCAGGGCGAGAAGTGGAAGCTGAAGGTGAAGAAGCAAAGTGAAAGAATATGAGAAAACGCAGTACTGAATAGAAGAAATGGGGGAAAAGGTTTTAAAAACAGAAGTGCTGCTGCTACAAAGGCTGATGCTCAAGTTGTACTTCTGCTGGCCATTAAAGGGAACCAGAGGAGGACTAAGGTATGTTCGTTTTCGTTATGTTAAGGAATGCATCTTAATTTCTGTGCGCCTTACTGCTAAATCTGCTGTTATTATTTTATCCATTTTAAAAAAAAAAAAGGAATAATTATATTGAGCTGACAAAGGAGTCAAAAGGATTAATTGAAATTCAAGTGTTACAAAAATCCAATAATTAAGTTACAAGTAATAAGCCTGGAACTGGAGTTCTTGTTGTAAGTAGGCTGGCTTTATGTAGACAACACACTTTTTTTCTGTTAGACTGTGTATGTATATAACTTTCAAATGTTATACTCAAAGTTACTTGAAATGTTTATCATTTCGGAAATTTATGAACTACTTGCATCCTTGTTCAACATTCTCAGAAACTGTTGTGAAATGTGAATACAAGTGTGTTCTCAAGTCTATTAAACAGTAGAAGAAGCCATAGAACTTGCCTTTTTTCTTTCAAGGCTGCTCCCTTGGTTGGCCTTAGTGATGACTGTGATCATCTGCCAATGAAGCTGTTTTGACTTTGCTTGCACAGTGAGTATGACCTGGCTTTATGGATGAGTGTACAGTTTGCATTGATTTACATCACACAAAAAAATAAATCAGATGAAACAGCATGAGCAGATTGTGCCAGACTGACTTGATCCCTTATTTTGGACAAGATAAGTATTCTCTTGATAAGGATAACTCCGTAGATTTGATCTCTTTGGCACTCAGTAAAGCTTTTGGCGTAGTGACACATGGGGAATTGTTCACTAAGCTGAAGAGGATGAGGATTAGCAAAATAATATAAATACAGTAAGGCACAGGCCAAATGGGGGACAATGAGATGCTTTATGCTGACAGTCAGCTGGATAGATGGATGCTGCTCGTGCACTTCCTCAGGGAACAGCAGCCCTTCACCCTTGGCTGAGTAGAGGGATCTGCCAGTGGGGCTCCCTGGGAGATGACACTTCGGGGCACTGCCAGTACTGACTGATGAGTGCCTGATAACCACATGAGAAGTAATTATGAGGGCATAGTAGAACATAACGTGGGAAATATGGTAAGGTGAAATGGTGTAATGCCTGCAGGGGGTAAATACAAGAATTTCTGCTATGAGCTGGGAGCTATCACCTGGAAACAGGACAAAAATTAAATCCTTTCTGGTACAATTGGGCCACAGGGTAACTGTTAGCCAGCAATGTGATGGAGCAGTGAAAATGGCAAAGCACGCTAACTTACAGTTCACAGCATTCCCATCCCTTCTGAGCCCTTTATAACTGGCCATATTTAGAACCTCATCTAAAATAGGTAATTCCACCTAGTCTGAAGGAAGCTCAATTCAGAATAAAGAGGATATGCAAAAGAATGATTGGATATGCAGAAGACCAGAGGGACAATGTAATAAAAAAGGCTAGGAGAGGATTAGGTTAGCTTTGCAGAAGGAAAGGTATGGAGGGATCATCATAAAAATCTTAAAACATCTGAGAGTGGTGAGATAGCTAAAGTCAAGGCTAGTATTGTCAGGAAAGATAAATTGATATAAAGTATTCAGAAATAAATTGAGGAGTAAAATTAGAAGTTCCTAACTGTTATAGAAATGAGTTTCTGATGTCCCAGAGGAGTAAAAAGGAAGGAGGAAAAATTAAGAAATGATGTTAATCATCTGAACTTCTGAATGAAACTAAGCAACCTAATCTAATGTGATGAAGGAGATCTAGAGATGAGGAAGTGGTGTTGCTCAAAAAGGTCCTTCAAGGATATATTTGAGGACTGCTTAACTGAGATAACTAAACTGGCTTCCTGCTGAGCTCACTTTGGTCTTAGCTGGAAGCAGAAAACCAGAGGATGACTACACTGGCTCTGTGGTCAGCAGTGGCATGAAAAGAGCGGGAGGCCAAGGATATGAAATCAGTGTTAACAGAGACCTAGCTGCAAATTCAGTGGTCCTTAATGTATAGCAAAAAAGGCATACTGAGCAGCCACTTATTCAGTTGTCCACCATCTTTCCTCACCTTTTCTGCACTGATGTTCTCTGAATACTTCCATGGTCAGAGTGAGTGGGTCTTGATCTCTCAGAGGCATCCCATATGTGGTCTTATGCTGGGCAGCAAGAGGAGAAAATAAGCAGGGCACTGAGAGGTGTGCAACCTCTCATGCCAGATTTGCTTCTTATTCCCATAGACACCTCAAGAAAACATAGTCCAGTGACACTGTCTATTTTAAAACTTATTCTTTTAATTAGTCTTGACCTCTGTGCCTTCTTCAGAATACATTGTGAAAACCCATATCATGCCCAGGAGCTGTTTGAACCTCTGATCCCTGCTCAGCAAAGATCTTGTTATACTCAATGGATTTTTTTTTTTTTTTTTTTCTGCAGAAGGTATTATTTAGAAGTGTCATTGCAGCATTTATTCCCTTACCTTAGGCTCTCCTGAACAGTTCCTTGACTCTTATGACACTTATTTCTTTATACAAGACATTATCCAATGAGTATTTTCTAGGATTGTTGATTTTAATGTGTAAACGTTTCCTTTAAAGGTTCATTTTGCATGATGCAAGGTTAAATATATTTATTACAGAATTGAACTAGGCAACTGTGATCTGATTTATGAAGTATTGATAGGTATTTAAAAGCAAGGCAAATTCAAAGGCAAGCCTTTGTGATGAATCTTAAAACAAACAAAACAAAAAAACAACGCAAAATGCACAGTTTTGTAAAATACATTCTGCTTCATATACATACATGATTTTTACCACGACCTCAGACACTAATGAGGTTGTTATAGACACAAACCTGTGTATTTTTGACCCTACTCTAATCATACTGTGATTTACCATCCATGTCTTCCCACCCCAACCCCCTTCCCCTCCGGATGGTTTCTGTGTTAATACATTATCCACCTCCACCTGAGATCAGCTTAGTTATATTGTGTATGCTTCCTACTGGTAAGCCTTTAAACAAATATAATTGCTACTATGAGAAACAAAGGGGAAATGGTGGTCAAATTATCTAAGAATATTTTCAGTAGAATAATAATTAAAAAATGAAAAACAAAAGCAAAAACAAACAAAAAAATCCACACTATTTCCAACATAATCTGCAGAAGCAGAAACTGCAGGAGCACCCTGTGAGCTTAGGGTATATCTGTGTGCAGAGGCTCTGGGTGCAAAGGCCCCAAGGACAGCCACATTCTGAAGAGCTGTCTGGGTTGGCTCTATCAGCACTTTGAACCCCACATGACGTTACAGGGTATGGTGTGATTTTTAGATGTAAGGTGAAGGAAAAGGTATAGATAGTAAAGTAAATGCACACAAATCTGGGGAACAGAGGAATCTTTCCATGGCAAAAATTCTAGTTTTATTTTAATTATTATTATTTTACTTTTAATCCCAATTATTTATTTAGGACATTATGAATTTTTCATTGAATATAAAGCAGTACATTCACTAGGTATATGAAAAAGTAGTACCCCAAGTATGACATACCCTTTCACTGGCTCTAATTCTGACCAGTTTTGTGAGGATCCTACAGCTCATGTCCCATAAAAATCCCAGCATTGTGCGTGACAGTGCAGAGCAAGGTGACCCCATGTTTGTAATAGGGAGAGTGACGATCCTTGAGGTCCGTTCCAACCCAAGCCATTCTATGATTCCTGCAGACAATAAGATTAACAGAGTATCTGAACCTTTCCAAGCATCTGTTAGTGCTTCCTTTGTATTTTCCAGTGTGCCACTTCCTAGACTTTGGTGTTACATGTATACAAGACCTCAACAGAGGAATGTGTCCTTCTCCCTGTGCTGCGGGAATCTCGTGTTGAACAGCGCTGACCATGCAAGCACTGAAGTCTAAGCTTTCTCCATGTTGAAAGATTTCAAGTTGAATTTATTCATCTTTTATGACATAAGAAACACAGAAGTTCAGGACACCTCAATCTGTGGAAATAATTCAACACACATCTCCAGGATCTTCTAAAATGGGCATGATTCCCCTACGTCTTTCTGGTCCAACAAGTTCAAATTACACGTGAGCATCCGTTAATGAATTATTTGTCTTACTACAAGCTTGTGACATGCTCAGATTAGCTAGAAGGGGAGAATATTTCAAGGATATGTCTTGAAAGTTACCTAAAAATGGATCAGTACCATATTAAGACATGCTAAGGAGCTGTATGGTAAATGCCACATACACCATTAAGAGAAATACTGAATATGCAACGGGAAATTATTTCTTTTCCACAGAGAGGACCACAGTCTTCAGGCAATAGTTGCTCTTCTGTTTCGGTCAAAACCAAAAGAAAGGAGAAGACACCGCAGTCTAGTGGAACGGTTCCTCCGTCTTCTCTTTTGCTGTGACCCGTTTTTACTTCACTGGCTGCTGGCAGGGGCAGGGGTCGCCGCTCGCGCGCCTCTGCTCCGCGCTGCCCCGAAGCAAATCCCGCCGGGGCGCTGCGGGCACCCGGCACCTCGCCTCCGAGCCGCCGCCCGGCGGCCACAACGCGCCCGCTGCCCACCCTCAGGACTCCGGCTGGGCGGCCTCGGGGCAGCCGCCCGGGCCGGGCTGGGGGCGGTGGGCGGAGCAGTGCCCCGTGAGGTCAGCGGCGGACGGGCCAATGAACGGCGCGGCGCGGCGGAGCCAGGGCGCCCCTCGTGCGGCGGCTGCATGGGGAGGGCGGCGGTGGCGGCGCGGGGCGGGCCGGAGGCGGCAGCAGCGGCGGTGGTGGTAGCAGCAGCAGCGGGGCGAGGGGTCCCGGTTCGCCCCCGCCCACCCGGGGGCCGAGGCTAAGGGGCGGTGTCCCGCGCGGTACAGGTGCAGCGGAGCGGGTGGGTGTAGCGTGAGGCGCGGAGCAGAGCGCCGTGCCCTGCCCCGTTGCCCTTCTCTTGGCGGCGCCCGGCGGGGGATGTGCCGGCCGCCGGGGGCGCGCCGCCCGTGGGAAGCGCGCTGCTAACGCCACCTGGGCGCCGTGGGAGCGCCCGAGGAGGAGAGGAGCGAAGCAAAGCGGGTGGTGAGGAGTCGCCGGGATCGAGGCAGGTAGGATGCGGAACGCTGTTTCGGGGGGGGTCTGAGCGTTCTGCTTTGGGCTTTCTTCCTTCTGTACGGGATCGACCGGGCTGGTTGCGCTGCGGGGCCGCCCGCGGTGAAAGTTGCTGTGTCTCCACCTGCTGCCCTCCGCTGTCCTGGGGTTCGGGGCTCTGCTAGGGGCGGTGGATCGGCGCCTTCCCACGAACGGGAACGGCTCCGGGAACGGCGAGGCGAGACGGCTGCCACCCGCGCTGCCCTTCTTTGGGCTCGCCTCTCCCGCGGGGCGCGTGCGGAGCGAGAACCGCAAGAGTACAGCGCAGCCTTCTCGTGCCGTCCTGTCCCGCTGCGGGTGCCTGCACCGCGCCGCCCGGCTCGACGTGCCTCCCGTTGACCGCCGGGTGTGCCGCTGCCCCGGCTGGGGCTGCCCCTACGGCTCCTTGCTCTCCGCCTGGCTCCGTGTCCGGGCGAGGGCTTTGCCGTAGCTCCGCTTCTCCCGTGGGCAGGGTGCGAGGGGCAGCGCTGCCGCCGGGTGTTGGGGCAGAGCCGGAGTGCTTGCTTAAAGCCGGAGACGACCCTGTTCTGTGTGGTATTCAAGTGTCTGGGTAGAGAAAGCCGACTGCCCTCACGTCTGTGGGGCGATAGAGCTGCTCCTGTGGGTTTCTGTATCGATTCATGGGCTGCCGGTTGCCTGGGATTACTTCTGGAAAAATGCAAATCCCAGCAAATATCTGTGCTGACCATATATAGAAATAGACACAGGCAGAGGAACTGTAACTTCGGTATTACTGATACATGTCGACAAACTTTAAAAGAAAAAAAGAAAAAGGGGGGGGGGGGGGTGCAAAAAAAAAATCCAGGTCTACTTGTGAGAAAGGTTTTGCTGGAGTAATGTATTTTCCCATGCTTACACACCACACTGACTAAAAGTCTCATATTTATTTCTTTCATTTTAATTTATACATACGTACATACTGCAAAGTCAGTGAATGGCCTATTGATTTTCCTTCCTCTGCTGCTGTGTATATAATTTGACAGTCTGTGGCTTGCTGCCTTGTGTGGGACTGGGGCTGCAGTAGGTAATGCTGCTTTGGCAGCATGGAAGCCCTGTTTGGTGGGTTTATGCATGGATGTGAGTTGGTGGCTTGTGTGGTAGCAGTTCTCTGTTGCATGGAAAAAGTACTACAGGGATTGTTAGTGTTGTGTGTCCCAAAAAGTTTTTGTGGCCCTCTTATTCTTGTCTCTTTTCAGTAGTTCTGTTATTGTCAGAAGCTTTTACATATGCAGTATTGCCTTGTAGAGGAATATGGTGATTATATTTTATAGTTCTGAATCTCACTTGAAATAATGTGTTCTTAACTTGGTGTCATTCACCTGTTAGCAGGGTAACTAGCTTTAGCAAAGAAGAATCACTTGACTTGAACTGAAGCACCACAGGCTGTTCTTTTAGGCTATTCAGATGTTGAAATCTTGCTGGATCTTAGCAGCAAAGCAGTGCAATGCTCCAGGGATAATCCAGTGTGAAATCAGTCTGAATTGCTACCAGCTCTATCAAAACAGGTTGCACATTTTCTTCTTCTCTTCTACATCTGTATGCTGCCGCCAAACCCAGAAATTGGTTTGTTTCATTCAGAAGCAAGAGAACCGAACTTATTGAAGCTGTTCTGAGCTACAAAGCCATGTCATTCTTAAGTAGATGCATTGCAACTTTCTGGAGCAGCTGATTACCTACTTTGTATCATGTATCTGGATACTGTCAAGTACAATCTACTTTAATTTATTTTACTGAGGGAAATTTAAAGTTCATCTTACTGTTGGCAATATATTAATAAATTGTTGGATGCAGGCTGTGTTCTAGAGTTGGAGTCTCAGAAGCAGATTTTCATGGTGAAAAGCAGCTGTGACTGCATGAAAGATTGCAAATTCACTCTGCTCAGTGGTGTCTGAAATTTCACTTCTAAATAGGAGTGCTAAGGATTCTGATTTCTTGGTTACTTTGTAAGCTAGTATGAAAAACCCACTTACTCCTCCTCTAATTCAAGAGCTATAGTTACTGCTTTTAACACTCCCCTTCTCTCCCTCTCTAAAGTCAGTGCTTGCATTTCAGTCTCA
This sequence comes from Tetrao urogallus, assembly GCF_951394365.1. NCBI lineage: Eukaryota > Metazoa > Chordata > Aves > Galliformes > Phasianidae > Tetrao > Tetrao urogallus. The sequence continues at coordinate 36,001,360 of NC_136814.1, read as the reverse complement.
GGGCTGCAAACGATTTCAGGACCAAATCCTGAAATGCGAAAGAAAAAAAAAAGCCTTCTTAGAAATTTCTCTCAAATAAAACAAAATTATAGTTTTTATGTTCATGCCTTCTTCCCTCCCTCATCCCTCCTCCCAGCAGACAGAAAGCTGCATGCCTTCTTGTAGTGTCGACAATTACCATGCTTATGCGATATTATGTGACTGGAGAAGGAAGGGGAAGAGTGCAAAAGGTGCTTGATGCTGGAAGAAAGTTTAAAGTGATCTGGATGGTGGTAATTTTGTTCATTATGAAATACTGGCTGCTTTGCCATGAAGAAGAGTCTGTACTCCCAACAGACAGTGCTTGAGGATGAGAAAGTATCTGTGAGGAATGTGAAGGCAAAGAAAGCTCTGCTCTGTGCATGGAAATGCATGCTTGCTGAGCTGAGTACATAATATGATGGAACAGTTTACTAATATTATTAGTATCTCTTACTGTAGTGACAGTTTCTCATTTAATAAAGACTTATAATTAGGTTTCAAAATAGGGAGCAGTATGGAGCCATATGTGAGGGAGGATACACAGTGCCACCACCACCAGTACCTTCAGCTATTTTTAAATGCCTTTGTTTGTGCCTGTGTAACAAGTGTTTAAATACAAGCTGGAATGAAAAGGAAGATCCTGTTAACCCCGCAAGTGTTCTGTTCTGCAAATTCATTCACTTTTGCTGTATCCTCCCCATCTTCACTCTGTTTCCTCTCCCAGAGCAGCTGCACGCCTGGCTGCTGGAATAGGTGAGGCTGTCACCTCCATCTGGCAGGTGAATGATTGCAAGTCAGCCACACCTCCACACAGTGACTCCATCCATCCAACACAAAGTGCTGCAGAATGCATGATGAAGTATATCCGTGGGAGTGCACAGTAGAAAAAAGAAATTAGTTTTAAGTTTAGTCTAAGCCCTGTATACAATATTTACATTGGGAATTTGTGCTTTTTTTTTTTTTTTTTTTTTTTTTTTTTTTTTTTTTTTGTCGTTTTGTCTGTCTTTTTTGTTGTTGTTTTTGGGAGAGGATGAGTGCACGCTGTGATGCACTACTCCTTGTGTCTTGCAACACAGCCTGCATGCAAGGCTGGCTAGGAGCCTCAGCAAAGGCAGGAAAAGCCATCATCCTGAGTATAACTTGTTGAAATTGCTGTGTGTGAAATAGAGGATGAAGGATTAACCCCCTCATCTATTCTGAGTATGTGGTTTCATGGTGGAGAGATCAATTAGTGTAAAGGAAGGCAGGGTTAAGTGAATTGTTTCATTAAATGTTTGCAAACTGAAGGCAAGAGCTTTACTGTGGCTGGAAGGTTTTTCTGAGGGGGGAAGGGGAATCTGAAATATGTAATTTGTATTATAAATGATAAATATTCAATTACTGAAATGAGAGCTGGGGCAGTTTGGTACTTATGGAAATTAACCTCAATTGAGATAGGTACAGAGAAACATTGAGAGAACAGCTACATCGTAGATGATGGGAAAATGCTGCTACTGATCAGTGTTCTTACCTTTCCTACTGGCTCTTGTGCTTTCCTTCTAAAGTCACCATAAACAGAAATTATTTACTTTAGAAAACTTTCATGCAACCAGACCCTGGGTTTTTCTCACTAAGGCAGCTCAGTGTGCCAAGGCAGGCCCGTGTCACTGAGCTCTGTGCCACTTGGTGTTCAATCCCTTGTCTTGTTCCTGCTGTGAGCTTGTGCCTGGCAGTGGCAGCAGTTTGTAGCAAGTCCTTGTCAGGCAATGAATGCCATTCAGAGTGGTCAGGTTACTTTTAACAATTGATGGAGTTACGCTCAGAGTAAGTGTTTCGGATTTTAATTTTTTTTAATGAGAATGTGATGACATGCAAGGATAATCCGGTGTGTGTCGTCAGTCTGATCTTGTACACTGCCAGTATACTCCCAATGGGAGGAACGGAGAAATCATCATATGAAAAAGTTTATAATGTGGAGAAATTAGAGGTTGCCCTCTTTCTTCATACTCTATGAATTCATAAACAAATGGAGTGGATGAGAAATATATTTTTATATAAATATTTATACATATTTCTCACTCCTCATTTGTTTATATATATGTAAATATATTTACAAAACACACACATGCATGTTTTGTGTGTGGTGTGTGTGTGTGTGTACATAATTGCTTAGAGTGTCTGTGATAATGCTCTGGTATGCCTCACTTTTGGTAAAGAGAATAACTACTCATAGATGCTGAGATTAGATCAAAGCATTTTTTGTAGTGTTTAACAATTCCTCTAGCAGTACTCATGTATGCTATTCTTCCCATTACTACCTTCCTTGCAAGCACTGCTTGTGCTGGACGTGAAGATTGAGAAGTTTGCATTGGCCCTGGAGTTCTACATCTGGCATAAAGACACCTCTTCCCTGCCGAGTCTGCAGATTGTCACAGCACAATGTTGTACCACAGCCCACTTACTCCCGCTTGTACTTTTAAACAGGAAGACTGTCCCTCCAGCACCCAGTACTCCTGGTTTTTGAGAAATCTTCTTAGCATCCCTGCGTGAAGGTCAGAGGTATCATCTGTGGGAAATAACCCTGATGGTCTTGAAAGGAAAAAGTACTGTATATTATCTACAAGGATTCATAAAAATAGCTCCAAGGGGCAATCTGCCACGGGCCTTCGACTCCATCATTCCATTATAAAATAAGTATATTTATTGACTTCAGTAATTATGTGAGCTTCTAGGAGCAGAAAATACATTACTAAGGAAGTCAAGTCACTCTTAAGAAATCTTAATAAATATGTAAAGAAGCAGCAAAGCAATTCACTGCTTTAAACCTTGCATTATCAACAGTTATGTGAAGTCACACTGCTCTTTATAGGGTTGAAATAAAAATTCAAGCCTAAAAACCAATGACAAATCTCTCAGAAACCTTAAATACCTCATAGAAGGTACTGCAATGATGACAACAGATAATTTGCTGAGATAATAGAAGTTTCAATGTAGAATATTAATTACTACTTTTGGTTTCATATGACCTGGAAAGCATTTATCAATTTCATGGCTATTACTCAGGAGTGAGAGAGCACAGGTCATTATCTTGAAGCAACACACTTGCATTCACTGAAAATGCAAAGGACATTTGCAAATGCAAAACACTGGAACAACAATGTCAAATCCATAGAGAAAAGTATTCAATTCTCTTTCTTTTCACTGGTGTAGTGGAGCTTGTCCCGCTGGATGCTATTATGTATGGATGTGTGCACATCCTTGTGTTCTCATAGGACTTCCTGAAATACCACAGAGGCTGGGTCCAAATGGGAGCATTAAAGTAGCAATATGCTGCATGTTTTGAAGTGTAGAATATGTGCTATGCGTATAGAATTTGGTGATACAAAAGACTTGGTTTTATAGCTGTGAGCTTGATGGTGGTCACCTGCTCACATTCTTACTGCTTTCTTTTTAATCAGATGTTTTTTTTAACACTTTCATATTTCTCTAGTAAAAAATAAAGTGTATTAATTGCCACATCTTTTAACATTAATTTCTGAATCAACACAAAATATTGCTATAGCAACAAATCCTTTAGAACTTCACTGCAGACAATTAGTTGAAAAACTCAATCTCAGTATATAACAAGCACAATAGTAAGAACTATTGAAAGGAAAAAGGAACTGGCTTTCAAAAAGAGGAGCTGTAATGCTGGCACTCAAAGTTGTCATGGAAGAACAGAATTTGAAGATTTTTAGAATTATCTTTTTATTAAGCATCCCCAATTGCTGCACAAAAGTGTGTGCTTGCTTCTAACAAAATAATTACAGCACGCTGTAGAATACATCACCCCATGGAATAATCTGTGGATCTCTCTATCATTATAATGATGTTTCATTGTAAGATGCTGCTGCTTCTCTTAGGAATGACTTTTCTTCTGTCTTGACAGTGTATGTATGGGGAAACTCATAAAAACCATTTGGATTTGGTGCTCAGGGACATGATTTAGCAGAGGGTTGTTAGTTAGGGTAGTATGGTTAGGTTGTGTTTGACTTGATGATCTTTAAGGTCTTTCCCAAACTGAGCAATTCTATGATTCTATGACTACTTGGGCATTTAGTGACCCAAATTTTTGAAGTCAGATCTGTTTAGTGCTCTGTGTCTACTTTTTCACCAGTTAAGACGTTCTTCTCTTTTTTGTTAGAATGAAAAAAGATTGCTATTTAATTTTTGTCTTGTGATGTCTCTTGATGATGAATAGATAAGGGAAGTTATACATATGTATGTGTAAACATACAGAGGTCAGGAGGCATGAGGGGTGTGTAATTCTCAAACAGTTGGGGAACACTGTGTGTGTGAATAGGTGAGTGGAATGGAATAATCTTGGACTATGACTGGTGTTATAGTTTGTGACAAATTTTGAAAGCTTACGCGTTTTCAAGGAGCAAAGTTTCTGAGGATGATGATTGAGAGGAAGTAAGCTATGAGGGACCATAAGGATGGATGAAAGATAAGAACAAGAAAATTGTCAATTAAGGAAATGAAGGAAAGACTTAAAGCAGAACTGGTGTTTATAGGAAGAAAGCCTTATGGTAATATTCTGAGACTTGTGTACGTGGAACAGAGAAAAAGGGTAAAAGAGACATAAATAGAATAATTAGATTCCAGCTACTGAATGAAGAACTTAACTGTGGGAGGGATCCTAGGGAGGATGCGGTAGGCTCCTGGCGAGGAAGGGATTTGTATCTATGCACCTTTGCTTATCAGTGAAGTGGATGGCAGCTTCATAATAGCAATTCATTGAGTGTGAAGGCTGATTTTTCTGCATATGATTAAGGCATGTCTCCTTATGCTTAGTGTCCTTGTATTCCACTATACCTTTTCTTGTTTTCCTAGCCAGACTGTTAACATTGTGAGTAATGGTAAATGACAAATGGTAAAAATGCTATTCCATGGAAGATCATATCTCAACAGTTTTCTCTCATCAGAAAAATCTCTTCTTTGATATCGTTCCAGGCATAACATCACTGTTTTCAAGCAGTACATCTAATTTCTTGATTGCTCCTCTTCTTAATAATTTCTCTTTTGTTATGTGAGAAATATTAGCATTCCATAACAAAAGCTACTGAAACATTACCAAAAAGCTACAGTGAAACAATGCTATGAGTGTCTTACAGGATTTTTGGGAGACAAATAATTCTTGGAATACATATGTAAAAATCTTTCTAAAATGCCTGCTACAGAAAGCATCTCCCAATAAATTGAGAATGAGGAAAGTCACTTTGTTAAAACATCTCTCAAGAAGCACTGAAGACATGAAGAATTGAAGTCATTTGTTGGGTCTGGAGACACCAAAGTAAATACAGGACAGAAATTTAAATCTGGTGACGATATTTCAGGGTGCAGAGTTATGTTTATTTCAAGTTACTCCAGTTACAGTATTTTTTACTTACTTTTTGTATAAAAGCTCACATTTCCTGGAAAGAGATGGCGAAGTTCACTTTCTGTTGGATATAGGGACATTGGTCTCTTTTGGAAGGCAGATGATCTCCAGACTCTGGATGTTTAAAGTTAATGAGGAAAGGCTTTGAAATAAACATTATTCCATGTGAGAGGAACAAAAAGGTCTATATTGAAGCAGAAAGTTGGAAGGACTCACCTTCAGATGTTTGTGGAACAGAATCTTATAGGAATACAATTGAAAGGGTAAAGGCTTATGAGGTAGAAAATTGTTGCTTAAAAAATAATAACGTACAGTTAAGGCAGAGGGAATTAATATAACCAAAAAAAGAAAAAAAAAAAAATGTATCTTCTTTTCTGGAAACTGCAGCTCAATAGCTAATGGCTAGTGATGGCATTGCAGGATAAGTCATTGGTTACCTTTTTCCTTGGTCTTCTATTCCACGATTCCACTGCACTCGATCAACAACCTTGACAATGTTTGACACTGCTGTTGATAGACTGTCAGGTGTGTGCCACAGCCAAATTTTTCTGTTTCAGTCATATGAGCTGTTTTTGCTGGAAAAGCATAGTGTGTAGTAAGGCTTCTAAATAAAAATAGGAGTGACTATTACTTTTCCTCCCATTCTGTATCTTCATCTAAAACATTCTGTTGTTCTGTGAAAGCAAGTACATGGAAGGTGCAGATACCTGTGAAGAGAAACTGTATTTTTTCAGAGGAAGCAGATGGTCTTTATACTATTCACTACTGAATTAGTTATTTTCATTCTTACTCAGCTCAATGAAAGCTATGTTTGTTTGCTAAAGGAAATGCTAAAAAGGCAAAAAATGTGCAAGCAAATTAGAAAAAAAGGGGTTTATAAAATAGCAGTAGGTTTGTTCATCCTTGAAAAATGGTAGGAAACCAGGAAAAGAGGAAAAATATGCAGAAACCTGTCAAGTCTTTAAAGAGAGTTGGGGAGAAAGATTACTTTCTGCTGCAGCCTATCTAGAAATGTCTAGCTTTCTTTTACAACTGTGTTAGCTCGAGTGTTTCCAGCTTGAGTTAAACTCATAGATGAAAGAGCCAACAGCAAATGTTTTCCTCGTAAGCAAATTTGATTTTTCTGGGTGTACAATACAAGTGCAATACACCAAATCACAAATTTATATGAACCTGTAAAGAGCTACTGTGATTCTGTCCAAATGCTTTGAGAACTGATGAGTTTTTGTACTGATTTCAAGGTTCTAGACTCCAGAAATCAAAGACATCAGGTGCTTATTCTGTAGGTTAAACTTTCAGTAAAGTATACATTCAAATCTGTGTATTTATCCTATTACTGTGATTCTGAAAATTAAATTTTATCTAAGCCATGTTTGCTGTTACTACAGCCTAAGTGATCTATTGTTAAAAGCCCACTCCTAAAAGTCATGAAGAAAAGTTTAGGTAAGAAAAATGTCATTTGTCATATGACACAATGCAGAAGTGAATGTGTTTATTCACAGATGGCAACTATTGAAGCTGAATAGATAGTGTGATTCTTAGTAGTGTTTTTTCTCTGGCTTCTCCCCAAATAATAATATTAGGTTACAAAAAGAAATCGTAATTCTGGAAAGGCTTATTAGGAGTACTAAGCAAGCATGGGTTTAGTTTTATATATTTGTTCTAGATGTTATCTAGAATTAAATTAAAAAACAAAAACAAAACAAAAAAACAAAACAAAACAAACAAGAGTAGCTGTGGGACTTGAAACCACTCACTTGAGAAAGCATATGTTGAATCTACTGTGTAGGGATGTCATCCAGCACGTAGAGATGTAATTCTTCACAGAAGTTTTGTACTACACATGGAGATGTTTTAGGGCAGTTGTGAGCAAATCTGCTGTTGATGCAAGTTTCTAGGAGCAGCTCGTGAATTACGAGCATAGTAAAATACAACTTTAGGCACCTGAAATGGAAGAACGAGAGTGATGAGATTCCTGTAGCCTGCCAACAAGACCTGGGAGGTCAGTGAAAATCCAGAGTATACCAGAAGATGTTGTGACTTAAAAATACCAGATAAGATCTCAACTGAATTTCATTTAAAAGAAAATAATGTATGAAAAATATGTTCCATCTATTTTCATTTCCACAATCTTAGCTTGCATGCAGAATTCTAACTTGTCATATCTGCAACTTAAGAAAGTGGAGGTTCAAAGATGAATATGATCACATATGTCATTTGCAAGAATAAATTATTTTTTTCTTGAAGAATTTGTAAAGTACTGATTACTCTTCAGTCTAGCTGAATGTCAAGCTACAAGAGATCAGACAATATTAGCATGCAGAGATCTTATTCTCTTATATCAGTTTGAAGCTTTCCATGGTACAGTGAGTCATCTGGCAGGCCAGTGTCTTTCTCTGTGTCAGATCTCATCAACTGATTTCACTTGATAAGATGATTGGGTCAGGTTTTTCTTTGTTTGTTTGTTTCCAGGCATAATGCACTTATTTTACAAGTCACTTTTTTTTTTTTTTTTTTTTTTTTTTTTTTTTTTTTTTTGCTCCTTCTTCTCTTAAAATGGTTAGCAGTTAGTATTTTATGGTTGTCATAGAGCTTGAAGGTTCATTAAAATAAATAGACTATATACTTTTCTTTTTGTGAGGTGGTACCATTTTCTTCCTATGGATTATGAATCAGGTTGGGTAAGAATTTATTTATATTGTGTTGTAGCCTATTGTGATTGTGTGACTTGCCTCATGCTGGTCCTCCATTCTAGGTTGTATTTGGAATCAGGTGTTACAGTGTTGTTAAGTTTCTGAATATTAATATTGAGTGGACTGTGAAACTGAAATTCAAGGTTACTCAGTATTTTGTATTGATTGTGTTTGAAACTTATAGGTTTTTTTTGCTGTTTTTTTTTTTTTTTTCCCTATATTTCTTAGTTTTACTGCATTAAAAATAATGGCTAGACTTTCGTTGCATTTTTTAATTAGTAATGCTGCTGCTCCTGATCACAAAGCCTTTATTTTTTTATTTTTATTTTTTACATTGAGGATTTACTGACATTTGGGTTTGAATTTCCAGTATTAAACAATTATTTTCTTATAGATCCTGTGACATACTGCACTTAATTTATGACCTGTTCTATGTTAGTATCTGCAGTATAGGAAATGCAGGATTATTACCATACAGTTTTTGACAGAAGTAATGAGACATGAGTCCTAATAATATATATATATATATATATAATATATAATATATTTTTTAGCTATATATATAATGTATATTTTTTTAGGATTTTTGTCTCATATACATATATATATGTATATATATACTTGTGTCTCATATATATGGAGAGAGAGAAAAAAAAATTGAAAGTCTAGCGTTAAAGGTGTTAAACTAAGATCTAAACATATATACTAAAAAATTATAGTGCCCCCTAGCCCCAGTGCTGACTGTTCCAGGCTGTTAAGGATTAAGAGCAGTGGCTGGATGTAGAAAAAATTCTTTCAGCATATTTTGCTACTTCATCCAGGTTTTACCCAAAAGGTAAAACTCTAAGAGGATGTGATCATAAATTTGATGTCTGTATGTATATACCATCTGGCTGTTTTCATCTGTTTGTTCTGTTTTGTAAATAGTAAGAAAACATTCCAAAAGGTGTGAGGTGAAACTTAGCACAGGTGAGTTAAGGTTGTTTACTTCGTATTTTACATGAGCCTGGACTTCTCTTCCTTTTTCAGGCTTAGGGAATAGAAAATATAGTTTACTCTACTTTGCTCAGTATTACTTCAATATTTTCTTTAAGTTTTTTCAGCTTTCCAGTAGGAACTGTTCAAAAAGCCCCACTACCAAAACCACAATTCTCTCCTAGTTAAAATGGAGCACAAGCCTAAGTTCTAGAAACATGTGGCCAGGCAGTTGTGTTTGAACTAATGAGATGTACTACATGTACAAAGCATACTTCAAGGCACGTCCTAATCAACTTAAACAAAATAAATTAAAAAAAATATCCCAAATTATTTGCAGCATTTAAATTATATTAATCTAAATAGGATTAAAACTTTAATATGTGTAGCTATTTTCATGTCAAGATAAGCTTAAGCAATATTCTTCCTCTGATCCCAGCTCACAATAACAAGCAGACTAGAATGCTTCACTTAAGGGCTATTTCCTTTTTGAAGCTCTAGTCTCCACTTTCTGTTCTCCTTCTGGTTAGTTCCGTAATTTTTCTGAGTGCAATTTTGTACATATTTGCAAGTTTGGCTATGAGACAGTGACCCATATCTCTACCTGTATCTATTTATATGATTTATATATGTGAATGTTCATTGAGAGAATTATAGAACTTGAACAAATATTTCGAAAAGCTAAGTTCAAAATCATGAGAGGTTGCTATTCACAGCCTCGGGAAGAATTCTTTTTTTTGTGTATGTCTACAACAGAGTTAGTGAAACATTAGAGTAAATGCACACAAAACAGTTTGACAGTTGACAGTTTATGCATGTACCATATCACTCAAGAGTTGAAGTTCTCCAGAACTCCCCAGTTGTATGGTACTAAGTAATCTTTTCGAATTGGCCTGCAAAAGTGAAAGATCCTCGTTAAAATATTGCTTTAGCAGGAGTAGGGTTAATTATGGATTTATGATGCCTAGGAGCTTTTTCTTTCCTCAGCAAAACTTACACTTGAAGAATGCTAAGTGAAAGCTGAGTAATATACAGAAGAGAGAGATGAGCATTTGGTCACTTCTTTCAGCTAAACAATTTTCAGCAACTTACTGAAACACTGAGATTAAAGTTAATATATTGATATCCAAATAGTAGAGTATCAAAGCTTTACCTTGCTACTAAATCCTTTCTATCTGGGTTTAGTGAGATGTTAGGTCCAGTTGAGCTGTTAAGGTGGATTTCAGAGGTATCATCTAAATATGTGAATCTTCATAATTATTGTTCAGAATGCTTTAAAATGGATAAATGACTATTAAAATTTATTGTAGTTAAAGCTTTGTACTAAGTGACCTGTAACAAAATAATCATTGAGTACTTGCTAGCCAGTGAAAGCTTAACTAAATTGATGACAATATAAACTCCACTTAACTAAAATCAGACATTTTAGTTAAGAAAAAGGCACTGAAATATGAAGGTCATTCATGAATTCATTATATGACAGGAAGGTGCACACAGTGTGTTTGAATAGCTAGTTTTACTTTCCACACAATATCTGCACTTGCTTAAAAAACAGCTGTAGAAGCATCACAATGTTAATGTTGAAGAGCTTAATGCAAAGAAATGTGGGTTTGAATTAGTTACATCTTACTAGATGTCATAACTTCTGTCAGTCTTTGTCTCCTCTAAGATCATCCTTACTTTTCTGCAGAGCACCTAGTATAACATATTCTGCTAGGATTCTATATAGCTGTAGCTGAAGCTTTTCAGGCCTCTTGGTGGAGGGGAAAAAGAAGAAAATGTAAAGACTGGTGGACAGGTTATGTAGACAGACCATACCAACTGCTTTTTTCCCTTTAGCTGTTAGTGTCCTGTACTGCATTCCTTCTGTGTTGTTTCTTATCTTTCTCAGGAGGAAAGTTGCTAAAAGTATCTGCTGAGTATTACAAATTTGACTTTGAAAAAGAAAGTGCTTATTCCGGTTATTCTCTTATATCTTAATCCATTTTCCTTTTCATAAGTATTGAGGTGAGAATTCCCATGTTGATATTTACGAGTTTTGGCTGCTGATCTTTCATATTGTTGTAATAATAGTGAGCCTTAAGAGCACAAAAATTCTTATGCTGCAGAGCAGCTTTATTGTGTAATGACTTCAGTACAGACACCTGAGAGAAGTAACTCTGGTCTGAAGAATTTGTTTACTCTTCTTACAAAGCCTGTGAAAATTAATTAATCAGTTAACTACAACCAAGAGAACTCCACTGATTTCTCAAGAGATGGCTAGTGGATCTTGGTAGTTCACAACAGTTGTATTTCTACCTCAGGAAACTTTTTAACTCTTTAGCCTAAGCAACAAACAAGCACATGCTGTCTCATTTTCATGAAGTTCCTGATCTGAGATTTATTTCAGCTATATCACAATATGCTTGCAAGCCTGTAAAATGCTGCTCACTAACAAGTTTATTTATGCAAAGGGTTTCATTTTTACCTTCTGCCAAATGGTGCTGCTAATCTCTCTGAACAAACTTTGTTTTTCCTATCTCTCAGGAACTGACTTTATTCTGCAGCCATTGACTCCATGGGGCATTAATTATGGGGCAGGTCAAGTGGTAATGTCTTTTCTGGGTACTTTATGTAGAGGAAGTTCTTGAAGTGAGTTTCCAGTTTTCCAACTGTCTTTTAAAGCTTTTTTTTTTTTTTTCCTTGAAGATATTTATTTGAGTTTGTAGGAAATTCGTTGCTCAACTGCAGTGCTATACAAATCCAAGCTTTCACCAAACTGGGTTCCTGAAACAGAAGTTCAATGACAAATTTAAGTCAGCACTGCTATATTCAGTGTAGCAGATGTCTTATCATTAACATGAACTACAATTAATATAATAAATTTATCAGAAGAAAGTATACTGATGAAAAGTGAGTTAAAATATGTACTGAGGTATTGGGAGCTCTCATACAAGGGAAAAAGGTAGAATTAGGGTTGATGTTGAAAGATTATCATTTTTTCTTTATTTGAAGACATGAAGTTTAAGTTTTGAAGTGAAAAGCTTTGTCCTTTGTGGTCAGGGATACTTCCTTAAGAGGGATATTCTCTGGTTCCTGTTGATCACAATGACAGGGCAGTTTTGACGTATGTAGATTTTCAGTGCTGTCCTGCTCAATAGCTATTGCTGTAATCAGGGTGGAAAGAGTTCCTCCATATGCTGGCACAAATTGAGCTCATTTTTTTTCCCCTCTGTTTGTCTGCTCTTTGCAGAAGGGATTCCTGCACTGGGCTGCAGTTGCAGACCTCCTCTAGAAGCGCACAAGTCTGGCAAGCCAGCAGAAAGTGAGAATGTGGGCAAGAATTGCCAGACCATCACAGTCCATTAATTTTACCTTAATTATACTTTGGCCTGTGATTAATACAGGTCACTGCTGCCTGGTCACATTGTAGATCATGGTGAATATTGTACAAAGACAAGTACAGCTCCTCTAAGTCGTTTTGACTCCTTGGCTTAAACAATCATTGTTTAAACAGGGTAAGGAAACTGTTTATTTTAAAAATATTTCCAAGAAGTTCTAATCCCCTTTTGGGGTAAATGGAAGTGTTTCTGCTCTGACATTACTTTTAACGGTAAAAAGAAAGCAGGTTAAATATAGGAAAGGTAATAGAAAACCTGTTTTTTCTTTCTCAGCAAGTCAAGGATCAAAATTTCTTTGCATTGGGCTGACCAATTCTTTAGCCGAAAGGCTAGGCAAAAGCTGCAGAGATGAGTTGACCAGGCTAGAAGTATATACATGAGAAAGAGGTGTGCAGAAGATGCTGGACTAGGGGTACGTAGACGCAGCCTAAGCTTCTGCAAAACTTGCATTTCTTCAAGAGGAGCCTTACCAGGTAAGAAGGCAGAAGTCATTAGTTTAGGGTAGTTTATTTGCCATACAGGTCACGTGCTTGGTTCTGAGGAGTTTTGAATATTGTGCTATTCATTTTCCTGGAGACCGCCCCAGACATGCAGCTTTTCTGGTCTGCAGCACCTGCCGGTTATACTTTGTGTAACCAGCTAGCAAGAACTTATCAGCACATCTTTCTTTCTGTCCTATTAGCGATTCAGATGTTTTATTTCTCTGTTTCATACCATGCAGCATAGCTTTGATGGGATAGTCCAGTACCCATGTCTCATGGACAAGGAAGAGCTACTCAGGAGTGCCCTGAGAGATTGCAATGACCCTAACATCACAGTGCTGACTGCCAAGCAGTTTACCAAGCGCACACTTTGTGTTCTAGTGTCTTCAGGGGATCTGTTGTGCCTGGAGGTGTGTGACTATGAAACACAGCAATTCTGGAGCTGTCTTGGGTAGTCTGCCCTGCGAGGGAAGAGGTAAAGCTGCGGCCAACAGTCTGCATGTACCTTGTTCCTATTCATTGTTCATAGTCTTTTGAAAAAAATTGCTGCAGTTTGAAGCTTAAAATTGTTTTGGGAAGCTGGAAATGTATGCATGAAGTTCAATTCTCCCCCACCTCAGTTACCGTGCAGCCTGAATGATAACTGTAGGCTATGCACATGGACTTTTCTTTCAAACCTAAGTCTATTCTCGTGACTTTTCCTGGTAAATTGAGTATAACAGAGTTGTTTGACAGTAGGTGTTTCAGACTGGCTTCTGTTTTGCCAGAAAGTAAACCAAACTTGAACAATAGTCATTCAGATTGAACTAAAAAATAAAATAAAAACTGACTTCACAGTTTTATTTAAAAACCAAAAGATTAATACTTAAGAGTAACTCGTGTATTTATACAATAAACAGGAGGATTAAAATTATAAAATTATACAAAATACAGGAGGATTAAAAGTTGAGTCACTTCAAGACATAATGCAAATTAAATTATTTACATGCAAAGCCATTGTAAAAACCATTGAAGACAAAACTCTTTATGTGTAGTCTTAATGAAGGTTCTTTTCTTGGGAGTAGTTGTTTTACTGGCACTTTCTTTCCAGGGTAATGAATAAATCTTTTCACTGCGAGTCTTACATAATTATTTATAAAATAATGGAATGAATCAAGGCTGGGTTGTCTGGACATACATGCATGCTTACAGGTTAATACACGTATAGGAGCTACACTGTCTTAATTTTTATGTAAGGTTTCCACTAGCCCCTGCAAGAGTAGGAAAATAACATTCATTAATTGGTCAATAACAGCTTTCTGCAAATGACAACAAACCTTTGCAGTTATATCTAATTCTGTAGTACTTGAGTACTTGAGACCTCAGGAGCTTTTCCATTCTCTCATGTACATATATTCTTCATTGCCTTGATATCTTAGAGAATTTTGTTCTTGTGTAGAAGTAAACAAAAATGTTCCGTCTCTGCTATTTTAAGCAAGAAGTGGAAACTTTCATAGGTGAAACAAAGAGTTGAAATGTAAACTGAAACAGCTTTCAAGTTGAAGTTCAATTTTGGGTTTATAAACTCATTTTGTAAGACTTACTGAATCTTTATTGCTTCTTTTGAATGTGAGTATGATTGCAAAACCCTGTTAGCATTTCTCTGAGGTAACAGGATGGAGGAAATGCTGGTTTGAGAAGACTGATCAGCACAGAAAATTTTTCACTCTTTAATTCACTCTGCGTACTTCTGTGGGGGCAACCAGCTAATAACAATAGCATTTTTCTAAAAACTGTGGCTTCCTACTGTTCTATTTTTTTTTTTTTTTCTTTTTGCCTCGTATTTCCTTCACCTGCTTGTTAGTTCATATAGAGTCTTGAAAAACTGTAGTCTCAACGAAATCTCTCATTTGGTGTTATAAACTACAGGATGTATTTATAATATTTTCAAAATTTTGCAGGATATTGGCTTTTTACAAGCTGTTACTATATAAATTTTAACTTCTGGCGTGCTTTTTTAATTCTCCTATTTTTGATTCTTTGATTGAAGATTAGGTGCCAACAATAGCATGTCAAGTTTGATGCTGCTCTGCCACTGAAATAGTAGTAGGAGAACTGTAAAACAATTGCATTAAGCTTGCAATGATCCCAATTTGTCACACTGGATACTGAATACCCTTTCCTAGGGTGTAGATCTGTGAGAAATAAGTTGAACACTGTTTTGATCGTCAAGCGCTTAAGTGAGATGAATGACACCAACATTGATTCAAATGTGCCTACTCCTTTCTTGCCAGCTTGCTGGAATAAACTATATGCTTAATCCTTCTCCCATAGTAGTAAATAGTATTTCATGAATTCACCTCTACAGAAATAGGGTCCTATTAATCTTTTAATGTTGAGCTGAAGCTGAAATATCTTCTTAGACTTAGTTTAAATTGTTCCTAGTAAGTAACTTAAACATAGTTCAATTTTTTTACAGCTTGGTCTTTTTCTCTGTAATTCTCATGTTTATTCAAGTTTTATTTTAGTTAATTACCATTTACAAAATTGAAAAGCTACATCAGATGAGCTGAAGATGTATTGAATTAATATATAATATTAATTAATTGAACATCAGAAGGGTTCTTATCTTAAATATCTGGTTTAAATGATATTTATTATTATCAGTGTAAGCCATTTTGAGTGTGAGAAAGTACTACGTAATCTGATAAATATACTCACTATACAGAATTTGTTTTGCCAAATACTGTCACATGCTATATTTTAATAATCCAATCTGATACACACCTGATAAATTCTTGATACTATTCTCATTCCAATCAAATTTTTTTTCCTATGAAACATGATTATGTAGGGGTAGGTTTACATTCGCGTAACTAATTTTCACTTCTAAACTGGGGTTAAACTGTGAAATAAATGTTTGCTCTGGTTCAGTGCTATCAGCTTATGTTGGGGAAGTGAAATGGAGGTAGGTGGAATACTGGTGTTATAAACGGTCAGGGTATGGCTTAAACAAGAAGTTGTTTGCTGCAGGTGAACCTTAAAAGCCAGGATCATCACCTTGCTCACTGTTGAAGATACACAGAAAATCTTCAAATCTACACCCATGCTCTATGGACATGCAGGAATGACACAATTATCTAACATGGAAATTCTACTTGAACTCAAGGTTAAGACTCATCCCAAAGAATGACATCAGATAACTGCTTATAAATGAACACGGAGCTGTTCTTAAAAGTCTTTTTCAAAGCTTCCGTGTGAATAGTGCTTTCCACCAGCAAGCTTGTGGGGTTTTAGTGCAGAACTGATGCCCATGGCTGGTGATTCCCATAAAGACACCATTGTGTGTGCACTGCTTGGTGCTCTTCCAACTGACATACCTACCTAAGGTAAATTGTATTTTTTTGTTGTTGCTTTGCCAAATATTTTCTCTGTAAGAACCTAAGAATTTGTCTCACTTTTGTTTTTTTGCATGATGCAATGTATGTTGCTCATTGTTACTGTAAGGTATTTAGCATAGTAAAGCTTCATCAATATTTGAATTTATTACATACTCTGGGATGCGATTAGAGCCTGTTACAAAGCATTCAAGCTTTCATATGTCTTAAAGTAGTTCACAAGAGACTTATTGTCAAGTCAGAGAGGTATTTCCATTCTATTTCTGCATGACATTCTCTTAAGATCAGATAAAACTTGGTTCAGTTAGGTGATGTCATTTGTTGATACATATGATAAACTGTCATCTTTGACATTTGTCACCCCTACATATCCATAGTTTTACTGGTAGATGTTTTACTAGAGGATGCTTTTACTTGATTTGAGTACTATAATCTTTTCTCCTTGACTATGACAGACTAATTTTGTTTATTCTGTTAGACAAACGTTCCTTTGCCATATGGTAGTCTTCTCACAGGCACACACATGCATCTTCAAATAAATTGTTACTGTATTTTCTGTTAACTTTCAGTGTTTTTTTCTTTGAAGCACATCACTTTCAGAACAGTTTGTTTCTTTAAAAATAACATACTCGTTAATACAATAGAAAAAATAAATGAAAGTAATGAGAAGTAGAATGGAGTAAATTGTAAGAACAGGTATTTCTGAAGTCTTGGAAAGGGGAGAGAGTAATCAAAAATAAAATATTCTTTTTTTAAAAAAGTTCATGCTTCTAGTTAACTAGATTACTTTCTTTCAAAATAAGTTTTTATGCCAACTTCCAGGTATTTTCAGATATTCATGGGATAACTTGAAAATATTGAGTAGAACCTTGGTTTGCAACTGAGACAAAATCAACATCCAGAACTACCTCCAAAGACGTGTATCAGAAGATAGTAGGCTTTTTTAGTCTATTTGAAACTGCATTGAAAGTATTGCTTTAAAATGACATCTGATTCCCGAATGAACCTTAAGGGAAAAAAAAAAAATCAACACATTGGAAAGCTCTTTCCATTTATTGGATAGAAGGGAAATGAAATTTTTGCAGTTTTTGCTTGCTTAATGCTTCCAGTTGTGTCTGTAGTCTAAAAAATCCGATCAACTTTCTTGATCTAAAACGCTTCTTCAGGTAAACAAAACATAATTTTTTCTGAATTTTTGTGGAGGAAGAAATAAAAATGCTTGCTTAGGAAAAATTGACATGAGCGAGGTTATTTCAACTCAGGTTTACTTTTTAATATTTGCCTAAATAATTGTAAATGATGAGAGTTGCTGCTCTGTCTCCTGTACTTGACTTCTCTCTCTAAAGCATGAGAGTTGTTAGCATGTGTGTCCTGGCTTGTCCAGAAATTAAAGCTGACCCAAAGTAAAAATGTCTGTGTTATTTCATAAAAACTGTCTATTTACCAAAAGTGAAGCTTCTGTTAACTTTGCTTATGTGAGGGAGCCTGAGAATGTACTTGACACTAGTATTTCTGCCATTCTAAAGGGAAAAATGAAGCAGTCTGTGGAAGACTGTATACCCACAAGTTCTAAGTAGCTTGAGAGCAGAGGGAATGTGCTCTTTGCAGTGACCAAGTATGGACTGGGAGGAAAATAAAAGCACAAGGTAGCTTTGTGATTGTTAGCCGTTATTCATGACTAGAAGGGAGAAGTTGCTCTCCTTGTCTCTCCCTGCCTGCAGATGGCCCAGCACCCTTGATGTGAGGGGCCAACCTGGTACAGGCATGGGAGGAGGTGTCTGCAATGTTGGGTAGCCAGCTAAGGCTGTGAGCAGGGCAGGAAGAGGACATGCAAGGGGAAGAAGTCCAGGGAGTCTGGGACCAGGCTGGGCACTTGGGGAGGGAGGATGCAAGATCTGTCTCTTGTTCAAAGCTTCTCCTTTCTTGGGAGGTGCCTTACCTGCGCTGTCTGGGAGGTGGTGGAAGCATGTGGCTTTGGCAGTCTGTTGGCCCTACAGGAGGAAGGAGAATCTTATTTACAGGACAAGTGATCTGTTGTTTCTAGTGACTCCTGACACAAAATGCATAAGCAGTCCTGGAAGCAAGGAATTGAAGTTGGGAACGTGCTCATCACTTCATTACATTAATTAAGCTATCAATGAAATATATGTGAAATTGATTGAAAACAGTCTGCTTTCTCAAAAGAAACTGTTCAAAAAGAAGCCTGTCTCCTCAGTGCTCTAGAAATAAAGATGAAATCACTGACAATCATGCTGTCTACAGATTTGTCAAAACAATAAATAACTACAGTACTGTATCAAACAAGTTACACAAGTGAAGCAGCCACTCCATAAAATGGAGGACGGCAGGCCTCATCCATGGGAATCATCATGACCTGAAACGTGTTAAATTTGAAGGGCTGGTGACCAAGTCAGATTCCCCTAGGTGGTGCTGTGGAAGAAAAGGTTAGTGGCGTTTCCATAGTCCTGTATATACGTAGCAAGGTAGTCAGTCAGTCAAAAACCAATTTCTGTTATTTGTATTTAAAGAAGGGTGGGAGGAAAGGGGGAGGAGAAACAGACTAGAGAAAGATGTTAACACTATGAGTTAAGAGAGATGCCTCTGAACAATAAACTCTAGAGCTCAGTTTGCTAACCAAATTGAAGACTGTAAGTGCATATGATCATAGTGCAGAGGCATTTTCAGGATAGCAAGCCAAGAATTAAAGTATTCTTTGCTCTAGCACTACGTACAAATGCAAGAAGACTTGGAGCAAGGTTTATCTTTTTTTTTTCTTTTTCTTTTTCTTTTTTTTTTTTCCCCAAGCATTGACAAAGAAAAGTTACCAAAATCAATGAAGGTTCAGGTTCTCCAGCCTCAAGCACTCATAAAGCCTCCGTTCCCTGCTGGCAGAACTGCTCTGGCAAGCTGTCACAATAATGTTAACTGTCATATGAATTAAATGCAGTGGGATAAATGGTAGAAATGAGAAGGCTTGCTAAGTGTGGGAGGCTACGGGGAGAGGAAGGACTTTGTGTAAGGATGTACTGCCTTCCACCCTTAAATTGGCTTAATTATCTTGGACCGCAAAGGAACATACTTGACTTTTTTCAGACGATTAATTTGCATGTAGGAATTATCTGATGGCCTTACTAACAAGATATTTTGGTTAAAATATAGTTCAGTCACATTACATTAGTCACTTCTGCACATGTTCTTTAAGTAGCTGACATACTTGTCTGATCACAGACCACTTGCTTTATAATTATGTCCTCATGACATATGATTGAGTTCATCTTATTGAGCAATTGCTACTATTACTAGAAAATGAAAAAAAAACAAAACCAAAACCCACAAAACTCTTTTCCAGAAAACTTAGGCCCAGTTTAAGTCTACATTTTTGCTTTGTCTTGACTCTATATCTGACAATACTAAAAATCTTCCTGATGTGTTTTTCAGGAAGGGTGAAACTTTGCATTTGTGTCTCTGCAGTTTGTAAACAGAAGTGTTTCTGAAAGGTGATATTTCTCTTGTCACGTATTTGTATGAGCCTTTAAGTACTGCTCAGTGGAGAGAATTAAAGCATTTCTTCTAAAGTAATATATTGTAAAAATGAAGTTCTCGTTGACTTTGTCATATACATTGGATTTGTGATAAGGCTCTAATTTCAGTTATTTGAACAAAAAATTTAGAAAGTGCTGTTGATACTCAGGAAACTTGGAACTAACAAAAAGCGTTTTCCCAACTCTTTTCCCTCTTTTCCCTCTGCTTTAAAAAATTCTATAGCTGGAATTTCGCTGTAACATTTCTTTCCTCAGCAAATGATAATACAAAGGAAGGCCTGAGTAAGGGTTTAGACTAGACTCTTATTTCAATGATTAAAAGAAAAAAGTGATGTTAGTACGTTAGCTGCCATATGCTGTTTATTTTGGAGGACTCTATGGGAATAATTCTTCCACAATACACTAATAATCGGGAGATGTTTAATTTAAAGTTGTCTTCTAAGTAACTATGATTAACTTCTACGTTAATGCTTAAATAAGAATTCAAAATGTGTAGGGCTTAAATAATTTGTATTCACTTAAAGAAGCTGTATTCAAGAAAGATCCCCTGTGCTTTAAGACCACAAAATTATTTTAAAAATTTAATGAGACTTAATTGAAAAAAGCTGGTGCTTCAGGTGCTTCTGATATTACCCTAGTAGTGTGCTACTCGCCTGAAGAATTTATTAACAATATGAATTATTAGAGCTTGTTTTTTCAGTTTCAATTAAGCTTTCCAAGCTAAAATACTGCTGCCCTCCAATCTCACCCCGACAGCTTTGACTGGGAGCAGCAGAGGGATTTGTCTTGCTCTGCGTCTGCCTTTTTCCCTGTGTTATATACATAGATACTGCTGGGGGACTTTCATACAATAACTGGGAATGGTCACTGTTGTCATTCATCTAATGGAGGAGATGGCATTCTTTAAGAAGAAAACCTTTCCAGTTTGCCTTCATTAATTCTTGTTCACACTTCTTTGAATAGAAGTGTGGCCTCTGAACATTTGATAAGTAAACATCAAAATGCCACTTACTTCCTCAGTCAGCTTTGTGCCTGGTATATTGATCAAATAATTTCTCTTTAATATTATGAATCAAAATTATTTCTGATAGTCAGCTGTTTTCAAAATGCTAGTACAATAAAAATCCTGTTACATTAAAATAAAGAAGATTTTCTTAGCCCTAATCACACTGCCGTGTTGTTACTATTCTTCTTTCAATATTCTCATCCCTTGTGGAAGGGGAGAAAGATGTAGGAAAAACAAACCTGTAGTGCCAGTGTGCACTCCACAGTTTGTTCTATTAATATCTACTGCGTTTTTTTTCACCCTTCTAGGAAACAGTGTTGTATATTTTACTGAGTAGTGGAAGCAGACATTCATAGGATTTAGAAAGCTAAACTTGTTTATTTTTCTCTTCTACCTGGCATGCAGTGCATTTCCTGAGATCAGAACATGTGTGGACAAAGAGTTTACTTTTGCATTATTTTCTGTTTAACAGTTTAATCTCTTCCTGCTGATCATTGTCTTGGGTCTTATGCGCTTTTTCTGTCATACTGCACTATGAACTCCTTAAACTTTTTGCATTGTAAAATGTTGAGAAGAGTCTTGCAGTACCATACTTCTGGACAGTGTTAAGGCAGAACATCAGTATTTCATATTTCTCTCAAGCACTTTGCACTGCTCTTATCAAAAACAACTCTCAAACTAAAGGTTTTTGCTTGAGTTCTGTGAAAGCACTTTGAACTGCACAGTGTTTGCAGTTCCCAACGTTTGCTTATCCCACGAACATGCAAAAGCAGTTGATTAGGACTTGATTATCTTTGCAAGCCTAAATATTTGCAGCTTCCAAGTCTTTGGGTCAGCATTTCTGTTGCAACTTCTATCAAGAACTGTGTACCCCTCTCCCTCCCACTTTTTATTTCATGCCTTCCATTATTTTCTCACTAATTTTTAAGCCAGTTCAAGAAAAAGAACAAGTTATTTTTGGTCTTGTTGTCATGCTAAATATCAGTTATCTATTCTGATATAAGTTACAAACGAACAAACAAAAAAAAAAAAAAAAAAAAAGAGAGCGAGAAACAACAGGAAAAATAGGCAACTGATTCAATTCATTCCTTCCTTGTTCCCATAAGAACTTTTAGAAAATGGTCTGGGAGCCTAGAGACGGGGTGCTCTTGTCTCTATTCTGCAAACTGAAGTTGGTCACTCTGGGCTGTTCAGTCCCTGCTGACTCAAGCATCTGGTCTCATTTTTAATGTTGATATTATTAGCATTCTGTGTATATTCAACTGATACTACACTCAGTCATTGCAGTGAGTGTTTGAAACAGGGTACTGAATCTCAGCCATTTATCATACGTTGACCTCAAAACTTTTGGCACAAATGTGCCAAATGCATGTTCAGTAGTATACGCTAATGTCTGACTTCCCTACTAGGGCACAGTTTTGCTTCAGAGATGAGTAAGTAACTCAGGAAACACAATTTCACACCTGTCACTGCGCTGGGACGATACAAACATTGTTATGATTAACGGCACAGAAAAGGGTGTGCTGAAAGCAGGTTTTAAAATAAATAAGAAATCCTGTTTTAGCTGTGAATGCTATCAGTAATAGTCAATTGTGCAGCCATGTTTCCTGCTCCCTTGTAACTTCTCCATGACCATAGTGTGCAGAGAGGTTTAAAAGTTCGTGTTCATATCCTTCTGATTCACCATGTAGAAGAAAGAGCACGGAATGGGTATTTACTACGATATCTGTAATAGTGTATGTAGTGATCTTGTGCCTGTTCATTATGCATTCTTTTATTAGGATTATGGGCATGTGTCCCTTCTTTTCGTTATGCTATTTGATATATTAAATATTTCATAGTACTTGAAGGCAGCTGGACATGAGTTAAAAAATGAAATAACTTTTTTTTTTTTAAAGTGATTTCTGATTACTTAGTGCTTTCTGGCATATGTGATTGCATAAAAACTACATAATTACTGAGAGGGATGATGTCCAGAGATGATCCCTTCCAACTTCTGCCATTCTGTAATCTTTGTGCAGGTGCCTATTTGTATGTCGCTGAGCCAATAATGTCTGCTAGAATGCAATTAAGGAAGGAATAAGAAATCAGAGTACAGAAATGAGTAGTATAGCATTCAAAACTAAATAGTTTTGCTATTATCTTTGTATAAAAGTTCAGAGAGCTGCTTGATTTTATTTGTAGATTTGAAACTGGTGAAAAGCGGAATTGCAAAACACGAGTAAAACTGCTGTAGCAATGCCTGAACGTGATGCTGTCCGAGAATCACAGTCTGAAAAGGCAAAGCTCTGTTTTTATTTAGGAAAATAAGCGCTCTTACAATATTCTATATTTCTGACAACCATAATAGATTTCTGACATAGTGGGATCATTTAATTTTCACTCCATAACATGCGTAGTCTCTAAACCAAAGAAACAAAGAGGCAAAGCAAAGGAAAAAAAGCTTCAGAGGAATCTCCAAAATGCAAACAGTTTTCTTGAAAGGAGCAGTGTGAAGCATGGGTTAGAGAGGCATGCACACTGGCATAAGCAGTGTTTTCTCTTTGGACAGAGATATGAGATTTGCAGAATGATTTTGCTGCTTAGAAAACTCAGAAAGAACATAATGTACCTAAAAAAAGAAACAGTATACATGTCCTGCAAAATGAAGTGATTTGTTTAATAAACTACTACATCCCCTATTGGAATAATTTCCCTGAACATGATGGAACCTGGGTGTTCCTTATGCATTTGACAATGAAATATTAATTGTAAGATAGCCAAAGGTGAAGCAGTTGAAGGTAAAATCTAATTAAATGCGAGAAAAGTAAAAGATGATGGAAAAGATTTTGCTACTGTATCACCTCTGACACATAAAAATAAATAAAACAAAGAAGGAAAATAAAAATAACCAAGGGTATTGCAAAAATTCTAATAAGCACAACCGGGAAAAAAAAACAAAACAAACAACCCATAACAATAAAGCAGAACATGTACCATGAACGAAGAACATATTTAGTTAAACCACCTTCATAGGCATAAATAGTATAGCATAATGGTGTAACAAGGACAATTCTAAAAGCCAGTATTCAGACTTCACAATGAAACTGAGGGGGAGAGATGGGGAATGAAAAGGCAGATGAGCAGGAAAAAGTAGTAAATATCTTCTCCTTCACTACAGAAAGCAAATGTGAATGCTTTAGGATGGTGTTGTGATCAGGAAGAGGTGCACATAGTCACATTTTTGAAGTCTTCCAGAGCTGATCCCTGCTGTGCTGTTGTACTGAGGTTTTGCTTGGATGCTGCATCCTCCCCACATTCAGAAGCATACAAGAGAAACTCTTCCTTCTTTCCCCAGGTCATTCTTGCAATTGGTTTACGTATTGGTTTATCAGCTGCATTCCAGGGGTTCATCTTGCTGTTGCTCCTTGTTACTACTTAGTAGAAGTATATAAGACAATAAGCTAGGAATCTATCCACAGAGTCATAAATGACATAAATAATTCAGTACATGTTGATACACAGTTTTAGTGTGAAGCACAGAAGCACCGATTTTGTCAGATTGAGATTTTCACCTGCTGCAGAGCTGGACAATATTCAGCACTGGCAGAGCTTCACAAGCATCTAGTTGAGAAGATAGCAACATAATAATGTTGACTAAACAAATAATTTGCTGTTTATAAGCCAGGTTTTGCTACACTTCCTTTGAAGGATCCAAACATTTATCTGAAGTACTATGTTACCATAGTTCATCTGAGCAGCACTTTATTTCTTGAATTTGGAGGCATCAGGTGTGAACCTGGTTGAAGACCTGGTTGTCTATTAACTGACTTGCAACAACTGAAGAAGCTTCAAGATAGCAAATATGCATTAGAGGTCTTCTGGAATTATTAGCCAGCTGTGTCTGACTGTAAATATTTTTTTAAACTTTATCACATAGTGTTTCTTCTTTGAGGAGCATACTGATGCTGATCTTGTGTCACAGATTTTGATTAGTTAAAAAATAAAGCTTTGTCTGCTTGATTTAAACAGTTCGGTTTGTTTATGCCTTCAAGGAAACTTCTGCTAGGTTTCAGTTTTCAAATCTTTTGCTTTTGTATGGCTTAAAATGCATGCTGTTAGACTAAACGTGATCTGAAACTATATGCAGACAAATGCACCAGCATTTCCACAGGGCTAATTCAAATCAGTTTTAATTAATTATCCTTATTAAAAACAATTTGACTGTTTGCCAGAATTTGACTTGTATTGCCAAATGTTATGCAGGCAATCGTTGAATGACTGGAAATATGTGGGTGTGTTTTCTATGTTACCTTACAAGAATGAATTGGGGCTTTTTCTATTCTCCAGATTTTGCAGCTAAAACAAAAAAACATTCTCACAAAACTGAAACCACTGAAGGCAGCAGCTGTTGAAATGTTGAGAGTAAGACTTGGGTAATCAGGCTATCATCTGTTTGAACACCAGAGTGCTTACATATGGGAGAACAGCAAACCTCAATACCTACCTGAGGTATGAGGGACCCTACAGTAGTGCTAAGCACTACTTCTGGCCAGAGAGCTGCCTGAGGGGCAGCTGATGGGAGTGCAACCCCACTTATTAAATCATATGTAAATGCCTGTAGGGTACTGGGAGGGCTTGGGTTGGCGCACAGTTTGAAGATCTGTGTGGAATTAAGACACTGGACTGTTCCTATAAGTACAACTCAGACACATATAGAATCAAAGTCCGGGAATTTAAGACAGCTTTTGAATATCTAAAAACTGCAGGGTCTCAGAGGTTAGTGGGATATTTGAGAGCTGTTCTTTTCAACCTATGTATTTGAATTTCATCCAGTTGCTGGTCTGGGCCTAACAACCTCACAGGACCAACCATTAATATTTACCCTAAACCACAGGAAAAAAATATTGTTTAAAACCTTGTTTAAATAAGGTATCTCCTGTGAAGGAGGGCTCTGATGCAGAGCAGTATGTCATGACACTTTTATAAGTGTATTTCAGGGTGAGATAGTTGTGCTTAATTCAGCTAAAAAAATAAAATAAAATCATGATAGGTTGCAGAAGTCTGAGGTAATCGCTGTGTATAACTTGTTAAAGACTTCTGGGGCCTGCATTGTTTAGCCCCCAGTTTACTTTGTAACTGTAGATATAGAGTTAGCTGGAGGGGGGGAGAACAATATAACTATTTATAGCAGTTTTATTCTTCCAAGGACTTCTTTTCATATGTGTTCACTGAAAAGACAAGAGATAGAAGAAATTTAGTATTTAGGGTAAATTCAGGTTACTCATTACATTTCCAAAGTATGCAGCACATATTAAAAATAAATAAAATTGCATGTCATTCTGGGGAGCGCTTCTTAAAATGCTTTTTCATTCCAATTGCAAATGAATCCATCCCACACTTCAAAAATGTGAAAAAAAATAAAAATGAAGAAAATCATTTGAAATTAAGTGCCAACACAGAGAATGTGCTTTTTTTGTGAAGCAGATCAATTTTGGTAAAGCAACATTCTCTGGTATGTAATTGTTCAATTGTAGCTTATTTTCCAACTATCTCTAGTAAAAGGTGACTCATTTATCCACTTTTTTTTTTTTATTTGTGCATGTTTTATTTTGTATTGCACATTTCCATTTCAGCTTGGGAGCTTTATGAACATTAAGGTTTATAGAGCTCTTTTCTGCAGATATTATCCCTATTACACAGGAAGGTAAGCACAAATGCAGAGGAAGGTTAATTGAATTGCCCTGCTGCAGCGAGTATCAGTGCTGGAACTACAATTTGGGAATGATTGTTCCCAAGTCAGTACTTTAATATAGCACAGGGGTCTTTTCTCTAGATTTGTAACCATAGAAAAAAGAAGGGTAGAAAAGACCAACAATAAAAATTTTAAGCTCTAAGGTACAGGTTTTCATCCATTAATGCTGTTCTTTTTTTTTCCTTTTATAAGTTATTTCCAATAATAGCCTTCTTTTCTTCATGTCTTAACAGGCAAGATATATGGAAACAACTCTAGTCAGTAGTAATCATGCTATTCCTTTTAGTGATCAGTCTTTTCTTCTGATCGTACATCTTGATTATACTCTTGTATGCGTTTGAATAAGTGAGAAGATGTATACTTTAAGGGGCCTTTAGAAATCCAGCCTCCTGCTGGTATCTGCTTAAAACAGTTCATGTGACTAACAAAGGAGATTATGTTGCATTCTTAGTGATGACTATGGTATTGACTGTTTAAGAAAATACATTTACTCTCACTATACTTATAAAAGTGATTCCCTGGCACACTGCTGTACAAGTGATCTGTGTGACACCTGTGCATAGCTGACTTATACCAAAGCTATTAGGTGTTTGTTATAGCTTTAACTGTGTTATTATTATGCTTTAAATCAGGACTGAAAGCTGAGATCTGGTTGTGAAGTTGCATAATTTCTTCATTTCTGGTATGATTTCAGAAGAAATACTTAGTTAAAGCTGCTACTTTCTTCTAATTTGAGTTTCTGTGAATTGCCTACTTTGGCAATTCTGTTAGACTTGTAACAGGGACAGAGGTGCACACTGCTGGCATGTGACGTATTTGATGCCAAAAGCCTCAAATACAAGGTGGTGCAAGGGAAGGAGGGGACTCTCACCTCCCTTAGAAGAGAGCTTATGCCTGCAGCACTGCAATATCAGCCTCAGGTGCTGCTCTGCGTGTCACGGAGCCTGCATGAAGTTGCAGGGAAACGAAAGCTGCGTAGTGATGGAAAGATGATGTGCTGGAGGTTTGCTCTGCCTGTACCCTTGTGAGGAGCTGACCTCACAAGGCTGTGAACAGTTTACACCCTTTGCAGGAGTGATTCCTTTGTAATCCAGTGTTTCAGTTGTGCATTATCCTGAACATTTAGCACAACTATGTTTACAGAAAACTTAAGACTTTTATGTGGCAGTGGAGAGGCAATGATCTCTGTTCCTTCAGGAGGGCATTTTAACAAGCTTTTTTTCTTTCTTTCTCTCTCTCTTTTTTTTTTTTTTTTTTTTTTTTGGTCAAAACCTTTATTACTTTCCTGGGACTGTTTTTAGACTAATGTATCTGGGTCTTAAACTGCATGTCAAAAAATGGTTTACCACAGCATCTGCAAAATGTTCTGAAGATGCTGACAAATACCTGATAATTACAGTCCATGTTCAGATATTGGATACTAGTGCATGTAGACTTGCCTAGTTGTGGCAATAGTTTTAATACAGGAGCAAAACTTACATGCTTCCTTTTTCTTGATCTAATGCTTTAAAAAAAAAAAAACAAAACCACAGAGCTCTAATTTTGCCCTTTCCCTAAAATAAATTAAAAAAACAAACGCTGAAACAACATCAGAGTCCAAATGCATCTGCCTACTGAAGGAAAGCATCCTTCTTTACAACCATGGTTACTGTACTATGGAGTAAGGGAATGTGCCATTGCTATACTACATGTTCAGCTCCTAATTTATCCTTTGGTAGGGTGTAAGTATATCTGTAATTTCCTTCTAGTCCCAACGTCCTTTAAAACTACCTCTGTATGTGGGGATCCCCAGCGCAGCTCTGTTGTTCTCTGGCTACAGGGGAATGAATATTGAACCTGCACGGTGTTTTTCTGCATATCTCTGTGGAAACTGCACAATGTCAGTTGAATTTTCATTGTTAAGGATATGGAAAAAGCAAACAAACAAAAGTGTACTGAGATGCTATAGAACACTTTAGGGAGTATAAACTTTTAAAACTTGAGTTTACTGCAACTCCACTGATCATTCCTAACATGATGTTGAACTGTGTTTTGAGGGCAGTAGCAGAGCTTGGTCATCACATGAGACTACAACTATGAGGTCCTTCTGTTGACTCGTAATACTGAACTTTTTCTCAGCTCTGTAGAGGCTGCCTTCTTTCTGAACGTACCTGAACTAGTCTGAGTTTTAACGAACTCTAAAGGATCAATGCAAGTATTTGGTTCTCCCCCGATTTCCTGCAATTGCTATGACTCACTGAAAGAGATGAGGCTAGAAACCTGCTTGTTCCTTCTAAGCTGTTTATAAGGAATCGGCAGGCACTGATGATGAACGTCATGTATACTTAAAACTGAAGCTATACCATAATACCTACTGTACCTATTGTACATTAGTCTCTAATAATTCACATTAGCAAATGGTGAACTGTTCTGGTTCAAAGTTTCTGAGAATTGAGAAAATTATATAGTTCTTTGTAACATCAAGGTTAGTTGTGCCTAGCTAATTTCTAGAGACCCTGAGGCCCATGTTGCCATGAGGTAAAAATTTGACCTCTTCTCTGCTTTTTCCTGGTAATGCCTCAAATGAATTGTGTAGCTGTCTTCAGAGCATTTGAATGAGCTGAGAAACATGGGGACTGTTTGTATCATGGATGGATTCCCCAAGTAAAGACCTATCTATCCTGTATGCGCTGTGCAATAGAGAGAAATAGGGTTCTTGTTATACTCATCTTTGAGTTAGCAGTCAGCACTTCTGTTAAATATTCAACATAAAATTAGGAGATATATTTTCTGCTTATGAGAAATAGGCCACTACTGACTGGCTAATTTTGTCTAATCTTTGACTATAATTTTGCAGCTTTTTCTGAAGTAATATATTGGGTAAAATACATCCCTGGGAAACAGCAGACCTGTCCGACTTTAAAGAATGAGATACAAAGCAAAAGAGACTATGGGCAATAGTGAGGCATGCAACATCTGTATATTCTCCCTGTCCAAAAGAAGTTATCTACTCTTTAGAAGACTATCACATTTTGAGAGTTAACTTGATATAATCTAACAGGTCTCTTTTGACCAGGCCCATGTTCCCAACAGGGGCAGTTAGTTGTGGTACCTGCAAAGGTATGGAGCTGAGCATAGCCGGAACCATGTTCAGCCAGCAGACCTGACATGGCAGCTGGTCAATGACACTGCTCTATCATGACATCCATGTGCTCTGCCCAGGTAGCTAGCAGGTGGCCTGGCTTCAGGGCAAGGAGCCTTTTGGAGGGCCTGGGCCCTGCTGGTGTAGGTCTGGCAGGTAGGTGATGTGCCGTGCAAAAGCAGAGCCTGGTGAAAAGGGGCAGCCATGAACCAGTTCCCGTCTCTTCACTTTGAAGACCCTTTTGCTTCATCTACTGTGGAGATGCTTCTACTGTGGCTGAAAGTGAGTGACGAAAGAACAGTTTGAAGTCCGTAAAGCACTTGTGAGGTAGGTGTGATGTCCTTTGGCCATCCCTTATCCTGCTCTGTCCTTGTGTGAGAACAAAGTATTTGCGTGTCCTCAGGCCTCCGCTCTGGAGCTTTTCTCCTTCTTCTTTGCCTCATTTATTTAATAGAATGTTTCCATAGGTTGAAGACTTCATTTTATTTCTTTTCCCCTTGGATGAGTTTGAATTTGTGCAGATTATGCAGGGATTCAGAGTGCCAGGAGGCGGGTTGCTATCGTTGACACTATGCACTGGTTGTTTCAGTAGTTATTCAGATATTCTGAGTTCCTGGAACTAGTCTGACATCAGCTACTGTGATCCTTTCTTGCTATTGTCACTTGAGATTTTAACTAGTTTTATTTCCCACTGTATTTCCAAAGGATCACAAACTGCAAATCAGTAGGATGCTTCTGTGGCTTCTTTTGGCATTAGTATAGATGAGGCCCCAAAGGACAAAATGATGAATGGAATTAATTTTTGGCATTGAAATGCATAGTTATATATGAGCTTCTGCATGGATTTAAAATATTAGAGTTGACCTTAACTTTAGGATGCCTAAACAGACCCTGAGCATGTAAATCTATATGGATATAAAAACTTGGATAATTATGGGAAGCATTTTCTGTTTTTAAATAGATTTCACAACATGTAGTCAAACTTCACTAAACTTGAAGCCAATCCATTTTCAAAAGTGGAAGAAACAAATTGAATGTCTGTTTAACTGACTTGTAGAAATTGATTAGACTATTACTATGAATAAACTACATTATCATTTTTAATAACAGAAATAATTCTAATTTCAATAACTAAAACTAGAAGGTGAAGAGTTCGGAGCTAAAGAGTATGTTAGGTTTGAAGAAGATCAGAGTTGCAACTTTATATTAGATTTTAATGCAAGGTTCTGTTTATTGTAACAGTTTGTTACCATAGAAGTATAAACTGAAAGGTAGCAATGATGAGTTAGTGTAGTACATTATATTAAATAAACTTGTCCTGTTAGCGCTTCATGCAAGGCTTTGTTTACATTACAGTAAGCTGTTTTCTGCTGCATTTACAATTCTGCTATACAAATAAATTAAGGGATCTCATGACAGTATGATTTACTCTCTCTCTGCAAACTGAAAGACATTAATATTTTTAAGCATATTTGCTTGGAAGTGGTTACGTTAAGGCTGCTGTTAGAGCATCATCAAATCGACCATCTAAAAAAGAAAGTAGATGAAAGTCAGTCTTATCTTCTTGTTCCTATGCTGGATAGGCAAATATTGAATATTGTGTTTAGAATTCAATGCTATTGCAAACAATATTGAATAAATTTTTAACAATATATTCCTGTCCTGCAGTAACAAATGAGCATCTGCAAAATGAAATAAATTGAAGGTAGTGAACACAATCATATACAAAACTTTGACTGTTTGAACTTGTGTTGTACAATGTTCTGTTATAAAAATCAGTGAGTTTATCCTTAGCAGCAAGGTAAATGATTTGGCTTGTAGTAGAGTTGTTATTGCTGATGATACATGATCTGTGCGGAAGCAGAGTCTGAACTTCTAGTCCCAGAAAAACTTGCAGGTCTGAAATTAATGGTTGAGTACAGAAAAAAAAGTGATTTTTCTATTTAGATAAAGGAGCAAAATTTGTCTGTACTCCAGGTACTGAAGTGGCATTAAACATTCATGTTTTTATTTTCAGTATATGTAGGACTGTGAAAGAAATTGTCGCTCTGTTATACTCAGTGATCTGTGCTGTTGTGCTGTTTGCTTCCATACTTAGCAGGTTTCTTTATTCTTTTTCTCCTCCTTGTTTACGTGTTTATTTTGGATATTCATAGTGCAATGGCATCAGTTTCAAAGCAGTTTGAGCTGTTCACTCTGTCTTCAAAACATTTCCTCCAGTGTTGAAAGTTTTGTTTGTAAGACATCTAAGTAGGTGCATCTAATGCTCATGGAAGTTAAATGTTGGTATTTGGAAAAGCTGGAAATATTGCTCTAGTTTTAAATAATGGTAGGCTGAGGTGACAGGGCTGGAGGCAGATACTACCACAAAATTATAGATTACACTGAGTTGGAAGGCATCCCCAAGCCAGGAATCCAGCTCCTGGCTTAACACAGTACCACCCCAAATACAAATTCTATGTCTGAAAGCATTGTCTAAACGCTCCTTGAACTCTGGCATTTGGGGTCATGCCCACTGCCTTGGGCAGCCTGTTCCATGCCCACCACCCTCTGGTGCAGAACTAACCCCCAGCTCTGGGCACAACTCCTCCCTGGACACAGCTCTGTGCTACTCCCTTGGACCCTGTCGCTGTCAGCAGATAGCAGAGATCGTATTTTTCATGGTTTTTCTTGTTACCTTTGTAACAAGTGGTGGGTAGCACTGTGGAATAAAATCTCAGTTTTGTAACCTCCTTCTCAGCTGTACCCCCACTTAAATTATTAAATTATTATCCTATGTTTTCTTTTTTCATAATGAGCCTTCCATTATATTCCAGTAGTACAAAACCTTACAGAGAATACTGATAAGGAAATCTCCCAGGAAAACACAAAATACTGAAATACAATGCAAAATTTTCTAACTTAGAGATCTTCCTTGTCTAGAAACTTGTTAAAAAATTGTTTTGATTACTGTAGCAGTGTTAAAGCAGTATGGAGTTTTTTAAAACTAAATCCTCTTACCTATCTGCCATAGCTATTCAGACAAAATAGCCAGTGATGACCAGTTTGCTATCCTAGTATGGGTGGAATCAAAATATAGTTGCATATGAAGGTTCATTTTTTATACTTACTGAAGTTTGTGTGGCTTAAAATTACACTGTCTATTCTGTAGTCATGTTGCGTTCCATTAATTACAAATTCATTTCCTCAGAGACTCTTATTACTGTTGCTTTTCAGCTTCTTCCCATATATTAAATTATGAGGACCCTCAGGTGACAGAGGCCTCTTACTGCTAAAAAGAAAAGAAAGGGATGAAGAAATCAGTCCTACCCAGGGAGCTGTTGTCTTCCCAGGAAGCTGTTAAAAAAATAAATAAATAAAAATTCTGAGGCATGCAGGTGTGGAGAGCAATTTTTTTTTACATTGCCGAAGTTTTTTCTGTGTAAAAATCACTTAATTGAAAGATTTTACTGTTAAAAACAGACAATTTAATTAACGTGATCTTTAACTTTTTCAAAATTTGAAATTCAGTATAAGTATTTAGTTTAATTATTCCTTATTCTTTTCTAGAAAAATGCCCTCTCCCCCCCCCCCAAAAAAAAAATAGTAGGAAATAACTTTCTTTTTGGTAGGCATTATTAATGGAGCTTTCCAATCCAATCCAAGCAGTGTGTACAAGAAAGTTAGAGCTACGTCACTTACTGACGTAATAGACGTGTTCTCAGCATCCAGACTACCTGTAAAACTTTTATGGAGTCAGTAGATAATGTTAAGCTGAAGTGAGATGGTGAGGAACTTGCCAGACTCTAATTTCACTATATGAAGAAAAAACAGGTGGTTGTGGTTTTGTTTCTTTGTTGCTTTTGGTTTATTTTTTAGTTTTTCTGTTTGTTTGTTTCTTTCTTTTTCAAAGGGTGGTGTTGGGGAGTTTTTTTTTTTATCTTTTAAGCTTTCTACTTAATGGAAAGTTACCCAAATTCTCTTTTATAGTCTAAAATATTACGAAGAGATGGTCACTATCTGCATTCTTCTAATTTTTCTATCCTTTTGTTAGTGTAATTCCTTTGCTGTATTAATACTGAAAGAAAAAGTAAGCTGTGGAAATGTATAAAACTATAGATCTGTAAAAAATATCATAGAATCATAGAATTGCTTGGGTTGGAAGGGATCCTAAGGATAATATAGTTCCAAACCCCCTGCTGTTGGCAGAGACACCTCCCACTAGACCAAGTTACTCAAAGCCCCATCCAGGCTAGCCTTGAATGCTTCCAGGGTAGGGTCATCCAGAACCACTCTTGGCAACATGTTCCAATGTCTCAGCACCCTCACAGTAAGGAAATTCTTCCAGACATCTAGTCTGAATCTACCTTCTTCCAATTTTAAAGCCTTTTCTCCTTGCTCTGCTGCTACCTGCCCTTATGAAAAGTCCCTCCCCAGTTTTCCTGTAGGCCCACTTCAGATACTAAAAGACCCCTGGAGCCTTCTGTTCTCGAGGCTGAAGAGCCCGAACTCTCTCAGCCTTTCTCCCACAGGGTGCAGCTCTCTGATCGTCTTCATGGCCCTTCTTTGGATGCACTCCAACAGTTTGATGTTCTTCTTGTGCTGGAGGGCCCCAGAAATGGACGCAGTACTTCAGGTAGGGTCTCATGAGAGCAGAGTAGAGGGACCTCCTTTCTAGTGCTGGTCACACTTCTTCTGATGCAGCACAGGATACAATTGGCCTTCTGTCCTGCAAGTGAAAGCTGGCAACTGCCAGCTCACACTGTTCACCAACTGACACACCCAAATTCCTCTCCTCAGGGCTGCTCTCAAGTCATTCTCCACTGTATTTGTATTTGTATTTGTGCTTGGGATTAACCCAACCCAGCTGCTGGACCTTGCACTTAACTTCACAAAGATCAACAAGGCTGGCATGGTCCCCCTCTCAAGCCCATGCAGATCCCTGTAGTATGTCAACTACACCAGTCAGCCTGGTGTAATCTACAAACTTTCTGAAGGTGCACTCAATCCCACTGTCCGTGTTGCCTACAAAGTAGTGAAATAGTACTGGTCCCAGCACTGATCCCTAGGGAATGCCACTCATCACCTGTCTCCACTTGGACACTGAATCACTGACCTCAACTCTGAGTACAACCACTCAGCAAATTCCTTTTCTAGTAAGTGTCCATCCATCATATCCATTTTTCTCCAATTTAAGACCAAGTTGTTGTGCAGGACAGTGTCTATATCCATATTCAGAACTGATTTCAATTTTACTACCAGTTTTTTCCTTAGTTTCCTTAGTTAAATGTTGCATGCAGTGACAGGAGACTGTGGAGATCTGCTGATTGGTCTCTGTCCTTTAACATTGTACTTACAGTTGGGAAAATATGCCTGCATTTGAGCTTGTTCATGAAAGTACTGAATATTCCTTTCCTGTACAAAGAGAAATGGGAGATATATGGACCTGGGGATGAGTGAAGGGAGCAGATTAAAATTACAATTCTTTGATGAATACTGTAGAAATTTTCACATGGTCAATTGTAAAGCAGCTCTCGGGGTTGCAGCAGATGCAGCCTCTGTGCACGTTTGCTGTGGTGGGGAGAAGTCTGTTTAACACTGGTGTCAGGGTAAGACAAGTTTTGGACTGTGTTTGGAGCATGCAGAGGTTCTGGAGGAAGAAGCTTCCTCTTTGGCTTAAGCAGCCTTTGAAATGCTGTCATCAATCCCTGCCTGCACTGGTGATAAACTCTTGTTTCTCTTAATCCTGTCTTTGTTTGAATTATGCAGTGTATAAAAATACAGCTTGTTGAAGAAAAAACAGTGAACGTTAAAAGTGAACCTGTGTCCAAGGAACTTCAGAGGACTTGTTACTCAAAGGATAGTTTTTACCTGCCAGTGTATGTCTGGCGTTATATGAAAGATTTTCAACTTTTCTTGTCTAGAGGCTCTCTGTATATTACCACAGTTAAGCTAGACGTTTACTTATGTTTTCTTTGTTGTTCTTAAGTCACCTCCTCAACTGATCATGCAAAACTGGTTTCAGGAAGGTGCTGTGCATGTGTGCCATCATTCATGAAGTGCCAGGTGGAGCTGCAGCAGCTGCATTGCCTCTGCAGTTGTTGATGGCATGCTCAGAGTTTAGTGGCAAATGCCTGCAAATTTTAACAGAATTAGGGTACCAGAATCTCCCAGGCCACTTCAAAAATATCTAAGCTGAATTTTTTTTTTTTTTTTTTTGTTAAGGACTCTACCCTAAATACACATTTCAGTTGGAGGAACATGTGTTTTCACTGTGTTAATTCTTGAAACTGAAAGGATCAGACTTTGGAAGCATTCTTACTACATAAACAAGTATTCATATAATTCTGAAAGATGTTGTTCCCTGTATCCTATGTACCAACTTTCCAAATTTATTTCTTTTGATGTGTCTGGTCAATTCATAATGCCTTTATTGTTTTTATTGTGTCAGGTGCCCCGGTGTATTATTCTTATACCTCATACTTCATGTACTATCAGTCTGATGCACTTATCATACATTTCTAATCTAACACAACAACGTATAAGAAAGCTCTTCTTTTACATCACCATGATTTGTTTAAACTGCTAGCAGATGATAAGCTTACATATACGAGTGTGATTCTAACCATGCAACAAGATCAGGACCAATCAGCCATAATCTAAGGGTTTCAGGCAGGAATGGAAAACACTGCAGAGGAAAGTGTGTTTCAGAGGCATGTGGGATAGAAGGAGGCAGGACAGTGTCCAAGAGGACAAGTCACTTCTGTTTGTAGAGAAAATTCTGCTTGTATTAAGTTTGATGCAAATTAGTTATTCATTACGCTGAATTACCAAAGCCATACAGTACTTATTTATAAAAAAAAAAAAAAGTAAAGCTATCCAATTAAAAGGAAGACAGATTTCAAAATTAGTGCTGAAGGAATGATGTTAAATGACTCTCATCAGAAGTAGAATACTTACGGTTTTTCAAAATAAGTATTACATAGGTAATATATAGTTATAAATGTATATGGTGAAACAATGAAGTGGCTGTGTAGTGATTCTGATTATATACTCAACCACTTGCCTAGTGATATGAGAGGTCATGCTGGATGTATTAGACACAGAATCTAATTCCTTTTCTGCTAAGGACACTTGAACACACGGCTCTCCTGTCTGGAGAAAGTACTCTGCTAACCAGACTAGAAATAACTCGGAAATAAGTTGTGTTGTGCTGCTCTGTATAGAAAATTAAACATTCAGTGGAGCAGGGACTGGAACCAGATGTCTCATTTCCCAAGGGACTAATCTAGCCACCAGGCTAGAGAGTTATATTTTCTCATTACTCCTCCCTTTCTCCATTTATGTACAGTTTATCCACTGGAGACAGTTCCAATTGGCCTGTAGTATTAGAAATTATCACACTGGCATATAATTTTCCCCAGGGCATAATTGGGCCATGCCTAATTCAAATGGAAAGAGAGAATGATTAGCCAAAAGTTAGATATTTCAGTAGGTCAGGCATCAAGACCTGCATGATTCATCGCACAGATAGTGTTATTTTTATTTGCTTTAGCATAGGAATTTTTGCAGCCTCAGGGTTGCCTCAAGGAGCCAAGAGAACTTCAGTTGCAGTCTGAATTTAAAAGAATATAAGAAAATCATCCCTTGGGCTGCAGGTAGGGAGATAATTCTTCCTTTCTACTTGGCACAGATGAGGTATATCTGCAGTGCTGTGACCAGCCTTGGGTTTCCCAGTTGATGAGATATGTGGTCGTACTGAAACGAGTTCAGCATGGAACCACTAAGATGAGAAAATCACTAGACCCTCTCTCCTATGAGGAGAGGTCGAGAGAGCTGGGATTATTCAACCTGAAGAAGAAGGAGCTCGGAAAGGAATGCATTCATGTGAATAAATATCTGCTGGTAGGCAACGAAGAGAGAGCCAAGCTCTCTTTAGTTCTTCTCATTGACAAAGCACTGTGTCCATGCAAGGAGCAATGGGCACAATCTGAAATGCATGAGATTCCAGCTCAACACAAGAAAAATCCTTCTGTTTCACCACACTGACAGAAACAGGTTGTCCTGGGAGGCTGTAAAGTCTTCCTCCTTGGAATTATTCAAATCTCAACTGGACATGGACCTGGATACCTGCCTTATCTGCCTGTGCTGCCTTGTGGTTGGACTAGGAAGTCTTCAGAAGCACCCCTCCCAGCATCAGTCTTTCTGCCAAAGATGTTTAGTTCTGTTATTTTTCTTTTTGACAGATCTGCATTAACACTATAAATACTTCTCAGCCCTGTTTCTCTTGCTCTCAGATTAAGATGTGAAATTAAAAGCTTGTGAACAGTATAAACAATACTGAAATCTTCTCTTAAATTCATAAGAGAGAAGCCAATTAGACTTATGAGACCAGCATGATTACATAAAGATAGTATTGGTGGAAGAGTCTCTGTCCACTTTTAACTGGAGCTGAGTTGTGTCCATTTAGTCATTGAATTTTCCTGAATAGCTGTAGCATATGTGATATTTTTGACATATTAGCAGTTTGATTCTGCCCAGTGGAAGAGGCTTGACCCCTCCAATACTGCAGGTTTTGGGTCTATGTTCAAATCTAGGTAAACTAGGGCAGGTTTGGGCATTGTTCCTCGAAGCATCTCCCCAGTGTCTTACACCACTCATCCCTCTGCACAGTTCCCTCGGCTGTACCACAGAATGGCTTGTAGCACTGTGCAGTGAACTGTACTAAGGTACAGCTGGAGGCTAAGAATAGTTTTCACAGAGCTGTTTTCAGCCGTCATTGGTTCCCTGCCCCAGTTTACTGCTCGGCCCCAGACACCAGAATCTGAGTAGCTGGAAGGCAGGGCTGCTGCACAGGGAAAATGCTCTGCAGCCCACTTGGGGAAGCAAATACTGGGTTTGTGTGTCACAGGCAGTCAAGTAGAGAAATACTGTTGTATTTCTGAATAGAGCTGGAAAGGTATGTGTAAGTATTAACTCCATGGAATCAATAACCATATTTCTAAAACATGTTGTTTTAGTCATTTGTACAAAATTTGAACTGTCACGCTGTAAAGTCTTGGATTTTATGGTATTCAAAAAACATGCCGGTGCTTTCTGAGAAATTGAGTAACTGAGCAATTATTTTTGCCTTTCAAAATATATTTTCGGTTTCTTTACTAAAGATTTCTATTCTTCATGAAATGCAGAAGAACAGAGCAAGGTGTGAGCAAGACCCAAACATCTTTCAACTTTCAACTTCCTTGTTTTAATAGACAGACAGAGTTTATCAAACAGAATCATTTGCAGTTATTAGGAAAGAAAGCAGAGATAAGCTTGGTAGATATCAGAACGTGCATATTGCAAAGTCATGAAGACATCCATAGGGATTTGTTAAGCTGTGCAATCATGTCATAATGAATTATAGAATGGCTTGGTTTGGAAGAGACTTCAAAGATTATCTAGTTCCAGCCTCCCTGCTTTGGGCAGACTCACCAACCATTAGATTGAGTACTAGATCAGGTTGCCCATGCCCCCATCCAGCTGGGCCTTGAATACCTTCAGGGACAGTGCATCCACAAAGTCTTTGGGTAGCCTGTTCCATCACCTTAACACACCCTCTTTAAAAACAAAAACAAAAAACACCCCCATACCTCTCCTCCCTCTCCCCCCCCCCAAAAAAAGACAACAAAAACACCCACACAAAACAAAACCAGAACAACAAAAAAACTTCTCCCTAGTATCTAATATAAATCTTTCCTCCTTTGATTTAAAATTTTTTCCCTTGTCCTATCACTGTTTACCTTTGTAAAAAGTTGACTTCCATCCTGTTTTAGAATCTCCCCATAATCGCTGTATAAGAAAGAGCATAAGGGGATTAGTTTGTATTTGATTTCAGTGCTTTCAAGCTCATTGGCTCAATTTGTTAGCCAACTGACCGGTAAATGAGAGAACACATAGGATGTTCACAGAGGGGCAAGTTGTCACTTTGAAATTTGACATTTTTCTTTCCACAGATGAATATTAAATATCAAATACTCCTACTAAATTCCAAAGGATTGAGAATCAGAGTTAAATTAACCAAAGGGTACTGGAAGCAAATCTATAGAAAGTGGCCAGTGGAGAAAAAAAACCAAAACACTGAACAAAATGACATCTATGGTATATGAAGTGGTATTGTGCTTAGCTTTTCTTTTAATTTCCTTTCAATTAATCAGTTCTTTCCTTGTTCTCCTCCTTTGTTTAGTTTTACTGAAGGAAAGCAATTATGTCATTTCAGTAGCTATCAACAAGTAGGCTGGGACAACATCTTTGCTGCTTATTTACTTAATGATGAAATGGAACTCATTTAGTGCTTTCCTTTCAGTCTTTTGTCATGTGTTTTTTTTAAATTCATTAATGATCAACTTTATGAAAAGTTCCTTTTATAAAAGACTGAGGGAGAAATATATGTATTACATATTTCGTTAAATAAAGTTCAGAAATGAGTGGAAGGTATGCAAGACAAGGAACCTAAGTGCCCAAATGAATAAAGTACCTATTTTCACCTATTTATTTCAAACTACTACTTATGCTACCCAAAACCTGGGTACTGAGAGACTCGTAAGCCTTTTAGTATCAGAGTAAGCAATTTTAATTGCAAAGACTTTTCTCTTTCAATCTTTTTTTTAATAGAACAATAACAATGAGGACATTCAATTAAATTAGTTAATTTATATTACCTTGTCATATTTTCACTTTGACGTAATACAGAATGATAGCCAGTAGCTGAATGAGCAGTATAAGTGAAGAAAAGAGCATTTCTATACCTACACAATATATCGCTTGTGAATTATAACAGACTGAACAAAATCAGTAAAACAGTAAAATTTGAATCACTGAACTTTCTCTTTGTAGATTAAGGGAATTGAAAGTGATAGTCCTGTTTGACATCAATTTGATGAGTCAATGTTTTTGTTTCCAGCTAATTTCATTTCAGTTGTTGAAAATAATATACGATAATTTCATGTTTTTCTTGAGGTTTTTTCCCCATTTGCTGTTTTTTTTTTTTTTTTCTTCTGCCACTATGGTCTTTAAATATTACCACTGAAAGAATTTTTGATCATCTGACCACCTGTGTTTCAATGGCAAGTTTCAATTTTACTCTGAAGTTCAGGTGTAAAAATGAAAACTTGTTTCAGATCTACCTAATTCAAAATAATTTTGGGAACATATTCAAAGAAGAAACTATCTTGCAGTTCAACAAAATGTATGGTTGTTTCTTGAGATTCATTTCAAATCCCTTGAATTGTGTTTTCCATAAGAGAACTTAGCTTAATATTTTAGTTAACTTTCAGTAACACTTAATGTTTAACATATTTTTCAAACTTGTTTAATAAATTAAAATGAAAAATATTGGGAGTATCAAAGAATATTTATTACTTTAATAAAAAAATGAATTAAGTAATTTAAAATTTTCTAATTTTGTGGGGTCTTAAAAAATCTTTCAATATGGAGAAATGCTAGTACATTAGAAACCATAGTAATAATGATTTATTCTGCAACTTTAAATAGCTTTACAGTGGCTTTCCAGCTAACTTCATTCCTAGCAATTTTGTTTTTTTCTGGTAAGCTTCTTTTTAACACTCTTTTTTTTTGTGTGTGTGTTTTTAATTTTACCTTAGCCAACTAGTAATACCTAAATTATCTTTGAAGCTGTTCATACAGATGTTCTACTATTTCTAAGGAGAAAAATCTATGCAAGAAATATCCATTGCTACTAAACCTTGATTTTGATGTATCCTGAAAAATGCTGAAAGTGGGTGTCTGCTACTAGTTGGTTCTCTATGGGGAGCAATTCTTGAACTTGCTTAACAGCTCTCCAGCTGTTCCTTCTCAAACCTCTGTGCTGTTTATCTCTCAGTGGGGCTGCTTAAACTGTAAGGTGATGCTGGAAGTGATCATTGTACTGGTTAGGTTCGCTGCTCATCTGAAAACAGGAAAACCAGGCAGTAACAAATTTCCTGATTCTGCTTATTTCCTAGAGCAGGGAGGCTTGTGAAACTACTGCTGGAGCAAAAGCCACCTGATCACCTTCCCCCCACTCCTTCCAAACTCTCTCCCTGAAGTTCCTTCCAGTCTCTCCTTTGGCATTGTCTCTGAGCATCCAGATAATTTTTTAAGTGAGTAATTTCATTGACTTTGGTAGGATAACTTGAATATGTAAAGCTAGACATATTTGAGTACTTTATTGAATCAGGGACCAATTTTTCATAATTTTCTCTTTATTTTTAATCTAAATGAGTGGGTCAGTCTCAGGAACCAGATGTCTTACTCTCAGAACTCTGTACTTTGTCAGTTGTAATCAGCCCATACTCTAGTTGGTTGTTTTTTTTTAAACAAACATTTATTTGATGAAGTGGTGGCATTAGTGGACAAAGAAAGGGCAACTGATGTTAGCAACCTGTTCAAGGCCTTCAGCATGGTTCTGTACCACATTCTCATCTCTAAATTGGGAGAAATATGGATTTAAAGGATGCACTATTTGGTGGATAAAGTATTGATTGGATGGTCATAGAGGGTTGTGGTAAACAGCTCTTGTCTGGATGAAGGCTGGACACGAGTGGTGTTCCCCAGTGGTCTATCTTGAGACCAGTGCTTTTCAATATCTTTATCAGTGACATAGGCAGTGGATTTAGTACACCCTTGACAAGTTTGGTGACAACAAGAAGATGAGTGATGCAGTTGATACAACAGAAGGACCTGGAGGTTTGAAAAGTGGGCCCATGACAATATAATGAGGTTCAACATGGTTGAATGAGGTTGTACTTGATTCAGGGCAAACCCAAATATGTGCCCAGACTAGTCAAAGAACTCAATGAAAGCAGCCCTGCAGAGAAAGACTTGGAGATCCTGGTCGATGAAAAGCTGGGCATGAGCCAACAGTGTGCATTTGCAACCCAGAAGTAAATGCCTCCTATTTATTTCCATGGCAACTACAAAAGATAAAAAGAACACAATAACATTATTTGATAGAGGAAATTCTCAGCTGCAAAACACTATTTTTCAATGTAATCACCACTATTAGCTGTGCGTTTTTGCCAGCAATAAGTAAGAGCCTGCATGCTACTCTCGTAAAAATCTGCATGGCCCTCCAGAATGTGGCTTGTTTTTCACATCACTGTCGTCACTGCTGAAATGCACCATCTACCACCTCACTGTGGTAGTCTTCAGAAACCTTCAGCAAGCATCCATGGATGTCAATGAGTGCAATGTTTCCTGCGTGGAAGAATTCAATGACATACCTTTGCTTCATATTAGGTTCCATGTTAGACACCAATTTAGTCAGACTGCCCATCTGTTGCTATCTGTTACACAGCTATAAGGTGTAATGGAATGCTGATGGGAAAGTTCAGCCTCTCCTGCCATACCACTACCATCTACCTCTGATGTCAACGGCCAACATAATAAAAAGGAGGCATTACTTTTGGAGCAATTCTTGTAGATGATATTTAAGATTCCTTTCACCCCAAAC
The DNA here is from genome assembly GCF_951394365.1 of Tetrao urogallus. Lineage (NCBI taxonomy): Eukaryota > Metazoa > Chordata > Aves > Galliformes > Phasianidae > Tetrao > Tetrao urogallus. The sequence goes on along the minus strand of NC_136814.1, from coordinate 35,958,157 downwards.
AATTCTATCATTCTGATTTTTTTTTTTAATGACATGAAGCTGGGCGAAGAGTTTTTAAAATATTGAAGAAACTCTTTGTAAGCTTTGAGAGTGGATAATTCTTATTGTGCAAATTTACTTGGTCTATAGGATTTCTAAATTGTAAACACAGATAAACGTTCTCCAAAAGTCATTATTTGCCATCATATTCATGTTTTGCTTGATGTTATATCTCTTCAGAAACTTTTTCAGATACTTCTACAGAGGATTTAGTATTAGCTTGTTAGCATTATGAGCAAGGTGCACATTGAAATAAGCAAATATTTTCATTCATTTGGCATTACATTCAACCTAACCAATATTAATAGTCAGAATTCAACCAATCATTTAAATTTGTTAATATTTACAGTTTTTGTTATCAGAAAGTGTTGGTTAGAAGCTCTCAAGAGTTAAGCAATTGAGTGATTCTTATGACATTTAGTTCCAGTAGAGCTGCTACAGAAAGTTGACTAAATTTTTGTAGCCACAATATTTTTATTTAGAAAAGGAATACCAATAGTCAGTGGTCCACAGCTAGTCTTTAATTTGTTTATTTTCCCAATATTATTGGGAGATTACAAATCTTATTAGGACTCAAGCTATTATAACAATGATACTAGGTACAGAGATCATGGCAGAAATGTAGAGATCAATTCATTAGAAACGAACTACACCACTTCCATTTTATAACACTTTATTTTTTTCAGTTGTTTAATAGCTGTTAAAAACCTGTTTTTCAATTAATAGGCAATCCAAGTGATAGAGTATTTCTTGACCAGATCTTGTAAAATATTTGAAATCTAGCAACAAAAGAGGGCAGGATCACATGTCCAAGGTTTTTCAACTTGTATGCACAGTAGCCTCTATGTACTTCTTATGTCCATCATTGCAAAGATTACTTTAATTCCATGTTCTTTTTTGTTTAATGTAGTCCTTTTTAGCAGAAATAGTTTACTCTTAAAATCAGCCATAGAAATGATCACATTTTCAAAGATAAAATATCCACCATCTAATCCATTTTCACATCTGCATAAAGGAAGCTCTATGATAACAATGCATTTTCTCAATTAATTGTATTCTGTATATAGTGTTTCACAAGTTTTCAGGAGGAAAGTATAACAGATAACTTTATTCACACCTTCCATTAACTAAGAGGGAAAGTTTTATTCCTTTCTTCCTTAGCTTGCTAAAGTTCCTATCTTACTTTCTAGTTGTCTTTTTCATACAACTTTCTTAAATTGATTACTGTATGAAATTTTTGATAGGATCAAGCAGATTTTTAGCCGTATACCTTTCTAAAAGTACACTGTTCTAAGAAAAAAAGGCAATGTTCCATTTGACTTTTTTTTTTTTCTTTTGCAAAGCATCTCTGTTTCTTAACCTTAAAGTATTCTATTCCATGTCCTGCTCTTTTATCTTTTTATCTGCTAAGAGTTTTTGATGGCATTAACAATAGAAAAGTATCTTTCCATGCATTTCCTCATTTTCCTTGGTCAGATTTAAATACTGTTCTTCCCTCATGCGTTCCTTGTAATTTTAGTATGGATTTCTCCTAGGTTCCTCTTCTGATTATGTTTGTTTTAAAGCAGTGTGAGCAATTGATACATCTCATTGAATGTCTTTTACAAAACTTTTTTCCCTTTTTGAGTGGCTGTCATTGGTGCACAAACTGCTTTAAGATACTGTTGCTGCTGTGTAAGCTACACAGCTCTTATTTGTATTTGCAATTCTAATAACCTTGTCATTGTCCTTTTTGTTGCCATTGAAAAGTTTTGCTGACTGAGTAAATTAATGTACTGAATATTCTGCCTTTAAAACCTGCAATCAAGTCTGTTGTGAGGCAGAAATGATTTTTCTTTTTTTTTTTTTTTTTTTCTTTTTTTTTTTCTTTTTTTTTTTTTTTTTGGCAGTCTTACCCCAGTCTTTCCTTGAATTTCTATTCCAGAATAAAGCATAACATAGAATAATTGCCCTTTCCTGCTTTGGTTGGTTTGAGTGTCAGGGATGCTGCAGGTCAAGGCTGAAGTATGCAAAAGCTTGCTCAGCTCATTGCTACTCTTTGTTTTACCATGTTAGATTTCTTGTAATGGATTCTTGAAATCATTTATAAGGAAACAGTAAGCTAAACTTCTCATGAGAAAGACTAGCACAAAGATGAGAGGATTTTTGCCTTCATATAATTTCCCAGAAGCACAAAAAATTGACTTTTCTTAATGTTTTTCTGGTTCCCACTGTATATTCGTCCTTTGGTTTAGATCTTTAAACTAAAACATTAAAGTTTTAAAAATTCCTTTGTACATGATATGAAAGGTTAGTGATTGCCTTGTTTCACTGTGTCATGTTGTTCAGGTTTTATGTAGTAAGAATAGAATATAGATCTTCTTAAAGCATGCAGAAATTCTTAAAGCATGCAGCATTGCAAGAAATGCAATACTTAACATGTTAATTTACTAAATATGCTATCCACTGCAGTAGTTTTATTTGAATGCCATCAACTTGGGTAATGATAACATGGTTAGTCTGCATTAATTATTCATTTAGTTTTACAGCTTTATTGTGCACTTGTTTGTAATGAACCAGATAAATTTGGCTTCTGTTATGTGAAGTCATAAAGCAAAACAGATCTACCTTTTGTTTCTGAGTGAGTAACCCTGATGCTTTCTCTCTGTTAAACTGTACTTGTGTTATTGTTTCCTAATGATGCAAGGTATAATAAAGATTTCAGAGAAATATTTAAGCACATTGCAAGTGCTAATGATGCAGACATTGAAATCTTGGCAGCATCTTTCTATCTATATAGCAGTCGAGTATCTACCAATTTACTGAGAGAGAAAATAAAAAGCTGAGAGGGTAGATGACATCTTCCAGGTCATTTCTGTAAGAGTAGATGATTTGCACTTTGGCATATGATTGTGAGCAGGTTACTAAAGGAGAAAACTCTTATAAACAGCGTGATAGCGTAAAGTGCACCAGTTGTCTTCCCAGTTAAAATACACTGAAAGGAAATGACAGCTGTGCAGAGGATAATTGAGACTTTAAAAATCTTCTGTTTTATATCAAGCAGGAACATCAGATGCAGGAGGTTCTTTCTTGCATGCACATTCTCTTTTAGCTTCCGTATCCTGCTCTTTTTCAGCACACCTGGTTTACCTCTTTCATTGATCAAGGTGAGAATCCTCTACTTCCCATGCTATTCTCTCTCTTTTCTCTCTATCTCTCTTGTTTAAAATGTAGATTGGGATCTGTGGGAAGACAAGATTGTTATTTTTTTTTTTCTCCTAGTTAATTCCAGTGACTGCCCGTGCAATTCAGAAGTTTTAATAGCTTAAAAGTAAAACTGTTTTATTTTCCTTTGTGATTTAAGCCACCAAATATTTTTGTTACCATAAATCCAAAATTACCCTTTTGTTTCTCCAACCAGTTGTATTTATGTTACCAAATAGAAATGAAACATAACTTTCTCCACATTGAGGTTTACTCAGTGGAAACCATCCTCCCTGACAGAGATCTGGTGTCCTCGAAAGATTTAGCTCAGTGGATGATTTTAGATGACTATGAGCATTATGGTCATTATGGTATTATTCAAAGTAGGTAGTACTGAATGGTTTTCTGGTTGTAAATTTTCCTTTTTATATATCTTCTCTTTTCACTAGCTGAGATATTGGAAAGCACCTACACCATTACTGGCAGCCTTTACCTTTCATTAACAAGGTTTTCAACAGTTTATTTCACTATGGATTTTGCTTTTAGTCAGAAAGAAAAAAACTCACTGTAGTGAGTAATCAAGTTGGCAGCTGTAAGTGCCTAATAACCAGTAAAGGGTAATCTGCAAATAAGTAATACTTTTCCTGTATTTATAATAAAAGGAGTTTTACAATCATTCATGAAAGTATGGGGATTAATGTATGATAGAGCTGATAAGAAAACAAATGACAGACAAGGGCCATATTTTAAGTCCGTGTTGATTATTCTGATGTTAAGCAACCAACAAAGCCTGGTGTGTGCCCTTCAGCTGACGCTTCTACTTTCCCCAACTATGACTGAGTCTTTGTCTCTTTAAGAAAACTACTCATATTTCAGAAGGGCCTTTATAAAGCTGATGTGAATAATTGTCCTTTGGTTACAAAAAAAAGCAACAGAAAAGGAAGGATGTGTTAAGAAAACTGCCGCAGATGAAGTAATTGTCATCTTTACAAAATAGTTCTGTAACTTGGGCTCGGTTCCTTCCTCTGCCTGAAAGGTATTTCCTCCCTGGGACAGTGTGGGGACTGCTGGGCTGTAGGGAATTAAGGTGTTTTTAATGGCTGTTCTCTTAATTTCTGCAAATGGTGTTCTTGTTATTTCTTTGCAGAGAGTGGGAATAAAAATATTTTTGGGGAGCAGGCAGGGAGGGGGAAGCCTTTATAGAGCTGCTGGGGCATGTGTCTCCTATCACCTGAGTTAGCAAGCAGACTAGGACACTGGAAGGGGAATTATTGAATATATTGTCTTTTTTTTTTTTTTTTTTTTTTTTCTTTTCTCTACCCTCCTCTTTGTCCCCAGAGAGTTTCTTACTTTTTATTTCAGCCTTGTTTAGGGTCTACTAGACCTTAGTTTAATTTTCCTACCAGGGTTCCCGGAAACCCTGGTATGGGTGGGGCTGGTCCCTCTCCAGTTCTTGCCATCTGCATGCCCATGGGGGAAAGCCAGACCCAGAGGTGCTGGGACCACCCACCTTGGTGTTCTGCAGACAGGCACTGCAGGACCGTGTCCCCACATTTTCACATCAGCTGGATTTGCTATTTCCTTAAGAAATTTTGCAGTGCTAAGCTTTTTGTCAATAAACAGCCTCATGCATGAGACAATGCGGCTACCTTGCATTCCTTGAGCCATGAGGCTACCTTGAGGAAGGACGGGTGTTATTGCACATGGAGCACTGAGTCCATCTATAATTTAAGCAGGGATTTGCTGTAAGCCACATAGTCTAATTCTTCTTGCATTCAGAGTTGAGGAAAATTATCTGTAATAGAGCAGGTAACTTAATAATAATAGTAATTATTACTTAGGTAGCATTTAAAATATTGTGTGTTCTGAGTTCAAACGTGAAGTTTCAGAGTTGTGATGGCAACATCAGTGCAGTAGATAATGTCTAGAAACAAAGCACAAAGTGCTTAAAGGCAAATGACTGTCAGAAACTTCAAAATCTCAGGGGGAAAAAAAATGAAAAAGGAAGCATAGTATTTAGACTACAATAATAAAAATTTGGACTGCTGCATGTGGATACATTCCTTGAGACAGCTGGAGTGGACACAATATTTTTGTTCTGAAAGAGGTACCACAGCCAAAAATGAGAACAGTTTCTTCTTTTCTCTTAGAAAAATAGAAAAAGATTTCTTTTTCCTGTCTTGATCAAATAATTATTTTTTTTTACCTACCCAAACTGTGTTTTCAACATAGAAATGAAACTACAATGCATACAATATTTATATGCTATGGCAGAACTAATTTTGTCATTAAGATTTATCACTAATCAAAGATGCTTGTGATAATCTAGCACTGATTTAAATATGTTAGCAGGCACACTTGCAGAATGGCTTAGACTATATGAATTTGGGTGTAAATATGGCAGTATATCTATCCATTTTGAGGGTATTACTATGTTGTGAAGAGCATGTGTGACAGTGAAGTTGAGTCACAAGTATTAGAGCACTACTAGAAACTGTGAGCTTAAATCTGAATATAAACATGCTAATTATGTGTGGTTTGTTAGTCTGTGCACGTTGTATATGAAGAAATTGGGCTCAAAGTTACATTTCACCTTCACTGTCTGAAATAACATTATTTGCATTCTCTTTATCATGGGACTTATTTCAGAAAATGTTAATTCTTAGATGTTCTTCAAATGTGAGCTGATCAACTTGCTGTTGATCCACAGAAGTACAAAGGAGAAGGAAGCTGTACATGATGCTGTTTGAGCTGTTGATACATTTTCCCTCAAAAGATACAAATTTTAGCCATAGAACATTGGACTTTTTTTTTCTTTATGTTTGAGACAAGAAACTGAAAAAAGTGCCATTCAAATATAAAAATAACAGTTGCATTTTTTCTAACCGCAGCAAGAATCTAAATCAACACTATGTATTAAAAGATACTGCAGCTCCCATTTAGCTTAGCAGCTACTGTAAACATCCTCTTTGGCTTCCACGTTTTTTTCTTCTCAAATGTGTGAAGTTTATTTTTTAAGGAAGAGGGCTAATGGCTATCTCATTTTACCCTTCATATGCTTATCCCTCTGAAGTGCTTTCTGCAGCATTGTGTCTAAATTTTTTTGAATGCAGGATTTTGTTTTTTGCTTGTTTTCCCCTTCAAAAATGTTTTTTTCTTATTTTCTTGAGGAAATGTAGGGAAAATAGAATAATTTATTTTAGGAACATAACAATACATGAGAAATCTGGTGTGCAGAGATACCCACATTTGCACCAGATTTGTGCATGGCTCTGCTTTCCTGGATGTCTTTAGCAGTTGCACTGATGGTGGCACTTTCCTTGGACACATGTATGTGCTGTTACATTTTTCCCATGTGTTTTGACTTCTTGTCCTGGCCTCTCATGGACATTGCTCCTGAGAAATTTACTTTGGAGAAAGACTTGTCAAGAAATAAATGTTCTTGTCAAATATTCATGCCAACAAATGATTGTTTCTGATTGGATAGACTTTCACTAGTTAGATATAGTTAACAGTTGTTCATTTCTTTTCTTAAAATTTTGTTTCCTTATTGGGAGCTGTAGACAGGGAGGACAAAGGAATGCAAGGATTTGCTGTACCTCTTGTTTCCCTCCTGCCTTGATCACAGTCAGTATCTTCTTGGCACATAAAGCTGAATTTCATTTACAAAAAGGACACGTGTACAAGGAGAGATGTGGAGTGGCATGCTCTGTGGAATCTGTGATGTTTAGCCTACTATGTATCACCTTCATTATTTTCAAAGAGTTTGTCCTTCAGATACATCATAACAGCAGTTTTTTTCCTGACTCAGTTATGTTTATCGCCAAACTTGTCTAACTTGCCATTTATTTTTTTTCCTGATAGTACTCAATCATGTTTAGATTTCTTTGTCTTTCTTGTACAAGTTACTTTTATTTTCACTCTTTTCAAATGTCAGAAAAAATGTTCAAACAAGATGGTTTTCAAACTCATTTTGGTGTTTTGGCTTCGTGCTCTCAGTTAAGACTCCTTGCTTTTTGGTTTAATACATTGCCACTGTTCCTAAGATAAAAAGATTTGAAGCATTGCTGTTTGCTAGCACATCTCTAGAAGCTGTGAAACTGTGGGCTATCGAAAGAGTGCGTTTGAGGAGTGATACCATTTGCTGAGAGTGGAGCTGGGGGAGCTCAGTTCCATCTCCACTTCAAAGAACTGTGGCCTGGTACCCTGTCAGTGCCTGTGAGGAGCCAGCTGTAGGGCTGTCCCAAAGGCAGATTAATGCTGCGTGGGACTGGAGGGGAGAGCAGGGGCTGTGGCCTGGCAGTGCTTCCTTCCTCAGCTGCTTCCTTCGAGAGTTCAAAGCTTTCTCATTCAGTACACACATAACTTAGTTGCCAGCCCTCTCCCATGGAACAAATGTGAATCCTGAAATAGTACTTCTACCGTTGCTTAGAAGTAGTCTTTGTTGTTGTTGTTGTTGTTGTTTTGTTATCTTTCTTCTCAGCATTATTTGTGTCTTAATCTCTGTGCATATATTCACAATCGTGCATACTTCTGCAAAGTAAAACAGGGAATGTCCTCGCCACTGTCCTTGCCTTCCAAATAGGATTTCATCTGTATGTGATGTCTTTTGAATTTAATTTCCTAGTGAACTTCCAAATATGATATAAAAGCATATTTCTTCTTTGTCTTTCATCTTAATACTACTTCCTTGCTTTGATGTATTATTTACCTCTGTAATTTTATTATTTGACACCTGAGATCATGCTAGACAACAGTGTATGAGAAGCCCAGCATATAGACATGCACAATATTTAAAACTAGTTATAAATTTTCTGAAGACAAACAGAAAATGGAAGCAGAAACAGAAAAGTGGAAATTAGTTGAGCCTAAACATTTTGTTTTAAATAACTGGGTTGGAGAAACAGAATTCAGAGAATGTGACAGTGTCAGGAGCTGTGGCATTCTTCAGACAAACAAAAGCGAAATTTGAGGGGGGATAAAAGGGGAAAACTATTTTTGTTGTTTTATTACTGAATAGTCAATAATGATGGAGAGAAAAAAAAAAAATCACTATTTCTAGACCACTGTTTCTGATTCCTTAGAAATACCATAAGTCCAGTGAGAAATCCAGCCACCATTATGATAGAAGATATCTGTGTGTTTCACAGAAAATGGCTCAAATAGCTGGAAAAGTCTAACTTTGTGAATGCAAAGCAACTTACATATGAAACAGAAGTGCGATGTGAACACTGCTACATAAATATTAGTAGCTGACTTTGTTTTTTTCCCCAAAGATACACAAGAACAACACTGTTTCTAATGGTCCTCCTTCCTAGTGCATCTGTATGCACTGTGTTCTGCCATGAGACAATAATTGAGTTAAATGTGAATAAGTAGTGTAGCCCTGTCAGATTTGTGCTCTGCTCAGGTTAAATTTCGCTTCTCAGCAGTGCTAATTACAGTGTTGCACTAATATTAACTAAACTGCCTTCTTCACATTACTGACCTGGCACTTCTGATTCAATTTCAGTGAGCTTAGGCTTTTGGCTTTCTGCACAGTTCAGGATGTTTTCCAGTTCCATTCTGTGAGAAATAATTAAAGATCAGTAAAGACATTCAAAATAATGTTCTCTGTATTTTTCTGCCATCATTAGAAAGTAATCGCATTAAGAGTATGCCTAAATACATCTGTGGATTTTTAAAAGATCCAACAGTATTGCGTGCCTGAAAGTAAGACAGAATCAAACAACTGTTTCCTCCCACCCTCCCTCCTTGGTAGCTCTAACATTCCTGTTTTCTTCCCTTTGTGTTTTTGATATTTACTTCAAATTCTGCATTCAAATGCATCTTCTTGACCAGTTTAAGAGACTGCTGAGAGGATGGCCGTCAAAGGAGATTTACTATGACTACTGAGGGAAATTCAAATAAATAGTTCTACAACTATTAAATCTTCTTAGGCAAAGTGTAAATATATATATATATATTTGACTGGATAAAACTACAAAATTTTTTATTATATTATACGGAATTTAAAATTTATTTTCATAGTTTTAATCAATCCTGGATTATCTGGAACTTGAGCCAAGTGACCAAGGATTCAAACTATCATCCTGAAGAAGATATTCACACCTATCTGATAATTTGCTGTTCAGGTGCTGGAAAAGTTCTCTACTCAATGAAGCCTTGTGCAGATACTTACATGCTCTGTGATGGTATGTGTGGCAGTGAACAACGTATTCCCTATAGCTGGAGCAAAATTTCCTTCTTTCTTTGTGGCCAAGGACTGTTCAGGGGCAGGATTTCTGAAGGAATAGAGGAAGTTTGATGATCCTTCACATTATAACATTGTGGTAGGCACAGTTTTCTCTCTGACAGTGACACAAAACATTGGCTTGGAAAACTATAGGAAAAGATGTTTAAAGTCTTTTCAGTGTACTGAGGAGTAAGCAGGAGCCCTGTATTCTAGCTTGACAGCAAATAGAAGAAAAAAATGAAAATTAAAGCAAGGTAGTTGCTTCCCTAAAAGTGGTGTGGAAGTTTGGTATTCACACGCTCACTCAATACCACATAATCATTTATAAGAAACCTGAAGATTGTCTCAGAGAAACATTGACAACTCTAATGCTTAATGTGGAAGTGCCCAATAGTATTACTGTGTGTTTATCCTCTGAGAAGATAAACAGTGAAGATGCTCATGGCTTAAGGCGGGCCCTGAAAAGGATTGCAGAGCATAAGTCTGTCTTTCCAAATGTTGAATTAAAGCCATGTTAATTTATAGCTATAACATAATACTATCTGAAGGTTCTGCTCATAAGTGCACTTCTTTATTATGGTTTCAATAGCTTCATCATTTTAGACACCAGCTTCTGCTTCTCTTTGATGCATCCAGATAACTTGAATTATATCATTAGCAAGTGAGATGCTCTTATGCCAAAATCTCCTGCCAGTCAGCGTCTCATATATCACCCTTTTACTTTCCTTACTGCTCTTCTGCATAATATTTCTCTATGTGTTTCTGCAGAATCTCTTTCAGCTTTCTACTTTCATAATGGCTTACCACTTAATTAAACTAGCTGGCTGAGTATAAACAGGACTATTAATGAGAGATAGCATCTATACATAAGATAAAAAATATTTTTACTTTAACTCATTTAAGAGGATACTTCAGTTTGTGCTAAGTGTAAGGGTAATTTGGGTGGGAAGTGCTGTGGGAACCGATGGAAGGAAATTATTGTCCCTCTTTATATAACTGTTCCTCTAAAGACTATCATTTTTAAAATTTAAGGAATTTATAGTGATCAAGCTCTTTTGGAGGGAGAGAGGAAAATTCTTGAAATATTTGTTTTACTGAAAGTGCAAATTTATATTAACAGGTCCAGAGCCACTGAAATATTCACCTTAATCAGGGTGATTAAGTGATGTTTAAAATCAGGCTTGGCATTGCTTGGTGTATGTACCTCAGCAAGTTTTATCTTCCCAAGGTCAGTTTCGATGAAGTTAAATTTAGCTTTAGTGCTGCTGTGGCCAGGTGGAGCTTCCCTTGATCAGAATGGTAAGGGCTGAGCTGATGTGGGAATGCTTCTTTGAAATAAAATTCCTTTGGGTTGTTGACTTAAAAATTATGGTGATGTTTATTTCATCTAGCCTTAGGATATTACTCATCTGACTTAATTTTAAAACTAGTGAGTTTAGTAGGGAATACAGTTTTTCATAGTTGATCTCTAAAGCTGTTCAATTCCAAAAAACTTTCTTTTCTTTTTGAATATGGTACGTAACATCACTCAGAAGGAAAGCTGACAGAATGGTTTCTCTTGTGGTAGGTTCTTCATTTACTGTGGTATGGTGGATAGCAGCATCCATCCATGTTTTCCTGCCTACCAAAGGGACAATTCAAGTCCTAAGGTTCATCAGAAGACAATGGAAGCATATAATGATGTGTGTGGGGGAGGGGGGCATGTGGATGGAAAAAGGGGAAAACAGTATTTTTAGTGCTTTTATCAATGAGCTCAAAGCAGTAAAGCTTTCTTTTTTTTTTTTTTTTTTTTTTTTTTTTTTTTTTACATTTCTACCTTTAAGATGCTCTCGTGTTTAAAATAACATTTATTTTTAAAAAAATGTTAAGTTGTTCAAAATAATGTTACGTGTTAGACTTTAAGTCATGGCCCATCTTCCATATCCTTGCTATTGTGAACAACTATGGTAATACTGTTTAGTGTTTTGTCTTTGCTCTGCTTAAATTAATATAGCTACTTTTAAAAGCTTGATAATTGAGTCCTTTCTTCCAAATTGCAGTTCAGACAAAGGTGGATCATAAATTGTGACGTGTTCTGAAACAGTAGAAGGACTCTAATTGTCCAGGTGCCAGGCGTAATTATTTCCTATGAATTTACCCTTAAGTATGGACTTAAGCCCATTCTCTATGAAATTTAAACTGTTAAGCTTCTAGAAAAACTGTACAATACAAGTTATCAGAGGAGACACACAGGCCATTGAATCACAAACATGAACGTAGTAGAGATTTACAGAAGAGTACTTTGCTCTGATTAATAAACTGTCAAGCCGAGCACTAATTGCAATGCTATCAATTTCATGAAACAATAATTACAGTAGGTTGTCAAAGCTGAGAGGGCACAAAGTTAAGAAAAACAGAAGCAAGTTCAAAGGATGGGGCAAACTCATCAACAGTCGACTTTGATGTTTGATACATTTCCCCATGGGAGTGCTCAAAGAACTGGCATTGCCTTGCTTGAACCTCAGAACTTAGTCAGCTCTGCTTTTTTCCCTCAAGGAAGACCACTTCAACTTAGCAAGATGAGATGGTTTAAAATAATTGTTTACATTCTAAAACTTACTAACTAGCAACCTTGCTGAGGATCAAGGCAGCTGTCAGTACCCCAGCTATTTTAGAAATTTGGCTGCTTTGTTGGATTGATGAATAACAATTTCTAGATGCCTGCTCATCACTGATGGTAGGCAGGGTCTGTGTGTGCACAATTCTAAATCAATAAAACACAGTAACATACAAAAAGCTAAAAACAGACCCTATCCAGGTTATGTATGTAATTCCTATGTATTTTAATACAAGTAAAATAAGAATAGAATTACTAAAAGCTGCCATTTATCATTTCTGATGTTAACTTATTTGCTTTATTCCCATCTGATGCTTTGCTCCACAAAAGCAATCATGTGGAGGATTTTGTGGCACAGTATTTTCAGTTTTTCTCTTCTTCTCAATGGATGCAGGGCCAGGCATCTAGCTCCTCTTTAGATGTAACTAAAAGAAAATAGTGAACCTAATTGATTTTATGTAAATAAGTTTCTTAAAGAAACAAAAGAATATTATTATTTCTTTCATGGCTTTAGCATTCGCTTCATTCTCATGAAAAAATAATTTTGCTATGCTTCAGTGTGTTAGTGTTTTTATCTATCTGAGGCTGTGTATACATGAGTGTTTGTTTCTGATCACTGATGTGGTTTAATACAAATTCCCTATTGGTCCCTGCTTAGTGCTTGGTGATTCTGTACCTGGTTTTGACAAGCATGAGCTGGTTTCTTCTCAGAGGAAATGAAACCAATTTCAGATCTGTACCAGTGCAGTTTATCCCATTCTCTTTCCTACACAAGGTATTTACATGAACTGGATTATAAAAGGCTTGAAATCTTAAATCTGGTTTATAATCATTTTCAAGGCAGCTAAAGTAGAAAACACAATGAATTGTGTTTTGTTTTTTTTTAAGCTTTGATTTTTTTGAAAATTCATTTTCTAAATCACTTTTTCTTGTTAGACGCTTACCTTTTGATTCTTACTGCATTGTCCTACTGCTCAGCTTTGAGGTATTCCCTCTACATGGCAAAGAGCTCTAAAAAGAATTAAGTTGTTGGTTTTGTTTATTAACTTCACAATCGTATGCATAAGCATAATAGTTATAATTGTTGTAATTACTACCATTTAAAATTATAGGTGTAATTAAGTGTATTCTTTTAAACTATCCTAAAATAAAATGTACTTTTTATCTGAAATTGGAAGGTGGAAACTGGTGCTTGTTTTCCACCAATTTATACTGGTTGAGAAGTGATGTACATGTTCAGCCTTCTTTGTTAGTGTTTGATTAGTTGTGAATTACATACAACTTGAGCAGTCAATTTACCAATGAATGTTTAGTTTCCATGTCTGTGTGAAAGAAGTCCATAAGAAGATGGATCAAGCATTTCTCTTTCCCTGTGATTTATAAGAGCAATTGAAAAATGCTTCTTTGTTATCCTCAACACATACCAAATGGAGAATTTAAGCTTATTTAGAAAGTGCAGGGAAGGAGAAAAAGGGGGATGAGCTACCGTTAAGAGAGGATGTGAATTCCCAGTGTTGTGGATTAGAAATGAATCAGCAGCCTTGCCATTTCAAGGCATACGTCTCATGTGATGTATGGCTTCCAGATGATTGGAACTGACTAGTGTTAAAAACATGGTAATGGGCTATTACTGGAGCTTGTTGAAAACGAAAAGTATCACGTTTAGGAAAGCACTTTTACAACTGTGGTTTTGTTCCAATAATGAAAGAAATGGAAAGCCTCCATTTTGTCTTGACAGAAGACAAGATGGGCGCCTTCTCTCCTTCCTCCCCCATCACTGGATTGGCACAACACCACACAGCGTGCTGGCCCAGCTACACAGTGTCAGTGAAATCCAGCTCTGTGCAATGAGTTTCTCTTTTCCCTGGTTTGCAAGTGGGCATTCTGGATCTTCTGAGAAACATTTATCATCCAGATGTGACTACAAGAACATTTTCCAGTAGACTGTAAGAGTTTAAAAATTCCTATTAGCTTCAGCATATTCAGTCAGTGTGTTCCTGTCCAGGTCAGCTTTATGAATCTTCTTTGGGATGTGGTTTTGCTCACTTGTGGGCTTGTGTGACTTAAGGATTTGAGTTTTCTCCAAGATCCTAACACGCAAATATCCACATCAGGAACAGACAATGTCAGTATAAACATGTGTTGGGAATTATTGTGTCATGTGCCTTTTTTTTCTGGAATTATACCTCTTAGAATAATTTTTTCCTATTCCTCCAGCACTGTCCTAGTTTCAGCTGAGACAGTGTTACTAGTTCACCAATTTTTCAGTTGATCCTGTGTGATGGATGTACGTCTGGGGCTGCTCAGCAGGAAATAAATGCAGCTGTTATGGCATGTTGGCAGGGTGAGGGGACGGGGTGGAGCCAAGAAAATGGGCCTGAAGGGCTTATTCCCCTTCCAAATTGTTTAGGGATTGTTTAGTCTGGAGCAGAGGAGGCTCAGGGGAGACCTCATTGCATTCTACAACTTCCTGAAGGGAGGTTGGGGTGAAGATGGTTTTGGCCTCTTCACCCAGGCAATGAACAGGACTTGGGGAAATGGCTGCAAGTTGTATCAGAGGAGGTTTAGGTTAGACATGAGGAAAAGCTTTTTCTCTCAGAGAGTGGTCAGGCAGTGGAATGGCTGCCCAGAGAGTTCATGGAGTTGCCATCCCTGGCAGTGTTCAAGAGGTGTCTGGATGAGGAGCTGCGAGATACGGTTTAGTGCTTGTGGTAGCAGTGGTAATGAGAAGACGGTTGGATTAGATGATCTTATAGGTCATTTCCAGCCTTGTGATTCTATGATTCTATGATTCCATATCGTGTGGAATCCTGCAGAAGGCCACAAAGCTGGAGTTGGCCCACTTCTTGGAGACTAACTGGATGTCAGTCAGTGGGTTGTGAGATATTGTGCTGCTACTGGATCATCAGTCAGCAAGAAGTTGTATTGTTGGTGGGTGGGTTAGCCAGTGGCAAATTTCATTGCGGATTTATACAAGGACTGCTCTGAAAGCAGTGCCTTCTAATTTATTACGTTGCCCCATGACATCAGAGGTGGATGTTGGTGCTTGGAGGTTGGAACCTTCCCACCAATATTCCATTGCATTTTTTGCCATGCAACAGATGGCAGTGGAGAGACAATCTGATAGAATAGTGCCTGACATTGAAGTGTGTATGAAGCAAAGATTTGGAATAGAATTCCTCCATGTGGAAAACATTGTACCCATTGATATTCATCAATGCAGCTGAACGATTGTGGAGACCAAAGAGTAGATGTTAGCACAGCGAGGAATGTGTGGTGTATTATTCAGCTGTAGTGACAGTGGAAGCCAAGTTATGTTCTGGACCTTCGTGCACAGCTGTCACACCACAGAAATGAAGTGTCTTCATCAGCTCTTCCATGCAAATTAACTAATAGTGGTGACTATGTCGAAAACCATTGTTTCGTAACTGAGATTTTTTTCTATCAAACAGTGTTATTGTGTTCTTCAAGTCTCTTGTAGTTTCTATGGAAATAAATGGGAAGAGTTACCTTCAGAGCAATCTACATATATTATTTTGTTATAATTGCTTTTTTTTTTTTTTTCTCCTTTCCTTTCTTACTGAATAGTTTGTAATCTCAACCGACAAATTCTATTTTGCTTCCAGTTCTCCCCCTCATCTCACTGAGTGAAGGAGTAAAAGGCTGTGGTGCTTAGTGGCCTGCCAGGTTAAACCAGAGTGTGCATTTTGATTTGGATGAAATTTTGATTTGGTGTTCCAAAATTACCTGGCAAAAGGGGAAGGCATAGCTTTAGCATATTTGATGGACTGAGTTTGTCTGGTCATATAAAATGAGCAAAAGCCAAGCGTGTTTTGAGGTGATGTTAACATAAGAAAATCAAGGTTTTCAAATACATTGCAACAATATATTTAACAGATGATTAAAAACAAATTGTAAAAACAAAATTACAGTTGGTTTTACAAGGAGATGGGGAACATCCATACTGTTATTTGAGAAAGGATGCCCAACAGTCAGGGTCACTGTACTGTCCGAGTAGACTCTGGGGCAGTGCTCAATCACTGCAAGTTGACAACTGAAACACCACCCTCCAGAAATTGGCCCTGTTCCTATCCATCTGTAACTCGGAGTGATGGCACTTTCTACTCCATGGTAGGGGAAGAGCTCATGAGTGAGTCTGTATTGGATAGTTTGTTATGCTTCTACCTAGTGTCACTTGTGCACTTGTGACAGAAGGCATGCAGCACTCTTTTTCTGAATACATGTGCTTCTGTCTCTGTTTTACAAGCACTTTTACACTGACTTTGCTCACCTTGTCTGTGTATTTAAAATTTATGTACTTCCTGAGTTATAGAATCATCTGGTTTAGAAAACATTTTCAGGGTCAAGTCCAACCACAAGGATCGAATCCAACCACATGCCAAGTGCATTGTCTTTGCTGGTGACAGCTACAGCAACAATTAACCATATTAATCCTGAGGGATACTGTGTGCTTTGAGTAAACTGAGCAGTGTGTTGTCACAGCACCTTTTGTTTAGTTCCCTGGTAACCCTATGCCTCAGTAATGTGCGCTATGAAAGAAAGTACAAACAGGGAAGAATTTCAAAGGACAGTTTGATGCAGTTTGGATGACTTTCACAAGAAAAGCTTCCCTCCCTCAGCATGTTTGCCATGCATTGGTAAGGGAATGTCAAGAAAGTCACTGGGTATTTATTTCTCAACCCCTACGTAAGTTTCACTCCTGAAGGTTTTCAGAAATTGCAAAGTAATTTATAGGTCTTTGAGAAATAACCCTGATTTCTGACTTCAGCTTGTGTCTTCCAGGGAGCAAGTCATTTCTGTTGCATGAGATATTGACATCGTTCATTATTAAATGGTTAGAAGTTCAAAGAATAAGTTTGGATGACTGTGGAAGGGCTGGATTTATGCTTGTCATTAGAATAGTTAGAAAACTTTTGACAAGCTTAGATTCTTTTCTTATTAATAATATTTTCATATTACAGCATGGAAATGTCTGCTGGAATAAATCTATGCAGAAAGAATTACTAGGTAAGATAAGGGAAAAAGACAGGGATGAAAGAAGAGAAGCTTTCTGCAGTTCAAAATAAAATAGATATGAAATGAATCACTGAACCTTAAAAATAAAGGTTCACTTGTTGTCCGGTGTTTGTAAGCCTGAATATTCTGTCTTGTGTACTACTGATAACTGTACATCAAACAATATTAATGACTGTTGATACTTTCAAAATGACTGTAGATACTTTCAATAATGAGAGAAAACCACTACTTTTTAACTGTATACAGAACAAAAATAGGCAGGTAGTGGAGCAACATATATGATAAGGGGAATTTTTAGCAAATGAGAAAAATATTTAGATTTATTTTCCTTTGGGAATCAAGAGAGTCTTCTCTTTTTCTTTTTTAAAAATAATTCTGGATTATCACATCTGGCATCTGGAAGACTGTATTCATCTTTGCGTATCTCTATCCTTCGTAGGCAGAGACGTAGATTCACAGAATAAACTTGTTCCCAAATTGGTTTTGTTTGCAAAATAAGGATTTTTGCCTCTTAGTTCTGTTTAGGGTTCTTATCCGGGACTTCAGCTTCTCCAGCATCAATGGCTATGGTTATACAAAAGCACCTGGGAACACTGGAAACTCCTGCATCAGAATAAAACAAAACAACTTCATTGCTTTTGGTTATAGAAAACCCTGGAATTGTCTCTTTCCTGTGGCTTTCTAGCCAGAACTTGGTAATTTAAAAGTGATTGCATACATGAAGTCTTCCTGTGGCTCTAGAAGAGACATGCATTTTTGCTTGGAAGTAGGTAGGTGCCTACAATTCCCTTCACTGTAAACGCTTTTTCATTCATTTCCATTCATTCTTTCTGCTGTCCTAAACCTAGTTTATTCTAGTTGGGCATCAAAGTAATAAAGCAGGAGTGAGTCATCCATGCTTTTGATGAGATAAAGACATCTTAACACCAAGTTTTATTTTAATTGCTTTTTATGCTGCACAAGGGAATTCTAAATAGCCAAATGAGCTTTCTGTAGACATCTGTGATTAGTAAAACTGGCTGTTCCCAGAAAATGATAACCCAGAGAAGAATTGCTTTTTGACAATTGAAAAAGGAAAATGTTAGTTTTTTTTTCCCCTATTGGCTATGTGCCAAATTGTTGTAAATGCTTCAGAACTGATAAAGATGCTTACAGTAGGAAGCAGTAACTAAACATTTTAAAATTTTATTCTAAACTTCTACCTTTAACTTAGAAGTCAAAATACATATTTTAAAAAATTCGAAACCCCTTTTAGCTGTAGGATAGTTGATGAATCTGAGTCTAGATGTGACTTGATTGGCTGTTGTATTAATATTATTCCTATATCTTGATAACCTGTCACACAGATGAGTCCTCTGAGTTGGAATGCAAAGAAATAAAGGAACTTTTCCAAGGCCTTTCAGGAATGGTACACTGAAGCAAGGAATGGATCATCTTACTAGTGAAAGTCAGTCAGGTACAATCATCACAACCTTATCTGCTGACATTGCTATTTTTAAAATAGTGTCAGATCTTTTCCTGACACTATTTTGGGATAATCAGGTGATTTCAAGGGTGTAACACATCCTGATTTAATTTACTTGTCTCTAGCCAAGCAATGAACTGAAAAATAAGCAAACTACCTGTGAGATGTTAGCAGATTTCTGACAAAATTGTACAGCTTCCTGGCACAACTCCTGAGGAAAATTTTCAATGTAATTATTCATAGGGAAAAGTCAGTTCTACAGTCTTCAAAGTACTCGCTTTCTCACATAGTGATGAAGGTGTCTTTGGATGTGGGTGCTTGCTAGACCTTTTTCACATCTTGAAGTATAAGGACTTCCTGGATGTCCTTGATTCTTTCCTTTCAGGAAGTACAAATGACATAAGCATCATGGTTTTTTTTGCTAATGATGTACAAATGTGTACGCCTTGACGTCTGCCTAGCCATAGTTGCATACAGCCCCCCATGATATGAATTGTCATTTAAATAGTTTTGTCTTTGATTCCAGAATAGTTGTAATAATTAAGCTCTGAAAAAATGTCATCTTCACTACAGAACTGTGCTTTAGAGAATATTTATCTTTTAGGGAAAAAGATTCTTCATTGGAGACAGCAGACATTACTCTTTCATGTCCATGAATGGTGAGCAATGCTTAACCTCAAAATGTCTGTGAATCAGCCTCTCATAAGAAGGCATTACATTTCCTGACTGGAAATTATTTTTTTTAATCTTTCTCTCTGTCCCTTTCCCATTCCTCTACCCTTTTCAATGTGCAAATATCCATGCGGAACCACTGCATTCATACCGCTCCTGCCTTTCCTCCATCTGCATGCCCTTCGGAGCCCGCGTTTTGGAGAAAAGAAATATACAGACCGTTTATTCATTCATTCAGCTCTTTCCTGCCTCTTCCTTGTTTGCAGAGCGAGCAGGAAGCTATTTGTGCCTGGTGACTCACCATCAGATTTTACGAGGGGATTATGCTGAACATCTCTGATTCACACACTCACAGCTTTGTTGGAGGTCAGTGCCTTGGCAGCGCTCCCCTCAAATACCCTGTGAGTACTGAGCTGTTGATCTCAAGAGCTTGAAGTCATTTCTGCCTTCCATGATAGCTGCTGCAGAGCAGCTACCAGTGTGAAAAATTCTGTTTCTTTAGTGAAAATTTATACCAGGCACCCAGACACTGTCCAGATAAAGTTCCTGCAGGCCTCCTCCTTTCCCCTGTACTCTGAAGTGTGCATCTTCTTTTGCTTTCCTTAATTCAGAGATCAGTGGAGGTAAACACACAAAATCTGATTAGATGTTGGTTGTGGCCTTTCCTTTTGTACCTCCTCTCTTACTCCGTAGCTGCTTCCTGGTCCTTTCGCTCTCTCTCCTAGAATTTTCTGCTGCTTTCCTTGAGGATGTGAATCTTCAGGATCCCAGCCTGGTAGCCTGTGACTCAAGCAGCTATCAGCTCTGAGAAGTTAAGGAGATTTCTGTGAATTTCAGTCAAGCTGCTGCAGCATGCTAACTGGTGGTTTGCCTTTTACTTTTTTGTATTTCTCTAACCCTCTCTGTGTGTTTTTGAGCGCATACCTGTGATGGAACTCTGATAATGTATATATTCAGCAGCGTATTGAGAGGTCCAAGAGACAGTCCTATGAGCAGTAATAGCTATGAGCCGCCTAGTTAACTTCGCTTTCTAACTTTGCTTTTTTCCACCGTACTGATGATAC
The DNA here is from genome assembly GCF_951394365.1 of Tetrao urogallus. Lineage (NCBI taxonomy): Eukaryota > Metazoa > Chordata > Aves > Galliformes > Phasianidae > Tetrao > Tetrao urogallus. The sequence continues at coordinate 35,937,866 of NC_136814.1, read as the reverse complement.
AGTACTTTATTTCTTGCAAAATGAGATGTAGTACAGGTTATATGCAATACCTTGAAAATGGGAAGGTTAGTTGATGGTTTACCAGTGATACAAAATGTGAAAAATTGTCGTGGATTTGCAACGATTTTTGTGTTGTAGTCATTTTTAGATTTAAAAAAAAAAAAAAAAAAAAAAAAAAAAAAGTTACTTCTGGAATGCATAGATAAACCTTGGAAAAGTTGAAATAAATTCTTCAGTAGTGAATACAGGATTTTGCTATTGGATACTGCCAGCCAACCCCGCTCCATCTAGATTCCCCTGTATTGCTCCATTCCTGCAGAACTTCTACACAGAGCAATTCTGCCTCCCATGAAAACACCAGGCTCTTGTGAATCTCACCCTTCCTGTACAATCTTAATTCATATAGATTTGTGTTTCTGTTTTAAGCTGTCTGCATCTTCCTATCCCAAATATATTAATTTTTCCTTATGTCCCTGGTCACATCTGTTTTACAGACTCGTGGGAAATTTTTTGGTTCTGGTTCTTCTCCCTATTTTGCCCAATGATTCTCCTGCTGTTTACTATTCATTTTTTTCCCTCTCTTTGCAGACAGAAGTCTCCAGAGCTACAGGTGTGCCTGGTGCCAGTAACTTAAAAGTTGGAGTTGCTTTCCTTGCACTTTCTGTTTGGGCATTTTTTCATTACTGATTCCTATTTCTGCTATGAATTCATCTGAAACTTGTAGAAACCTCATGTCTTTGATACTTTCAGCTGCTTTACTTTTTTTGAGTGTTTTCCTTGAAAACAAGGAAGGAGGCAACTATCTATAGAGAGGAAATTTCTTCTTTTTGCATGGTTGTGATTTCATTGTAGCTTTTTTAAAAAAAAAAAAAAAAAAAAAAAAAAAAGGCTTAGCTGGTATTAAATTTGCTCATTTGAGATAGAGAGGAAAGTTATAAGGAGGTTTCAGGAGATTGAGATGATGCAGTACACAGAAGACACGTGGCTCAGTAGTTTCGTCAAGTGGAAGAAGGCTGGGGAAATGGGTGTGCCTAGGGAACATACCTGGACATTTGCTTTTGGAAACAACTCTGATCTCACTGGGCCTTTTTCTGAAGCAGTGAAGCACCCCTGTACTCCTTCAGGTTTGCAGAAAGATGATGTGTTTAAAAATGCTTCAAACAGAAAAAAACTAAGAAGATAAAAAGGATAAAAGTGTTTGTTTATTTTAAAACATAAATTGTACTGGAAGAAAAACTCCTATAATATAGAGAACATAGAATATAGTTTATTAAAAGATATTTAAAAGTAAATACAGTGTGTAAGATTCTCCTTCAGTTAAAGGAGACAGGATTGAATGCTTTCATCTTGCTGGGGCCTTCAACCCTCTTGACATCTGCTGGAAAGGTAGCATGGTAAGACGTAGGCAATCAAGGAGGCTCCCGGAACAAACTGAGGTTAACTTCCTGAGCCAGATGATAGACAGCCCTAACAGGAAGATGCAGTGATGGACCTGTTGATATCCAGCATGAGTGAACTGATTGATGACATCAGTATTAGAGGCTTCCTGGGCTGCAGTGATTGTGCAGTGATGGAGTATCTCTCAACACTCCTGAGGGATATCAGACAAGCGAAGAGTAAAATCAAGAAACTTTACTTTAGGAAAGCTAAATTCCATCTCTTCAGGGAGTTAGTCAGCAGAGCTGTCAGGTTTTTAAGGAAACTTTCCCTAGGGCATATGATATCTCCATCCCCAGTAGGAAGTCAGAAAAAGAAGGCAAGAGTCTGGCATGGCTGAAACTCAAACTGCTGATCAAACTGGAGAGACCAAGAAGATGCACAGGCTGTTGAAGCAGGGACAGATAATTTGGGAGGAGTATAAGAATGCTGCTAGGCTGTGTAGGGATGGGTCAGGAAGGCCAACGCACAGCTGAAACTGGATTTGGCAAGGGGCATGAAGAAGAACTTTCTTTAGGTATATCAACAGGAAAAAGAAAGTCCAAGAAGGTGTACTGTCTTAGTGAGCAATACAGAAGGTTGTTGAGAACAGAAAAAGACTGAAGTACTCCACAACCTTTTTTGCCCCAGACTTCACTGGCAACTGTTCTTCATGCTTCCCTATAGGGAATGGTTAAGAAGTGGGCAACGGTACAACAATGCCCTCGCACTGTATGGGAAGATCAGGTTAGCGACCACCTGGAGAACCTGAACATCCATCTGTATATCTGTGTGTCCCAATGAGATGCATCCCAGAGTCCTGAGAGAACTGGCTGATGTAGTTGCCAAGTCATTTTCAATGGTATTTAAAAAGTCATGGTGGTGTTGGTCAGGTGAAGTCCCTTGTGACTGAAAAAAAAGGCAATATAGCACCCATTTTTAGGAAGATGACCCAGAACTAGATAACTTTTAAAGGCCCCTTCTAACTCAAACAATTCTTTGATTCTATTTCTTAACAGAAAGTCTTCAGCTATCTCACTTCAGTGGCTTATGCTCTGGTTTCTAAAGGAGAATGTTCAAATCTTTGGAATAATGAAATGTGTTCAGGTCACTGGGCAAGAAAATCTTTATTTTGGCTGAATGTACAAAGTGGACTTCAGTACTAATTCTCCAGTACAGGATTAAAATCATATAATTACTGCCTTAGACAACTGTAGAAACAAAATCTATTACAAAAATAGTTTGCTTAGCCTGGAAAGAGGTAGTAATTAAGGTTTGTTGACTTATCATGGTCACCATTTAAAATATTCAGCTGCCTGTCAAAAGGGAGTAAAGCCTGAGAAAGCCCTCCCCCTTTTTTTTTTACTTGGAGGAAAAAGACAGTGTGTTTACAATCTCACTTTCTGAGACTGGCCTTGTATCACTGTAGTTATTGATATAGGTAGTAAAGATCTTTATTAATTTTATTGGGATTTACTGAAGCCAAACTCCAATTAATGAGTATTTTTCATCTTCCCTCTTCTCTCTTTTTTTTTTTTCTTTTTCTTTTTTCCCCTCCAAGATGTTTTATCTGTAGAAGCCAGTTTCTGAGACAATCCTTAGGTTTTTACATTTTTGCATGTACTTCTCCACTAGCTTTGTTCAGGATCGCTGAGCACCTCATTGTTTTCATTAATTCATGGATAATTTGCTTCAAAAACAAACGTTTTTTTTTAAAGGCAGTGTGCAGTATTTGGCTTCCATGTTTTTTTCTGTATTATCTGTTTATATGAGGTTTTTAGTGCAATGGAGAAGTTTACTATCTTAATATCTTCTAATTCTAAAGAAGAATCCTGTTTTTTTTCTTTTTATAGTTATAGCCAAATTATTATTTTAAGGCAGCAATCATGTCAAAAAGGTTTATTTTATTCTAATTACTTCTTATATGTTCTCATCCACCTGATTTTGAAAGCCTAACAAGCAGAATGTGATTTTTCAATTATCTTAAATGTCTGACATTTACTTCCGTGTTACTGACCTTGAGTCTGATACTACAGTGAGGACTGTTTTACAGCTACTTAAGAGGATTTTAGGAATTTCAAATATATGCTTCTAATTATTTAAACTGGAGAACAGGGTTAAACTTGATGCCCTTTTTCTATATAATAATACTGTTTTTGTGTTACTGATGTACTGTATGAAATGCATTGGTATTTGAAATGTTGATTTCCTGCAGCTTACTTAATTATATATATTTTTGTAAGCAAATAGAGAAACAAATAGGCTTCAAGTATGAAAAACTCTCTGTGAAGGACATATTGGAAGATTATTATCTTTCTATTAAAAAAAAAAAAAAAAGAACAGTAGTAGTGAAATTGTATTGAAAATGAAACTATATTTTTGCAGAGGTTTTTTTGTTTGTTTTGTTTTGCTTTGTTTGTTTTAATGGAAGACCTGCTTTTTCTTAGAGATGGAAACAACAAAATACCATATATATGTATATGGTATATATATGTGTATATGGTATATATATATATGTATACCATATATACATATATATATGGTATATATGTACATATATATATATACGCGTACCATATATATATATATATACGGTATATATATATGGTATATATGTAGTATATACCTCCTACTTGGAGTCACTGTGAAGTTGCAAGTTCAGAGGACACACAGTTGAATTGCTGTTGACAGCACATGCTCTGGATGGTACCTGCATGGAATATAAGTCACTTTTTCACTGTAATCTCTTTTAAAAACAAATAAATATAGAATGTATTTCTTTAATAAAATATTTGTTTGTATTCCAGCAGGATGAAACAATTGTATCTATTTGTTTTCCCTTACCCTTCTGAAAGCTGTTGCAATGCAGGATTAGGTTTTGTACTTGTAGGATTTATTAGGTATACAATTATCCTGTTATGTTGTATAAAGAACAGTTATAAAGTTACACGGCTTTATGGGTAGTATGAGATAATGATCACGAATAATAAAGATGAAGGGAGAAAGTTGTGGCTGCACAAAAGTATTGTGTTTTAATCAAAGCATCTTTTGTTGATGATGTTTTATTGAATTATTCTAATTGTTTTATTATGGGATTTGAGATAAATACAGTGTAGAAATTAGTCTTCACCAGCCTTAAAATCATTCTCCTTTCTGAGGAGTCAATTGGTAAAGGACAAGTGCTTGTGTTCTTCTCCTTCACTACTTGTGCTGTATGTTTGTGCTCATCTTCATCAGTTCCCTGTTTCAGAGGCACACTGATTTGCACTGGGGATACTTAGCAGTGCTTACCATTCAAATGTAGCATTAAAGCCCTTTGCTATGCAAACTTCCCAACATAACAGGTGTAAGGCTTCTGTACTCAGAACAGCACTGCTTGTATTTTCAAGCAGACCCAGCTGAAATTTCCCTCCAAATTTATCTCATCCACTCCTGGCCAGAATAAAGAGCATAGGCTGGGGGACTAGAAAGTGTAGGAATTGCTGAGTCATATGCTTGCCAAGAAGCCCCAGAAGAGCTTGGGTTTGGTGGGCCTTGACTGAAGGTGCTGAGAGCTCAATAGGAGAACCCTGGTCTCGCTGTGAGGTGACACAGGCAGGAATGCTGGAAGAAAATGGCCTTGCTTCTTGTACTTGTAGCATATAGTGGGGGGGGGAAAAAAAAAAAAAAAAAAAAAAAAAAGCATTGAAAAGCATGTGAACAGAAGGAAAAAAAAACACAACAACTTTCCATTTTGTGCATCCTGTTGGCACGTATCTGATAGAAAATGGGAAAATCAATTCAGAAAATAAGCTGTCAAATTCCATCTGACCTACGCTGAAAACATCTATTTCAGTTTTGTAATTTAGCTTTTACTAGGCCTTTTTTGTATCATCTGAATGTAGAATGTCATGATGTCTACCTACTTTGCCACATTTTGAGTCCAGGAGGTACTGGATATTCTCCGGAATAGAAATTTGCAATAGCCAAGATGTAGTCTCTAAGTCTTTGAAAGCAGCAGAAGTCAAGTGTATTAGAAACCTATAGTCCAAATGTTTGTATTGACAAATCAGATATTGAGAAGAGAGGTTGAGTTGTCCTTTTTCTATATCTCTACAAATATTGCTCTTTTTGAAGCACAAGCATTTGTACCTGTTTTATCTACAAAAAAAGATATTGGCATATAGAGTATTTTAAAGAAGGGTGTTCTGAAGTCTATCAGGTTCTGAAAACTGTTTTTCGTTTGCATTTCTGATTCTTATTCCAATTAAATAGATTGTATGACTCTTCAGACATTGTCCTAAAGTTTGCAGTGTGATTATTTCTCCATATATAGCATGTTCTTGCCTTGTTTTTTGGAAGCTTTTTTAATATCTGAAGGTTACTCTTTAGGTCATAGCTTTTATAGGTTTAGCACAAGCCTTTAATCTCACTTTAATGATTTTTGGTTGTAACTTACTTTCATAATTATTACTAATAAATCTACCACATAACAAAGTACAGAACATCCTGTAGTATCAGAATTCTTTATCTTATTTGTTTATATCAAATTAGTAGAAAAAATACTGCCCATCTCTTCTTATTTCCCGAAAAAGGACCTTCCAAAACACTGTAATAGCTTTGTGTCTTCCTAGCCACACAGACAAAGAGGGATGTAGAAGAGCATTCAGATTTTGCTGACAGCATCTTAGTCAGGGAAACGGCATCAGTTGTGTGGGAAAAGTTTGCTGATTTTTATTATTTCCTGGGGTTAATTTAGAATAAGGATTTTACTAAAACAGTACGAAGAATAGATCTTAAAAATTGTGTTTTATTACCTTCTATAAAATCAGTGATACGATTTGACTATCTAGGGCTTGTACAGTGTGTACTTATGTCTTAATAACAGAAGGCATCTGCTGAACTAATATGCTCAGCAGTTTAGAGGGTTGCATATATTGTGAACTGATGGACATTCTCCATTTACCGCAAAGCTATTTGAATTTCTTGCATGTTACATTTCGTAGCAAAGTATTTGTTCTTAAGGCATTTTGCTGTACTATTTTCAATGTTTTGGTTTCAGCTGGGACAGAGCTGATTTTTTATTTTTTTTTCACAGTGTCAGGTACGGTGCTTTATTTTGGCTTTGGGAGAAAAGTAATACTGATAAAAAAGTGATATTTTAGCTGTTACTGAGTGGTGCTGTACACAGCCAAGAGCATTTCAGATTTTCAGCTTCTCACACCGTCCTGTCGGGGGGGGCACACTGGGGAAACAAAGATATGGGAGGGGGCAGAACCAAGACAGCTGACCTGAACTGGCCAAAGGGTCATTCCGCACCATATGGCATCATGTGAAATAACTTCATGAAACTGAGGGTAGTTGTCCAGTGGGGGACTGCTACTGATTGGTTGGGCATTGGTTAGTAGGTGGTAAACTGGTTTGTGCATCACTTGTTTGATAAATATATGTATTATTTTCATTACTGTTATTTCTCTCTTCCCTTTCTGTCTTAGTATATGTTTTTTTCCTTGACCTGTGAGTTCTTTTTTTTCATCCCAGTTCTGTCCCCCATTCCATTGGGAGAATGGGGAAGTGAGAAAAAGTTTGGGTGGTGCTGAGCTGTCATTTGGGCTAAACCACAACATGCAGGAAAATAAATGTACTCAAATTTTCTAACCATTCTTTGTTACCATCTCTTGTTACTTCCTTTGTACTCTCAGGATCTTATTTCCAATGTAATTCTTCTAGCAGATAGAAGAAATTTGTGGTCTATGCCTCTGGTATCTCCATTGTCTTTTCATCCCTCAGCAACAATGATTTGTTAAATGAGCTCTTTGTCTTCCTTCCCTGAGAGACAGTTAATTGTTGTCCTAGCCCATGTATTTCCTATTTTGAGCTTCTGGCCTTCCCTTTCCACAAGCCTGCCACTCTATAAAGTGTCTTGTGAAATGCAACTTTGAGGAGAAAGCAATGCTTCCACTGTTTGATAGCTCGTCTTTGTGATTTCTAGAATAGGGGAGGTGAGTACCATTGCTTTTCAACTTCTTCCCAACTGAATTTTATATGTTGTTTTTTCTGTAATGTGCTCTGCTGCATCCTTTTTAGAAATGCCTGTATTTTTCTGGCTTGAACCTGTAACCATGAGGTCCCTGAGGGTTTTTGACTGATGCCTGACTCTTGTAAGCACACAGACACTGACTGTGTTTTAGCTGGTGGTATGATTTAATAAGAAAGCAGCACTGATGCTGAGCTCAGTACCGGTTTATGGTCAGGCAGCAGAGCAAGATGTGAAGTCTTAGGAATGTGTTTATCTTTCTTGTATGACTCAGAAAATTACCATAGAATCAAAAGGCTTGGGGCTGGATGGGTCGTTAACTATCATCTAGTTCCAACCCCCCTGCTGTGAGTAGGTTGACACCCATTACATCAGGCTAAGAAGAGAAAAGAAAAAGAAGTTTGTTTTACCAATAATTCTCAAGTCCATATATCTGCAAAATCTTTCCGATTTTGCAATAACTTACTTTGTCACGTTTTCTAGTGAGTTTTTTTCACTTTAGAATGTGCAGATGTGAAATCACTCTCCATTCTGAAGTGCTACTATTTCTTTTTATTTTTTCTTCTTATATGTTTAATGGAGGAGGGGAGAATCTTTGACATTTCACAACTGCATCTGTCAGAAGAAAATAGTGTGAAAGCTCCAAGGCCTCAAAGCTAGGGCCTTTGGAGCCTATATACATCACAGTGAGGGAAATCATAATGAACTCTAGACAAACACATTACGTCAATAGTTGCCAGATGAAGACAGCTAATGCAACTAATATGAAGGCCATGAGTTCTATTTATAAGGTTGTCACTAACCTCATTGTGTGCACTGCAAAATGGCCAGTTATTGACAGCTTAAATTACCTTATATAGTGAGACTGTATCCTGCAGGCTCTGAAACTGCAGCTTTCTTTCACCCACCTCTTAAATTCTTTCTTTGCTCTCAAGAAACAAGGACTGTTCTCATATTTTTAATCCCAGGTAGTATATGCAGTGGGTATCTGCAGCACCACATTGCATGCCAGTAGGGAGAAAGAATGACACTTCTAAGGGGAATAAAACCAGACCCTGTGCTACTGCCTCACTGCTGATCCATCTCCCCATTGCTTATAATGGTTTGTGTTGAGGTGCCATGAAGCTGTTCCAACTTCATTTCTCTCTGGCAGGTTTTATTACATTGTATGTAGTATTTGAAGATTTGCTATTTTTTTTCTACAAGTGATGATATGGCTGGCATAATTAATTAATTAATTAACACCAATTCATTAAAGGGTTAATAGCTATTCAGCAGGCATATACTGAGCGCAATCATACTGCTGCTCTCAGGATTATCTGACCAAAAGAGCTGCGTTCTGCCCTCAGACTTTAGCTGCCATCAGTCCTTTACAGGCTTAATTCCTAGGTAGAACACTTTTTGCCTTTAGTTTTGTTTCTTAATGAACTATTGTTGCTCAAAAAAAACTAATTGAAGGGAGGTTGTAGCAAACTGGGGGTCGGCCTTTTCTCTCGTGTAACAGGTGATAGGACTGGAAAGAAAAGCCTCAAGTTGCGCCAGGGGAGATTCAGGTTGGACATTAGAAAATGGTGTGTTTCAGAAAGAGTGGTCAGGTGCTGGAATGCGCTGCCCAGGGAGGTGGTGGAGTCACCAGCCCTGGTGGCATTCAAGGAACCTTTATGTGTTGCTTTGAGGGACATGGTTTAGTGAGAACTATTGGTGATTGGTGGATCATTGGGCTGGACGATCTTGTAGGTCTTTTCTATCCTTGGTGATTCTATGATAGACTACCTGTTATACCATCAGTTCTGACTTTGTTCCTTACTCCCTTGATTTATTCCTAACCTAATGGCAAAAGGTGAGGAAATGATAGTATGGAAAAATAGGTTGTGCAGGAGCATCTGCTTCCCCCAGCTATTGTTTGGTTCATGGAATATGAAGCCATAACTATTTGATTTGCAGTATCAGTGGCTGTTTACAGAATTTTACTGTGTTGAGAAGCGGAGTCCTTGGCAGGTGGCATCTCCTTTTTGCCATTGATGCATTAAGAATATTCAAAGAGGGAGGGGTGCCAACATAACCATTTTCTGCAAGGTGGAAAATAGGTCTGAAACTTTTCATTTAGGAGAGAAAGGGGGGAAAAGAGAAAAAAGAAATAAGTAGTTGACAGGTACAGAGCACATTTGTTCCTGACCTCCTTTGGCAGGGACTCAGTTGGAGACTGAATACTGCTGTGAAAATCAGCCTTGCAGCACCTGTAGGTCACAGAAAGGAATGTTCATGGCAGCACTGAAGACCGAATGTCACATTTGCATTACATATTTGCTCAGAACAGAGCTCCCTCACAGGAAATACATTAGCCCTATTTCTTTGCCTGATGCTCTGCTAATGAAAAAGAGTGAGTGACAAGGGAAGTTCATGCATTGATTTAGGAGGAAAGACTTTTAAAAATTGCACAGCATTTCAAAATGATGCTCAGATGATAAATGCATGGTTTATTCTCATCCACCCCCATGTAAGAGGTGATATTAAGCATCTGCCTATATGAAATGACAGTATTCACTCTGCTATTCTGTGCTTTTACAGCAGGAAAACAGGTATTTTTTCAACAAAGAGCTTAAAAGCCATGCAGACAAATGTTAGCACATTGAACCTTCATGCCGATGACAAATAAATAGCCTAAATGCAGATGCAAACCATGGTTTGAAATTAAGATTAAGGAAATTAAGAGAAAATTGTTCATCTTAATACTTCTAATAAATACTTGGCAGAAATAAGATACCGCTAGTGACTGCTACCTACCTTCCTACCTCAACTTCAAGCCAAACTGATGCTGTTCATGCAATCATTCTTATTTTGAAATAAAATATTAATAATTGTTATATGTATCAGCATTTAAGTCTTAAATTCATTGCTGTTACTGAATGAGGTTGAAGTATAGTAGGGGATTGCTGTGTAAAAAGCAATAAAGGATGTGCAAAGGAAATGTAACTTGTGTTCCACAGTTTAATTTTCTCTACTATAAGCATTGCTCTCTGTCCAGAGATCACAGGTGTTTGGCCCTTTCCTCCTGAGTCTGAATTGAAAATCCATTGTTTGAAAAACTAATATCAGCCAAATCCTTGTGAAAATTGAGATTTTTTTTTTTTTTTTTTTTTGAACAAAACATGCTGCCAGATATACTTTTAATTAACTGTGCTCCTAGTACAGCTTAATTACATTTACTTTTTGGACATTTATTCTTTTTGGAAAACAGCATTTTAATGGAAAGTCATATTCTTTGGCCTCTGAGGAGCAGATTTTTTTTGGATTGCACTTGATTGGTTACACTTTGAAAATAGGTCAGTAACTAATAGCATTTGTATAAGGACTAAAAAGCACTTTATCAGTACTCATTAGCCATTGTGGTTATAAGGTCTCACTGTTAAAACAAACTTGATACTTTCAAGCAATAATAGGCAACTCCACAGTTCTAAAATATTGCATATTCATAACATAAACCAAAGATTGATTAAAACAACAGTTACAAGAGTTGCCAGGGGCCAAAATGTTCAGTCATCTGGATATGATCCAGTTTAGTTCATTATAAAGGGACAGATGCATCCAGTTTCTCTTCCTGCTGTACACAATTAATATATTGTTATTCTTCAGTGTGTTATCATAATCAGTTGGCATTTAGCCTGCCATCAACGCAAATCTTGGCGTAATTAAACGTAACAAGAGATTTTCATGCAGATAAGGAAAATTGTATACATAGCAATCAATTTGAACACCATCACTGATTTAAAACAAGCTGAACATCAAGCATTTATCATGAAAGTTCCTTAGCATTTGTTTACACGTGTTTATTACAGATGTTTACATGGTGGGTCCTGATTAGCACCGTGTAGAGGTGGTGAGACCTTGGGGTTTTGTATTTTTTTTCTTAATGCTTCCAAGTAGTGGCCATGGTTTGATTTTGGAAAGGAAAGAACTATGCTCAGAATCAGTGTTGCATGCATGTAAAACACATTTTGATGAGTGAAAATTGATGAATGTAACAAGCAAATATATATTTTGGAGGGCTGCATGCTTTGTTCCCGAGGCTGTCATTGCATGTATAGGTGAGCAGCAAGGGAGCAGGCCTGCAGAGCCTGATTGAAGGGAACGTGAGAGATTCAGGAACATTCTCAGTGTCAGCTGAGCATTTGCAATTAGCTTTCCAAGAATCACCTTTCACATGCTGTGAAATACATTCGAAATAGCTCTGACTTCTGATTAGTTTTCAGTGTGGGATGCTTGTTAGAAAAAAAACTTACCCTGATTGGAATGACAGGACGGAATTTGATAGAGAACGATGGTCTGCAAACTACTTCTGTCAATATTATCATATCCTTGAAAACAACTTTTCCAGTTAGTGGAATCAATTGCTAATTCATGTTCCATCTGGATGCTTATGTAGTTACTTAAGATACTGAAAAAATTGCCCTTTTTTAGTAGTGCTTTTGTGGAGATGGCAATGAGGCATAGGCATGATCTAAATTTGTTCCTAAGTGAACCCAAAATTATCTCATCATTGTAAACTGTGTCCTTTCTTGCTTCTCTGACCTTAAAACCTGCGTGCTCAGTGTGTGCTGCCCACTGTGCCACTGAACTACTCCTTGTTCCATCCTGGGGCTGGTTGCACTGTCCCTTCGTGATGCTGATGTGCAAGGTTCATGGTCTTCCACCTGGCTGTGGGTACACGTCCAGCTATGTGTTTGCATTTAGCAGGGCAGGAATAGCCTCTCACCATCCCACCATGCCACTTGCATGCTGGCAACAGACCAAGACTAGCTGCTATAAGCAGATTTGTAGCTGTTAGTATTTTGGATATTTCGGTCTGTTTCCTTTTTTTTTAAAACACTTAAAATATTATTGTTGTACAATAGTCCAGACTGCTGCAGGAGAGAAATTGAGAGTTTAATAACTTTCAAAAATACTTAGAAAAAGCCTCTGTTGGGTATATTGTCTTATTTGTTCTTATGTGTACTCAAAAACAAACAAACAAACAAACAAAAAAAAACCAACACACACACAAAAAAACAACAAGCAAATAAACAAACAAACAAAAAAAATAACAAGAAAAAACCCACAACAGTGTTCATCCTTGCAGAGTTCGTTTTTCTTTCTTAAGACATGACATTCAAAATACCACAGGCCAAAATGTGAGTTTTCCACTATTTTCAGTGGTGTAATTAGAGAGAGTTATTCAGAAAATAAAGTTTACCTGGCCAAGCTGTGTTCGTTGTACTCGTTGACTGCTTTTTGTGTCCTACAACTTCTCACATTGCAAAGAAGCATTAGATGAACTCTGTGAAAATTCTGGGGAAAGTGCTGCTGTGGTGGAAAGGACAGTATATGCTGGTGTACACTGAAAAGAAAAACAACAAATCTTTTGGAGTCATCGCATGAATTTCATATATTTTAAGGGAGAGAATAGAGAGTGAAAAATTCTCCACATTTTTAAAAATGTTTTGTTTGTTTTGATTTTATAATTAACTGAAGTCTAATCCTGTTCAAGAGATGTTACCCTGGAGGGGAAAATCTAGTTACTTGATTGTCTATTTTGTCTTGGCAAAGCCAGGCTGGTACTTTTTCTTATATTCAGAGTTAGGAATGGTGAAAAACAAGTCATTTAAATGATGCAAGTAGATGTCTTTATCTAAACACCTTATGAGAAAAGAATATTCTAAAACTATTGGTTCTTGAAGACTCTATGTGAAAAAAGATCTTTTAAAAGATCCCAAATGACCATATCATTTTTTTTAACATTTTTTTCACATTTTATTTGAATGTAATTGCCCTAATTAAGTGTAAATTTTAGAAATTTGCCTTGCGTAATTCATTGGCGTGTTATAATAAAGCTGACAATTTTTAATACTGCATTAAAAATACTACAGCAAACACTGAGATGCTGTCTCTGCAGATAAAATACTTCTCAACAAGGGCATATTTTGAGTGCATATCCATAGCCGCAGAGTCAGGTTAAGATGTCTGACTTTCCTATGTGCCTGCCTAATCCTGTGCTGCTCTGTCCCTAATGCCAGCACTGCTGGGTCTGTAGCCAAGGGGTGATTGGCTGGAGGAGAAAGACCTGACTTGAAAGATAAAGTATTCCCCAGCTCCTATTCTCTTGTGCTGAAAAGACAGCAGGGATGCAAGAAGCAGGAACAGTAAGATGTCTCGTGTAGGATCTGCTACAGAGTTGCTGAGCATCTGCACAAAGTCCAATCATGTTTGAAAATATGTAGTTTTATCCTTTTGAAAGAGAATTAGAAAGTAATAGGAAAGTATTTATTTAGAAGAACATACATATTAAAAATGGTTGTTATTGACTGGAATGTCTTTTTCTAAGCATGTTTGTTTTAAATTTCACAGAAGTCTCCACGGTAATAAAATATTCCCATATTTCTGTCAGCTAAAAAATGATTTCCCCTGTTCAATAATTCTAGATAAGAATATTTAGTTCTAGAAAAATTGTGTGATGACATTTTCTACTCATCCAATTTTAATAAATTTGTATATGACTTGGCTAAGTCCTTAATTCAGTCTTTATAACAGATTTTTTGAGAAGGCAGGACAGAAGATTAAGTATTTGGAAGGCTCATGCAGTTCCTTGAATCAATAGAATTTACTTGTAAAGGACAAAAGATGAAAGATGTGGTTGCAAACAATTTCCGGAAAATAGTCAGAAAATTATTTTCATTTAAGTTGAGCTTTTCTCTTTAAATGTGAAAAGAAAATCAATTTGATAACACTTAAGATCTACACAGTTCCATGGAAAGTGTAAAACCTCACCTGAAACAAACCTCTGAAGTTTTATTCTATGTCTGATTAAAAACATATTTGGGATTCCCATGGTTTCAAAGTGATTTGTGAAAGGCCAGCCACTGTGTTCTGATAACATGTTCACTTTAGTCATAACTTTATTTTAACTTCTAATTTGAAATAAAGATTCTTCTGCCAGAAAATACTGAAAACTGAAAATGCCAAAATGAGATTCTTCAAAATGTAGACCTCTACCATCCCTTTTCACTCTGAGCAAAAATGTATCTTCTCAAATTTGTCAAATGTTTTGTTTGAATCAGCATTTCCGCAGCATTTCTTAGGAGCGTGGAGGTAGCATGAAAGAATGATTTAGTATTTTTTTTTATTTACTAATTAGCCCTGGTGAAATTTGAGTAAAAGTACATAAAATGATTATCACAAAACAAAAATGAACAAAGACTCTGAATCTTGAAGAGTTTGAAACCTACAAAACCTTCAAAAGAACTGCAGATGAAGTAACTAAACAAAATGCATTACAGCTGTTATAAGATAAATTCTTGCTAGATGATGATAGTATGAAACAGGATTTTTCGAACTTTCCTTAATAGTATGTTTTAAAGAGCAATGAAAGTTAAAATTGTGCTTTAAATAAGGAATTATTAGTTTTTATTATTTCTTTGTCTTATTATCTTTTGTGTTTTTGTCTTTTTTAGATCTTGATCGTTATGGCAAAATCTTTCAGCGGTGTGTGGAATATCCAGCTACAGGCCGGGTGATCTACAGTCATCTGAAACATGATATATACATTTCCTCTTCCTTGTTCATGGTGAGTTTTGTTCTTGTATTGCATAGTCGATAAATACCTTTTTTATTTACTTCAGTGAAGGAACTAAAATCTTACAATAAACTGCATTGGATGGCGCTCACACTGTTTTTATTTGGATTAGCCTAGCATTGTTAATTTAACTTATGCATAGAAATCAGTTCTTAAGCTGTTCAAGGATTTTTATAAAATCAACTTGCAAAAATTGCCTCTCTCTTTAGATGACTTCAGAGCTATGCAAATATCTTTATACACACCTTGAATTGCTGTTTCTCCTTTCAGATTGAAAGCATTTTTATCTCAGTGTTTAATATTTTATGTCAAAATAGATTCAAGCCAAATGCTTTTTTTTTTGTATCAGACATATCACAATGTATTTTATGTATTTAAGGGGAAAAAGAAAAGCAACATTGTTAGAAATATAATTAAAAACATAGGAAAAATATGTTGGAGAAAATATTTAGAGGAATTTTCAGTTTTGTCTTTGTATTGTCTATACTTTATGCCTACAATTATTCCGCTTGTAGTATCCACGAGTAGTGTTAATAATGTTAAAAACAAGGCTTTGCATCGTACAAGAAAACTTCCATTTATGCTTTCCACAGAGTCCAGACATGCAATAATGTGATCCAAAGCTCAAACTGTTCATTTGGCTAAACGAAAATTTAACACTGACAAACCGAATTTGGATATCACAATGTTTCACTGACTCTTCTTCAATACACCGAAAAATAGCAGCCCAGAATCCTGCCCAAATATTAGGTCAGTCATTTGAGGTTAAAATTCTCATGGTCTTGTCCTTCTCCTTTTTTAAAGGATTTTAACCTGGCTCTTACAGCAGTTTATTTGTGATTGATACCAAATTTTATGAAATAGATGATTGATTAGCTACTGTTAAAAACTATATGTAAAAGTTTGTTACCCTATGTGTGGAGTACAAGTTGGAAGAAAAGGTCTGACAAGCCAGCATGAAAAGTATTTTTTAATTCCACTCCTGTTCTAGATTTCTGAGTCCTTAGAAATATGCAAGAGAAAAAAAAATATATCAGAGATGAAAGCAGTGAGAATAGAAAAGACAAAACAATGGAATTAGTCAAAGCCGTTCTTATGATGTGCTTAAGTACTGTAATGAAGTAACACAGAAGCAGTACAGTTTCCAAAGATGTGTTTGCACTTGATAATGGAAAGACATGTTTAAATATCCTGTATAAATGGATAGGGATATTTGCCAGCAAAATTCATTACTGTTATTTTTGGTGGAAGTAAGTTATTTACACAGCGAAATGGCCAGAGGTATAGCACACTTTTTTCATCCTTTGGAGGACACCTTTCATCTACCTCTCTTACCAGTGTCAACCTGGCTTTAAATTTCAAATGACATGCCTAAACCAGACAGATCTGATACCAGAGAACCAGATAAATAGCAAAGAAAACATCACCTCACTTGTTTCCACTGGCAAATTATTGGAAAAATGTGATACTGTTTGATGGTTTTATCTAGTACCTGTTGATTCTGTGAGGCAGTTCCCCGGGTATTCATTGAGTCCTGCATTGTTCCCTAACCAAGCTTTTTATTTGCAGAATTAGCTGATTTGCTTCAAAGGCTTGACCTTTTCTTTTCTCCTCTTCCTTATCAGCAGTGTGCCATGCATTTCTGAGCCTGTTTTTGCATCCTGAATGTGCACTGATTCATGGTGAAATAAGGGCTTTGTGACAGGTCTGGTGGAAGGACTAACCTCTTTAAACAGAGAAAAGGGTGTCTACTCTGTATGTGTTAACACTGCAGGATTTTGTCTCCTATTACAGAGATCTGCTGCACCACATTTTACTGAAATTATTCTCTGTGTCCACCCACGTGAGAACAGAATACAGTCTACAGTGTTTCCTTCGTGACCAAACTAAAAGAAAAAAAGGCATATTTTAAATTCTTGTTTAGGAAATGTCATTGTATGTTGTGCATATGATTTAAAAAAAAAACAAAACAAAACAAAAAAACAACACAAAAACCCACACAAGAAAAAACTTCTTGCTTTGGCAGTCTATTCATCCATTGTACCCTTCAAGCAAAGAGGACAGGTGTGAGAAAGGCATGTTCATCTCCCCCTCACTATCATGCCCTCTCAGCATGAAGTACAGATTCTCAATAACCCAGAAACTTAGCTCAAGGCTTCTCTTTCTTGGCTGAGGTGGTTGCCGAGCCGCTCTCCATCATATTTGAGAAGTCGTGGCTGTCAGGTGAGGTCCCGGATGACTGGAGGAAGGGTCACGTCACTCCCATATACAAGAAGGGGAGGAGGGAGGACCCGGGGAACTACAGGCCGGTGAGTCTCACCTCCGTGCCTGGGAAGATCATGGAACAGATCCTCCTGGACA
Source organism: Tetrao urogallus (assembly GCF_951394365.1). Taxonomy (NCBI): domain Eukaryota; kingdom Metazoa; phylum Chordata; class Aves; order Galliformes; family Phasianidae; genus Tetrao; species Tetrao urogallus. The sequence continues at coordinate 35,920,467 of NC_136814.1, read as the reverse complement.
ACATGCTCGATCACATAAAGAATGAGCATGTGATCCGAGACAGCCAGCACGGCTTCACCAAAGGAAGGTCATGCCTAACTAATCTTGTGGCCCTCTATGATGGAGTGACGGCATTGGTGGACGAAGGGAAGGCGACCGATGTCATTTACCTGGACCTGAGCAAGGCCTTTGACATGGTCCCCCACCACATCCTCATCTCCAAATTGGAGGGAAGTGGATTTGATGGGTGGACGACCCGATGGATAAGCAATTGGTTGAAAGGCTGCAGACGGAGGGTGGTGGTCAATGGCTCTATGTCCAGGTGGAGGTAACAAGTGATGTCCCCCAAGGGTCTGTCTTGGGACCGGTGCTCTTTAACATCTTTATTAATGACATCGATGAGGGAATTGAGTGCACCCTCAGCAAGTTTGCTGACGACACCAAGCTGAGTGGTGCGGTTGATACGGTGGAAGGAAGGGATGCCATTCAGAGGGACCTCGACAGGCTGGAAAGCTGGGCTCGGGTGAACCTAATGAGGTTCAACACGGCAAAGTGCAAGGTTTTGCATTTGGGCCGGAAGAACCCCAGGCACCCGTACGGGCTGGGAGGAGTGGTCCTTGAGAGCAGCTCGGCAGAGAAGGACCTGGGGGTCCTGATGGACGAGAGACTTAACATGAGCCAACAGTGCGCTCTGGCAGCTCGAAAGGCAAATGGGATCCTGGGCTCCATCAGGAGAGGGGTGATCAGCAGGGACAGGGAGGTGATTGTCCCTCTCTACTCGGCTCTTGTGAGGCCCCATCTGGAGTACTGTGTCCAGGTGTGGAGCCCTCAGTACAAGAAAGACATAGAGATTTTGGAAAGGGTCCAGAGGAGGGCGACTAAGATGATCAGGGGGCTGGAGCACCTCCCCTATGAGGACAGGCTGAGGGAGTTGGGCTTGTTCAGCCTGGAGAAGAGAAGGCTGCGGGGTGACCTCATTGCAGCCTATCAATACCTGAAGGGAACCTACACCCAGGAGGGGAGTAAACTCCTCAAAAGGGCTGACAATAGCAGGACTAGGGGAAATGGATCCAAGTTGAAGGACGGAAGATTTAGGTTGGATGTTAGGGGGAAGTTCTTTACAAGGAGAGTGGGTAGGCCCTGGAACGGGCTGCCCAGGGAGGTTGTGGATGCCCCGTCCTTGGACGTGTTCAAGGCCAGGTTGGACGGGGTCCTGGGCAACCTGATCTAAATGTGTATGTTTGGTGGCCGTGCTAGGCAGGGGGGTTGGAACTACATGATCCTTGAGGTCCCTTCCAACCCGGGTGATTCTGTGATTCTGTGATTCACTGCATTTAATTTAATGTGGACATAAGGAAGTAGACTGAATGTTACTACACGATACAAATTCTGGAGGATGTTTTCCTACCACTGAAGCAGGAATGTTATCTTGAGACTAGATGGGCCTTATTTGCTGAACTCAAACCTCAAACCCTACAGAAGTAGGAAGATTCACAATAGGAATAGACATACAGAATCTGTAAAATAGTAGTTTATAATCATAGTAACAGTACCAGTTTGCTCCCAGATCTCATACTCCTTTAGTTAGACCAGGGAAACCTATTAGAGAGTTGTTGAGATGAACACATTAGATGTGTTGAGCTGATGGTGTCAGCCTTTTAGAGGGTGTGCTAAAATGCAGGAAGTTACATGAAAGGGAGTTGGAATGGCTTACAAGGAGTATTGGAAATGTAAAATTTACAATTAGAGCACACATTGTATCTTCATTTTGTTTTAAACCAGCTGATAACAATTTTGGCATGTCTCTGGGGATTAAAAGTACAGCCAGCTCCGCTGAGATTAAGAACAGACAAAATCAAACAAAATCTGAAACTTCATATAGTGTTTTAATATTTAAAGGTTTTTTTTTTTTTTTTTAGATTATGAGTATGTAAAGTCAGCACAGAATGACAAAAAAAAAAAAAAAAAGCTGTAAAGAGCAGATGCTAGCTGCTGTTTAGGAGACATTTATGATAATCAAAATGAGGATATATAAAACATTAAAGGTCAGAACATCTACAAACAAGATAAGTGGGTGAGACCATATGTTAAGTTACAAGAATAACTGAAGAATTTTAAGTATATGATATCATTATTTGGAAGGCAACTAAAAAAAAAAAGCCTAGAAAGCTCAATTAAAGGACTGCAGTGGGTATCCCAAAGCCTGAGTACTTACAAGCTATATTTTGGAGTGTTACACAGTGTAGACAACAACTTCTAAGGATAACATCAACAATTGCTTGGTGGTGTTAGAACAATATAATCAAATTTTAAAAACAAGCAAAGAAACAAAGATCCAGAAAACCCACACACCAGATTATCACAAAAAAAGACAAAACTTGGAGAAGGTTGAGCCCCGGATCTCAATTTCAGATACCCTTCTTAGCTCAAAACAACCTCTGTCAAAAATCACATTCAGAAACTCCTTAGACCAATACTGGAAACTACAAAAAAATACTGGAAACTACTTAGACCAATACCAATGGAGCAATTGGGTGTTGGATGTTTATGCTGCTGAACTCTAGTTTCAGCCTCTTTGCTAATGGCTCAATGCAGTTCAGTGTTGTAACTGAAGTAAGGTGTTTTATTTCAGTGTAAATCATGGCCAGTAAATCTGAAAAACAGTCCTTTCTTTGTTATTCCCATTGCTTTCTTATTGTGAACATTCATTGTTCAATAGATTAATTTTTGTTAGGGTGTTACTCCACCTGTTCTCACATAGATGCCTACACTGAATCTGGATCTATCCTTTCTGCTATGCTAACTGGTAGCTGGGCTTTCTGAACACATCACGGGCTTCCTCTGGATGCCAGAATAAATGGCATAACAGGTACACAAAATGAATCAAAATGAAGCATGCATTATTTATGGAAGTAATCACAACACTGCTGAGACACAGTCTGCTCTGTGATGCCTGCAGCAAATAAACAGAAACAGATGACTAAGTGTCAGCATTTGTCTTGAAAATTTCTGGTCCAGGTGAATTTGAACCAGGTTTTTTGCTGTGTCTGAACATTCAAATAGTTAGAATTTCCCTTCACACTTTTCCTTTCCTTCTGTACTTCATTATCAAACAAATACTGTGTCTACCATGTGTCAAGACTCCTGGATAACTTTTGCCACAGAAGCTTCAAAAACTATGGAGAAACTCTCCTCAAAGTTGGTTATTGGTTAAGGCAAAGCTCAGTAACACAGGAGGTATTGCTGTTGGTTTGCACTCTGTTAGGGATTTCCTGTTAGTAGGGAATCTTAACTAATAATGTTATATCATAACAGATCAGTGCATCATTTTTCTTTTTTATTTCCTTAAGATACAACTTGTGTCCTTGTAACATGACCATAAGATTTGGTTTTAAATGAACTGCTGCAAGAAATTGCTTTATCTGAATAGAAACAGTGAAAGATTTTCATTTGCTGTCAGTTTGCATTTGTGCATGGTTTTCTGCTGAGTTCACAAACTCTGCTATATAACTTCTGTGGGCTTTTTGCATTAAAAAAAAAAAAAAGAAAAAGAAAAAGAAAAAAGAGTGAGAAGAGTATGTATGCTAGTGCTGCTGTTGTGTTTAAATTCTATACTGATCTGAGTAGCATCATTTGTGTGCTAGCTTGCAAGGCAGGAGATCTCAGTCATTGTGTCCTCACCATATCTTTTGGATTTCTCTTGATTATTGGTGAAAGTCAAGTTTTTGGGAACTGCTTTCACATGATGACAGACACTAGTTGTCAATATATTTTGATCATTCACCTCCAAGTTTTGTTTACTTCGGTCTTGAAGTTTAAGGTGAGTCTGCTGCCCAGTGCTTGTGTTGACATTTCTAAGGGCACCTGAGCTGGCAGGAGGGGACACACAGTGTCACTCTGTGTAGCATTACTTCTTCTGCACACTTATACTTCTAAACCACACAGCAGTCTGCTTTTCAGTGTAATTAATTTCACTTTGGGCAGTTTAAATACCTAGGGAGTATTAAATATTGTATACCTTGGGACCGTTTTTGCTATGAAAATTTAGGACCTTAAATTTTCCTAGAATTAACCACCAAAAAATTTACCTACAAAATGAACCATGTTTTTTCTTGACAAAACCTAAATTTCAGTCTTCTGGGAATCTATGCAGTCTGGTGGGCACTTACATTGCACTGGAAACAGATGGTGCTTCCTACATCCCTGAGAAGCTTGAGTTTGGTAACTCACAGAGTTTCTCACACAAAGGTTTCAACAGGGAGAAAAGTTTCTTCTTGGGAGAGTCAAGGGAGAAGAAAAAAGTTTACTACTAAGAGTACTAAAAGGAATGAAAGATGACATTTTTTTCTTTGTTCTTACATAATTATCAGGCAAAGTTCCTTTCTGTTATTACTTTTGGAGGTTTATGTTACATAAATATATATGTTGGAACTAAATTTTTTGATGAACACAGTTCTGAAATAAACAAGTTTATACTGAGATGTTCAAAGCTGTGTGGTCTCAACTGTGGAAGAGGAAAGCTGTCCTTTGCTAATCATGGGGAGGAAAAAAAACCATTAAAAGCTTGACTGAAAACATTTTTCCAGTCATCTAATTAATTGGATTTAGATTTAGATTAGATATTAGGAGGAAATTCTTTAATCAGAGGATGGTGATGCCCTGGAACAGGTTGCTCAGAAGTTGTGGGTACCCCATCCCTGGGAGTGTTGAAGACCAGGTTGAATGGGGCCTTGGGCAGGGGGATGGAACTAGATATTTTTAGGTCCCCTTCGAACCGTAGGTATTCTGTGATTTTATGTGTTTGAGGGTCTTTCTTCTTGGAGGGTCTGCCATCACAGCCATGGCAGCACTCCCTGTAAATTAGCACCAACTGCATATTTGCCATTTGGACCTTTTGCCAACCTTTCGGCAGCACGTCACTGATGAAATTGCTGAATAACACAGACTACTCTGAATTGCCATTGTGAAGAGATATAGATTTGTTTTTCACTTTTTTTTCCCAGTATTATTTATTGCTATTTATAATATAGTAATATTATTCTGTAATTTCTTCAATAGCAGAGAACTGTTTTAAGGACCTGTGGCAGAATTACATGTTAAACAGAACCAAAAAACCAAGGTCATGGGCTCTCACCCTGTACAAGCATTGGTGATGATAATAATTTTGACACACATTCAAAAAATGGCTTTGCAAAGCACAGTTTAAAAACGGGTAAGAATCACTGCTGCTCTTGGACTTCCCACTGATCTAATGCCTATATTTCTTCTCTCTATGATTATAGTTTTTAGTGAGCATTAGCAATGGTAGAAAAGAGGAAACAACATTTGTGAAGACACAGTTTCTCAAAAGCAATATGCATTTCTCAAACAATGGAAAAATAGCTAAGGTTTTGAAAGGACTAATGAAGTGCCAGAGAAGGGGAGGAATGAGATTCATAAGTTTAATTCATGCTGTTATAGTAGGCATCCTTAGTTCAATTCTGCATCAATTGCTTTCAGATGTTATCTGTATTAAATCTGAGAATTTATTCATAAATTCAGCTTTTTCTAAAACGCTTGTCAACAAAAACTTCTAGGTATTAGCAATCTGTTAGCATGAATAGAAATTTCTCATGAAGACCAAACTGTTTGTCCTAGTTTCATTTGGGATAGAGTTAATTTTCTTCCTAGTAGCTCGCGTGCTGCTGCATTTGCAATTTATGATGAGAATAATGTAATCTAGAAAGCTACATCAGTGCCAATTTTTAAAAGTAGGGTAGCCGTACTTTCTGCTAGAATAATTACTTTTTTGTAGATACTTTTGCTTTTTTTCAAGTCTGTGGTAGTGCCAAATTGTTAGTATGTACCCTTATTTGCCAGAAAATTAATGAAGTTGAAGTAAAGCATAAAATCATCAAAACTTTTAAGGACCTTGTCTGTTTTCTACAGCTGTACGTAAATATCTCTTCTGACTGCATTTTCTGTGATTTAAGTGCATTTTACAATGGTTTGTAGCAGCTCATATGAAATATAATTTTACGTGTTCAGGCTTTTTTTTTTTTTTTTTTTTGCAAATTCTTATTTTTGTTGTAAATTATTTGCTGAAATGTCACTGTGAATAGAATATCAAAAAGTAGTTCTCGATCATGCTAAAATATTAAGGAAATAGCAGTTCAGGTACACCAGGATACTGGTTTTAAATAACTGGAACTATTGGCTTAGTGAGATATATTTATTATTTCAAACATTAATATATGCTTTATATGTTAATTTGCTGGATGTCATTAACTGTTGTCATTTTTGTGTAATGTGTATAGCTGTATGTATGTATATATAAACAAAAGGGAAGCATAGCTTAAATAATATAGAAGCAGATTAAAAAAGTTGTTTGGGGGAAACGCTTTATCTGTGTTCTGAATCCATTACTGTGCATCTCTGATGACGGATATCTTTAGAATGACAGTAAGTTTCATCTGGTGTAGAGACAGGCAAATCCAGAAGGCAATTCTCTGATATTATCTAAGATATTACTGTAGGAGGGGTTATATTATCCTCTAGAGTTGACTGTGAATGCAGTATTATTTTTCGTATTAAAAACGAGCCAAGATAAACATGAAGAGCTCAGTTCTATACTTCCTGTAGTTATCTTTATTTTGTTGGAGCTACAGCAATTGTGTAGAACCATAGAATGATTTGGAGTGGAAGGGACCTTTAAGATCATCTAGTTCCACCCCCCCACCCCCCGCCCTCCTATAGGCAGAGACACAATCCATTGAGCAATTGTACTTGAGCAAGTGATTCTGCATTTTAAGTGCAAAAAGGCTCCCTCAAATGGTAGGATCTTTCTAGCAGGAAGAGACAGTTAACTATTGTTATTGTGCAGCACAATAATAAAAAAAAAAGTCTTCAATTATACTGGCACTTAAACCAAATCAGTGTTGCTCTTCAGATCTTTTGTTTCCTTGATGGTTTGACGTTCACAGCAATAACACTCTCCAAGTGTTGTATTTTACCTGCTCCCTTTTTATACATAAGCAGGATATTAAATTTCGTAGAAATTGGAGTTTATTTGGGAAATAAAAAAAATTGAAGAAGCAATACTCTTTAAATCATTTCCTACTTTTTGTTTGTTTCTTTGTTGTTTGTTGCAGGAAAAGACCAATGTATTTCAACAATATCCACTTAATTCGTTTGTACAACACAATTTCTCTTTTGTCATTTCTTTTCTAGAAAATCCTAGTCTTATTTATTACTAATTTTTCTGGTTTGGACATGCTTGTGCAGCTCATTGCCTTTCATGCTAACTATGCTATCTATACTAATAATAATATTTGCTTCCAAGTAGTGTCTTTTGCACAACTTACAATGGAAGAACTGCACTGAGGGACATGGTTTAGTCCCTCATACATGGTGGTGATGGGTCAGGGGTTGGACTAGATTATTTTAGTGGTCTTTTCCAAGCTTAATGATTCAGTGATTCTGCAAAAATGGTGCTTCAATGTAGTGTCACATTAGAGTGTTACCCATTATGGTAGCTTTTCTCCAAATACTTGTTATTTCTACTATTTTCAAAGTTTCCTGTCTGTGGTGAGATTGCTTGTTTACTCATGTAGTTTTCCATGGATTAGACATTTCCCCTCCAAAATGAAATGAGCGTGCTGTTTAATAGTCATGTTTCAGCACAGCGGTGTGGTCATTTAAGTGGCGTAGAAATTATTTCCCACTGGAGAATATATAGGTTTCTTCAGGACATAATACTTACAATCTGAGTTTCATTGCCAGCCAAGTGAAGTTAATAAGTTGACTCTGCATTATGCAGGATCTCCTTGAATAGTGCTGATTTATCAGTGCCACACATTAGAGCTGAAATCTTCTGGGTGAGAAATAACAGAAAGGTTTCAATCATTTATACTAATAAAAGAGAATGTGCCATTTGGGGTTACCCTGACCAGATTTCAACTTGTATTACATCCCGCATAATAACCTTCTTAGTACATTTCAGTGGCATAGTCTGCTAGTCTTTAATTCTTCCTCTAAGCTGTTCTGTGGCTTGGCACAGCTAAGCAGCTGCTGTGTTGCCTCCTCAAGGTAAATTCACTTAAAAAGACTGGAAAAAAATGATTACTTTTAGAAACAGGTAGCACTGCAGTAACATTTAAGATGTGTTTAAAGTATCCTATGGTCTGCATTTTGCTGTCTGAAAGACAGTTAATATTTTGGCTTTACTTCATGAGTGGTAGAGAAGAGCTTTTTTCATTTAAGAAAATCATGAAATTACGAAGTTGGGCTGTCTATAAAACAACTATCAAAGAGCTGTTGAAGGCTTTTGAGAGAGGCTTTGTGGGTGTGATGATGCTCAGGGGAGAGAGAGAGAAAATGTAAGGGATCTGCTGTGAAGTGTTGAATCCTGTGAGACTTGAAGCATCAGACAACATTTCCAACAAGAGCCTGGAGCAATGCATTAGCGTGTGCAGCAGGTGATGTCAAGTCTGAAAAGCTTAGATTAAATGAATTCAGGTGTTGATGCTAGAAAATCTCTAAAGAATAGCGTTAGTTACTATCCAAGGATTGCTCTTGCCAAAAGAAGTTGGGAGGTAATTTAAATTGCAGTGTGACACGACTTTGTGTTAACTCCAAGCAAGGTCTTAAAATGCAGGTGATTTAGTTCTGCATGTGAGTCAGCTCTGGAGTAGGAATACTTTTAGATTTCCTTTTGTTTTGAAAATGTACATATTCGAAATAATTCAAGCCCAAGTCACCATATTTGTTAAACTTCTAGTACAAATCTTTGAAACAAGAACTCAAGTCTAGCTGAGAAGAAAGAATTCAAAATGGATTTCTTTAATAAGAAGTTTGCCAGTTTTCTTTAACAGGCACAATAAGGAGGGACAACTCTCTATATAAATGTAGAGTATACATAGAGTGTGTCAATTTATTTTTGAATATATTAAAATTTTGTATAAGCAAGATGTTTTGATTTTTTTTTAAAGGATTCTTGCAAGATTAAGGAACTTCTTGTCCATTGTGTTTCATAATAATTAAGCCTGTGAATGGAAAGGACAAAGCATAAAGAAGCTTTCACTGTTTTTAAAAGGCCTAGTCTGTAGGAATGGGTGATTTCATTTCTGTGTTTAAGAAGGATATGGTAATGCTACGTTGTTTGATAGCGTTCGGTGCTCCCAGACTTTGGCAACATGGAACTGATGGCTCAATGAGAGATAAGTAGAACTTCCAATTCTGATGCAACACGTGGGAGGGGCTTTGCACACCCTCTGCTGCTACCTTGCCTGTAATCCTGAGCCACTTATAAGCTACAAGATAATTCAGCTGTTGCTGAAGAGTCATGGCTATTTCAGAGGATGAACACTATCACATTATCATTGCTTTACTGAGTAGCGTGAGACTGCTAACAGTTACTCTATTTGGTTAATTTAAAGAAAGCTATACACTTTGCTTGTGAACCGTTTTGCACAGCCACTTTTAAAACACATTTCTCAGCCATATCATTGTTGACAGAATTTTTTGTTACGTTTGACTTTTATTTTTTGCTCTCAGTGTTATATGTACTTCAAATTGAATTGATGATTGTAAGGTGTCCAATTACTGATAAGCTCTTATCTACCTGAAGGACTGAAGCTAAGCTCTTTTACTTCCCCTCTGCCTGTCTTCTCCTTTTCCTTAAATATGTCATAATTAGCTGAGAAAATCAAGAAAGGCACCAGTATTCATGTGGAGAAATGCTTGTCTGGTCTTGTTATGCTCTCGCTCAGAATGCGCATTGAAGTTGTGTGATGCAATGCATTTAAAAATCTGCCTGTGGTAGGTCTGCATTAAATCACTGAGACAAATGGATGCTTTTCAAGCTTGATGGGCTGTATAACTATAGTATTTTTTAAAATGCTTTTATTAATCCTTTAAGTTTCAGCTTCCTGATGAAGAGAGGTGAAAAATCATCCAAGTCTAGAAATTTTTGTGACCACAGGACTAGCCAAACCTCTCATGAACACACTGAGCCACTAGGATTCATTCTTGAAGCTGAAGATGCTCTCCCTCTCCATCCTGCCCCATATTCTAATTCCTGAACTGTGCAGATGTCACTGTTTTCCATATGTATTTTGTGCATGCATTCCCACAAATTCTTTGTAGCTGAATCTTTGAGATTCCAGTACGCTTGTTAGAACTGTAGGTTTTTTGCATTTCCCAAACTCACTTCAATATTTTCAAGGATCAAAAAGGTAAGTTTACATTCTTTTTTTCCCTCAGTAGTTAAATTCATGCTTATTTTCCAAGAAATTCATGTAAAATTAATTAGTTTTCCCAAAGGGGAATTTGGTGCTTTGCAAGCTAAATAAAAATAAACCACTTTCTTTCCTCCACCCTTTCAAATGAGTAGTGTTTCAAGCGTGACTAACCCATCATCTCTGCCTGTAGCAGTGTGGGTTTCCACGTGCCACCCAGTCTTTGAGGGGAATTGCGCTAAGCATAAGAATTAAGAGCCTCAAAATTCCTTGTTTGTGACAGAGTAATGCTCTCAAATCCATGAGTATCTGTTGGATGTATCTCACTGCAGTTCTGTGGGATTGGTGCTGCCCCCAAACCTGTTGAGAGAAGGATGATTGCCTCGGCACAAGCTCAGAAAGAAAAGCTCATGTTCTCTTGCAAATATTGAAGGCCCAAAGAAAATAGAGCAGAAAACAGGAATAATGGAGGGCTGAGTGTAGATGAGCACTGCATGAGAAAAAAAAAATAATAAAGAGAGAGTAAAAAAAAGAAGAAAGCGTGTATCTACTTTGAAATAAAATATCTTTTGTTCTGAAGTTAGAAAGTTTCGCCTGACCAAGACTACTTGCCTCTCAGAACAGGAGGACTCCCTTCTGAAATATCTTCCTTAGAAAATAGGTCAAGCATCTTCTGTCACGGTGATGTTTTCTTTATGAGGGAAAGGGCAACATGAAAATTATTTACTAGTAATTCTTGTGAACTGTAGTCATCTATTCATTGGCTAAATGCAGATGACAGTAAGTGGTGCATTAGGTTATGAGTTGAATTACCAGTGTTAATTGGCTATCTGAACTCTCCATTTATTGTTCTTTTTCTTTTCCATGTGTCTTTTCCAGGCACGTTTTGTGGACCACACATGAAATATAGTCAAAGTAGTTGACTACTTCATACATATTTATTTACCTTCATACTATGGTCTGCTTGTTCAAATGTGCAAACTCCTCTGATTAACTTGCTACTTGGTCAATCTGGCTCAGTGAATACTGAGTGCTGCTCTTTGAAGTGCAAAAAACTCAACGCATGGACATTTTATCATTTTCTTTACTTTTTGAAATTAAATGTATGTAGACTAATGGTGACTTAGTAACAGTGGTACAGGAGTGATTTGGGAATTTTTTTTTTTGTGGCTGAGAAATTGTCAGTGTGTCAAACTTCCAACCTATGTGGTGGAAAGTGGACACATTTTTGAACTATGCATGTATACATATAAAGGTTTTGCTTTAGTAAGATTTGGGTAAATACATTCCTTACAGATATGTCTCCAAACCATGTCTAATATGACCTAGGATAATGATATTTTTGAAATGTCTGAAGGACAGTTGTTAACCTTAGTAGATTGCTTTGGACTGACTTTGTCAGTTAATAGTTGGTTTGCATGTAACCTTTATTTCAGAAAATGAACTCTTCTTGCACTGCTTGCAGAAGCAATGACAGCAATGAGTAGTAGAAGGTAGGGTGCAACGTCATGTGCCTGTCCCTAAAGGAAACTTGAAATTCACCATGCATTACTATATGATGCTGACATGGTTCATTATTTTTCCTATATCTTTCCATGCTTTTTTTTCAGATGTCCAAATCAGCTGTCTGATTCAGATATGCCAGCCCAGAATTTATCGCAAGCAGCAGTGGCAAGTTCTGCTGTATCATAGAATGGGATAGGAAGTCAGATGCTGATCTGTGCAATACTGTGTGGCTTAATGCAGGGCTCCTTCAAAAGGATTTAAGTGATGCCTTGAAGGTGTAGTTTGTAATATGGCTTTCTGCAGGGCAATATCTGGTCTGTGTCTCCAAGGCACAAGTCGCACAAAGAGGATGTTGTCCAGAGTTAAATGAACCTGCACTGAACCTAGAGTTAAATGCACCTCTGTGGTGCAGTTACCATCCTATGGTTTGCACATAATGCCTCCTGTCCCTCTCTCCTCTGTTCACTGTGAGCCCACACTTGGTGGGAGTGGGGCAAGATTTTTTTGTGGGAGCAGTGGAACAGTTGCTTCAAATACTCCTTAGAAGGTTCTCATACAGTAATTTCTGATTGAGCTCAGATTTGTTTCTCATTTGTATTTCATAATTTGGGGAAATAATGACTAAACTGACCTCCAAAGCATGTTTAACCTGGACTTCAATATAAATAGAAATGTACTTTATTTTCTTTTCCCCAATAAACCTGTGGAGCAGCTTCTTCAATACTTACTTAGTTCTGTAGGAGGTCATAAAAAAACTGGGATCATCTCGTGAGGTCTGTGATTATTTGGACCTGTGTAGGGCCCTTTTCAGCTACCACAGTGTTTGTTCTTGCTTGTGAAAGAAACTCTAAAATGCATTTCTCTCCTTATTTACTGATGGATTTATTAATGTATTCAAAACTGATCATTGCCTTTTTTCCTGCCACCAATTGCTTTTAAAACTTTGGGCTTCAACTGAGCTGGCGAGTACAATCCATGAAAGACAATAATGAAGACCGTTAATGAAGAGAAGAATAATTTTTACACAATACCAAATGCTATAAACTATGTGTAATGTAGTCTATGAGTTAGAAGGAAATTCTTAGGGCGATTGGAGTCTGCAGCAACTTTGAAATTAAATAATGAATTTAATTAATATTAGTAGATGCTATGACTCTTTGTTGTTGAGCAGGTCGATATACCTGAAACTCACCTTGCTAGTATCATACCATATCATATCTAACCAATGGCCCACACAAGCAGAAGTTTCTTTGTGAAAGATGTTAAATAGTTTATCACACAGCATTAAGGCATGGTGGCATAGTAAAATCATAGGCCTGATTCACCCTCAGCTAAACGTGATAGGCTTTGAAGAACAGCCTCACTTGTTCATGTGGGATGCCCTTTAAAACAAGCAAATACAGAACTTCCTTTCTGCAACTGGTTCATATAGCAAGTGCTGGCATCAGGAGGAGCAGAGCAGAGTATGATACCTTGATCTGTGTTTTCTCTTAAAGACCGTCAATGTTCAGCATTCTCACAACAGCAACAACTGTTGTGTTGATGATATCTGATAGAGTTAGGCAGCAAAAGGGATGTTATAATTAGAGATCTTGCAGCACTGTGAAAATGTTGAAATCCTCTTTCTAATGATGTGCATTACAACCGCCAAAGTGACAGAGATGGCCAGGAGTACTTCAGCACCTGAAAGGTTCATTGCAAGAGTCTTAGCACCAAAAACTGGACAGATCTAGGTGTTAAAAAACAGCAAGTCTAGTATGCCTTTTCTTACAGCTTTCAAACACTCTTGCATCCAGCTAAACCCCTCCATGGACTTGACAGATCTCTCCTTGTGCCTTCCTGTTCTCATGCAGGCAGCTCCCTTTCTCAGCTAGTCTGCTCTCCATCTTGAAGCCAAAAGCACTGCTTGATGAAACTCTTCTCTTTACCTTCTGACTGTGCCTGGTGTTTAAGTACTCTCCCCAGTGATTTTCTCAGACTTCAGAACATGTAGGACTCCTTTTTAACCTGAAGTTTCTGGTCTCCCACTGAAGAATTATCAGCTTTCTGAACTCTAACCATTCCTGCAGGCATGGCAAAAGATAATTCCTCTATAGCTTGAGACTGCCAGTTGGATGCAGTCCAAAGAGGCAATTTGTTAATTTACACATTAGCTTTTCTTTCATCTCTGTGGGGCACAAATACATAATTCCCTCAGCTTTGTCTTGTTCTCTCTCACCTCTGGAGGTTGCATTCACAGCCTAGCCTCCAGAGAGATCACTCATCCCTGGTAGGCAGCTCGTGACCTGATGGGCCATGGCTTCCCTTCTGCCCTATGCCAGCTGCTAGACTGCATGGCCACTCCTGCCCCTGTGAAGGTGAGTGCAAGAAGTGAGGAACCTAGAGACCAGCTTGAGCTGCCCCTGGCCTTTTCTCCCTTATCCCAGTGCTACCCTCCTTCTGGCCACAGGACTTCCAGCCCCAAGGGGAGGCCCATGAAGTCTGTGCAGCTGGTGATGTGCAATCCTTGCCTTAAGGAAGCTAAGCTCTGAGCTGGGGTTCTCAGTCACTAGACCTGATAAAGCAATGTGGATTTGGACAGCAGGAAGAGGAGATACTGCATTCAATGAATGTGTTAGCATTCACTGAAACTAGCTTTTATAATCAATTTTTTTTTTTCTCAAAAATTTTAAATTCATTTTTCATGATTTTTTAATTTCTTTTTTTAATTTTAATCTATTTTTCATTATGGTGTTAGAGAAGCCAAGGCTCTCTCAGCCACAGTGGAGGAAGCATTACAATTTCATGGTCTACAGAATTGAGAATCATATGTTATTGCAGGTCTGTTAGCTTAAAGTTCCTGTAGAGTGAAGTTTTAAAATGTCATTGGTACAACAGTTTGCTAAGATATGCTAGCGCTGTTATACAGAGCTTTGGTATTTTGTGTTACAAGATATTTCTTGAATAAAGGAGATTATTTATTATCTCATCCCTCCAGGCTGAAAACCAATGCAGAGGTTGTCATTTCAGGTGTAGATTACAACATGTAACAGATATTATTTGAATTGTTTCAGATGTATTTGAGCAAGAGATATAAAAAATGATGACATAAATTTGTATTCTTGAAATTTAAAATATTTGGTTTCAAATAGCAATGGTACATTATGGTAAATTCACATTTAAGAATATCTTATCTGAACAACAAGGTACAATGCTAGTTTCCTTTTACCCATGTGAGGGATAAATTAATATTTAGGAACAGAAGTGAAAGTGGTTTTATTTTTATTTTTTTTCTTAATCCTATCCTAGAAATGCTGAGTCTACAAAAATATTCTGTACCTTGGAAATACATTATTTTTTTTTTTGTCTACAGCTTGACACAATGTAATTTTAGTGCTGAGATGTTAATAGCATTTTCAAGGGAATAATTCATACAGTTCTATTGCTTATGTCAGTGTCAAAGAGAAAAGAAATTTACCAGACCTGTGGAGCTGTTAAAAGGCAGTGCAAGATTGTACAATGTAGTTAAGGGTGTGCACATCCTTCATGGTGCAGAGCACTGCCTGCCGGACGGGAGCTGGGGGCATGCTTCAGATTTCAGTTTCTGCCTTGCTTTTTAGTTTTGGAGGCAATAGGTGATATTCTAAAATTTTCCATTTTCTCATGCTTTACCCATTTAGTAGCGTACCTGAGCCATGATTGGGCTATGAGATATCCCTGACTATTAATGTGCTGTAGAACAAGTTGTCTGCAAGGATATATTTGCCTGACCCAGCAAAGTGATTGTATTAATGCTTTAAATTGCACTTTGCTCTTGTTTTTAATATGCCTTCATGGTTTCTGGGTATAATCTGGCTCTTCCCCTACCACGACTCTCCAAATTTCAGTGGAACTGCTGGCGTGTTTAAAACAAGCTGTGCACTAAGTGCTCTGGTGGACAGAGGCCAGAGCACTCCCTACAGTGCAGGACAGAGCCCTGGCTGCTGCTGCCTGAACGTATACCTGCCTCCAGACTGCGGTAAACCAGAATGAGCGCTATAGGAAGCCTCATGGTACTGTGAAGCCTCAGAAGACACCCACTTGCTCACAGTAAATAAAAATGTGAGGTAGTCAACAATGGCGGCTTCTTGCTTTCAGAAGCTGCTGTCAAATGAGAGGTGCCTTTTGCAGCAAAGAATTGGTCAGTTAGGTGTTTCATCATTGTGCTCAGACAAGCTCCTGCTGCTGAGTACTGCTCTTCTCTTCATACGTTCTTCCAGACATCATTAAGCTTCTTTCCCATTACATGGACTGTGAATGCCTTTAACGTTGAATAAATACAATTTGTGGCTTAATCTACTCACAGACTGCATTTCTGCCATTATTGTTTGGGAGGAAGCAGCAGGAGATCTCTATTCTGTCTCTGATTCCCATTAGACCACAGAGGCATTCCGAAGCCCTTATCAATAAAACAGTTTATATGTCTTTCTGGGTACAGATAGAAGTGATGTGGGGGTGTCATATAGTTCAGACGTGTACTTTGGCAAGCATTATCTGGTAGCAAAGTCTTTAACATGATTTTATGTGTACCCTATTGTACCAGTTTGTGTGATTCTTTTTTTTCCTGTTTAGGAGATTTTTGATAATCAAAACTATTTTTTAGTGAGTTTATCTTGGATAAACTAGCTTATTCTTTGTATAAGAAGAGATAAGGAAAGCAAAAGGGGTGATGTTGATTAGTATAATGTTAAACTGAGTTTATTGATCACTGAACTCAAGATACTGATTCTTTTGCTCAGTTGTCTGCCTCATACTTATTCTGTCTTTATTTTTGTTCTTTATTTAGTTGTGTGTAAGGTAATCTCTACAAAAAAAAAAAAAAAAAAAAAAAAAAAAGCTCTGCTGAGAATGGCATTTTTAAAGTAAAATTTAAGATGTTTTTAGGAATAATTTGTGGCCCTAGAAGCCCCTGTTACACATCATACTAAAGAGATTTTTTTTGAACTGCTTGTTTCCAGCAGGTATATCCCCCCCTTATGCCTGGTTATACTGCTTGTTCCAAACCTAAGTAGACTTAATGAGATAGCTCCAATGCCCAGGAATCATGTAGGGGAAATATTTAAAATGCTAGTTAAGCAAAGTTCAAGACTTGTGTTTACTGAACTAGTGATGCATAGAAAGAGGCAAGTAGCTCTCTAGGTTCCTCTGAGGAATCACTTGGCTTGGTAACAGAAGATGAAATTATGGGTTTAGGACAAAAATGAAGTGCAAGGAGCTAGTAAAACTTAGAAATAGGGAAGCGCAACTATGTGACTAAATGCTTCTTTTCTGTTCTGCAAAGGCAAAATGGTAAAATACAACTCATGGCATTGGAAGGCTCTGCCTAGATGGGATAAGAACAGATTTTATGCAAATATCACTAAAACCCCTTTAAGTTACAGATCTGAACTAGCAAGATTTCTGTCTTTTAGGGTTTATTGCAGTACCCTGACTATGCAGCAATGGCTCACATCTTCAGAAATGAAAATCTATGGGTGCATAAAGACATTCAAGTACCTGAGTCCCTCTGCTTAATTTGCTTGAACAGAAAGAGCTTCAGAAAAGCGGAGGTTGTTACATATGTTATGTCTGTATCACATTAAAGCCACTGCTGAGCATTAAGTTTTGAATGATATCACCCCCCCCGACTGAAATAAATATTGATATCCTACAGTCTCGACTGTGGTAATAGAATGGTACAGATAATAATGAAAATATGGTAGCAATTCATTGTGATTGAAATAGGTTCTCTTTATAAAAATCTCATTTTTATTTGTATGTAGATGGATCATTTCTCCCCCTTTCATGATTATAGTTCAGTCTTCAAACTAGTTGCCATACAGTCAAATGTTTTGGTTTTGTGAACTTACCAGGGATACTGGAGCTTGCGGATTGCCTTTCTTGGTGATGCTACTTCATGCAAGCTGGTGTGAAGTGACTCAGCCCTATTCAGTTCCTACCTATTGCCATTGTTCATTTTCAAGCCTGTTTAATTATGTGTTTCTAGCCAAAACACATGCTGGCGTCTGCTAAGTGCAAAGTGCTTTGGGTGAATGAAAATAAACAGAGGATACGTTTTTTTCTCTTTTCCTCAGATATTGTAGGCAGTGAAATAACAACTGCAAAGCCATTTTTTGTGCTTTGTGTAATTTCTGCAACATTCTGTATTTGCCAGTCATACCTTTTTCTCCACTGTAATACTGAGACCCATTACTTGCCTTTCCTTATCTCTGATCCTCTTTATTTTAGTAGAGATCAAATCCATTCTCTCTGACACTCTTTTATTATTATTATTATTATATTTTTAATTAATGCCAGGAAACATAAGGTCTGGTGATCCTGTGAAAAATCCTTTTTATTTTACTGCTCCAGTAAGAATAGAGGATGAAGAAAAATGGTCCAAAATCTAAAATAGGTCAAAGATTCAAAAAAGTGTTTGTTGGACATATGCTTCTTGATGGCTATATGTAAATTCTGTGCTTGTCAAAATCTACAGATTAAGAGATAAGAAAAGCATGTTGCTACATATGAGGGGATCTTCCTGTACACTATTTGGAAAGTATTTAAATCATCCTTAAACTAAACAAACAACAAAATAATACTCAGCATGAAGAGGAGTTGGCACAGAAATACGCAGAAAACAGAAAGAACTAATATTGTTACACTCATGGATTAGCAGAGCTGAGCTTTGGTCACTCTCTCTTTGGTGCTCTCCCTGCTCTGAGAGTCATAGAGTTGCCTCTGCTTAGCCTTCTGGTCCCTCTGACACTGCCAGGCTCCTCTGGTTCAGCACCTCCAAGAGGCCAGCAGGCACATCACTTTATGCCTGTGGAGAACCATGTGATGCCTGTGAGATGAAGGTGACACATTTGCAGCAGAAAGACAGGGACCTCAGAGATGAGAGGACAAGGATGTTTCTTTAAGATTTCAAAAGCAAAGTAGTAGATTAAATAAGCAGGTTTCTCCCACTTCTGAGAGCAAATGTCGCTTTGATTAAAATCTGTAGAGTACACTACATCCCTGCTAGAAAGTAAGACTATCATTTTTTTCGAAGGAGAAATGGTAAAGTTTTGTCTTCTTTAATTACAGTGGAGATGAAGGGTATTCTAAACAGTAAAATCTTTGCCAAGTACCCTAAGTTGCCCTAGGTGGTACCTTTCAAGACTGTCATTAAAATATAACCGTGCTGAGCATAGCTTTGTCTTTGCTAGTCATGTGTCTGCTAAGAGGCTTGTTGGTTGTTTGGCTGATAGTCAAAACTTCTCCATGACACAAGCCAGTCTAGTTCACTACAGTACTAAAATATATGTGTTTTCTGGAGAAAATGGTTTATATTAAATTCCACACTCTAAAATTCTTGCTGAAATGCCTTCAAATATCTTGCAAGATATTTCAAGACAGGGGACAATACAGTAGTAGTTTTACATGATATAAGGAAACAAAGTTCTCCATGTTGTATGAATGTTTATGATTTGAAAAATTAATATTTATTACCATTAAGTGATAGTTGTTTATAGAAAGTAAGTTGGTGTTTATTGGATACAAGTAATCCTATGAAAGTCTGATTCGGAAGGCTGTCAATTGCCTTCTTTTTATGGAATGTAATGACAGGCTTCAGATGTTTTCCACTGAGCTTTCTCCGAAGGAGCTCAGCAACCACAGCAGTGTGTCAGAAAGCAGTTTGCCTTTCCACTCAATTAGCTTGTGTTGCCTTTGTCTCTTTTCTGAATTTGCTTTAAAATCCTGCTAAGCCCTTCCTTCCATTGTCTCATCCCCTTCAGGTCATAGGCGACAGTGCTTACGAAAGCTCTTGATGAATCATTAGGGGCACCTCTTGCCTTTCTCTGGCTGTAGGATGGCTGAGCAAGATGGGACTGACCAGGGAAAGGTGGTGTGTGGGGGCCTGGAGTCTGGCCAAGGGGCTGAAGGATAACTAATTTACCTTGGTGGCTGCCAGGTAGAGCTTTTGGCCAGGTGGAAGCGGGCTGTTGTGCTGTGTGGCTACTTAAGTGCATGCTCGTAGCCAGAGTCCATTCTCATGTTCTGGAAAGGTAGCTCAAAGAGTGCTCATATATCTGAGTGTCTGAGGAAGGATATTTGTTTTGCTCTTTATAGCAAATTGCATCATGTACTGTTTCCTTCATTTGGGAGATTTAGGTGACAATTTTGAAATGGTAGGAACAACACATTGCTTTTATACCCACTCATCAATGAGCATAAGTAGAAAACAATTGTAATAGCCTGATTTTGTGATTAAAGTTTCGGAGATGCATAAGTGGACTGATTTTTGTTGCTCATCTTCACACTTGTGCAGGCTAAGCAGGAGTTTATGTTTGTTCAGCTATGGCTGTAAGCCTGCTTTTTTTTTTCTGTATAGTGATTCTAGGGGATCTGTTTGTTTACAGAGGTTGAAGACATATGGGTATGAGACAGAAGGGAGAAATCTTATTTAAGATTTGGAATGGTAATAGAGATGTGGCCATGAGAAAATACCTCCATGAAGCCTGAAAGTCTGACTAAATGCAAACTGCTTATGAAGTGACCATGTATTTAGTCAAATTCCTGCACTGCAGTTATTTATGAAGCCATGTTTACCTCCAGGGTTCAATAAAATGGCACTGAAAACTATAAGAAAATAAGAAAAAAACTATACAACCTTATTCCAGGCATCACAGTGGGGAAAGACATTAAGGATTGGCTTTTGAAATTAGCTTTTTCTGTAGGTTTCTGCATTTAAGTGCTTCTTTCAGTGTTATTTATCTATTGACTGACAGTCATAAAAGTTTTCTAGCAGTGCATCAGGAACTCATTCTGATTTCTGTATACTACATTTTGATATGTATGTAGTGTTTCTCTTAATCGCGTTCAAGAGATGCAAAGTATCTCTAACAGACATTTCCAATACCAGTTCATGGTGTGCTATCCTTAATAAGAAACTTGCTGTCTGCAGCTGGGATCAGAGTAATATATTGCCTGTGACTAAGCAGAATGGAAACTTTCAGACTTGCTCCAGATAAAAGAATTTGAAGCTTCCAACTATGCAATTGTCACCTTAGTTGATTATAGGCATATGTACACATTCACGTTAACTAGACCTGAATTTTGTACATCATACTTAAAGAGGTACTGAACAACATTTTGGGTAACCAGCACAAAAATGTCCTAATTCCTTGGTGAAGGAAAGCTCAGAAAAGGAGAGCTGGTGTGGTTGTCGTCTGGAAAGACGCATGGCAGGGCTCCAGCTTCCCCGCTGCACTTTCTGTTCATGTCAAACTATGCAGAAAATGGCTCTTGTCTCCTACTTGGAGAAATAGTGCGGAAGGGGTCTGTAGAAAACATTTGAGACTTGTTAAGTAACTACAGGAGCGCTTCTGCGCTCTGTTCTGGGATAGAGGGGCAGAAGTGCTTGAATGCTTGGCTACAAGTGAAGAGCAGTGGGGAGGAAGGGATATTTATGTCAGTGAAACTCTACAGATGAAAAGTCTCTGTTCTTGCCAACTGATTGCATATTTAGCAACACCCTGTAAGTTCTCATTCTCAAAAGAAAAGGCCAAGGAAGATAGAAATCTTGTACTGTAATTTATGGGTAACTATGAGGGAGGGGCAAAATCAGTGCTCAAGATAGCAAGGAAGCCTAACAACAAACCCTTGGTTAAAGTCTGGCCTCTTTACCTTCAGGCTGCTTCATTCCCAGTCATGGACCATGGTGCTGCCCCAGACACCCACCTGCCTGTCTGCTCCAAAGCTCCTGGTCTCTTTGCTGGCACTGAAGTGCCAGGTTTGCTGCTTGCTGGAGGATTGCATGTGGGACATCAAGAGGATGTCGAGTTTGATAAAACCTGACAACTACTATCCTCTCCTGATTTTTCAAGCTGTGTCTCATGAGACCTCGACCAGGAAATCAAAATATATCAAAAAAGACTTTATGTTCCTTGGGAAGATGTTGAGGGGATTGGGAGAACAGGTAGTATTCTCCTCAATCTTCCCAACTGGAGACTGGAATCTGAAAAAAAAGGAGAATGGATCAGCTGAATCACTGACTGTGTGTGTGGTGTCATGCTGAAGGCTATGGCTTCTGTGATTTAGAACACAACTTTGACAAACCAGGAATGTTGTCATGGGATAGGACAAGGAGGGTAATGACATACTAGGTAGCAAGCTGGCTGGGCTTATCGCCAGAGCTTTACACTGAAACTGCTGGGGAATGGGATATACCACTGAGTTATAGAGAAGGAGGGAACACTGTCATTATAGGAAGCAGTGAGGGAAAAAATGATTTGTTCTGGAAGTTTGTGGGAGGGGTCCTCTAGGAATGTAATATGTCTGAAAGCCCAGCAGAAGTGCCTCTATACCAATACACTCAACTTAGAAAATAAGCAGGAGGAGTTGGAAACCATAGTGCGCTTGGAAAACTATCACAGAAACATGGTAGTATGATTTGCATAACTGGAATACCACCACTGAGGGCTATAAGCTTTTTAGAACAGATAGGCAATGTAGGAGGGGTGGGAGAGTTGTCCTCTATGTTAAAAACAAACAAACAAAATTAGATAGACTGGGAGGAGCTCCCTCTAAGAAAGACTCAGAAACAGGTTGAGAACCTGTGGGTTAAGATTAAGGAGGAAATGTAATCTTAATCTAAGGATAGCTAGTGCTTTCAATCTACTACAGGCCACATGATCAAGGGAAGCCTGTTGGTGAGGCCTTCTTGCTTCAGCTGCAAGAAGTCTCATGTTCACAGGCTCTCATCCTGGTCGGCAATGTCAACAACATGGGAAAACAATATGGTGAGCTGCAAGTGATCTAGGAAACTCCTGTAGTTCACTGGCAATAACTTTCTGATTCACATATTGGGCAGACTGACCAGAAGTGAAGCAATGCTGAATCTGGTGCTCACCACTGCAGAGGAAATCATTAAAGACATTGAGACCAGAGGCAGCCTGGACTGCAGCAACCATGCTTTGGTGGAGTTCTTGAGGAAAGTGGGCCTAGCAAAGACTGGAGACAGGATCCTGAACTTCTGGAGAGTGAACTTCTGCCTGTTTAAGGAATTGTTGGATGAGGTCTCCTGGGAAGCTGTCCTTAGAGACCAAGGAATGGAGCAAAGCTGGGTTCTCTTTGGATGCCTTTTTGAGAGTGCAAGAGCTCTCCATCCCTCAGAATAATAAAGCAGGCAGAAAAGGCAGGAAACCAGCATGGCGTGGCAAAGATCCTTCTGGTCAAACTAAGGGAAAAGAAGGAAGAAGGGCATGTATAGGTAATGGAAATGAGGACTGTCACCTGGGAAGAATATAGGGATGCTGTCCAGGGCTGCAGAGATAGGATTAGGAAAGCCAAGGAACAGATGGAACTGAACTTGGCGAGGGAGGTTAAAAACAACAATAAAGGATTCTGTAGGTATGTTGGCCAGAAGAGACAGACCAAAGAAAGCACACTCTGAGAAAGGAGAACTGACTACAACAGATATGGAGAAGGCTGAGGTGCTCAATAAGTTCTTTGCCTCAGTCTTCACAGGCAACGAGGATTCTCATATTTGTCATATACCTGACCTCTTGGTGGGAACTGAAGGAGCAAACTCCTGCCCACTGTAAGGGCAGAGCAAATCTGAGACCACCTCATTAGACTGAATGTGTGCAAGTCTATGGAACCATGGGACCAGATGGCATGCATTCCAGAGTACTAAGGGCTGGCTGATGTGGTTACAGAGCCACTGTCCTTCATATTTGAAAAGTCATGGCTGTCAGGCAAAGTCCCTGCTGACTGGAAAAGGGGAAACATCACTCCCATATTCAAGAAAGAGAGAAAGGAAGACCTGAGAGAACTATACAGGCCAGTGAGCCTTAGCTCTGTGCCTGGGGAGATCACAGAACAGACACTCCTGGAAGATATATTAAAGCACATGAGGGATGAGGAGGTGATCCAAGACAGCCAGCATGGCATCACCAAGGGCAAATCATTCCTGACCAATCTGGTGGCCTTCCATGATGGACAGACAGCATCACTAGACAAAGGGAAGGCACCTGGTGTCATCTACCTGGACTTCTGCAAGGCCTTTGGCATGGTCTCCCACTACATCCTTATCTCTAAATCAGAGAGGGATGGATTTGAGTGGTGGATGATTCAGTGGAAAAATAATTGGCTAGAAGGTCACAGTCAGAAGGTTGTGGTCAATGGCTCCATGTCTGAGTGGAGGCTGGTGACAAGAGGTGTTCCCTGAGGGTTTGTCTTGGGACTGGTACTCTTTAACATCATTATCAACAACATGGATGATGTTATCAAGTACACCCTCAGCGAGTTTGAAGATGACACTAAGCTTAGTGGTGTACTTGATACTGCAGAAGAAAGGAATGCCATCCAGAAGGACCTCGCTAAACTCAAAAGATGGGCTCTTGTAAACCTAATTCAACAAAGAAAAGTGCAAGTATTTGCACTTGAGTCTGGGTAATCTCAGATATATACAGACTGAGAGAAGAACTCCTTGAAAATAGCCCTGCTGAGAAGGCC
Organism: Tetrao urogallus; assembly: GCF_951394365.1. Lineage (NCBI taxonomy): Eukaryota > Metazoa > Chordata > Aves > Galliformes > Phasianidae > Tetrao > Tetrao urogallus. The sequence continues at coordinate 35,896,264 of NC_136814.1, read as the reverse complement.
TAGGGGTCCTGGTAGATTAAAAACTGAACACAAGCCAGCAGCATGCACTTGCAGCCCTGAAGACCAACAGCCGCACTAACAGAGTGGTGGCCAGCAGAGGGAGGGAGGTGACTGTCTCCCTCTACCGTGCCCTCATGAGACCCTTCCTGCAGTATTGCAACCAGGCCTGGGGTCCCCAGCACAACAAAGAAGTGGAGCTGCTGGAGCGGGTCCAAAGGATGCCACAAAGATTATCAGAGAGACGGAGCATCTTTCCTATGAAGCCTGAAGCAGATGGGCTTGTTCAGGCTGAAGAAGAGAAGGCTCCAGGGATACTTTATTGCAATGTTCCAGTGCTTATCAGGAACTTATAAGCAGGAGGGAGACTGACTTTTTTACGTGGTCTGATACTGATAGGACAAGAGGGAATGATTTTAAACTAAATGAGGGAAGATTTAGTTTAGATGTCAGGGGAAAGTTTTTGCTGAAAGGGTGGAGAGATGCCGGAACAGGCTACCCAGAGAGATAGTGATGTCCCCTTCCTGTAGCAGTGGATTGGAACTTGATGATCCTTGAGGTCTATTCCAACCCAAGGTATTCTATGATTTGCTTAGCTCAGTAGCAGCTCAGCTTCCCGCTGTGATATGATGATGGTGCCCAGGAAAGGTCAAGGGAACTAGGACAAAGCAAAGCTCAGAAGGAAGCCTGGAGCTGACTCTTCAAATTCTCTCAGCAGAAAACAGTAGCTCCTTGGCCATCATCACACAGACAAAGAGATGATCTGATGGGAACAAATGGTGCTCTTTTTCATCCTTTTCTCATCCTTCACTTCTGCTTCTTCAATCAAAGGAGGTCTTGCAACAACACTTGAAAATCAAAAATCTTTTAACCCCCATTTTGGTCTCCCTCCTCTTTTTTTTTTTTTTTTTTTTTTTTTAATTTTTATTATACAGTATTAGAAAGCAAATATTATTTTCTGTGCTGTGTTTTTCTTTCCTTTTCATGTTTGTGCATGTTACTTGTCTACGCCTCGCCCTGATCTTCTGCAGGCTCTCTCTGGAATTCTAGAGATGAAGAGTTGTATGCTAGGCTGCCAAGTAACATCTCTCTCTTTGCGGAAATAACTTCCTTTGCAAAGAGGCAGTCACTTTTCTTCTACAGCCACTAACCATGTTGACTCTAGCACCTTTTTCTCCTCCAAGCCTTTGCCTTTCCTGTCTCTGAGACCATTAATTGGCTTGGGTGTCTTTTCTATCTGTCCAGGAATCTTGTTGGTGGTGCAGAGCTGCTTGTACACTTCTCGGCAAGTTATGATGTCCAGGTTAGCTCCCAGTTGGATGCTATCCCTGACTTTCCTTTTCCTCTTCAGAAATGTGCAGAGCTGTGCCAGACAGCATAGATATTTTTATTGTGACTTGACTATAGGTTTTGAGTGTCAGTAGGAGAGAACTCAGGCAGTCTTGGCAACCACATATTCAGAAATGCAGGCATACAGGTCCTGTTAAGAACTCTCGACTTTGCTTTCCAATATATATTTTAGTGAGTTTTATTCCCTTTTTGCTAATCATATAACACAGCTTGGTTTGCTGGTGTAAAAAGCTTTGAAGGTGGTATTCAAAAAATAATTAGTAAGATTTTTCCCTTACAATTGCTTATCTTGACCTTGTTTATAAATATTATGTAATGCATTTTCTGCAGCGACAGGGGACCCTAGTCAGTGACTCAGGAGTCTGATCCTACTAAGTTAACGACTGAAACTCAATAACATTTTCTCTGTTGCACTGGTAATATGCATAAAGAGTCTTCGTAGGAAACAAAATGTCTATTGCTTTGTCATGTGGCACAGCTAATCCCAGGAGTACCTAAGCATACTGATCCTTTCTGGGAGATTGCTCCCCATCCTCCTATGTGCGATTGTCATGAGAAATAATTCACTAGAATTTTCTCTTTAGGCAATGGCAATGACTTACACCATTGAACTGTTTGAAGTATTATATCTCTAAGCTCTGTAATGAGTAGACAGACAAGTCGATAAAGTGCTGGATCATGTTAATAATTTATTGTAGGGATAATTATACAGGAAATAAAAGGGACAAAGAAGGCTATCATCTGCTTGCATCATTTCACAACAGTGTGAGATGTATTATATGCCTGTCTCATTGTGGCTCTTAATGCTGTTTAAGAAACATTGGCCTGTAACTGCACAGAACACCTTAGAGAACTATTAGCACAGCCCATAAAATTCAGAGAGACTAGTTATATACTCAAGGTCTTAACATCGGGAGAAAGAGAGCAGCCTTAAAAGTTTTTAGTTGGGCTGAACAGTAAATTTGTAATTAAAAATAAAAGTAATTTAGTATAAGCAATCAGTTGTATCAATATAGTGCATTCTTCTTTACCAGAACATTTCTCATACCCAGGTATCTATAGGTTCAGGTTACTTTCTGGTGTTTTCTTCCTGTCTGAGATACAATACATTAATCAATAAGAGGTGCTCTGGTACTAGCAAAATATTCTTGCTTTCATTCTGCATGAATACGATGGTCTTTTGAAAATTGAAGCCAGGATGGAGCACTGAAATCATTCCCAGTGTCAGGCTGTAGCAGTATTCTCAGAACATTTCAGCTGGACCAGAGATACTTTTCACAATGCCACCCCCCTTTAGAAAACTTTTAAAACAATATAAAGTGTACAGGTGCTGAAACTAAATGGCTTTTAGTATATTGGCCAGCTCATTTGGAAAAAAAAAAATCTTGCACATTATGTCTGTGCTAAATGCTGTCATGGAGTCCACAAGACTGTGAGCATGCGGTTCTGTAATTTGTATGTGTGTGTGCATAAGCTTTTTCTTCCAGCATGAAGAAACCATACAGACCAATCATATTCTTTTTATTGAACCAAATAACTTGGGCTGACCAAGGGGAAAATGGATGGGAAGGCTGAAGGTCTGGTTAACTACTTAATTTTAGATACTACTTCTGTTTTGATTGCCTAAACAGTGAGGATAATTTCACTACAGAAATTACAGTACCAAAATTAAGCTTATTTTGAAAATTACTCTCTCATTTGAGGCAGAAAAAGCAGATGGGTTACTATCTTTCTCGCTTCCCCTTTTCATTACAGCTCATGTTTCCCAGTGCTTTATGTCATATTTAAGATCAGTCACTGGAAGCCTTATCTCTTCCAGCCTTGCTCGAGCCCAGTGCTAAACTTACATTTCTGTCACATGGAGCTGAACTTGTTACAACAGGAGAGAACATGCTCTCCATGGATTTTTCTCTTGAATGATCTCACTGAAACCTGGTGGTGAACTACTGGGACAACTCTCCAGCCTGCAGGCAGAAGAGAGCCCAATGCACAACTGATTGCCCCCATTCTCTGCAGGCTTGCTTGCCCTCTCCTGAAGCTGCCCTGTCCTGCCACAAAAATCCCTCAGAGCTTCCCTTACACTGTGGCAGAAATTCTGTTAAGTTCTTTGGGCTACTCTTTTGAGAATGAATGCTCATGAAGTGTTATTAAATTTACAGATTAGTTCAAGACAAAGCTGTGTAATTTCATTGCACATCATCTCCAATCTTTTAATAGGTAGTTTAAAACATTTTCACTTCTGACTTTTCTTTTTGAGAAGGGTAATGTGTCTCCTTGATTGTTATTGCCTTTAACTTTTGTATAATTTTGGCTCAAAGAAGGAGAACTTCATCCAAAGCAGAGATACATTAATGCAGATGAGCAGATTTTTGACATGTGAAGCATGATAGATATTTAAAATGCAATTAAAATTATTTACCAATACTAAGAGAAGTTCAGATGCAACCATAGAAATATGGACTTTTTATAATGTACCTAGACTAAGCTGTTCACATGTATCTTGTAAGATATAATTGAACTGTGCAGTGTCCCTCAGATATAGAATAAAGCATTCTCTTTGAAGAAAGAGAATCAAAGCAGCTGGTTGCAAGCAGGGTAACTTCTCTACCCGTGGAAATTAGTGCTGACCTGCACTTCTCCAGGGCAGGTGACATGGCTTCTCCTCACAAATATCATGGCCAACGAGGAATCCCTTTGCCTTTCAAAATTCCACAAAAACAGACTTGTCTCTTGGATCAGGTTCTTCTTGCTGCCTATACTCACAAATGAGGGCATTGATTGCACAAGCAGGGTGTGTCCCCAGTTGCAGCTGGGGCCTTTTAAAATAATTGAGAGATATTGTGGTGTTTTTGTGCATCTCTGGACAAAGCCAGTAACATGTTCTTCTCAAAGCAAGCTGCTCCTAGGGCATGATGAGGTAAAGATACTTGTCTGGGATGGCACAGGGCATGGTGTGAAGCAGGCACCTACAGCCTGGCTTGCATTTCCTCACTGCACTGCCTGCCTGGTGGGCCTTGCCACTTGCGGGTGATAGCACAGCCTGCCTCTGATGGATCCCCACAGGAAGATGCACTCAGTCCCCAGGAGACAAGAAATGTATTTTCTTTTTTTCTCTTCCTTTTTTTTTTTTTTTTTTTTTTCCTCCTCCTAGAAGCTGAAAGGTGTGTGTGAAGCACTTTCAGTAAAATGCTGCTGGATGCAAACCCAAGCACATCATAAAGGACAAGCTTTGTAGGGATGAGAGCTTTTCTGATGTGCTCAGGTACTCAGGGTTAGTTTGAGAAGGTGACAGTGCACTTTGATGTCCCGAGCTGCAAATATTTAAAGACAACATACCAGGAAAGGAATAGTGGACAGGTGATTTGCTTCTTTCTTCTGAAATGTTATGCTGTGCAAAGAATGCCTTGAAACTGAAAGATCTGAGAAAGAAAAATCTTCATGTCTCGGGAGATATATTATCAGTCCTAAGAAGCTGAAAATCAGGTAATTCTGTAGTTCAATTTGTTTTGATCTGTGTATCATTTTATCTTTTGCGCTAATTCACTCAAGCATGTGTGGGTTTGGAGTTGCTGGGAAGGTTTTAATTAGAAATGTCTGAACAGATTAACAGTAGTTTCAAATATTTGAAAATCATGTTTTTGCAGTGATCACTAGAGAAGGTGAGATGTTTGCTGTTGCAGCCTCTCTCCATCTTCCTTCTCTTTACCACTGGTGTGTTAATACTGACAGGCCAGTGACAGATAGCGTTTCAGATCTGCTTGTACTTCACTACAATCTGCTGCAGTGTTTTTAAAAAGTGGTTCAGTGTGTAATTGTATAGTGGTCAATTGAGAATGGCTTCTGTTGGACACAGGTTCTGATTTCATCTAGGGTACTCCTGAACCAGACTGCACTGCCAGGATGGGGCAGGAGCCTTATATTACTGCTATATATAGCAAAACAATAGCTGTTTTCAAATGATCCATTTCCATAATGATATATTAGCTCTCTTCGATCACTTCAGCTGATCATAGGAAGAACTCCAGTTACAGCATTGCATGATGAGTGAAGTGATTGATACATTATTCCTCTACATGATATGGCCACTAGTAACTTTTTATCACCTCTGTAAAAAAGGTGAGGGAGTGGATTAAAATATTTCAGAAGTGCCAGCGAATTTTCCAGGCCTCTGTGTTTGACAATGTAGATTTATTATTTCTGTTGAAATGTTCTTTTGAACATTGATGACGTAAGGTGTACAAGGCACACATGTCTCACTAAACTTGGAATGACTTTTACTAGGATTTTGGTAGTGTCTATGCTACCTTCATAGGAAAGAAGGAATTTTTGTCTTAGTTTACCCACCAGTAGCACCAAACAACAAATACATGGTGACAGTGCTAGCCAGACATTACAGATAACAATCTCCATCTTTGCTCTGTTTTAAAGAGTAATTTCAATAGTCATGCTGGCATAATTTTGGGGTAGCAGAGAATCTGTCCTCCAGGGCATTTGTTGTTCTAGCCAGACAAGTAATTTTCTACCTTCTTCAGTGGCTGTGTGCTAATCAAAGTATTTGCTGGGTCACTTCAGAACTTCTATCTAGCACACTACGTTTGTGTTTGTCATTCAAAAGGTCAAATCAGTATATGCAAAGGCAACTATGAGTGCGTGGAGGATTTCCTCATGGATTGCCAGAGTACTTTCTGCTGATGTCAGGTCAGCTGCTGGAAAGGCAGAGGTGGTATGATTCTGCAGGGTCAGGAGATGGCCCCTGCCTGCTTGGTGTTCTGGAGGGCACATGGACAAGGCAAAGTAAGAAAGTAATTGTGAGATGATGCCAATGGAATCGAAGCATCTTGGTGTGGTGTTAGTGCTATGAGCTGTGCTGAGGTGCCTCCCTTCTGTTTTAACTTGTAATTTCATTTAGGGAGTGTCTGAGTAAGAGCCGTGTACTGATCCAGCAGCCGTCTTCATTCATCATAATAGTACCCATGAGATGTAGCTGAGTCACTGAGCTGGGTTATTTTTTCTAGTGTGCATCTGTGTTTTATTTGATTATAAAGTCCAGATCCTTCTGCTTTCTGTTACAGGCTTTTTATCTTACTCTAGTCGTGTCAAAATCAATTTGTAATTCTGTGATGTAGACATGCAATTACTTTTAGTATGTTATGTGTATCCAAGAGTGACTGACATTTAATATTTTATTCCGAGGGTCTCATTAGTACTGTGTACCCATAATCTACTCCGTGGGTTTAATGCCAGTGAGCAAGTGAGCTATTGAAGAACATCCATTTTTTTCACTTACAGAATGGACAAAGGGAATAAAGTGGAAAAGAATAGATTTGTAATGGTCAGCATTTCTGTGTTTGTAGTTAAGAAGATTCAAAGGATTTTAGTTCTCTGTGTCAGAAGATTATATTTAATAGTAATTCATGCACACCAAGCAATGGGAGAATCATGGCAAAACTTGAAGAGATGGAATTTCTTTTCAAGCATGAGAGCAATGGCTACACCATGAATGAAGTTTTGTGTCTCATACTCAGGGGCTAGTTGCCATAATCTAGAGTCCATTCCTTATCTGTGTTTCAGTCACCATGTGACTGCATGCCATTTATGACTGCTGGCTGGCTTTATTTGTGCTGTCCTGTGAGTGACAGATTCTAAAGACCTGAATGGAGCTGTATGCCAGCTGTCAACGGAAGTTAGGGAAGATTATTTTCTTACTGTGACATTAGTGTGTGGCCACTGAAATAGTTGTACCCTTTTATGTCTAGAATTTAATGAGCCTGGGGAAAGGGCAACAACCCGCAGGAGAAGAAATGAGACAGAAGTGAAGGAAAAAGAGAAATGTGGCAAATTCAGTTGTGCAGTGTGGCCCAAAAGGAGCTCAGCTGAAAGCGTTCTGTCAGAAATGTTATTAACAGACTTATCTAAGTCTTTGAGAATTTATCTGTCTTTCTTCCTTTTGTCTGGGTCTTTGCTTTGTTGTCATTGTGGAAAGATACTCTAAGTATTTCTGGTGTACCTTAAGTTAATGTAGAAGAGAGATCTGAGTAGATTATAACAAAAATCTATTTGGAATTTAAGGAAGAGTGGAGGAGTTTGTGTTTGTCTCCAGTAGATAGAAATATTTGCCTGCACTTGATAGTTGTAAGTAACAATGTGAGAAAATTAGTTTACCATGTGTTTAGACTGCAAATATGAGGTTGATAGATTGTATGGAGGCTTGATATTTATGCTTCATTTAATATATTCAGGGAAGTGCCACCATCTTCTTATATGAGCTGTTCATATAATACCATGCAGTGTGATCACTGCCACTCAAGTCCATTGTGGATTTTGTAGTATATGTGTACAGATAAATATTTTTAAAAAAACGTAGTATTGACAGCTACCACTAAAATGTCATCAGTTGTGACTGTTCTTTTCTTGAGTATTTTTCAAGGGAATGTGATTAAGCTATAGTAAGAAAGTTGCTGCAGAAATTTTGTATTTGCAATTTACTGCACTGATGTATTTTGAAAGGCTTTGTTTTTTGGTGTAGTTGCTGAAGATTGCTTGATGATTTTTCCATAAATTACATGTTTCTTTTGTACTAGCCATTTCATATCAGTATTAAGAAAAATAATTATCATGTTGTTTTTTTTCCTGTGGCAAAATCAATATCTGTTCACTCAATGAAATTATTTTTATTAGATAATATCATATAATGGATTAGAAAAAATGTTTCATTCTTCCAACATTAGTATTTACTTTGCAATATTTCTGGGTTGCACTAGATTTTTTTTTTTTTTAACTGTAGATAATATAATAATGATAATAATGTGTTATATGTATAATTTTACATATATACATATATTGTACATTCATAATTGCCAATTGCTAGTCTACATGCAAAAATTGCCTTTTACGATATAAATCCTAGAAGTCTAACATGTTCAATTACATCCCCCTGGTTGCTTTTGTAGTCTGTATTAGTATGAAGTTATGATACGAAACATCCAATTAACCCCAATTATAGAAATTGCATAGCATCATTATATGATCTCATGGCTACTTTAGCAGCTCACTGAAAGGATAAATTGTCTGAATTCCAAATCTGAAAGAACTGTCTCAAAAGAACAGCTATATTGCGTTAATGGTGTGGTGCTACATATAGGACATGCCACTACTGATTAATGATAGAATGCTGAAGTTTCTTCTCACTCCTAATCTTTTTTGCGTGTGTAGTCTTATACACCATTAACTTACTGAACGAGAGTGATGGATACAGTAAATGGGAGTGAGACTCTGACTTCCAGGACACAGAAAGTCATACCCCTGTGTTATGTGTCTTCTATTGCAAACTCTCAATGTTACCTGAAACAGTGCTTGTGGGAAATTTTAGGTATCTGCGGTATCTTTAGAAATTCTTCCTGTTTTGTTGTTGTTGTTGTTGTTGTTGTTTTTGACAACATTTACTGGTTTACAAATAAGTGTTGTTTTCAACTTTTATGGTTCTAAAAAGTCAAAAGATTTTCTCATATATTTAGGGGGAACATTTGGATGTCCTTGTGTTACCACAAAAACTTGATAGTTTTATCTTGTTAGCCAAGGGGTAAATAGGACTTGTCAGAAAGATCAGTGTAAATACTGTATGGGAAGAAATGAAGAACAATGCAATTAATTGCTTCTGAATTAATAGAAATATCTTGGAAAGCACGTAGAGTTTCACATTGTAAAGCACAGTATTTCAAATCTCTTTTCTCTTGGAGAATTCTTGAGATGATTTCAGAATATTCACTTCTATCACACTATGTCATACTTCATGTCACGTGTCTTGGTGGTTTTACTTTTGTTTGTTTAAAAAACAGCAAAAATAGGAAACACAGAATCTTTTTTTTTTTTCTTCTGCCTTTTCATCCAATTCCTTTAAAATCCATTTTGCTCTTGATGCTACACTTCATCTCTTAATGCTAAATTCCCCTACCCTATTCTGGGTACAGCTGACATGTCTGTTGTGGTTATGCAAGATCAAGATAAATGGCAAGGCAAGAATAAATCAGATTGCGCAGTCAGATTGCAGAATTACTTGTACTAGGGGAAGGATACACAGATGAGATGATTGCTTTCCGAACTGCTCTTTCTAGACTTTCTGCAGTGTTTCTGAAGTTGGTATTGATGCTTACAGTGACTGTCATCATTGAGCCTTTGACTTTCAGCAGTCCATCTGTCCTGCTGTAGTATAACATTTTCTCATTTAGAGAAAAGCTGTTCAGCATTGCAGAGAATGCCTTTTTAAATATTTTCGTTACATTGGATCTTACTTTATAGAAAACATTTTAAATGACTTTTGTTCTTTTATTATGCTAAATCCATGTTGAGTTTGTACTTAAAGAAATTGTAAAATTCTATTAAAATTGATATTCAGATAGTTATATATTTAGATGTTCTATCAAAATTATGTGTGGAAACTGTGTTTTGAGTAGAGAGAAAATAACTAAAAATATATGCCGTGTTAGTCTAGAACAAGTCAATTGTATTCCATGTCATGTGCTTGCTGAAAAGAGTAGACTTTTTTTTTTTCTTTTCTCCTTTGTCTCCTTCAAGAATACGCTAGGCTTTTTGACTAACTTCATTTGATATCATTTACACTCAGCTCATTTCTTGCCCCCTGTTGTATCAAGCTAGAAAGCTCAGAACTGCATTATAACCATTTTTTATGGGAAATAGCATAGCTGTTCCTAATGAAGTGCATAACTGTCAAGCTGATGTGGTTGTATATGAAGATTGGCTGTCAATTTACCAGATTATAATAAATATATATATAAATTAAATATATTATAATAAAAAGAAAAATAAATTGCGATTCTTAGCATTCAAAGTTATAATGTTTATTTCCTAATTTTTGTTCCATAGTCATTTTATCAGAAAGTATTATTTTTGAAGATGAGAAGTACTGCTGTTGGCATCAGCATATTTTCCTGATAGATTTTATTCTCAGTGGCTCTTCTCCCTTTTCAGACCCTTTGGAAAAAAATGTGTGGAAGGACAAGAGGTGGAGAAGGAGGGAGATGTCTGTTTCTGAAGTTCAGTTCCTATGCAGTGGAGCAAGATGTTGCAGACAGGCTGTCAGTTACAGGATAGTGAGCTTCATCTCTTATGTGCCTGACTCCCTCCCGTGCCTGAGCTGACTTTAAGAGTTTGTTCACTTATTCCTAGACTTCTTGGCCTGCAGCAAGGCTGCTTGCAGCATTTTAGCATTTCATGGCAATTACATCACTGAGAGTTCAGCTAAGCTTGTCAAGGTTGTCTGCCTGACTAAAGGAGAAGACAAGAAGAGGAAAGAGGAAAATGTGGGGATAAGGATCAAGAGCTGAATGAAGAAGTAGAAATAAAAAGGAGCAATAAGAATCTAAAGTTAGATACATAACATACTTAACCTTTTTGCTTTGGGTGCTCTTGCAGCCACTGTCTTTTGGACTGCAGAGGCAAAACTGCAGATTCTGGGAATCTTGCCCCTTCCAAAATTGTATAGCTACTTATTTGATATTATTTTATAAAGGGAAAAATCAATCAGCTTTGTCATCTCCAGCAGAAGAATCAAAGTGAATTCGTAGTGAGGAAATATTAAGTCTATTTCTTTTTTTCCTAGTTTTTCTATTTCCTTCTCCATTATTTTAGGAAAGAAATATCCTAGTTTCTAACTTCAGTGTTTAGCAGCCAGTGTCACTTTGACAGTCAAAATGAACACACTAAAAATCTTTAACAAAGCATAGACAAGCTACGTGTCAGATTTTCACGTGCACTTACAGAAAGATGCACCATTTTTTTGCTCAAAGAATATACATTAAAGGAAAGGCGTAGCTTTAGTCTTTTAGCTTAGGATACTTTGTTCATTTTTTTTCCTTCAACTTTTAGAAATAAAGACTTAGTACTTACATGTGCCATGTTACTGAAAAGGAAACGTGCTTCAGTTGAACTGTCTTCAGTTGAAGTGGATATCACTTTTGTCATTGTTCTCAAATAGCTTTCACTGGGTGAGTTCAAACAAATATAAACCATATTCTTACATTTCTATGACAGCAAGTATTTTGACCCTGTAATTCAACAAGATCAGGAGAAAATATTAAATGTCACATACTCTACCTCAGTCTAATGTGGCTGTATATACAAACATCTTGTTTACATTTTCCTCAACACAAGGTATTTCTAGGAGTAAGATAGCTGACTGAAATGAACTGTGCCCTTTCTGGGACTGTTATTTCAGTTCACAAATGCACCTTTGAAGCAAATCTCCTGATTTGCAGCTTTATTGTAGGAAAACTATCTTGGCACATGCAAAGTAGGTACCTGTGGTGAAACTAAACTGGAAGGGAAATGCAGTGCAGAAGACAAAACTGGGAGAAAAGGACTTTTGGAATTCTGTGCATTTCGTGTACTTTAATTTATTGTAACCTCTATATCAAAATGCTTTGCTTTGGACTTTGAATCTCTCTTTCAAGCAGTGATATGGAAAACACTTAATATGAGTCTGTAGTCCTTAATTTCAGCCCAAAAGTCTGTCTGGAATCAAATACATCATATTTTCAGTAGTTCCTATTGTTGATCTGTGTGTGAAATATAGAGATGAAATAAAATACACATGCGTACACAAAAACAACAAGAAAGCAATCTAGATATATATATATTTTTTAATATGCTCCACAGTATCTTGTTTTGTGCTGAAATATTGGGAAGGAGAATTAATCTTCATCTTGAGCCCTTCCAGTCTTTGTTGTATTACTTTCAAAACTGTATTTGATACACAAAATGGAAGATTTCTTATGTCACTGTTTTTGATTGATGAATTTGTTTCGCTTTAGTATTAAGAATGTTCCCTTATGAAGACTTTCATTTCAGAAAAATTCTAAAGCAAATTTTAAAAATTCTTATGATTCCCAATCTTTATTTCAGAGTAGCATTGCCTGGAAACTAACCCCCCCCCCCCAAACAAAACAAAACAAAACAACAGTCTTACAGAGTTTCATTGTCTTTCATATAATTTCATTTGAAATATTTTATTTATTCTGTTTGTAAACCAATTGTGGGAACAATTGTTTCAGGCTTCATTGTGGAATAAAAAAACTTAATCAGTCTTGAAACAGCTATATCTATTCAGAGACAATAAAACCTCTTGTCTATATTTTGATATGTAGGATTAAAGATTATTAAACCTCTTATCAGCATTTTGATATATTATACGTAGAATTAGAAATATAGGTTGCCATGCTCTGTATTCTGTTTGTCAGCATTTGCTGAAGTTGCATTGCAGGGATACAACTCTGTGGTCTGGTCTTATTTTCAGTCTGTAAATTCAAAATTAGGAAAAAAAAAAAAAGTAAATCCTGCAATGTTTAAATGCATTAAATGTAAATCAAAAGACAGTGCAGGCAAAATTCAGCAAATCACTTGCATCTTTGGTCTGCTCTTTATTTAATTTGAAAAAATGTGTTTTTGGAAAAGAAAGAAATCAGAATATATAAGGGAAGGGAAAGATCTTTGTAGAAGGTATTATAACTCTTTTTCTATTAAGAGGTATACAAAATAAAGAGTATGAAAACACTTGTGCTTTTTACCTGACTAGGTTAGGATCATGTGTATGTTGTCTCTGAGGACAGACTGGGGTACTAATCCTTGTAAAATTGACAACCTGATGATATTTTTATTTGTGTCTTTGTAGTCAGTGCAGGAAGATTCTGTGTTTTATAGATGTGTATGTATTCAGTGTGCTTCCTTGGAAATCTTGTGCTGGCGTGATATTAGCCAGAGCCAATTTCATTCTTGGAAAGCACCCAGGCAGGGCTCCTAACTCTTCCTTTCAAAGTCTTGAAATGATGCAAACTTACCAATTCCCCTGAAGTTGATAAAGATTTATGTTCTGTTTCTCTGACTTCTGAGAGAATTTTTTTTTTTATATGCAAGACTATTAACATGTCATATGCAGTTGTGAGGAGTAAGTATACAATACATACTGCAGAATGTTTCATGTTAATTCATCTTTGTCAGCAGTAGATGTGACAGTGACGTATTACTAATAAAAGATATAAAAAGAAAACTGTACCATCTCAATGTATTATATTAATTATATTACCTTAATTTGGCTCTGGTATGGCAGCAGGTGTGGGGATGCTCCAGTACCTCAGGGTTCCCCACCCACCAGCTCTTCATCAGCCCCCTGCACTCTGCCAGCTTTCTGCAGGATCTGGTACTGACTTTGCTGAATGTTGAGCTGAACATGAAACTGGTTAGCTAAATGGTGTCACTGTGTGATTTCTGGCACAAGGTACTAAACTAAATTGGGTGAAAATGGGAGAAAAGAACAGTCAAAGTGCTTGTAAGTCATGCTATAAGGGCAGATCACCTGTCGTTCTCAAACAAATCAGCCAGAAAAGCAATGCCAATAAAGATAACGTGTGGTGACATCTGATTTACACCTAACTTTCATGTTAGCTTTAGATCCTATGTGTATATATCAAGTGAAATATAAAAGATATGACTTCTCTGCTTGAGTTCATCTAAAGTTCAGTAAGATAGAAAGAGCTGTCACTTCATGGAAGTACTTCTTTAGTCCAGAGATGTGTGAGAGCATGGTGCAACCTTGACATACCTTCCTCAAAGGGTAATCCCTGTGTTTCTCAAGTCTTCTTATATATCCAGCTGACTTCTACAGATGTCACCAAATCTAGAAGCTTTTCCTTTCTTGCCTGATTCTCTACTCTTGCAAAACCAAAGCTGAGCCTTGGGGGAACAAGTAAGGCTGGTAACAGCTCAGGGTAGTTGAAGTATTTGGAACTTCCCTGAGAGGAATGGGGAAGGATATCAACAGCAGTATCAACATGGAGAATGATGTTTTTGAATCTTGTTTGCTCCTGTAGCTTCATGTTTTTCTCAGTTCTAACAAAATCATAAGTAAGTTTCAGGGAACACTTTAGGTGTCAGTGGTTTGGTATAATTCTCCTTGGCTGAGTTTTCTCTTTGCAGAGATTTCTGTTGGGAAATTCTGACTTGTGGAGTGTTCTCATCCATAGAAAATTGTACATTCTCAGAGATAAATAAACTTGCAGTACAATCACATATGAAGAAATATTAGAGTGGCATTAACAGCTTGAAATTTAACTACATGGAAAGTAAGAGATAACCGTGAAAAGGAGAGTTAGAAATGTTTAAATGAGGTGTTTTCAAATTCAGCCTCCAGTTTTTCTTAGATATGAGAATTCCTTTGTTAGTCTGGTTTTGAGGATTTATTTTCCGTCACCTCTCAATTACAGTACTCTGTACTCACGTCTTGCTGTCAGCTATTTAGACCTTTGTAAATAGAAAGCTATGTGGTATACTTGCTGTTTTTTGTTGTTGTTATTTTTAAAAATTATTATTATTATTATTTACTTTTGAGAGAATTGCTCTACTGTTATTCAACCTGTTGACAGCTGGTGTATGTAACCATTCCATTCAAGATTGAAATTGTTTGTTTTTTTTTTAAAAGAAAGCAAAAAATGATGTACTATATTTTAAATGGAATGCTGTGCAGTGCAACTTACATTTCAGTAACACATCTGCAGTCAAAGATTTTTTCATAGCACACTGACACACAAGTGGTTAGATAGACTACTTTTTACTTTGTTAATCAGAAATATGTGTCCTGCTCAAAGAAAAGCTAGAAGGATATTGCCAAGACATAGTTGTGTGATTAATATTTCTCTGTCTTGACTTTTGTTGTTGTTGTTTTGAAGCTACATTTAGGTGTGTAGAGTTGTCAAGGCTACCACAGTCACCGCTGACTTTAGAAGGTTTAGATTTAATTTTACTTGAAGCACAATATAACTTAATAAATATCTTTTGGATTTGAGGAACTTTGCAGATTGATTTTAATGATCTATTCCAGTGTAGTGTGTTTGCAACTTAATATGCTTGGTCTGGACCTTGTTAGAGTTTCATGTTACTGTGGTTTAACCCAACAGGTGGCTCAGCACCAGACGGTCATTCATTCACTCACCCATTCCCAATGGGATGGGAGAGTGAATATTAAAAAAATAGAATTTATGGCTTGAGATAAAACTATTTACTAAGATGGGGAGGGAGATGGAAATAATAATTGTGACAAATATATATGTATATAACAAGCGATGCACAAGGAAATGCACGCCACCCTCTGACTAATGCTCAGCTAACCCCCTGAACTGCAGAAAAGGAGGAGATGAACTCCCACCCCCTTCAAGACTCCTCCTGCATGATGTCTTATGGTGTGTAATATCCCCTTGGCCAGCTTAAGTCAGCTGTCCTAATTCTCTTCCCTCTCAGCTCCTTGGGCCCTTTGAGAATGGCCTTGGCTCTGTACAACACTATTTAGCAGGCAACTATAAACATTGGACTGTTATCAACATAGTTTTTCTCATAGAACCAAAACACAGGATCATATCAGACACTCTGAAGAGAACAATTTCACCCCAGTTGATAGTAAGATGCATATACTTCTTTTAAAATTCACAGGATATCAAAATAGTTTTCTGATTACAAAAAATTACTACAACATTCTGACTTCCTTCTTACATCATTACAAAGTGCATCACTTTATGTGAATTTGTCCTTAATAAATTTCACAGTTTTAGCAAAAACAGCTTCAGATAATTGTTAAAATGCAACAATAATTAGTGAAGCACTAAATGTTATATGAAATTTATATAAAAATAAACTTCAGTGGAACAAGAGGAGTTTACTGAGCTAGTTGTTTTTTTTTCATAACTCTTAATAAGTTGCAAAAATGATGCACTTCAAATACATTCAATTCCTCAGGTAATGTGTATTATTCGATATGCTGTTCTGAGGGTAATACTGCATCATTAATTACCTGTATCTAGTAAAATTTGATAGTCAAATGACTTAAGCAACTATGCTGATAAGGAAAATATTGCATAAATCGTAGAATTTATGTTACATTAGAAGCTTAATCCAAAGGCATATTGTTGGAACTCTGAAGGGATATAGCTAAGCACTTTTCAACCATACTTAATGCTCAGAAACAGCCAAGAGCCAATTCAGCTCTTAGACCAAGCCGCTGATGGCTCTGATTTATTCTTTCTACTGTAACAATTACACTTGTTTGAAATCTAAAGAGTAAAATAGGAACTGTAAATTTCCCAGCCAACCATTAAGGCAAGTCTTGGGAAATTTTTGCACGGGGGAAAAAAGCGTATATTATAATATTATTGCTACGGTAGTTTACTTTCAATTCATCCTTTTTAAAATGGTGAGATGGTCACAAGGAAAATGGCCATGGAATCTGAAGTGATATAAAAATTTTAATGTATGTATTTTTTTATTTCCATTATTCCTGTGATATTTTTCCACTTGTAAATCATGCATGCAGTCCAATCTCATGGCAGTGAAAGCTTTTAACGCAACAGTCTATTGTAAGTCTTGGTCTGCAGGTAGTATATACAAGATAATTCTGTTAGGTGTGTTTAAAACAGAGTAGGTGGTTTTGTTCGTTCTTAGCTATCAAGCTTACTTATTAACTATATGAGTGGAAATCAAAGCCTTTAACTTTTCTCAGAGTGATTCCTTTCTTTGTGCGTATGTATGCCATTCAGTATTTGAATCTACCATGAGTAGTTGT
Source organism: Tetrao urogallus (assembly GCF_951394365.1). Taxonomy (NCBI): domain Eukaryota; kingdom Metazoa; phylum Chordata; class Aves; order Galliformes; family Phasianidae; genus Tetrao; species Tetrao urogallus. The sequence continues at coordinate 35,879,301 of NC_136814.1, read as the reverse complement.
CAGGCTAAGGCTGGCATTTGGTGTCCACTGTATGTGGCTAAAGTGCTTAATCTAATACAAGCAAAAAAATGGATTCTCTAGTCATTTATGAAACATGCTGGCTAAATCTACAGAATTTATTTCCTTTACAGTTTTCAGATAATTGTTTTCTAAATTTCTAAGTGACACTTCATCAAACACAGGACTTCACACCTTATCTCAAAAAAAAATATTTTATGCATTGTGGCAAAGGGGTAAAGTTGGCCCAATTTGGTTAAAGAAAAGACCTCTTCCTTCTGGTTTGATAGGAAAGTTTGGTTGCATTATATTCATCCAGAAATTGTTGAACACGGATTATTTTTCCATTATAAAATTTGTCTGTCACTCTTTTCAAAATTCTTCTGGCCAAATCCACGTGGATCAGGTTTTATTAATCCCAGTGAAAATCCAATGTGGAGGAGTTTAGGAATTTTAACTGGATTGTTTTCTGCATTAAATCACAGACAGTAATTAAGCAATTGCTAGCTACTTCCTAGCTAACAATTTCTATCTTCCATTTATGCAATTGATCAACATCAGTTATTAACAACTGTAAAAAAAAAAAAAATATATATATATATATATATATATATATATAAAATGCACTAATAAACATGGTAAATCTGAGCAAGCAGTTGCCCCATCACGTCCAATCCTGTGGTCTCCATTTCTGTGGAGATGGAGCTTTAAGAGCTTTAAGAACTCTGAATAATTCATTTGTCCCAGTAACAATGTTTAAGGCAAGGATACTCTACAGTTTCAGCAGCAAAAGCTTCAAAGCAGTATTAATCTTGGGTTTCACAATAGAAATATCCAGCTATGCTGAAGTCAGGTATTCTCTGTCTTTCAGTCCTCCTGTCACAAGTTTCTGTATTACCAGAAAAATGGCTGTTCAAATGTGTTGTGAAGCAAACTGGGAAACTGGTTCATCTCTTTTTTTTTTTTTTTTTTTTTCCTTCTTGAGAGAGACGAAGAAGAAGAAAAAAAAACTGCTACCTTCTGAAACAACTGCAGCTCTGGTCCAGGTTGTAGCAGAAACTTTTCATGTGGGAAATTCTGCTGTTGCAGCCAAGAGGGCAAGCATGGTGTCTGATCGAGTAGGAATAAGTTTCAGAGAGAGGGAGAAATAATAATGTATTCAACTGGTATTAACGCTGTCTAATATTTTATATCATAAACTGGAATTTAAATCCTTCTGTACACATCCAGAGAGATTACTTACTGGTTATAACTTCCATATGACAAGAGTATAGGAAGTTACAAGATTTAAAGTATCTCAGAAGCATTTTGCAGCTGCCTCCAGAATAGCATATTTAAAGTTAAAATTGTTAAGTCTGCAAATATGTTTGCCCTGACTCAAAGATAGCTATCATGTTGTGAATAACTCTGCTGTTTTATGGTAAGACTTCTGTTAATCAAATCCAGCAGCAGATTAGCTTCAAATGTGGCATAGTAGCAGTAAATGTGGTGATGAGTTATGTCCTTTGAACCTTTCTAGTTAAAAATGTTAATATAATAAATATCAACAATGATCAGGTTTAATCAGAATGAGAAAAAAATTCAAAATCAAAAGCATATTGTTCTGTCATTAAATAGAGCTTCCCATCTCTTGAGCAGTAGTTCTATCATCGTTATTAATTTATCTGTGGCCTACAGAATCATCCAGAAATATGTGTATGATCTGCATCAGGAAGAGGCAAGCCATAGTTTGTTCCTGTAGAATTAATCATCCCATGAAATATGGAGTTTCTGCCATCTTTATCCTCCTGTATGTCAGTCTACCAGAACAGTACAGTAAACATGTAGGAACAAGGATAAACATGCAGAAGAACAAGCATAAGATGAAACATATTAGCCAAAGACAGTCGTTGTTCAGAAAAAAAACATTCCACAATTTGTGGTAGTGGTTGCTTAGCAAAAGTCAACATCAAACACATAGCTCTGAGAGAGCCAAGGGAGAGTGCTGTATGAAATGTGAAAGAGAAGATTAGTTATTGACTGCTGTGGTGGAGTAAGGGCAGGAACTGTTGCTTAAAGTCACATTCTCTGTTTTGCAGAAGTGGGGTAGGAGACCAAATGCTGCTCACTGCTGGAATTTGTAACACAGCAAGCATTTTACCTTTGTAGGGTCTGGGAAAAGGCAAGAGGATATTTTCCTAAAACACTCCTTGACATTCACACACTGCACTGTAATAAACAAAGATTTAATAAGAGCACAAGAATAAATCTACCTCTAAACACTTTTATAACAGCAGCTCTTAAAATGACACCCCTTTTGAATCCCATCTTATAATACGTTAAATTGGGATAGCGATTCATTTGAAGGCTTACTAAAAGAAGTGTTTTGTTTAAATTTGTACAAAAATATTTGAAAGATTGAAAAGTTGATACTAGGAATTAAAAATCAATTGTTTTTTATCAAAATCAGTCACAGCAATAGTATTAACTGATACTGTTGAGTGATCAATAACATCAATTTCCTTCTCAATATAATCTTTGAATATTACATCTTACTCAATTTTGACAGGAAAAGGGGAGGATTTTGCTATTTTGGCTTTATGATGATGGGCTAGTTGCCACCAGCTGATTTCCACATTTGGAGTAAGGATCCTCATGGAGGACACCCACTTGCTCAGGTTTTGCTACAAAACATAATCAGGCAAAAAGCACAAAATTGCAGTAAGAAAATGTTAGGTATGATATGAAAACACATCTCATTACAAAGGGTCAAGCAAACCTGTGTAATAGATGTGTATGTAATTGTTTTGTTTGTGGTGGGTACTTTTGAGAATAGCAGCCATGTTTTGTCATGTGTGGTGTTGGCTCTTGTATAAAACTTTGTAATTTTTCCCCCCAACACTTCTCACAGTATTTCTTTTATTGATACAGCTGCAGGACAACTTCAACTTTTTCTTTAGAAAATACTATTTTTTCCATTTCCTATTTTGTGTTATTCCGTAAAAGAAACAACAACTAAAACAATTCTTCAAAATTGCATTTAAAATCTCTCTAATCAAGTAGAGTCCATATATTTCAGACTGCAATAGCTCGTTAACGTAATTGGTAGTAGTATCCTTTCATCTTATCTTGTAGGAGCTGGAATAATATTTGTCAATATAAAGAAGTAGTCTTTAACCTGCCAGTGTTTAATGACCATACCAGAGACACTGGGAACAGGGAAGGTTCCAAAGGAATCATCACTCTTTGTTGCAAATACTTTGTAAATCATTGGGTATACTACTTTTTATTAGATTAAGTATAAAATCATAAAACTTCATTGGATTAAATTTTTTCACTGCTTTGAAGGCAAAACTTTCAAAGAGAGAGTTATCTGATTCATTATTATTATTATTATTTCTAATCAAGGGAATGTTGGTTCAGTGACAGTGCTTGGGTTATGGAGTGCCTTTGAATCCCTGCGTATTGCTGTACTGACACAATTTACTCAAGGCAAAGCACACTCAGATTGCTTTTCTTTCTCTCAAAAAGGAGTTTCTCTGTTCATCTCCTCTAGCTTTTGAGGCAACAACACTCTTAGTCCAGATCTACTGCAGGCCAATAGAAAGAGGGAAGGTATGCTATGGTAACAAACAATTTACATTTATCATTTATCTTACTGTAAAACTAGGTAGCAGATTGAGAGATTCAAAAGAAATACATTTGTATTTCTGTTGCTGAAATATTCAGATTTTGTTAGCAAACATGCTGTCTATCATTAGATACCTGCTAATATTTGTCTCTTACTTCAAATGGTCTTGCTAAATCATTTGAACAGGATACAGCTCTGCAGGGATTGCCAGCAATTCTGTCACATCAGAGAATTCCTCCTCCTTTTTTTTTTTTTCTTTTTTTTTTTTTTTCTTCTTTCTTGGATGACAATCACAGGGTGAAAGTGGCAAGTTCTTGCAAGATGTTTTCTAACATCTGGCTAATTATGAGCTCCTCAGGCACTTGAGCTAAAACGCTGGAAGAACTTCTGAGCTCCTCACATAATGAGGTGACTTCCTGGCATCTTACATGCAGCATCTCTTCCAAGTGTCCTTTGGATGAGATTTTCACATTCCATCTTGCTACTGAGTCTAAAGATGCAGGCACCCTGAATGAGAATGTTTATCTATGAATACAACTGAACCATGTTTTTGTTTTATAGTAAAGTTTCAGCTTCAAGTAAATGTGAGATTCAGGACTGTAAGATGTCTACCAGCCTAGGAAGTAAACAATGCTATCAGTAAACTCAAAAATAGGGAGTGTATCTTTTTGTTCATTTAATTGAACTACTGTTATCTAACCATAAAAGTAAACTGGACAGTTACTTGTAAAATACTTGCCTTCTGCTTTTTGTCACTGATTGTCTTAGATAGCCAACATTATTTTCTCGATCACTGCTTGCTGGAAAGCAAACATTTAAACAAAAGATAACACTTGAGGAAGTTTAGGTTTCATATTAATGTATGTTGAAAAAATATGATAATGATAGACATCTATCTTGAACAAATGCTTCTCAAAATGCATTAGCTTTTTTTCTGTTGTTTTTAAATGCAGTAGTTTTCTGCCTGAACATACCTGCTAATAGCTAAAATTCTCTCAAAAAATCATTTCAATTTCAGTAAGCATGCAAAACTGGAGTACTTTAATAGATTGGGCTCTATTTGTAGGAACAACCTAGAAAGACAAGACTGAGTTTGTCTGGAATCTTTATCAGCTTGACTCTTTATCAGTTTCTTTAGTAATGAAATGAACTTGAAGTAATCTTTAAAGTGTTATCATTAACAGTACAATGATGTAAAAATACATTCCTATAAAAAGGAACTGCTATATTTACTTTTTTTAATGTGAGGAAGAAAATGAGAGAATTTACATATAATGAACTAGGGGACATCAGATCTTTTTTTTAGTATATGTATTTATTTCCTCATCTGCTGAAATGCTTAGATTTGATGATACACCAACTGGACACAGGAATTTTGTTTTCTCATTTTTCAACTTAATAGCAAATGATTTTTCATTGGTAAAGTTCTTTCAGTATTTCACTTAGAATTGACTCTTGTCAGGTGGAAATAATGCTTCCCAGAATCAGTAGAGGTATAATCAAGTAATTTCTCCTTAGAGCCTCTCATCTGTAATTTTCCCACATTGCCACAGCTCTGATCAACTATTCTGGGATTACTTACGACCAAAAGGCTGTTATTTTTTGTTTATTTTTTATTTTCTAAGATTAGAAGAGTGAACAAGTGGAACATTTTCTTTCTTTTGAGGAAAGAATCTTAAATAAACTGACTTTTGGATCACCAATGGCTGTACTTTTCCCAGTAAAAGCCATGATTAGTTTTGTTTTTGAAACCACCTTTTTTTGTTGTTGTTGTTGTTGTTTTTGTTGTTATTTTGGTGGGAGGGGGGCTGTTCTCATTTTTTTTTTTATTTTTTTTTTTAACACTAAAGTGATTTAAGAAAGAAAGATCAGTCTTCACAGCATCTTCTTACACTTCTTTTCAGAACTTGGACAAATTATTGTGTTACATATTTGTGTCTATTTTCAGTCTGCAAAATAATAATTATATTGTATGTCTTGTTCATATCTGTATTATATTGCTTAGTTTGTTTTTATATCTGTAAAGCATTCAAACATTCTAGTGAGTACTTCAGGAATAATTAGATAACCAACCATCAAACAAAAACCAACAAATTGCTGTCTTTTTTGTATAGTTCTTTTCCTTTATGTAACTGTGCAGAGTTGTAGTGGGTTTTGTTTGCTTGTTTCTTTCTTTCCTTTTGCTTTTTTTTTTAAACTTGATCTGTATCTATATCTCGATGCTCTTGATGTTATATATTTGCTAAAAGTTTTGTACGACCTTTTACCTTTTGACATAGGATTTCTATATCTATACGAATTTAAATAGGTGAGATTGTAGGATTAGTTACTAGATACAATTAATCTGGTTTCAGGAAACTTCAGCAGTTCACTGGCACAAAAAAAGTTGAGTTTCCTTTGGTGAATGAGACACAGCTTAACGTATCCTTTTGATTCAATTTGGGATCACCATGTTCTAGAATGTGCGGGCCCAGAGAGTGTAACAGTCTTCCCATCTTATTAATTCTTACAGTGCTTTCTGAAACTGCTTAGTGGGTTATAGAATGTGTAGTCTGCTAGTTTCTTTCACCATCAAGTAAGATGGGGAATGTATAGGTCTTTTCAAAAAACCTAAGTGCAAGTGGATGCTTGCCATTCTGAGAGCTTTCATTGCTGGATCCATAGTGTTAGGCATTGAGAGTCCCCTTATTCTACTTGCTTTTCTTTAGAAGTACAAAGGAGGATTCTTCCAAATTTCTGCCTTTTTAAGAATCTGTTTGTCTGTAATATATAATAATTCCTGTGGCATCATCACAATTTTCAAAATTCCACACTGCTTTTTGGATTTGCACACCCCATCTAGAATACTGCGTCCAAGTGTGGAGCCCCCAGTACAAAGAAGATAGGGAGCTGTTGGAGAGGGTCCAGAGGAGGGTCACAAAGATGATCAGGGGATTGGAGCACCTTCCCTATGAGGACAGGCTGAGGAAGCTGGGCTTGTTCAGTCTGGAGAAAGGAAGGCTGAGGGATGACCTCACTGCAGCTTTTCAGTACCTAAAGGGAGCCTACAGAGGGGAGGGGAATCAACTCTTTGAAAAGGTTGATAACTGCAGGACAGGGGGAAATGGTTTTAAATTGAGGGAGGGAAGATTTAGGTTGGATGTCAGGGGGAAATTCTTTACAGAGAGAGTGGTGAGGTTCTGGAACAGTCTGCCCAGGGAGGTTGTGGATGCCCCATCCATAGAGGTGTTCAAGGCCAGATTGGATGGGGACCTGGGCGGCCTGGTCTAGTATTAAATATGGAGGTTGGTGGCACTGAATGTGGCAGGGGGGCTGGAGATTCATGACCCTTGAGGTCCCTTCCAACCCTGTTAACACTTCTTAAAATATTCCCAGTTGTTCATTCTCCTCACCGGGCTGAGAAAGAATTGTTTCTATGTTCTGTAATCACACAAGTACTGGGGTCTTGGAAATTTCACTTGCTGGAAGTTACATGATAGGAAAGGAAGTTTTCTGATTGAATTTAACTGCTGAGAGGCAGGTATACTTAAAGGCCTTCAAAATGACTATTAAAATAGAACTAATCTATTGTTTGAAGTTATATTCATATTTAATTGGATCTCTTATAAGATAACTGTAGTACTCAAAGGAACAGATGAAATAAAATAATACAGCTTCATCAGTGCTTCACCAGCTGTATTCCAGAAAAGAATGAATATTAGTAATGCTTACTTTTCTTTTAATCTTTTCATCGCTTCAAGGGAGTTGATTCTAGAATTTTTTTCATTGACTAAATGTAGATCAAGATTGACCTGATACTTAGTGTGGAAAAAAGGCACATACAGACAATTACTTTTTTAAAGTCATAAATAACTTTACAGAAAGGATAACAATCAGAGTTGAAGCAGTTTGTCTATAAGTAGAATTTTTACTTGGATGGCAATACTATTTAAAAAATAGGAAGGTATAAATAATTGCCTTAGCACCTGTTGGAGCTGAGCTATGCTATACTGAGGTTTAGAGGAGGAAAAGATGTTCACAAGGCCACTGAAACCCCTGTGCTGATAGACAGGTAGCATGATTGGTGCTGTGTGGGTGGTACTGTAGCTTTGTGCTCCTGCAAAAGGCTTTTCAGTGCAATGACAGTGTCTCTTTCACATGGATGTTGTTAAGTGATGCATCATCTTTGGAACTAAGAGAGAATTTGGAGAAAAGGTGCAGAGTAACACTTTGCTCAACACTGCTTCAGGTCTCGATTTAACGACATGTAGTATTCCTAACAAAGCTAGAGCTTATGAGTCATGAAACTGACTGACTTCTCAATTGGCATATATTTATAAAGGTTAAAGGAGGAGGAAAGGAAACATGGGATAGAACTATTTTTGTGTATGACATCAAACTCCTTTTTACTTTATGCATTCTTAATGCTTAGATTTCCTTCCAGAAATGTCAACTTAAAAATAGTCAAATTAAGAAGAAATGTAGAAATTACTAAGTTAGCTGTGTTGCTTTGACAGACTTGATGTACACACTAGAAGTTAAGTTTAGTAGTCAGAAGGTTTTAGACCATTTTCAGACTGTTGGGTAGAGAGTAGTATTTGCTGGTTTGAAAAATCTTCAGATCTTGCCCACATCAATACTTAATGGAAGGAAAAGAAGGCAGGATTTTTATTCAGACTCTGGATTTAGTTTTGAGGGGAGTCCAACTTGCTTAAAGTTATCTGTCAAGATGTTGAATGTTTAATCTAAATTAGCCATTGGGCTCGTGGAGAGAGGCTGCTGCAAGGGGTGATTCACATAAGACAAAAATAAATAGTTGTTATATCAGGAGCTCTCCTAAGGATTCCTTAGTCATAGGGAAATCGAACCATTGGGAATTTGCTGAAGGAAAAGGTATAGTGTTTTTAAGAACTGATACAGTTATCCTTTTTGTAGCACTGGAGGGGTGTAATTCCTCCCAAAGTGAATTCACTCAGAAGTTACCTTTATGGCCCATTTTCTGTGAGAGGAAAAAAAACCAACAACCTCTCACACACAAGTCCTGTTGGGTATTCTGTATTGGCATCTCATTATACTAATGCACGACTGCTATTTGAGCTCAGCCTTGGGGGTTTTAACTCTGGCTTTGACATTTTTGTACTGAATTAAGAAAAATAGCTGCACTTTGTCTCATTTTCTGTAATGTCAGTAAGATGCGTAATTTCTGTAATTTCATTGTTAGTTTGTAATAAATCAGGATATTCCTTGTCTCAAGAACCCATGAAAATGATCACAGAATTTTTTGTCTATACAGTCTTTATTAAGTAATTTAAAATCTTATTCCAGTGAGAGCCCTTGGTTAGGCTGAATGCATGCTAATGTTGTGTTGCCTTCCAGAGGCAGCCACTGTAAGGCAGTGCTGCTGAAGATCTTAATTGTCCCAATACATCTTGGTGTGCTTTAATGCCTCTAAATTAATAATGCAATTTAATACCGTTATTAGGTTTTGAATTGCATTACTTCAGCAGAAACATAAAGCTAATGTGATTGTGTACCATAGGGATGGAAGCACCTGTGTTTTTAAAGGCTTGTCCCCCACTCTGCAGTTATTTAGTCCAGTTTAGGAGGTTGACGAAATATTTTGCTTATATACTTCTGGGGGCCACTGAAGACCTTACATGTAACTTGTGACTCACAATGAAAGGTCAAAAGCCACAATTACACCATGTCTTAGGAACACAATGTAAGAAATAAAGGTCATTGCCAATAGGTTGAGTGCCTATGGAAGCGATAAATATGTTAAAAAAAAGGTATTTATTGGTAATGCACTATACACCAGATTACAGGGAAAATGCAGTAATAAACAAAATTAAAATCAGTAGTCTCTGCTAAACTTTTCTGAGGATTTTCATTCTTACCTTCAAGTTTGGTTATTGTTTTGTACAGAGCTTTCATTATTGCATGAAACTTAAAAGGTAGATACTTGAAAATTTTAATATTGCAGCAGGCTTGGTTCACATCAGTTTCTGATTGATCTAGTATTCTAAAATAAATAAATAAATAAATCTAAATCCTCTTCAGATGTATAATATACAAAACAAACGAACAAACAAAAAAGTAACTGCATAATTTCCTTTGCTCCTTAAAGCATCACCATGAAAACTGTATATGTGGAAAAAACAGAATTATTATGCTCTGTGGCACATCACTTCTGCTCTGAATGTTGAATATGATTATGTACAAACAATATTACCACTGTTTGATTTAAACTGACATAGAGAAAGAAATATATGTAAGTTAAGTGCATGGTTATCTCAGCTAGAAAATGCTTCTGGGGTTACTGTCAAAGGAAATTTATATTTCTACTTTTTTTCTAAATGATAGCACTGCCATTACTAAAACGATGTGTAAAATCATGGAATAGCAAAGTGGTACTGCAACATTGTAGTGATTATCATGAATCAAATAGAAGTGCCTGCTCTTGTGATATTGCCTGTGGAAGTCAAAGCCTACATCCGGTGAGAATAGCTTCTGGTCCTATCCTGTTCTAGATCACTCTGTTCCCTCCATAGGTAGTGTGTGTATAGGTCTCATCAGAGTTAAATCTTACAGTCACCAGATGAGTTTATATTCTTCTGGAGTCACTTACAGTATTTTGCTCGTATTAATTCACCTGGGTAAACCTGAACAGTATTTTGTTACTAGCTTTTTTTTTTCTCTCTTTTTTCTTTTTCCATACTCAGATGTAGCAAATAAATATATATTACCTGAGCAGAATAGTTAAAACATTAAAGGAAGACTATTGGCTTACTTTCCCTGGATTGTTTTCTAGTTTTAATAATGTGTTGTGATTGGGATGTTGTGGTATACTTTGTAATTTTGTAAGGCTGTTTGGTTAAATTCTGAATTTAATGACAGAACATGAAAGTATGCAAGGGTTTCAAGTTAGGATTGTTGTCTTTACAAAATGCCAGTGTATCTCATGTTAGTATACAACAATACATATTATACAGAGTATATAAATCCCTTACAGATGGTATATTACATAGGAGTGGTGTTGTATGTACAGTGTTTTCCTTCTGTATGGGTTAATTTACATTCTGATGGTCTTGAGTCTAAGAGTTATAAAAATAAAGAAAGAATCCTAACTTCTCACTTTAAACAAATATTGTTCTTACTGTCGAATGCAATTTTCAGACAGTCAGAGGTAGTAGCACTGCTGCTTTCTTACCTGCGATTGCAAAGCAAGGCAGCGTTTTGCAGAGCAAACTATGTGTAGATGATACGTGCCCCCTAGAGGTCTGCAGGCATCAAAACATTCCTCGTTTTGCCCCTACCCTCAAACTTGCATAAATCATGAAGCCTGGACAGACTTGCAGAGCAAGGGGACGCTGCCATTAGGGAAAGAGCTCGTAGTTTTGACCCCATATTTACAATGTAATAAATCCTCCTAGAGCCTGACAGCCATGTTCTTCATTTTCTGCTTATTTTTTTCTACCATGTGTCCACGTGTCTCTGACATAAATGTGTGTGTTTCAAAAGCTGAGCAAGCCATTGACATACACACCTACGTTAGCCTAATTGTTACCTAAGTTAGTTGTATTATCCGCTAATCATTCTGCAGCTATAATTTCCTGAAAGGTACTTTGTAAAACATAGTGGGGATAGGTAGCTTGTTTATTAATATGTTTTGGTAGGAGGACAGTTATTTTAAAGACAGTTCTTAATTTAAAATTGAGGCATTGTTTGTATTTTTAGAAAGTATTGGTAGATTAAAAAAAAAAACAACAAAAAAACAACCCACTTTAAGTCTTTCTTTCTATATATCATTTTTTCTTTTTCAATTTCTCCTGCTTTTTGTTCCCCACCCAAACTCTGTTCAGCTTTTTGTTTGTACACACATTCACAGAATCACTGAATTGCAGAGGTTGGAAGGGACCTCTGGGTCCAATCTAGTCCAACCCACTGCTAAAGCACATTCAGTACAGTAGGTCACATGGAAAAGTGCCCAGGCAGGTTTTAAAACCTCCTGAGACAAAGACTTCACGATCTCTCTGGGCAGCCTCTTCCAGTGCTCTGTATCCCTCAAAGAAAAGAGTTATTCCTTATGTTTCTATGGAAATTCCTGTGTTGTGGTTTGTGCCTATTTTTGTCCCATGTCTTGTCACTGGACGTTGCTAAAAAGAGCCCGGCTTCATCCAGTTGACTCCCACACCTTAGATATTTATAAGTATTGGTAAGATTCCCTCTCAGTCATCTCTTCTCCAGGGTGAACAGTTCCAGATCTGTCAACTTTTACTCATATGGAAGATGTTCCAGGCATTTAGTAGTCTTTGAATGACAGTACACAACCTTCTGGTGTGTCAGCCACTCCTCCCAGCTTTGTATCATCAGCAAACTTGCTGAGGGTGTGTTCTGTCTCTTCAATCCAGGTCACTGATGAAGGTATTGAGCAAGACCAGGCTCATCACCAACCTTTGGGGAACACCACTAGCTGCAAGCCTCCAGCTAAATTCTGTTCTGTTGTTCACAACCCTTTCAAGATGTTAATAGGGAAAAGTAATTGCTAAACTATTTTTTCCAATGGTGATTTTCTTTATGCTAATTTGGTGGCAAATTTACCATACAACTTTGGATTCAGCTGCATAGAAAATTGCAGTACAAGTGATCTACAGTAGAGATGTTGGCAAATGTTCAGACATGAGTAAAGGCGTGTTATGGAATCAAGGCTTACCAGGGGTAAGGAGCATGTCCTTGTGGTGTCTGCTTTTCCCCATTTGTACTCACCAGCCCTAGTGCCTGCACAGTTGTTCACTGTAACACCCAGGGAGATCTCTAGCAGTAAATTGCATTTTTAGCCATGAGAAATTGTAGTTAGAAGTAAAAATCAACACCTTCACCTATATTGTTGTGTGTTATATTACTTGCTACTGTAATCTCTAATTGATATATAACTGTATTTGTACTGGAATTTATGCTAGCTTTATGGAAGGAGCTGTGCTCTGAGACCCTAAGCAATCAACCTGTTCCTTTGATTGTTTGCTTCAAAGAGTACTGTGTGTCAAATCACCTAGAACAGCCTTTCCTGGATAGCGGGTGGATAAAAATAAAACCTCAGGTTATGTTAAAAACCAATTAGTTGTGAATTTCACATCATATGGATCTGCAGCATGTGAGAGGTAATTTTCAGTCTCAGCCACCCAAAGAGCAGCCATCCTAAGCTGCATTTTGTGGGCAGCTCAGGTCAGTCCATAGCCCCTTGCTATGCTCTGTATTCCTTTCACTACTTTTGTGCTTCACCACAGGATACAGCTCCTTCAGAAAATGGACAGGACTACGATGCATTTTCTTGCTCTTTCTTAATTGCCTTTCCTCAGAGGTGCCACCATGCTGGCTGCAGGTCCAGCTCTGTGCTGTGGCCAGGCCACTGGAGCCAGCTGTGTCTCACACATGGTAGCCTCAGCCTCACCTTACAGAGGCTCTGCAGCAGCTGCTTTTATTTCTTCAGCCCCCTCAAAAAGATCTAGTGAAACAAAAATTCAAGCTGTTGTTACATCTGTAGATGTAACAGTGGAAGGAGTTGAGCATTTAATATTTCTCAACATTTTTCTTTGTTTTATATATTTGAATACAAAAGCTGCCTTGCAGACAATGTCTGAGCTAATTTAGGAGATCATTTAAGGTTATATACATATGCTATTAACTGTCTTTTGATGTGTGAGTTTTGATAGGTAAGTGTGTGGGAGGTGATTGCACCTCTTGCCATAGCTAATCTCTTTTCTGCACTTATAAACATTTTCACTAACCCTCTAATTTCATGTCAGAAGTTTCACTGAGACAATTGTTGGATAATTTTGTGTATATTTTGTACAAAATTGAGTTTTGAAAGGAGTTTATGATCATGGAGTCTTTCCTTCTATTGTGAACCAGGCGTAGGTATGAAAGAGCAGCTTTCAGGCTCCTTCCTGCCTGGGTAGCTGATGACCAGACAGCATCTTTCCAGTGAGAGGCTTACTGACCTTCCAGTGTCAGGAAATCCCGCTTGCATTACCCACAGTGTACTCAGCAGCCTCCCATGGTCATTTAGTATTTCACTACAGTGCTTTCCTATGCTCTCAAATTGAGCACATCAAACACTTCTGTACGTAAGTCACACCCAAATGTTTTATCAAGTATTGATATTTTTAATGTTTCCTGAGAATTTCTTCTTTTCTTTTTGAGGTAATCAGTGACACTGACTCTGTAGGAGAGGGAAAGGTCTCAATTTCAGTGATTGGAGAAAAAGGTTATTAGTCAGGGAGTAATGAATGCCTTAAAATCTTTGAATAGCTGTTACTAGTGTTTCTATATGGAAGAAGCAGAGCAATATGTTTACCCAGGACATCTTTTTCAGATAAAACTGCCTTCCATGAGAAAAGGTACATATTTTTTACGTGGATACATACACATATATATATGTCTGTGTGTATATGTGTGTGTAGGTACGTATGTAGGGGAGCCTAAGCTGATTCAAAATTGCAGGATGGATCAGAATATTTGTAAACTAAGGAGTGAATGAAAGAGTCATTTGTAAAGACTGTAAATACAGTCATTCTGGGTAACAATTTATGATAGTGAAAAGTGAACAGTGAAAATGGGATTCATCCAACCAGGTTTAGATCTGCTGTGTAATAGGTGTCATGATTATCCAATAATGTATATAAAATTATACATGAAATTTTAAAAACCTTTTAAAAGAAAAACAATCTCTGTTTTCTTAAAAAAAAAAAAAAAAAACAGAGGTGCTGGAGGTCAGCTATCAGTAAGCACCAAGAGGAATAAAAATCTAAGGGATTGTAAATTTCTCAGGTTTAAAAAGCTTTCATGATTATATATTGGATACATGGAAGATATAAGTAATAAAGAGTAGTTAAACTGAAGTACACTTCTACATAGTATTTTTGCCAGCTGTTTTCTTCTTTCCTACCTGCTTGTGCTACTAATTATTTTCAGACACTCTAGTGAACTTACTAGTTATTTTGTAAATGAAGTAAACTGACTTGAGCACTTTTAGGCTGACAATATCTGCAAAATAACCACTCAAATTTGCCAATAAAATGCTGAAGTCATTATCTGGAGTAAACATCATTTTACAGGTTGCTTCCACAGTGTGGAATGTGAAAATAAGCAACAACAAACAGTTCCCAGTAGGAAATTATACCCTAATCTAAGTGTAGCATTTTTGTAGCTCTGTTACCACAGAGCTGTTATTTTGAGTTTATAAACATTGCACTTTCAGTCTCTTACTTTCATCTTGTCCAGAGTGATTCTAACATATATCTAATTAGATCCAGTGGAAGAAGTGCAAAGCAGAAATACTTTTAGCTTTTAGACTTTTCTGTACCTGAAGCTAAAGAATCAAAAGACTTTCTGGCCTTTAAAGTCCATTGAACATAGAAGCTGCAGGGCAAATATTTTATAATGCTTTTCCTTCTGATGTTGTAAAGTCATCAAAATTATATCCATAAAACTACTTTTACACTACTACACTATGAAGTGCCTTGTATCTGTGTAGGTATATTTTTTTTTAAACAAAATTTCCCAAAGTTTAGTTAAAAAAATAATAAAATACCCAGTGAATAATAAAGTACCTGGTGATGATTTCATGTGAAATTCGTTCCTTATTATGTACAAAGTTTTATGTATCTGTGGAATCTGTTTCTAAGAGTGAGAAACTTACTCCATGATACACTTCTGAATAAATACAGGAATTCAATTTCAAAGTGCAGAGTCCATGTATGTCAATTCATTTTATCAAGTAAACATAATAGAAATTACTGTATCCACAGTACTGCTTTCAACAGAAGTAGTTCTCTTATTTAAAGGCTTTTTTGACACTTGTCTCAAGTGAGGTTTTATCAAAAATAAATTAAAAGCAAAAGGCCTTCAAGTGCACTTCTTGTGGTAGATAATGTTTCTCATGAATAAAAGGAAGGAATTGTAAAGTGTGATCTTCAGATCTGGAACTTGAATAGAGAGAGTCCACCTGTGCAGATAGCAACATCTTTTAAGCTGTTATAGTCACAGATGTATTTGTAATACTGGAAAACTCAGATACCTCTTCTTCATAATTGCCCCAGTGCATGAATCCTAACTCAAGTTTCTTAGTTGTACTAGCTCCCAAACCACACCCAAGGACTGGTATCACAATTTATCGGCCAGTGCTTAGAAGCACCCCTTAAATTGAATTTCTATCATAGAAAATCACCATTGAGTTCAGAGTGGCTGTTGTTGGATTTGGTATGTCCAGGATTCATGTTGATGGAGGAGGGCGTAAGGGTTTTGTTTTTCTTTTCTTTGGACAAGTCTCTCGGAAAGGAGGACTAGTGAACTATATCAGCATAAAAGAAAAAGTACCACTGTTTCCCAGATGTAAAATGTAAGTTAGCCACCTTCTGTGATTTTATCCTGGTATTTTGTACCAGATGTGTGGGGATACAACTTTCATATCATTCCTTCACATGAGCTTGGATTGTTTTCACAAGCTGAATGGCCAACTGTTTTTGATTGGTTTTCATGGTGAGAAGAGTTTGCTACTTTCATAGCTGGGTTTAGCAACAGTACAAGATTTTTTTGAGGAATTATAAAATAGAGCAGTAAATTCTGAAGCTGAGTCACTACCTGTGTGGTTAAGGGAGTAAATCTGAATACTGGCAATAATGACCAAAAATTTCTGGAACTGAATTTCTTTACTGAGAATAACTTCAAAAGCTAATTGAATAATGAGTTTTTGACTGAAAATAACTTGACAAGAAGGAAATTAATATTCTTTATTTAACTGTCAGAAACTGTTATCTCTTAACTGAGAGGGACCAAAACCAGAACTTATATCTTAAAGGTGTGGGCTTACCTTTTCGAAGCTAAAACGTCAAGCTCTCCTACCAGACCTCTCACCGTGTTTATCCATAGCTTTGCAGAGTCAAAGTGCTTTCCAGGTGGGAGGTGGTTTCTGGTGAGCATGAATTCCTTGGCTTCTTCTTGCCTCTGTCTGAGTGTTTTCCTTTCTCTGCTGGGTGACCTTAGGTGTAGACATGTTTCCTTGTGCTACAGTTAGTTCCCTTACCTATTCTGCTGGGAGTAGTGACACAAACAGCTTGGAACAGAAAAACCTAGCTGCTTCAGGAGGTGTATCTGGAATTAATGTTTGTCAGCCAAATCTTGAACTCAGCAAAGAGGGCATCAAAGTGTGCTCCTACAAAAGGGTTTGCCACACTGATGTATCCAGGTTCCTTCCAGCCAAAAATTGAATGGCACTGCTAGTGATACAGTTAATGTATGTTCCTTCTTTTGAGCTGTCTTTCATCTGATCTGCTTCCTTTCCAAATAGGAAAGAGAGACCTTCTTGATCAATGGCATATAGAGCTGTATTTATGTCATCTTTTGGTGAGAAAAACTGGACTAAATGCCTGTTTTCTTCGGAAAATGAATTATAAAGTGATCTCAGCCTTGTTTCTTAATAACTTCAGTCTTATAATTGCTGTTGTTTTTTACTGGGAAAAAAAAAAAAAAAAAAAAAAAAGAACACAACAAACTAGACATCCAATATAGCCAGTACACGCTCTCTCTGGTCTTCTGCCTTGTTTTGTAACACCCGGGAGTGAAACCTACTGGCATGCTGGTAAGGCTGAAACACTGAGCAATCACATGCAGCATCTGCAGATTCAGAATCATTCTTCTGTGTTTAAGCAATTCAGAGGGGTTTTGAAGCCTTCAACTGCAATAGCATGTAATAAATGGGATAATAACAGCACGTGGTCCCACTTGGCATTAATTATATCTAGTTAATTGAAACACAGCAGTAAGTGGCTAATCCTTCTCCTTCACTTCAGGAATTTACATTTTTTTGTGGAGGAAAATATGTTGTATAAGTTTTAATTATTGTTATATAGGTCACTGAAAGTAATGTCTCCTATTTATTTCCATGGAAACTACAACGTATACAAAGAGCACAATAACACAGGTTGATACAGCAAATTCTTAGTGACAAAATACTGTTTTTCAGCACAGTCATAATTATGAGCTATGCATTCTCACCAACATGAGCCTACCTGGCACGGCAGTGGAGGAAACCAACTGTTTGCTTAAAAAATGCTATAACAGCATTATTGCTAGGAAAGTGTTGCCCACACAGTCCATCTTTCATCAGTCTGAACAGATGGAGGTCAGAAGTTGTGAAATCTGCACAGTACAGTGTATGTTCTAGGACAATCCAGCCAAGATTGGTAGTGCATTTCACAGTTTTCAAAAGGCCTGGCCTTACCAGGCCTGGCATTACCTTGTTGCAAGAAAGGCTGTCTTCTTCTGGCCTGACTGGAAGTGATCCATCTCTGACATCATGGTCCAACATAATAAAATTGGAGGCATTACTTTTGGAGCACCCTTTTTTTTTTTTTTGCTTCATCTATTTGTGTCAACTTTTGATACCAACAATATGTTAAATTAAGCTGAAAATAATATTTGGAATCAGATTCCTTTTGTTGTTGTTGTTCTACTCTTTTAATGGAAAGTAGTATTCCAAACAGCTTTCTAAACTGGTTAGTTTGAGAGACAGCATTATTTGGGGAAGAAAAGGAGAGCCATGTACTGATTTCTGCCCATGCAATGAGCTGTCCCTGGAGTCCAGGTGAGCTCAGCAGCTCTCTGAAGCTCTCTGAATAGCAACTCTGAAGGTGCTATCTTCCAAGATCCCTTCCTCACTCAGATGCAGACTCTTTTGTATTGTCTCAGGCAAATAGTTATCCTCACTCCAATGTGGTCACTGTGTTTGAAAAATCATCTGAAAACATTACGATTATACTTAGCCCCTTGTGTAGCACTGTGAGTAACTGAAGTTGTCAGTACTGTCTTATTTCCAGGTATATGCAGTATGTGGATCCTTGAGTTGTTCTTACTATTTTCAGCTGTCTATAAATTGATAAATATATTAAAGGAAAATGGTATTCAGCCACAGAAAGCATTAACAGCTTTTGTTTCCTCTTGATACACACAAGTGCATTCAGCTTATATGTCTGTGTCATTGCTGTGCATTTCCAATCTATTCTTATAATTCCTTCTCTCTCTTCTGTTTTGTTCACAGCCTACATGCTGACACACTACCAGTTATGTTTCCAAAAGAGGAGTTCACAGAAATACACAGTGCCTGATCCTACTAGCCACTTTGATGTTCCTCCCTGGACCATGTAGGTAAAAGAAACACATCTACAATATATCTTTTCAAGTAGTAAGCATATCAACAAACAGCTGATTTTTTAAATTTTTTTTTAATAATAATGCGCACTTTGCCAGCTTGGGTTCTTCTGGAGTTTTTGGACCACAAACTCATTGAATAATGCTTTCCAAATTTGTGATGTGTTTTATTATGAAGAGACATGCAGCTGTAAACCGTCATATATCAATAAGTGTTTGGTCTCTATGCCACGTGTATTGGAAATTGCTGTGCATGCTAGAAATGCTGCAATGACTATCATTCATGTAGATGTACGTGAGCTAACTTCAATAGTAGCTGCAGTGATGCAAATTTTGGCTTAGGCAAAAGCCCAATAGAGAAACTGAGTAAATTCTCAAGCAGTTGGCAAACCCTGAGCTTCTTGTTATTACAACTGCATAACTACCTGAATGAGAGCCAGGCTGAAAAGGTTTACAGGAATGAACCTCTAGGCCTGTTTTAAAAAGAATAGTACAATATAATGCTTTTGGCAAGTAGAAGAAAGATGCTTTCAGATTATTTCTGCTATTCATCTTGAGCTTCTGCAAAATGCATCAATTTTCTAATGGATTTCAGATAAAGAAAAAATGTAGCCCATAATTCAGTCTTGCTGTAGGAAAGAGTAATTTCCTGGAAAGTGTATTTTCTATTCCAGTTTTGATATGCTACCTGGGCTTAGGTTCTCAGAAGTAATTTCCCCTGTAAAAATTAACTTAGGCAAAGAACTAGATATTTCCAGATAAATTGCTAGCATTTATTAGCAGTTGTCTGATTTCTTCATTGCATGTTTAACTGTTTTGTGATCCAGTTGCAGAGGTATTTAAAACTATTTACATTAATTATGAATTTGTAGGCTGCAACATTCATATCTGACGTAGTTGGTGTTTTTCCACATTTCTTACATTTCTGTAAAACTTCTATGCTGATTTGCACTTTGTTCTTCGTTTTGTAGAAATGAAACATACTTGTATAACAGTGATCTATATGGTCTGTATTTACATTTGTAGGTACACCCCTTACATGGAAGACTGCTCTTCTCACATACTCACTTGAGGGACTGTGGCACTGACAGTTTATTGCGATTGTTGCTGGAGTGTGTTGAGATTTCAATCAGTCAGTTCTACTTGTCTAAACAAACCTTCTAATCAAGTCATTTCAGGAAATCATTTACATAGCATGCTGGTTGAATCTTTATATCTTTGAAGCTAGCAACAAGCAGCTCATGTACATCCTAAATCAAGGCAAACCTCTAATTTCATATTCTGAAATTAGTACATAGTGTCTTGAACAACATTATGCAGTTGACCATACTTGATTATAGTTGTTTTTGCCTTTTGTGTTGTGTTGGCCATTTTCCAGCTTTAGTTTGATTTTTTTATTTCACAGATTTTGAGTATGGTAAAGGCTTGTAGCTTCTTTTTCTTTCAGGTTAGTCTTTGTGAATAAAATCCTGAAAACACATACGTTTTCTGTTTAAGTAGTTAAATTGAAATTGTCAGTATTTGTAAGTGAGTTGCTAGCTCTAGATGGAAAAGAAATCTATGCTGTTTGGTTGGAGTACCCAAAATCTTCATTGGGTTGTAGCTAAGGGGCCAGGAAGAAATTCCATTCATTATACTGTAGAGAATACTGACTCTGCAGCAAATGCTGTCTTTTGGTTTCAGAGGCACAATTGCCATTCAACAAGAATTGTTTTAATTGTTACTGAAATTGAGAGTGTTCCAAAAGGATTGGAATTAACTATCTTTAGTCATAGCCTAAAAGAAAAGTAAAAAGAAAAGAGTCCAAGTCATATAATTCATTTCTACAAATGTTACAGTGCGCATCTCTTTCCCCTTGTAAGTATGTTTGTCAATTAGACTATAATATGACACTGGGATAACAGTGAGCATATAATAAAGTGTTATAGCACCAATCCAGTCTATATCAACATAGCTTTCTTTTTTCCTGCTACTAAGTTAAAAATGACAAAAACCATTCATGTAAATATATCTAATGGATTGCTTTATGTTTATGCTGTTGTGCTACCTCTTAAGGGATTACATATGTGAAGAAATAATCAAATAATGTTCTTTACTCCAAGGAAGTGGAGTAAAGCATTGCACAAGTGTGGAATGCTTTAAACAGAGTTTGTCAGTTCATCGGAACTCATTATATAATTTGAGAGGAGCAGCACTGTTTAGCTTAGCAAAGGTGCATTAGCTCTGCTGTTTGGGCTGTCAGAATCCTAAAATCTTACTTTGAATGCGAGGGTAATGGTCACTGTGACATGCATTTGTCATTTAACACAAGTGATGCTTGTGCTTTAGGAGCTTTTAGCAAAAAAATAGATGTTTGCAAAGTTTGTGGTACAAAATGACTCACTAATGCAAAGTTCAAAGTCTAAGACAATTGTGGTAACTTTCAAGTCTAAACTACATCATGTCTGGTCTAAGAAGAGCCAGAGGAAATGTCTTGTATTGTTGTATTTTTACTTGTTTGCTTAGTTTTAGAAATCGATATTGGTTAGAAGAAAAAAATAAGTTTTACAAAAAGGAGTAACCAATACAAAGTGTATGTAATTTGTGAATACACTTGTCATGAGTTTATGCTGTAAGCAGTTGTACAATCAGCTGGATGTTTCAGTGCTTACTTGTTTAGTTCCTGTTTATACAGTCCCCTTGAAGTGACTTGGATTGACATTATTTCAGAGGAAGCATCACAGTTTAAACCATTGTGTATCTATGGCTCATGTGTTGAGTTAATGAGTCATTCACAAGGCACTGAACGCTATAATGTTTAAAACAGATGATAAATGGCAGAAATTGATTTTCTACAGACAAATTCTTATTTGTTTCTAGTTATTTAACAAAGTCTAAGCAGTAGCTCCTGATAGTGAAGGGAGGACATAGAGTAGTGTTCAGCTCATTCATTCAACTTTACTTATTTATTTTGAAATAGAGTAGTTGAATTCCTTGGAGTAAAAAAGGTGACACAAACTGATCATTTGTAATATGTATCTTGAGAGAAAGCATACATTTTATACTAGGAGTAGATTTGTTACTTAAATGAATGATAGAACTATTTAGATATTTAAACTGAAGTGTACAAAATATATTTGCTCTCTGATATAATTCCCTGTAGGATCCAGTGTAAACAATTATTTCCTTACGTGCATTAAAAACTCAAGTGGAGTGGTTATGTCTGAATTCCATTCCCTCTAAAAACTCCAACTTTTGCAATGAAAATATCTTTCTTATCTCACAGTATCTTTCTTGGGGGAGGAAGACTGTTAGTTTTCACAATTACATATTTCTATTTCCTTTGGCAATAAAAACAAACAAACAAAAAAATCTTGTGTTTTCTAGTCACGTACTTCACCAAGCTGGTCATGTCTAACTTGTAAGGGCTGACTAGTTTGCAGCTGTAGGTGGTATGTGAGATACAGAATTCAGGAAGAGCATGATTTCCATAACCTTCAAAGGAAATACATTATAAATAAAATACAATTCTCTAGGGGTTTACAAAACCATTCTGTTTACAATTTAAATTACATTAAGCTAAGTAAAATAGTACAGTAAAATCCTCAAGGGATTTAAGTTTGAACATTACACTACTTCCATTAATTGGAAGTATTTTACTGTCTCTCTAATAGTTTATTTTCTATTGAATATATATATACACACACATACATATATATGAAATTAAAAGTATTGTCCTGATAACAGGACTAATTCTTTCCCATTCTGTATTCCAAGTCTTTCTGTTCAGTTGATTGAAATAGCTTTATTTGCTTACCAGTCTTCATTTCTCACTACTTCATTTCTGGTGACCATCCCTATTTGGCAGATTTTCTACTTGTAAGCAAACTCAAACTGACACTGAGACTCTTGACTAACCTGAAGTTCTGGAGAGCACTAGGCTTTCTTTTGTTAGAATATTTTAATCTACTCATCTAAACCACACAGCTTGTTTCTCCCAGGTTATTCTCAGAGTGAACTGTTATTCAGGGACTGGAACAGGAGGAAATCCATTTGTCTTCCTACTTTATAAAAGTAATTCAGATACAGAGAGAATATTCTGTAAATATGTGCATAGTGTATTGCGTGTGTGTGTAGAAATATGATTTATTACACATGCAGTTTCCTTTCTTTTCTTGCTAGAAATAAATGCCTATTCAGTTTCATACACGATCTAAATATGGTAGTCCACTTTAAAGCACTTAAAGATAGAATGACTTCTAAGAGAGGATGATAGGATCAGTACTAGGAAGGTTTTAGAATACCTCAGAGAAGTACTTAATTCTAAGAGTGATTTATTCTCTCTTCCTTTTTCACCCTGTGGCAAGACATCCAGACGGAACTTGATCAGGTCATCATTTGGAACAGCAAGGAAGACAAGACAGTAAATCTGTAGTGCCAGACTCCTCTGATATTCACAGCTTTTCAATATGGTTATCTGTAGAAATGATCTAAGCACATATAGGCTTACAGAAGCTGACACAGCTTATATAATAGAAGCAAGACAGTCCCATAAGGGATACATTCTTATTCCCTTTTTAGAGTAATTTTTAAACCAGCTGCTAATTCCCATGTAAAGCTCTGTGTTTCACGTAAATTAATTTCAAGTCATTTTTTGAAATGGGAAAACAAATCTTTCCAACTAAATATTAACATTATTGAAAATTTTAATAAAAGAAATTACACACAAATTTTTCTCTAATTAATGAAATGTTTTCTTTTTTTAAAGAGTACATTTAGAGGGCAATATTAATTAAGCTAATGCTGTATTGAATAAAAACTTACTTACCTGAAGGTTTCAGGTTAGCTTGAGTAAGTCTTGCAGGAGGGGAGGTTATAGAAAATGTCAAAGCTTAGACATATTTTCTATTGACTCAGAACCTAGCATTGTCAAGAGAAATGTAAGAAGGATTAGTCACAAAGGTCTAAAGAAATTATTTCTTCACGATATTTTTTAAGATTTTCATTAAGGATTAAATAAGTTTACAACTTCATTGTATGTACTTAGAAATCATTTATATTTCCTTTCCACTGTGTAAATTTATTTTCTTTTTTCAGTATTGTATTTCTGCTTATCAAAAATAACTTTTGTTCCTAGTGTCACACAGCCACTGCATGATTGTGAAGGTAAGAAACTCTGTACGAAATTTACTATACTGTTTCAAATAGTAATCATTTTTTTTTCTGTATTATTTCTAACTTTCTCCAAATGTATGCAAGAGTAGTTTTTATTATGCAAGTAGATTATATCATAATTATGTCAGATTCATTCCTTTCTTTTTCCCCATCCCTTGTCATTAACTTTACAGGTAATATTGTAAGATTTAGTTATTATTGTCTATTTTGAAGCAGAGAACATAGGAGGAAAGGAAATGGTTCAAAAATAGAAACTGCATTTATGGTACTTTTTCTGCCTTTTTCCATTTTAGACAATAGATGAACAAGTGATTAGAAAATACAGCTTTATCTTCAGTTCTCGGGCATGCTGTATTAGGAGTGCATGAAAGCTGGAGGGTTCACAGTCAGCACTGAGCAAGATGGTCACTGCTGATTTGCTCAGTGCTGGGTGAATTACTAAGGTTATGGTTTCATGCCAGTACATATCTCCTGAAAAATGCTCGCATTTTATTGGGATGTTATTGCAGAGCTGATTTGACCAAATAAGGCTCCAAGGGCCAATGCCCTAAGATATAGCAACTCTTCAAACTCCACAGTCTCAAAGTCAGCCCCTGTATTCATTTAAATGTAACTTAATGCAGTAGTCTGTGTGTGACGAAAAATAAAAAAAGTTCCTTAGCATTCATTCAAAGCATTTTAAAATCTCTCCTTGTTTACTGAATTTCTATTAAGTGACTTTGATGGAAACTCACTGATTCCGGACAGAATAAGTAGGTTCTAGTTTATCCTTACAGAATGTGCTGATACCCTGCTATGGAGATCTGGATCTGGAAGATCTGGAAGCAAATTTGCTATAGCTTGTAGTGACTTTGTTGGGGACTTCTTAAAATTTATTGTAGGAATTAAGAAGAAATTAAGAAGAAATTAGTAGCTTGTGTGTACATCTTCCTAAGAAAAATACTCCATCCCTTACAAATATTGCTATATTATATTGTTAACAGAGAAACAATACTGACAAAGTGATTAAAGGCACTTAGGAATTTATGTGTCTTAAATGTAATGGTGTAAAATGAATGATTCACTATGATTCTTCAATTTCAAACTCTCAATTTAATTAAATGATTAATTAGTTAAAAAGGATTGTTTCTAAAGTGGAGTGAAAAGTATTTGGAAAACCAACATGTGGTAGTTTATACATCTGTAGTAGTTTACATATCTCTGGTCATAAAGTAAAGCAGAGGTTGAAAAAATGTCATCAAGAAATTTATAGGCATTGCTCATCACAAACTTGAAGAAATGGGCCAGCAACTAGATTAATTATGGAATCTTTTATGGAATCTTTGTGGCCAAATAATCTAAAAGCAAATTCTGCTGTTTATTTTAAAAAGAACTCCGATAACACAGTGAGAAAAAAAATAAAAAAATATTCACAGCAAGCTGTTAGACTGTTGCTTAAAAAAGCTTTGGCTTAAGAAACATTTAGCTTTGCTATGCCAGAAACTTATGTTGACACCAGATGTGATATGAAGTTCATATATGCGGTCAGAGCAGGACATTGTTTGGTGTCTCCTGAGCACTGAAACTCCTTCTCTTTGGAGTGGGATGATGAGGATGAGGAGGCAGGATTGGCAGCAAGGGACTAGATCCCCTCCCTCTCCTCCTCCTACATTCATGAATTTTTGCTTTCTCCCATGATTTTTTACATTTTTTAGTTCGGTTCATACAGAAGGGTAAGAGGAGGATGGCTCCTGCAGAGACATACTGTATGGCCTGGATTTGGACATGCCAAGGACAAGAAGGTTGAAGCACTGTCAAACCTTTAAAACCCAGGGTTGCCCAATGCACCACAGCCCTGAGTAGCTCACAGTGTGCAGAGCAGCCTGGGATGTGGTCAGGCATCCACTGATGTACCAGCTTCCCCATATCCCTGGCCTCATGTGGCAAGTCAAAACTTCCAGAATATGCTAGAATATGAAGATGACTCTTCTCATGTGTATTTTTGGAGGAGAAATTTTTCTTACATCATGCAGGGCAAGGCTGGAGAGAGATTAATGTTGTGGACAAAAGAACCTGTCATGCTGAATAATTAATCAAAGAATATTTTAACACCCATATATTATAGGTAATAAAAAAAAAATTAACAAAAACTTTTTAAAAATATAGCATATATATATCATATATAGGAATATATAATATATATGTAAACACATAATATATTACATATATATTATGTATTGTAACATAGTATTTATAGATATGTCTCTATATATCTATATACAGATAGATAGATATGGTTATCTATTTGTATATATATATAAATGTGAAGTATATATGTCATATTTATATGCCCAAAGGATACCTGAGACAGGGTATTGCAGAGCTTTGACAGGGAAGTTGTACAATCCAGAACAAAGCTCTTGGTAGCATGGCAACTAGGACTCAGTAACTCAAATGTCCTCTGCTTGTAGTTGTAACCTGAAGTCAGACAAAACATTCTCAAGATTTATTTCAGTTTGTCTCTGAGCCCACTTTTTAGCATTTCCTCATAGATTTTTCCACTGCTATGTGACATCTGTTGGTGTGGGTCTCAAGTTCTTTTATGTACTCATCGAACACTTCCTATATAACCACTAGATGACTGAGCTGCAAGCAACAGAGCTTGCAAGAGAAGACTTTTCAGGCTGATTTCTGATTCTCAGGTGAGCTCTGGTCATGCCTCCTGTACAACTTTCCCTAAAATTATTACAGTGATGGTGTGGCTTCACAAAGGAATTTGAACAAGTAGAGGCTCTAGTGGTCTGAAAAATACTACCCAAGAAAATGCCTCTTTGATGAGCTTAATTTCTACTTACTGTACACTGTATTAATTCCTAGCAATTTCTTTTCCTTTAAATAGCAGCCAACTGTGATTATTACTGACCATTACCTTTACTCTGTCTTCTGGGGACTGTTTGGGTTATACACCTAAACATCAGCTGGCATCAAAAAAGATATGAATAAGGACAAACAATTTTTCTTACTAGTCTTTTCAAGTAGAAAAACTCAGAAATCTCAGGACTACCAATCTATCTCCCCTTTTTCATTTTAGCCTCATATTTTTATATTTGGCATTAGTAGATGTTCTATTAGCAATTTTTTAAATTATCTGTAATTGCTGAAGACAAAGGGTATAGTTCTTGCTGAAGTCAGTTTGGACAAAGCATACAAAATGTCTACAGAATGTATAAAGACGTATAATTGGATATCACTGTATGCTTAAATTAAATGCATAGTGCACGTGCAATTATGACTGCTTGCAGTATGTTTTAGCAGTTTAAGCTCTAAAAATGTGAACTTAAGCTCTGTAGTAGTCATAATTATTAGTTTGCTGAGACTAAGGTAGAGAATTGTTGGAAAGGAACAATAATTAGTGGGATATTTGTTGGAGTTTTTTAATCTTTCTAAAGGAAGTTTAAAATGTTATTAGTTTCAATGAGTCTTTTTAGCTATGGCAATTTAAAGAAAAGAAGAGAGTTTGGAGAAATGACTGTATTCTTTTGGGTCTGATTTCTGCAAATCCTGCCTGTGGAGTAGGACAGCAGTGTCTATCATTTATGCCATCATAATGTCCATCACTTGTGCTAAGATTGAAAATCAAAGAAATAGAGCTTCAAAATATTCGTGGCAAAGAAGCTAGTGAACTATTTTTAAAAAGAGAAATATCCTCAAAAGAGTATTTAAAGTTTTTAGGGTTTATTAAAAAAATAAAATGAGAGGAAAAGATATCGCATTTAACAGCACTCAAAGAAGACAGGACTTTATCTTTAAAAAATCCAGTGGAGGACTTCTATATACTATGCTACACAGAATTTAATCTTCTGATGAAAGGATGTGAGGTGAGCCTACCAAAATTCAAGCTTGGGCTTCAAGGGAGCTTAGGTTTTTCTACATTAGTGATTATATCTCAAAGCTATTTTCTCTGGCTATAAATCCCTCTACATCATTGCTTTTAAGAATTGTATACAAACTGACTGTGTCTCAGTGCGGAAGTAAGGAATGACCATTATGTCAACATAGGAGCCAAGAGTATTGTGAGTCAGGTATTTGAGAAGTATACAAACAATTGTTTGTTGGCTGCTTTGTTCTTCGTCCTTTTTCATTTAGAATACTTGCAGCAGAAATAATCTTACAACTTTGAAATTTGAGTTCATTTTCCAATGTAAAAATCCCAAAATATAGGCATTTATTTCTTACATCTCAGATTTACAAAGTTCCCTGAAGGTAAAGATGAATGGATTTCTTTCTTTATCAATGTATTTGTGGATGTATATTTATTTGTTTCTACATTTGCTCTAGTGACTACAAGTTTAAAACCTAGATGCATCTAGATGCATCTATCATCAGAAGAGTATCAGAAATTTTCCATCGTAAAAGAGGATAAGGATAAATGAGACTTGAATGTTTTGGCTTCAGTACTGTTTCTTTTTCAAGTCTTAACTGTGATCTGGTCACTAGTTAACTTCCCTTGTAGATTTTTATCTACTCAGGCTCTACGTGATCATTTGTCATGGATGGAAAATAATAACCAGAATTTTTTTTTTCATTAGTTAAATATGTATATTTGTATAAGAAAATAGACTGCAAATGGATTGATGTATTTATTTACTCTATTTTTTTATACTATATATATTTGTACATTATATACATATTCATATATTATTTCTATATGTAATTATGGTATTTATAAGAAAGATGTAGCAGTGTCTTCATAAAAATTGTGGGGGGGAATAAAATTGGCTCCTGGGTTTTTGGAGGTGCCTAAGGGAGTTTAAACTTTCAACAAAAAAAATTATATTATTTTTAGAATAAAATGTTTCTCAGGGTTTACTCATCTTTAGTACCAAACTTAGTAGCTGTCACCGATAGCTGTGCTCAAGCTCTAAGTGAAGACTAGGCCAGAGAGGAGAATGTTGTGATTTACCAGGTGCTCCTAAACGTACAATATGTGTAGTGGCACTGCTCAAGTAGTGCATCCCCTTTGGATGATTCAGGAAAAGTTCATTTCCTTCTGCTCACATCAGGGTTGGTTCAAACAGCTTTGTGCCAGCGGGAGTGACACAAATCCAAGATTTTTCTGCCCCATTTACTACAGGCAGTTGAGTAGCAACAGTGGTATTGCCCTGGGAAAAGATGTGCATTCCTTCATTTCTCACCTTTGTGCAGATGTACAGAAACCAGGGTGATCTGGATAGTTCTCCTTATCTATTTTTCATAAGAAAAAAACTCAAACACAATCAGTGCTCTCATAAGGGCAAACACAACCCTTAGAAAACTATGGACATCTGGCTTACAGTGACTGAATGAGGTTATGCACGTGTTTTACAAACACAATAGACTAAAAGAAGCAGAACGTTTGTATGTATGACGCTTTTAATCTCAGAACAGTAGAGATGATTTTTTATCTGCAACTTTTCATAGTTACTGGATAAGAAGCTTGGATAAACTGTGAGAGATTGCCTCCTTGGCATCTCAGATTGAATCTCAGTAGGCAAGAGCTTGATAGAGCAGCTGTCTGAAGGAAAGCAAGGCTCTGTTATCTGCAGTTGTCAGCAACAAGATACCTGTTGTTGTGGTTAGTCAGCCCTCTGGAGAGTAGGCAGAGGCTAATATGGTCAAGTAGGCAGAGGCTAATATGGTCTAAATTTCAGTGATTTTAAAGCTGTTTAACTAATTGCCATAGGTCAGTATTGCAAAGAAGAAATGCTGCAAAATCAACTTAATGTAAATGTGAAAAGCATGACTTCATAGAACAAATTGCATTAGCATGTGCAAGCTGTCAAACAGTACAAGGGGATAAGCTTGTTGAAGTATGAAAATTGCATGACATGAAACTAAAGCTGTTTTATACCAGTCATTGCTCCATTTTAATAGTTGAAAAGTAAATTCTGGTGTAGTGTTGTTCACAAGTCTTTAGACTTCTACAGTCTACAGTAGAGATACAGTCTGAATCAATCATTCTAAATATATATATATATTTTAGTAAACTATATTCTACGGCAAGTGCTGAAACAGGAAAACAGTTGAGCATATGGTAAAATTCTTTATCGGGGATTGCTGAGGGACTTTTCTAAATTTGTATGATAATACAGTCTTATCTTCTAATCAGTAGTGTTTGCAAACTCAAAGCACTTCTTTTTGTTACGGTGGTGATGTTGATTTCTTGTCAGATACTGTTCTTGATCCCTTTTAACACTGCCTTTCCCATAGCAATATTGAAGCTTTTGGATCTTGATATCTTTTGGGTATTAATTGTTGTCACATGTACAGAGAAATGTGCTGCTGTTAGTCCTCAAACTTTGAGGATCCAGATAGTCAAATTAATCTCTTTCCATCTCTCATGCTTTCATCTCTACTACCTTATCATCTGTAAGCGGGGCTCTTTCAACTTCCTTTAAATCCATTCTTTTCATTTCTGTCTTTCAATGTTCTCGATTACACCTGTTGTTTTTTTTTTTTCACAGGTGCTAGTGAAGAAACCTTACAAGAATATATTTCACAGTACCTGAGGCTGCAAAGCTTTAAATACTAGGAGTCCTTTATGAAAGTTCAGAACCTTATTCAGACTAAGCATGTATACAGAAGGACATAAAAAGGAAATAAATCTGAACAATTTTAGTTATATTTAGGCAGCATAAAATGTGTATCTCTGTACAGGAAAGGATGTTTCACTTCCTTTTTCCAATGGAAAGAGTGAACACAGGAGCATCTTTTTATGAATACTCAGAAAAACCTAGAGAATGTGGAGTTGCATCCTATTACATTTGCTGATATTGCCCTATTTCTGGGCAGTGTGTAACTAGATCTGTACAATGATGCATATTATCTTTTGAGAGAATCATTATAGTTGCTTCAACTTTACTCAGTTAATTTTGTAGACAATCTGTGAAGGTTTGAAATGAAATAGTATCTTCTTTTAACACCATTTGTTTGAGCCATTCTCAGACTTCTCTTACGGACTAAGAATGTTTTTGCACTTGCATAATGGGCCAAGGATTCAGAATCAAACTCTTCATGTTACCCAGAAATTTTCAGAGGTTAACTTGAGATCAGGTGATATATCTATACTGTTATGTGTTCAAAGCCCTGCTCTTGCTTTTGCACAAAGGAAAAACATTGGCTGCATTTCAAAGTTGAAAGCATATCTTAGTATTTCATTTTTTTTTTCTTTTTCCTACTTTTCTTATTCATCATTTTGACGTATATATGCTAATTTGATTAATGTGCTTACTACAAATCAACACATCATCGAAAGCTGTGTTTTCATCTGGCTTGATGGATAATACTAGAAACTGCTTCTGTGAAATTCCATTGGAAATCTCAATATTGGGCTGCTACCTATGTTCTCATTCTCACTCTATCTTTTCAGTTCTGAAAGACTGGGAAATATAGTAAATACAATGCATGCTATCTTATTCCCAAGTCAATTCCCTGCTTCTTGTTGTTGTTGTTGTTAACCTAATACAAAGTAATCTAGCCTCAAAAAAAAAAAAAAAAGGTGGAAAATTTGCTTTTGCTTTTTTTCATTTGTAGGGATTGCTACTTTTTTTTTTTTTTTAAGTATCGTTTTATTATTGTATTTATCTCTGTGAAATAATCTTGCCTCTAACTTTTTTTCTTAATGGTATTATTTTTATAAGCAGAGCTATTTGAAATCTGTTGTTAGATTCCATGTTTGCAGAGAAATTCTAAGAAGAAAAGAGCACATCCCAAAGAAGATATCTCTGTTTAACTAGAGTTAGGGCTAGTTACCCCAGTGATTAGATTAGCCAATCATGCATACTTCTTTCTACAGCCTGAACTTCTGCATGATTTTCAGCTGCTTTAGTTCAACAGTTAAATAATATTTGTAGACTTTCTGATCCAAAACTACAGTTTTTTTCTAAGAAATACATTATAACAACACCTTAGCCAAAGTAGCTGAGCCAAGGACTGATCTGAAACAGACTGAATTCAGAGGAGTAGTGAAGTGGGCAATTTTTCCCCTTGCTCAGTTTCTACATCTGTGGACAGATTCCAAGATCTGATACTCCAGGCAGTATCACCTCTTCCAGAATTTGCATAAACTGAGAAGATTCAATCATGAATTATACATTTGATCCAGGTTTTGCTCTAGAGAAAACCAGAACCCCAAAAAGGAACACTTCCAGAGAAAGTTGGATTCCACATAATACATGGTTTCTGCCCTGTCTACACATCCATTCATATAATCATATAATCATATAATCATACAATATCCCAGGTTGGAAGTGGCACACAGGGACCATTGAGTCCAACTTCTGCCCACCCAGAGTTTAAACCATATTTCTGAGAGAATTCTCCAAATGCTTATTGAACTGCAGTAGGCATGAGGACGTACCCCTGACCTAGGGAGACTGTTCCATGCCTGACCACTCTCTGGTGCAGAACACTTGTGTAACCCCAACTAACACTCCCCTGACACAGCTCCATGCCCTTCCCTCCAGCCCTGTTGCTGTCACAGAGAGCAGAGCTCAGCACTGTCCCTCTGCTCCCGGTGAGGAAGTATAAGCCACTACAGAGCCTCCTCTCAGACTCCTCTTCTCTGGGCTGAACAAACCAAGGGACTTCAGCCACACTTCATACACCTTACTCTCTAGATCCTTCAACATCTTCGCAGCCCTCCTTTCAATGTTAATAATTTTATGTCTTTCTTGTATAGTGGTGCCCAAACCTGCACACAGTGCTTGAGTTGAGGTCACTGCATCACAGAGCACTGACAATCCATTTTCTCTTGGACACAGGAGCATAACTAGTCTGGGATCTCTTTACTGTAGCTTCCTCAGAAATGTGGTGTTTTAATATCTCTGAGGGTCTGTACTGAAATATGCAAAAATAACTATAGAGGGAATCCGGTTTCCATGTGGTGGGGCTACTGGTACAGTTAGAATAAACATGAGAATCTAAATAAGTCCATGGTTTAGAATGAGAGTGACCCTATATTATCAGAAAAGAACATCCACTTCTCTGTTACAGCCTTTGGCTGTCTAGGATTATTCTTTTGTTTTGCTGCTAGTCACTACTTAATGTTGTTTAACCTACTTCTTATTGATGTAAACTATGGTAATATGTACCATATCCCTGTATTTAACTTTTTATTATTTTTTACTAATGAATGGCATTTCCAAATTTGCATTTATAGACAGTATGGAATAGAATGAAAAAACTTTAAATGAGACAATAGTTACTTCTAAGTAGCAGGAGTAATGTACCACTAATGATGGTAATTAAAGAAAATGATCTCAGCACCATAAGATCAAATAATATACTGTTAGATCTCTTTGTTTAGAGCTAAATCAGTTGTATTGTGAAAAGCTTATTTGTTTATACCATTGATGTATAAGGTAAGGAGAAGTAGGACACCGATTAAAAAAAAATTAGATTAACTATATGCATAGCTTGTCTGAAAGATCAATTTAAAATTCGTAAGTTATTCATTTTCTCCACCTTCTCTTGGGAAAGTGGAAAGACTATGGTGGCATCCGGAAGAGTCCTATAAAACTTATGTTGCTTTGTTTTCAGAATAGAGTGTGGAATTTTTATCTGCCAGACTATGATAAATTAAAATTTTATCAACAAAGTAACAGTTTAAGGAAGTGTGCCTCATGTACCTCAAATTGGCTTAGATTTACTGAATCCTAGACAACTAGGGAGTTCAGTTCATGTTAGCAGTGCATATACCTATGCAGTATCTCAGACAAACTGTACTGCCAGTGTGTTAACTAACTCTGAATTTCATGTTACTGCAGCTCTCATTAGCCTCCGATATCATCAGACTAGTCTCCTTGCCCATGTAATCTTTAAAGCTCCTAGAGCTTTAGTTTAACAAAATGGACTTCTAGAACCAGCCTTAGCATTGATTTTATGGAGCATATTTACTCACTATTTCAACAATGAGCAATTGGCCAAATGGAATCAGATAGCTATTGCTTAGCTTAGACATTAGAACAGAAAACAATTATAAATTATTAAGTATATCTTGGTTAATCTCATGCTCTACTGGTACACTTAAGTGTAGGTGTAAAATAAACAAATGTCCCTTGAGAGTCTTTAGTGTGGCAATACACTTTTTAGTTTAAATCAGCATACTCTGCAAACAACACCGACACTGACCACACTGGATTTTAAATTATGTCAATTACTCTGCAGTGCCTCAATCCATGAAAATATTTGCAGGCTTCTCTTAGGCTTTCAGTGTCTCTGAGAAGTCAAGTCCAGCAAATATACAGCAAGGCCTTATGTTTATCTTTCATATAACATGTTGAAAATGTCAAAGCCATTTTGAGCACAGCCAGAATACATTCTTAATTACAATTACAATCTGCAACCTCGAACTATAAAGTTTGAACCACATTGTAATCTCTTTCCAAAGAATATAACTGAGTTATTGCCTCTAGAAGCTTATACCTGGGCCAAGTAGAGGGTGGCTCTTCTGGAGTTTTCAAGCTTCTGAGGATTAATTTTGCCCAGTAATAAACTAAGCAGGAATGACTTAAGAGACTGGGAGATGACTAGGAGAACCACAAAGATGATCAAGGGACTGGAGCACCTCCCCTGTGAAGGCAGGCTGATGGAGCTGAGCTTGTTCAGCCTGGAGAAAAGTTTGTAGGCTGTTTGTAGGCTCCCTTTAGGTACTGAAAGGCTGCAGTGAGGTCACTCTGCAGCCTTTCAGTACCTAAAGGGAGCCTACAAACAGGAGGGGAATCAACTCTTTGAAAGGGTTGATAACAGCAGGACAAGGGGAAATGGTTTCAAGTTGAGGGAGGGAAGATTTAGGTTGGATGTCAGGAGGAAGTTCTTTACTGAGAGAATGGTGAGAAGTTGTGGAAGCTCCTTTCCTGGAGGTGTTCCAGGCCAGATTGGATGGGGCCCTGGGCAGCTTGGTCTAGTATTAAATGGGGAGGTTGGTGGCCCTGCATGTGGCAGGGGAGTTGGAGATTCGTGAGGTCCCTCTTCCAACCCTGGTCATTCTGTGATTCTGTGAATGTTTGCTCCTCATTGGGGTCTGGGCATCAGGAAGGTCACGTGGCTGAGAGGGTCATGCCATGGTGCCAGTGAGCCCAGGCAGAGCCACCAGCTCAGATCTGGCCAGGCCAGGGAAGTTGAGGAATGAAACCCTGCCTTTAATGTTACGCATTTGAGTGAGGGCGGTAGGTCCTGGTCTGGGAGGAAGAGGAATGACTGAAGCGCTGCGCTTCAGAGTTGCACTGTGCTAGGAAGTTGCTCTGTGATCTTATACACAACCAGAGACATATTTTCCTACTTTTTGTCTGTCTGAACATACCTAATGCTTTCCTTTCTGGCTAATGAATTCCGCAGTTCAGTACCCAGTTGGTGTGTGCACCAGCTGTTACAGCCGTGTATCTTCAATATCCTTCTCAGTCCCCTTTGGAAGAAAATGTCCTGTCATGATACGTTACATACAGTTAGATGAGTGAATAATTCTCTGTGAACTGTCTTCATAATTCTGTGCTGTGCTAGCGTTAAATAGGAAGCTAGGTACTGAACTTAGCTTCAATGTAAGGCATGATCTTTCAGATTCGAAGAGTATGTTTTAATTGGCCTTTCATGTTTATTTTTAAACATTCTTGAAGGTACTTAACTCTTCAAGATGCATGTTTTTCATGTGTCATCAAGACAGTTTATTTATCTTCTTCCTCTCTTGATGCAACAGCTGTTGATACCAAGTAACCTTTTACTTTACAAATTCAGTTTCTGGGGAATATATTTACCCCTTTTACTCTCATTAAATGAGAATAAAACTCTTGTATATTTCTCACTGGATACAAATAAGAGAAAGCTGTAGTCTTAAAACAAAATTGATACATAAAACAATCTTCTCTCCACTGATCTTTCCTGCTCTCCCATCTCAAATTGCAAATTAAAAAATTAAATAACCCTGATGCACTTATATAACATTACAACACTTTTAAACTTATGAAAACACAAGCTAAACCACTGTTTTGCTGGACTTTGACGAAAGATAAACTTGGCCTAAGCATTGCCTTTGGGAGTGTTTCTGTTGGGAATTTTTGGGTGGTTATCTGGCTTTGTTTGTTAGGACTTATTAAGTACTGATATTATATTAACTCATCTGAGTTACAGCAGTATTTCATTTGTAACTGGAGATCAACGCAGGAGGTAGAAAATATCTTGTTTCAGAACTGCTACCAGGATGTCAGTAGCGGGTGTCAGCAGGACACTGAGCATCAGCATGAGATTCAAATCATGCTCTTGCAAAGCAGGGCTGATACATTACAGGATTGTTGAATCCTCACTTGTGCAAGAATCGGGTGTGTTTCAGTGCCTGAAATGCTGTTCAGAATACCCTGCTCTGGTTTAAAAGCAGAAATGTGAAAAGAAATTAGTCTTTACAAACTTGTATGATACTCCTGCAGAACTGAACAGAAAGTACAAAACAGTCTAATATTTTCCTGAATCATGTACACTATGGTCAATATACTGAATTAACTTCATAATTTCTGCTGACAGCTGTTTACACTGGTTCTAATAATAAGCACTTTTTTAAAAAGTCAGCGCAGATCTTGTAGTTGATATGACTACCTACCTCTCTTTCGTTTGTGTTCATTAATTTTATCTTACTATCATGTATTTCATTTAGTTTTTTTTGTTTGTTTGTTTGTTTTTAACGTAGAAATAAAACATGAAGAGAAGTAAAATAACATTCCTATCAACAATCACAAGTGTCCTACATTTTTATAAACCCTTACCTTTCCTTGAATGGCAAATTAATTTCTCCTTCTTCCTGTAAAATTTAGGATATGATTAGATTAGAGTGAATGTATGCAATAAAGATACTAATCCATGGTAGATTTTTCAAATGATGCTTATGGTTATAACAAAAGCTTACTGTACTGGCACTGGACCAGCATTGCTTTATATGGACAAAGGGAAAGACAAAACTTCACTCATTACATTATAAGCTGTTCATAGTAAGAAAGGTTTAGAATTGCCTAATCTCAGGATTTACCAAGTGATATCTAATGTATTCCAGATGCTGCAGTTAATCTTCCCAAAGACATTAAATTTTTCCATATTCTCCAAATCCATCTATCCCTTCAGTTTCAGAGGAACTATTGTGGGTCTTCGAATATATTTTCTGTTTTGTATTTTTGAAGGTAAATTGTTTATGGATTATTCAAAGTTAATTCTGTTCATTGATCAGTCCCTGGGGGGAAAAACTACGCAATTATTAGGACTAAATTATTGTCAGACCAACTATTTTATAATCAATGAAAAGTTTTAAAGGCTATAACACAAAAACAATGTTACATTTGAAGTTATTGCATCAAATACAATAAATCCAATATATGCATATAAAATATTTATTTTCTCTGAATGATTACCGTTCAGTTAAATTGCTACTTTTGACTTTAATTTGGACGCTATTGATAATCATTTGGCAAGAGCATGACCATGGGTATGTCTACTTAACCAGCTCTCTGTTGCAGACCACTGGCTATTGCAAACTGTTATTTTGGATGCTATGCTTTCTTCAGAGAGCCTAAACTCTGAATATAGACAGTGTGCAGAAACAGGCCATCATGCTGGACAGGAGGCCACTTAGAGTAGTCCCAATCTATGGCATACCTTTCATGCAGAGTGAAACACCATCTCACAGTCATGAATTTTCTGCAGTAGTCAGTCTTTATCTCAGCCTTTGGCACGCACTGTAGTTGGAGGAAAAAAAAAACTATATTTTGTTTGTTGGATCAGTGTTTGAGGAAAACAAATTGCCTGAAGGGAACCTATTCCTCCTTTTCCAGAAGTGTCCCAATAGTGGGAGTGAAACACTATATTTAGGGCTCCCCCAACTGTGCTGCCAACAGTGCCTGCCTTTTACTGAAACTCCAAAGTTCAGCTGCGCCTACAGAACTAGAGAATTACAGCCTTCAGAGAGTAGAGCTCCCCTCTTTTCTGAAGACTGTAATTATTTTCTTGTGAATGTGAGGATTTGAATCTTGGTACCATCACTGTTTTAATCTGCAGCCATTTTTGAGATGCCTCTGAAATCATGATCTCAGAGTCGGGTATCAGAGAAAGCCAAAGAGTAGTTTGCATGATACTATCTCTCTTACCTTGTTTTGGATTGTGTTTTGTTATTGTTTTGTTGCTGTTTTTTCCTGCTTTAAAGCAGAATTTTGAATGAAATAATTCTCTAAGTTTGCTCAAATCTTACTGAATTATTTCTAAAGGTAGAAATAGATTTCCCTTGCTCAGGGCATACCGCTGAGTACAGATGTATGCTGACAGGCTACCATTTAGTTTTTATGCTCCAGAAAGAGCGAGGCATCTTCTGTTCCTGTAAGGCCTCATGTGCTGGGATTAAATGAACAAATGAAACTCTGGGATGAATGCAGACTTAGTCTTTCATACAGGGCTCTTAGCATTACTGCTGTGTAAGTTCCAGAGAAGAAAATCAGTTTACACTTGAATGTAGAGTAGAAGTAATGGTACCTACATAGCGTGTGACTGTACACTTGATTTGATGTATTTACATGTTTCTGGGAAAGTGTTTAATTCTTCAGTCTCTTGGGTTTAGTTTGGAGCCTGACTTTTGTATATACAAAATCTGTGGGAAAATTTAAATTGTCTTCATTTTTCTATTTAAAGGAAGACTTAGAGCCAAAATACTATTTCATCACCACTTTTTATTGGTTGATAAATATCTTCTGAACTTATAACACTGCATATTATAAGATTATTAATACAAAATAGTAGATATTATAAAAAAAATTCTACAGGAGGGACTGAATATTGGATGCATTTCAGAGAAGACACCCTGGAAGAATTTTTCCCTTCCAAAGAAGTGATGCAGAACAACATTTTGCCTTTCAAAACTTGATCTTGTGTGCAGTTGCTTTATTCTCACAAGAGTGTGCATGCGTATATAGGTAAGTAGGATTTTCATTAGTACATTTTGTGTCACTGGTTAGCAAGGGTTTTGACATTAACTTTAGTGTTCAATGAGCAGTAAAAGCAATAGTACCTGCAGTTGATGAATGTGACTTAGAATTGAGCTAGACTTATCCAAACTGGATTTCTAGTTATATTAAGATTGGCAGAAAGAAGATCAATTTTTTGTGACTTCCCAGCTGTGACAGAAAAAAAATCAACAAAACAACTATTTAATTAATCAATTTACTGTGGTATTTGTGGTATTCTCAATTATTCCTTATACTTAGCAAAGAGATAAGCTCTTCAAAAAGAGTAAATGTTTTCTGCTTATTCCTTGTTACTGATTTTAGAACTGCTATAAGTGGTAATAAAGAGCAACCTTAGAACTGTTTGTGTCTCTGTATGGGTGCCAGAAGAATCTCTATTTTACTGCTGCACCTTAGCACTTGTCACAAGCATTCTACTTGTCTCAACTTATGCAAAATGGCTGATGGTTTAGGTGTGTCATGATGTATCTTATCTATCTTATAAATTTAATTTCACAGGAGAAAATCATGTATTTACTGTAGTTCTGTTCTTGTTATATTTCTACAGATGCTGGCACTCATTTCTGGTAGTTGTATATCCAAAAACTTTATGTCAATTTTGTGAAATACTGATCATTATAACAACTTTTTTTTCCCCCTCTCTACTTTTTCCTGACTTTAAGGTAAAGCAGTTAACATGATCATAAAAATAACTGCTGCCTCACCATTGCTGATTACTGGGGCAGGCTATGAAAGTTATATTAGCTATTTTCTTTCTCAGTGCAACATTGATATTATAATACAAGCCTTTGTCAAAGAAAATAGCTGAGGAAAAATGTTGCAACTCAAATAGGAAGCTGTTCAAAAGGTCTTTCATGCATGATCACGTCCAGGAGCAAAAGCCTTATAGCTCCGCAGGAAAGTGCAGTAGTATGTGTTCTTTTGGCAAAACATAACCTGAGGTTTTGCTGAGTTCATCTACTCTTGATCCAAATGTCTTTCTTACTCTCCAGGAGACACAAATGGGCATAGGTGCAATTTCTTTTGAGATGTCACAATTTCAGTCTTCCAAGAAATCTCTTTGACTCTATTTCCAATACCGGAATTTTTTTTCATTAATCCATATGCAGTGATGGAAGTGTTTCTTATTATTCTCTTTTTATGGACTGCTTTTTCATTATTTTAGCAAATTGAAGAAGTTTGAGGGGAATGGCAAATGAAATTAACAGATTTTGTTTTCACACTTAGTAACTATGTGGGAGATTTGGGAAATTATGCCAATCCTATAATAATAAAAATAATTTGAATTATATTTGCACAAGCTTTAAACATTTACAGAATTTTTTCAAAATAGAACTCTGGAAATTTTAAATTTTTAGACACCATGGCCAAAACCAATTACACTACATTTCTTATGCTTCTAAAGGTAATAGGTATAACACTGTAAGCTTACAGCTTCTTCCTCATTTGTACTTTGAGTCCTATAATAATTGCTATTGTACTAGCACATACCTATTTATACATGGTCTCTGAATTACATCTAAATTAAGATAATCTTTATCAAGCGTGTTCTTTCTTACCACTTCATCTGACAGCTTTAGTACTTAGGCATCTGGTCTCAGCTAGTAAGCTATTACTATATCACTAGTATACCAAAAAATGTCTTTGAGCATTCTTTCAGCTTGTGCCTGTTGAAAGTAGGAGAGGGAAAGGTTTTCTGTACAAGAGAAATGTAGTAAATGCTGTGTGGAGTTACAGGATTAACAGCTGTGTGGGCCTGTAGTTTTGCTATGTAGAAAACATGCTATTGGCATTGCACTATGCAATGGATTGGACCCAGAAGGAAATTTGTGAGAGGTTCTTCCTGAAATCTGTCATATTGCTATTAAAGTAGTATTTCAGTAGGGCAAACCTATGAATTCCCTCTATGAAGATATCTTCTTTGTATAAAATATTCAGCAGCATTAGTGCAAGGGGTATTTAGTGCTTTTATTTCAGCTCGAAGACTGGCAGTTTTTCTTTGTGTGCTGAAGCAAGACAATGCTTTTTGTTTACCATATTTGGTATTCTGTGAGGACTAGATAATCCTCAATTCTAGTAGATAAGCCTAAAAAGGATAAAAGTTGATTCTCTTAAAAATAACTAAATAAATAAATAAATAAATAAATACAAATTTAAAAAGTAGTCATTTTCTTCACCTACTTCTTTTTTTTTCTTTTTTTTTTCTTTTTTTTTTCCTCCTTTTTTTTTCTTTTATGTTGGGGGTGTTGTAAGGGAGTAGAATGTTCTTTTATTTTTATGAATTTTTGTACTGTATTCATCCCCTAGTATGATAGATATTCTCCCTGGCTGATCTTCAGTATGATGTAAAATACCACAAGAACATTTATAAGTTCTGATCAAGGTGAAGCCAATCCATTTATTTGTCATTGCTTTCTTCAAAATGACAGTGGTTTGGGGATTTTCTTTATTTGACAAAATTGAGTTGCAAAATTCTGGAATTATCCTTGTTGCTTAGACTCTGAAGTGCTGACCAATCTGAGTGTTTGCTGCTCTTTAGTATATCACTGCAGTCAGATTAATTAAAACATATAATAAACGTAACATAAGAATAAATTAAGATGTAAAAATAAAACATGAGAAGAGCTCTGTTTACATGAAAAATATACAAGTGTCGCCAAAGATTAATGTCTGTGTTATGCACAAAATATTTGAAACTGTCCAAGTGAAAATGAGCCTGCCTTCTGATACCAGTATGTAAACTGTTAAAATATTCATTAATATGTTTATACATATTAATATGGTTATACATTTTACACATACATAGTTTACATGCATTCATGTATTCTCTGTATTTGCTCAAGAAATGGGCATATGTCCTTTGGAATTATTTTTCAAAATAGAAAGATAGCATTAAATATAACTTTGCTTATGAGAGTTGTTCTAGGTTAGCTATTTTATAAATCTAAATTCAGATCTTCAGCATAACTGAATTCATACAAGAAACCAAGCAGAACAAAATTGTCATGGTTCACCCAAACAAGGAAAAATGTGCTTGACAGAAATAAAAAAGCTATTACCATTTTGCTGCGTGCTTTCCATAGAGCACAGTGGTGTATCAAGCAGAAGAAAGTGGCCATTAATAGAGAAGCAAACCACTGTTTGGTGCTGTGCATGATAATTTTGTGTAAAATGCAGAAGATAAAAATTCAAATGTGTCTGAAAGGGAATACTCTGGCTGAGTTTAGATACATCCATTTCAGCTAAAATCTGCTTTGCATTATCACACAAACACACCCATCTAGGTGCATATTACAGTGAATTTCCATTGATATTTTAGCTGTAATAACACCTTAAAGTGTATTTTATTGCATATATATTTGTGGGATAACAACATAGACTAAATGCCTTAGTTTAATTCAGAGCTTTCTGCTAAATGCTATACAGGAATGTAATAAGTACAGTGTTAATGACTGCAGAGTTCTACCTGAATAAATATTTTCAGTAAAGCTGAATAGAATTCAGGTACAAGCAGTAAAGCTTGTTCAGTTGTATCTGATAGAACCATGAATCACTCATCCTGTGGAAAAAAAAAAAAATAATGTCCTCTGTAGGAAGCATCATTTCATAAGCAAAAACAGATTGTAGAAAACTGCTCTGGCAGAAATGTAAGCTCTTAAATAGCCATTGCATCATCCAGGAAATTCACATAGGCAATCCATGCCAAAGAGAATAATGTAGTCTGTTAATCAAATGGCTTCTATGTTAGAGACCTGGTTCTCACATGCTCTGGCAAAGATACAAGTCAATAGTAAGTTACAAAATGTAGCATGCAGCTTTCTTAAATGATTGCTTTTTCTCTAATGTTCCTCCATCAGGTGATAGCTTCTACATTCACTTCATTTTCCACTTGGTAGTTTTCCCTCAGCTGTGTAGTCTGGGAAATGCAAAATACATTGTGAATACTTAAAGTGCTCACAACAGGCCTTGTATTTCATTCCAAAGTCCTCAGTGCCTTTAATACTTGGACTTCTCTCTATCACTTTCTGCAAGAATAAGTTGAAAAGTGAAGTTTTCTTTAAACTGAGAGCTGTTTGTGATACAAAGAAGAATGCATAGCTGAAGCTGAAGTTGTTAGCTTACTGCTCCTGAATATGACAGTGGCTGTATTTTAAATGTCTGATGGTCTTGGTAACAACTGCTGGCAGACTTTGGCATCATTCCAGAAGTTTTCTTTACACAAATATTCTTAGATACTTGCTTTTTAAAAATATGTCCTCACTTTCCCCAGTTATAAAGATATGTCATATTCAGCTGTTGTAAAGATTTTCAAAGATACCAAACTTTCCCTTCACTTATCTGTGTTACAGCATAGGCAAAAATCTCTGATAAATGCAGACTAAGATAGGCTGCTAAGATAGATGTTAGTTTAATATTTTAACATTAATTTAGTATTACGAGTTCACATTGCTTAATGCCATTTGTGACAATATGATTGTGTTTGTTGAGTAAAACTGAGGAGACGTATGGCCAAATTCACATCAAGTCATGAACATTAATAGTTAAGGGAATGCATTGCATGTTGTAAGAATAAATGATTTCACGTATGAAGAGCACTGCTCATTGTCATTTTTAGAACTCTCAGTTACATGACTGATGCTTTTCTGTTTATTTGACAGAAGGACTTATACTGTTAAACAGTGATATTGGAGAGAAGATCTTTCTGCATGGCATTTTTTTTTTGAGAAAGTAAAAAGAAACAATCATGTTTGTTATGCTTTATTTCCTCATTAGACGTATGCCAATTAAATTGCATTACTAATAATATGTTTTAAAAACAAAACATAAATGCAATTCCTTTACCACCCTATCCTGCCTTTGTCCTTCAGAAATTGAAGAAGATACCTGCAGTCAGGACCAAATCACCTGAATGATAGTTGAGTTCAAGCTTTCTGTTCCAAAAGCAGCACCCAACTTTCACACTGATGCATATGCTCATGCAATATACTGGTCAGAGGATGCAAATTCTAATCATCGTTTTTCCCTCTCTCACTAGAATGATTTATTTAATGATTTATGATTTAATATGATTTAATTTTTAATATTAACTAAGAATGGAAACTATGATAAAGAGGCTTAAAACCTCTTTATCGTATTATCTATGAATTATAATATTACCAGAAAAAATTATGGCCTTAGTAATTCTTGCAAGAATCTGATCCTTTTCAGCAAAAGAAACCGTAGTTGTGTACATAGCTTGCTCACCCAATCCATCAGAACCTCTGCATGTTTCTGTATCTGAGCCAAGATTTCAAAGGGAAGGAACAGTGGGGCCAGGATGACAAAATAAGTTCCTATCTCTGTAGCTTGATAGAATATGTCTAAAAGGTGTCTTCTAGATTGTAAAATATTACTGAAATAAATAGAAAATAAAATTGCTTAAACTTCTGCTTTGGAGGGACGCGGTGTTGTGCCTCAAAATCGAGGTATTTTAGCTCCCTTCATTTGCCCTTATATTTGTAATGAAGCCTGAGGGCATAGAGTTTTACAGAAAGTACTGGATGTATACCTGACCTGCACTATTATACAGGTCAGAGCTTCCTGCACCCCATCTCAATTCAGTGGTGCTGAACTCAGCTCTCAGTGGATACTAAGACAAATGCTGTTTGTTTTTTCATACCTCTCTGAAGTATGTCTCACTGATTAATTCTCACAGCTTAGTATTCCTGCTAATTCGATGATAATTTAATAATTGATTTCTAGCTGTTTGC
Organism: Tetrao urogallus; assembly: GCF_951394365.1. Classification (NCBI taxonomy): domain Eukaryota; kingdom Metazoa; phylum Chordata; class Aves; order Galliformes; family Phasianidae; genus Tetrao; species Tetrao urogallus. The sequence goes on along the minus strand of NC_136814.1, from coordinate 35,834,605 downwards.
TAATTAAATAAATGAATCATATATGTACACTTTTAATTTTATCTGATTTCAAAGAGTGTGATCAGAGCCATTTCAAACAGAGCAGGAAGGAATGATTGCAGTGTACATGCATAATGTTGAAAACCGTGTATAAATGCTCCTCAGATTTTTTAAATGCTGTAGATTTATCTACTTGAGCTGAAAGTGCTGCCAGTAACTGATCAGAGCTGCTCTTATTTAATCTAATCTAATGAAAATTCTACCTGAATAGCTAAAAGGAAAGGACTGGGATTTCTCAGATCTAAATTGCATTCTAGGCTTTTTTCCTGAGCAGCCTTGGCCAAATCTCCAAGTGTATCAAGCATGTGCAGCCTGTGGTGACATAAATTAGAGGTGGGCTATCCAAAATCTGTCAGCATCTACTAATGCTTACATTTCTGCATCTGTATTTCTTCTTCATTCTCAGTTTATGTTGTAAGTGTAAATCATTTGAGTTTTAGTCAAACATTATCCACTGTGAGAGCAATAAGCAGAAGCTAGATGAATTTTTGCATTGTCCACATGCTATTGAATTTTAACTCTGCTTATATGGGATCTAAACTGCACCTAAATCTTATGTATCTAATTCCTGGTGCAGTTATAGGAAATCTTTGATTAACCATCACAATTCTCCATGCTTTTTGAACTCTCTTAAACTTCCCTATCATTAAGATTCTCCTCCTGGACTTTTGGAAATAAAAGAGATAAAAGACATATAAAATATTTTAATTCCTTTCTCCGTATAGGACGTAAAGCTGATTTTGAATGCAATTGAGAACATAACCTCTTTAAATGGATTTGAAAGTGGAAGAAAATTCTTCTTAGTGTAGAGAAATGTGGGCTTTGCCTTTCCAGTGTGGACACAGATATGAACAGCAGTGATGAAGCAGAGAGTTCTGCATGTAAGGAGATGTGAGCTGTTGAAAGTGCAGAGCCACAGCTGGGAGGTCACATTGTTATCTGTTATTGTGACCTGCAGAGAGATGGAATGCATCTGCTGTAAGAGAAATAAATGCGTAAGGAGATTCACTTTCCACTTCTAAATCGGCCTGGCAGCTGGCTAGACACAAGTATAGCCTAGGTAGCAACTTCCACACAACTGAGAAGCTGCAGGTTCATTTCTCAGATGTAAAATTGGCCTGAAGTACATTAATCGCCTTTGCTACACACCCAGCATCTTTCCTCACCCTGACTGCATAGTCCCTAAGTGGGTTCCCTTTTTTTTACCAGCCAGGAACTGTTGTGAAGTGTTGGTAAGAAATGTTTTGTTTGGAACTGGAGTGTACTAAAGTGCTCGAGTGCTAAGCTAAAGCAATAGCTGGTTAAGTGCTTTGCTGAGCCACATCCCACAAATTGCAGCTATGCATCATAGGCCTGTTAGTTTTTAAAATGCTCTTTGCTGTTTGCTATAGCTCCTATTAACTCAGATTTTGAGTTGTTGATCAGGTTTTACATCTTTCATTCCCTGATCCCACTCCTGCCCTGGCATCATGCTGGCCTGCAGCCAGGAACTCATGTAGGACAGGAGTCAGGGTTAGCGATCATCTTAGATTTGCAGCAGCTTTTATGTTGTGGGGATGTTTCAGGGGTGAGTAATGACATGAAAATATAGGCTGTAAGAGGTCAGAGGAACAGGAGGGCAACTAGTGAATTATCCCACAAAATTGCCAGGGGAAGTTGCAGCCCTGCCTGTAACTAAAGCACTATAAAGTGCCTGAGTTGCTCCTGCCTAGGTCTGTTCAAATGTCTAACTCCAGCAAATTTTCAGAAAATACATCTAAACAATGGCTCAACAAGCAGAGAACAGAGAGATGAAGAATAGGAAGAGATTTTCCAAATTTACTGGTTCTACATTGTTGTGATGAGTTTCTCTGTGCCAGTTTGATGATGCAGAGCAGCCATAAAGCTGATTTAACAACATGGTTTTGCTGGATTTACTGCTTTGCCATAAGCAGTGTAAAACAACTGGAGCTTTCTGAGGAATCAGGCTTGTTTATTTAATTTTGCTTTGTGCACTTCAACTTTACTCTCTGTATTTTATAGCAACATTATTAATGATTAAAACTTGAGATGCATTCATCTTTGTTTATAGCAGAAGCTGAAATAATTTGGAGAAAAAATGTTTCCCTCTAATCTTCTTCAACTTTTTCAATTAAAATACATTTGAATTTTAAACCTCCTGGGACTCATGCTTCATTATATTTTCTCAGCATTGTGTGTGTGTCATCTCCTGAGAACTGATTTCCCCAGGGATAAGAGTCACTTTACATATTGTTTAAATATGAGACAATAAAGAACAACTGCATTCAACAAACAGTAAGGAAAAACACACAGTAGAAGTAAAGTCATAACTGTGGGTGGTTATAATTACTGTGTATTGTCCTCTTATATCTCTGCTTTGCCTCAGCTATCCTCCTACATACTTTTCAGTGCATACATTGTACTTAACTGTAACTTATATACATACTGGACCAGTTCTTCAGCAAACAGTCTCTGATGCTGATTGAGAAACTGGAAATTAATTCTGTTTGTTTTGAGTCCTGACAAAGACTTTGGACTATTTCAAGTTGAGCTCAAAGATGATTTTAGCAATTTAAACTGTGGAAAGGAAATCTCAGTACGTTAAAACCTTATCTTGAGTTCAAAGTATTCGGCATTTTCACTTTTATTGCATTTATTCCTCCACTTTTTATAGTGACATGTAAGTGACATATAGCTAAATCTGGACACTCTTTTTTTAAAAAAAAAAAATTGCATCTGATTAGAACTGTGTTATGGGGTAGCTGTATAAGCTAGAAATTCAAAAGTGGGTCCTATGCTTTTATGTTCAGATGGAACAAAAGTCCACAATGCAGGAATGATGGATGTGCAGCGTTCACAGGGAAAACAGAGCAGAAGTTTCATACATCAAAAAAGCCGTATATTCTCCATCAGAAATCAAATCATACTGATTTTTTTCAAAACTAATAAATAAAGTTATACACTGATTATTTACTCATGGATTTGAAAAATTTGTTTTTAAGTGAAATACAGCTTATTCACAATGACAATATATTGAACTTAAGTAGAAAATTTGATTTCAGGACTTTCGATATCTGTGGTTGTCTACTTAGTTATTAAGAGAAATTCTAATGGGAAATAAGCTCATTATTACATTCTGACAGTGAAAACAATAATTCTGTTCCTTCATTAAGCAGGTACCAATAAGTTCTATTTCCCATCTGAAATATTTTTCCTAAGTCATATTATTACAATTATCTACAATAAATATCCTGATTTCTTTTGAAATTGCAAGTGGGTATACTAATCTGGAGAAAATTCTTATTACCCCTCCCTTTTTATTATGCTGATTAGAATGTAATTAAATTTGATTTTAAGGAATGTGTAATTTTGATCCATTAGAGAAAATGCACCATCTGTGAATTTAGCAGAATTTGAACAGCTTTTAGAATGTGTCTACGTGTAGCTTTCACACAGTTCCATATTAATTTCTGCATTTTATAGTAGTGTTTTGATATATACTCATGGGCATAAAAAGATCGCTTTGTTGTCACATGAAAGGAAAGTTCAGCACAGTTTACCTTACTTTACAAACAGGTTTCTTGAAGTAAGGAGGTCTTTTGGATATCCAGGATGGTTTTTGCCATTTATTTATTTGAAGCCAGAGTGTCAGCTTTTATTATGCTTTTCAACTTTTCTCCCTGCTGACCCTGCCATGCATCTGGATCCCCAGCATGAGCCTCTGTGTGCATCCTGGGAGCAACTGGGCCTTGCTCCATGCTCTGACCCAGCAGGGCCACAACATGTGCCCACACTGAAATGGGATAAAGTTGCCCTGGTATTTCCCTTTTCTGTGTGAAGGAAAGCTGCAGTCTAATCCAACCTCCTTACACATGCAGGAGGGATTTCTGATCTGCTAAGACAATATGGAGCACACTGATTGTCACTGGGCAAAGGAACAGCAGCTTGTTTGTTGCTTATATTTTCATTTTATTTATTTTCACTTTTAGTTTGCTGGGAGCTTGCTCCAAAATCTGGTGAATCTCCTTGGAGGCTTCAGAGGCTTTGGCTGCAGTTAAATAGGCAGTATCTTATTGTCAGTTCCAGAAGAGTGAGTGCCAAAATACACCTTTCAGAAGAATAACTTTGGGATTTGGAAAGTTGCCTGCTTTCTCATGTATGACCCTTTAAACTTCCTCTGTATCATGAATTATTTACACTTGCTTAGGTAAATTTGAACAAATTTGGTTCCTTTTTTCTTTGATGTTTATTACAGGGCTTACAATGTAAAATGTAAGAGACTTTGGGAGTTACTTCATTTTTTTTCTTTTTTTTGGAAGCACAGCAAAAGTAGACTTAAGGTCCTGAAAGCATCGAAGTAGTACCAAATGTATTGTGCAGCTCCATGCATTACGTAGAGTTGAAAGAAACTTATAAAATGAATATGTGCTGTGAAAACGTGCTTCCTTTAAAAAGAAAAAAAGTCCTTGAAAATAGTACAGAGGAGCTTGAATCTAAGAACAATCTTGGAACATAGCTATAATTGCTTATGAATATTCTGATTATAAAGAAGGCAGCGGTAAATCATCTTGTCTTCATAGAGAAAGAAGAGTATAGTGGGATGAAGACTGTGGGTGGGTAATCAGGACTGTAAAAGTTGAAATACTCCATTTTGCCATTGACATTCTGTCTGACTTTCAGCAGTCATTGTTATTTTTCTTGCTTCAGTTCTTTCAAATATCTTGATAATAGAAATAATCAGCTTAGAGGTATATTGAATAGTTGCAAAATGCTTTTAAACTCTTAGCACGAAATATGCAAAGATAAAACAAAATTAATTTATTAATTTACTAATTAGTAATTTTCTTCATTTACTTGTGCTTTTCTAAATTGAAATGACAATTATTTTTCAATGGTTTCTTGATGAAAATTACTAAAAATAAAAACTTTTGAATGATCTTATGCAGATGCAGACACAAAGGAAAGTAATTCAACTTTTTCTTTAATTTGTTAAGTTTTGTAGTTTTCCTTTTGTTCTATACTGATTTTGACTACTATTAAGGTAAGAATAAGAGTAGAATTTACTAATTCCCATTAATAGACTGCTCAATAACATCTAAAGTAGTACAGCAGAAAAGTTCTAGACTTTCAGTAAATTATTGCTAAGGAGCTGAATTCTGTGTAACCAGAGGAGTCTAGAAAAGAGTTTTCAGTCTTTGGCAATTGCCTGTTTGTTTTCTCCCGTGATTGGATGTATCTTACATTTGATTTTTGCACTTCTGAAAAATGTGTGTAATGATTCAAATGGAAGTGTAGAGACCTTAGTATTGAGAAGATAATAAAAAGCCCATACAAATACGTAATATACACAGTGTACATGTTAGAAGTACACAGAAGCCTAGTGAAGCTTGAAATGCAAGTGGAAAGAATGCGTCTTCTTTTTTTTTTTCCCTCTTTCTTTTTAATATTTCATTGTTTACATTAGTGTCATGATAGTCACCAGTTCAGGCAACTGCCACACAAATTCATTCAGGAGCTTCCAGTGCTGAAACTCTTCTGTGGTGAAATACTGAGTTTGTTTGGTATAAGAACAGTGCAGGGTGGAATTTGTTCCCCTTAATCTTTGCTGATTCACTTAGCCTGAGAGGACAACATTCCTTATGTTTTGTTTTCTAATGACATTATCCTTTGTGATTAGCTGGTTGGTGTTTTGTGCAGTCTATCTTGCAGTCTATCTTGTCTTACCTGCTTACTGCTGCCTGAATTTCACTGTCAAATGAATTAATTTTAGCAATTGATGTGTGACTTTATCTCATGTTTTATCAAACAGCCTACAAAAACCTGATGAGGTAATTGCAGGTGAAGCAGTGCATGTAATCACTGAAGATGCTGGTTAATTTTTAAAAGTGCTCAAACAGTGGTTTAGTCCTTTAAAGTAATAAAATAGAACAAGATCCATAATATACTTCTTACAGTGAGGTAATTTTTTAAACATCCTCCAAAATATGTATGACATTTTGCGAAAGGAGTATGTCTTCATATGGAGTGTTATAGATAATAGCAGTTATGGTAAACCATACAGTAACATTTACAGCTCCATAAAGTAAAGTACTCCAGACACTTTAGCCTGGGAGAGGAAAAAAAATCATTAATAATGTAGGAGTTCCCTTAACATATGGAAGTAAATTAGATTATGAGAGTGAAATAGATGTCAATTAACCATATTTACCATCCATTTTTAGATGGATTGTTACTGACTTTCACTGAAGCAGTAATAAAACATGTAAATAGTGAGATAGATTCCAAGCCTTTTTATTGTGTGTTTCTTCGGTAACATGTTTCAGCTGACATCTACTGCTTTCCCTTGTACCCAAGCTGCACCACAGTTTGTAATTTAGCTTTACAGCATAAATCTTATGGTGTTTATGTGAAAGTGGAATTTATGTCTTTGAACTTCTGTCAGGAAGAGAAGGAGACGCATCCTCAGCACTTTACCCAAGTACAGGCAGTGCCCACGAGGCCAGCAATTACATCTGAGACACAGAAATAAAATGCCAGAGCACACAGCTTTCAGTGTCAGCACCTTAGCTGACACCACGGTGACAGAAGAAGTCAGTAACAATGCACAAACCTGTATGGCAGGCCCTGTGAGGTGATGGCCATCAGATTTAACTCTCTAGTGCTATATTGCAATGGGTGTAGTAGCCTTAATTAACCACTACCACACAAAACACATGGACTTAAACACCAAATTTTCAAATTATACAAATTCTAAAAATTCTAAAATTCTAAATCTTTATCATATAATGAATACAACTTCATGAAGCGTAATGTAAGGAATCTCTTTTGAATTCCTTTGCTGTTCACTGTTTTCTAATGAAATAATGAAAGTATTTGTATATTTATACTATATCAGTGATTAAAATTTAACATATTTAAGGAAGAAGCTTCAGATTTTCCTTTCAAAATACAGTACACGACTTTTAAGTGCTATGTCACAATGGGATTCTGTTTAATACATCTTCAGTAATTGCTGTCAAAAGATAGAATATTTAATATCAGATGGTCCCAAGAAAGTGTTTTCTTCTGCCTTTTATTCCTACTTCAGTTCCTGCTTTTTTCCTCGCAAGTCTGTACAGTTTACGTCACGGGTAAACACTCTGACTCTTAGCAAGATTATGCTGCTGGACTGTACAACAGTCAAGTATGAGCAGGCTTGTTAATCAGTTTCTGTGTGATGTATGCATACCAAATATGTGCATAGTATACATATACATACAGAATAAGTGTATACACTTATTTTAGTGTTTTACTAAGACAAAATAGTGTTTCCGTTAAAGACCTGAATCCAGAATTAATTGTAGTAAAATATAACTTATCCTTTTGCTTCACAAGTGTACATTCATAGATATTTCACTCTTTTGAAGATATTAAAGTACAATAACCACAGACAAAAATGAATTGAAAAAAGGTAAAAGGACTCCATATTTAACAATCTATTTTTTAAAATGCTTTGAATTATCTCCTGCAAGACAATGCAAATGACGCTGTTTTTAAGGACATTTCTTGGAAACAAGTTCCATGTAAACTTTTTTTAGAGAGATTGAATTAATAACAAAAACAAATTTGGATTTCAGTAGGAAAACAGAAACCATGGGAACAACAAACAGTCATGGTGCCCTAATCACTCTGGGCAAAAAAAAAATGTGCTTCAGGGAGAACTTTCATATTTCATTCGTATTTTATTTTCTTCATTTGATGTGAGGAAAATCAGAGAAATTGATGCAGTCTGTAAATCTGAAATTAAAACCAAATGTGTATAATGAAGTCAGAAAATTTATCAGTTTGAGTAAGTGTGCATCTCTCTAAAAAGGAAATGAATAAACCGAGCACATGACCTTTTTTATACATAGCAGATGCTATGCTGAAATTATTCCCTCCAGTCTGTTTCACAGCTAAATATGTGACCTATTTGTCATTTTTCATATGTCATGAGACATTTTTTTAGCTGTATCAAAACTGTAGATTTCTCCTAGCTTTTCTGGAGTTGAGAGGAGAGGAATTGTTTATCAGGTTATCTAGTGGACACACTGGCAACATTCAGCACGTGTGAAAATGAGAGAAAGTGAACAGCAGAATTTCTGGAAGAGCAACAGGTATCCAGTTTCAGTATAGTTAAGCGAGGAGCTGTTCAAGCAAACCTTCATAACTGAGTTTTCCTGTTACTAGGCAAAACTGTTAGGGAAAGAAGTAAACACCTATCTGTTACATGAGATTGCAGCTGTACAGGAGCCTTATTCATGAATTTACTAGCCTGAATTCACACTCCCAAAGACTAACTCTTTCACAAAAGCAGAACTAATGTTGGCAGGAAATTAGGCACATTTTAAGCACCTCTTGTTCTTTCACTGTGTTTCACTTGTTCTTTCAGGTGTTTTCCTTATGACTGTAACAGATACATACTGTTAACAGATGAAGCCTATTCTTGTGGTCTAGTTTTGCCACTTGCAGCAGACAGCAGAGAGCTGTTTGCCCCACTGCTATAAAGTTCAGCAGCAAAATAGCCACAAGGTATGTGGTGAGTCCCCATCAAAGCCTACCAAAGAGGAATGTTCCTTCCAACAAGTGAATGGTTAGTTAGAAAGTGAATGTCTCCTAGCCAGAGGATAAATGCAAATAGTACATCTTTTCAACCAAATTAAAAAAAAAAAGAGAGAATTATTAAAGAAGGAAGGGGATTCGGTATCATCAGAGCTATAAGATATAAGCACAACATAGGAATTAGGGGAATAGGAGACTATTATGATAGGAAGAATTGGACAGAGAAAAAGGGGCTAGGAAAAAGATTTAGTCTTTTGTTCACAGTGCCTTTCTCTTCTACATGTCTTGGAAAAGCTTGTCCAGGGTCCTTCATTCTGAAGAGGATATTTATTTAGTGGCAGTTCTTCTAGTTCTGCACTGTTGATATAGTGAAGCCAAGCCTCTCTGAATTACTGATTTTGTAGGCAAACATTACAGAAATATAATACTTGTAACTGCTGACATTGGGAACCATTCACATGCAGCCAGCTTGAATCTTTGCTTAAGCCTACACAAACTTTTGCACTGTATGGACACTTGGGTGTGCATCTGTTCAGGACACTCTACTTATGTTCTCTGCATTCCCCCTTTTTGAAAGGTTTCCAAGAAAATGGGAACAGAATGTTCAAAATTTAGGAGCTTACTTTTTAGATATCTGGAGGCTGAAATTCTGCCTTATACTCTGTGCTTATATGGCACATATAAATAATTGAGTGTCTAGAAACAGAAAGCATGTATTTGTGAAAGACATGTCCTTCCTGACTAACCAGATCTTCTTCTATGACAAAATGATCCATTTACATGAGGGTAAGGTTGTGGATGTTGTTCATCTGGATTTTAATAAAGTGTTTGTCACTCTTTCCCATGCTATTCTGGAGAAATTGTCTGTTCATGGCTTACACAGGTGTACAGTTTGCTGGGTATAGAACAGTGTGGATGGAGTCATAGTGAATGGAGTCAGTCCAGTTGGTGAACAGTCACTAGTGGCATTCCTCAAGGATCAGTCTTGGAGTAGGTTTGTTTAATACTTTTATGAGTGATCAGGATAAGGGCATCAAGTGCACACTCTAGTAATTTTTGCAGATGATGCCAAGTTAGGTAGGACTATAGATCAGCTTCAGAGTAGAAAGGCCCTACAACAGGATGCGAATAGGCTGGATCAGCTGAGACCAATCACAGAATCACAGAATGTCCAGGTTGGAAGGGACCGCAAGGATCTCCAACCCCCCTGCCACATTCAGTGCCACCAACCTCCACATTTAATACTAGACCAGGCTGCCCAGGGCCCCATCCAATCTGGCCTGGAACACCTCCAGGAAAGGGGCTTCCACAGTCTCTCTGGGCAGCCTGTTCCAGCACATCACCATTCTCATAGTAAAGAACTTCCTCCTGACATCCAACCTAAATCCCTCAACTTGAAACCATTTCCCCTTGTCCTGCTGTTATCAACCCCTTCAAAGAGTTGACTCCCCTCCTGTTTATAGGCTCCCTTTAGGTACTGAAAGGCTGCAATGAGGTCACCCTACAGCCTTCTTTTCTCCAGGCTGAACAAGCCCAGCTCCCTCAGCCTGTCTTCGTAGGGGAGATGCTCCAGTCCCCTTGATCATCTTTGTGACCTTCCTCTGGACCCTCTCCAACAGCTCCCTGTCTTTCTTGTACTGAGGGCTCCAGACCTGGACACAGTACTCCAGATGGGGCCTCACAAGAACAGAGTAGAGGGGAACAATCACCTCACTGTCCCTGCTGGCCACCCCTCTACTGATGGAGCCCAGGGTACCATTTGCTTTCTGAGCTGCAAGAGCGCATTGCTGGCTCATGTTAAGCTTTTCATCCATCAAGACCCCCAGGTCCTTCTCCGCAGGTCTGCTCGCAAGGACCGCTCCTTCAAGTCTGTAGAGATGCTGGAATTCCTCCAGCCCAAGTGCAAAACCTTGCTGTGTTGAACCTCATTATGTTCACCTGGGCCCACCTTTCAAGCCTGTTGATGTCCCTCTGAATGTCATCCCTTCCTTCCATCGTGTCAACCACACCACTTAGCTTGGTGTCATCAGCAAACATGCTGAGGGTGCACTCTATTCCATCATCAGTGTCATTGATAAAGATGTTAAAGAGCACTGTTCCCAAGGCAGACCCCTGGGGGATGCCGCTCATTACTGGCCTCCACCTGGATATACAGTTATTGGTGACCACCCTCTGTCTGCAGCCTTTTAACCAATTTCTTATCCATCGAGTGGTCCACCCATCAAATCCACATCCCTCCAAGGGATGTAAGGGAGGTAAGGATGTGATGGGGGACCACGTCAAAGGCCTTGCTGAAGTCCAGGTAAATGACATCAGTCTCCTTCCTCTTGTCCACCAATACCATCACTCCATCATAGAAGGCCACCAGATTGGTCAAGCATGACCTTCTCCTGGTGAAGCCGTGCTGGCTGTCTTGAATCACATGCTCATTCCTCATGTGATCAAGCAATTCATCCAGGAGGATCTGTTCCATGATCTTCCAAGTACAGACGTGAGACTCACCGGCCCTTCCTCCAGACATCCAGGACCTCACCTGACAGCCACAACTTTTCAAGTATGATGGAGAGCGGCTCAGCAACCACCTCAACCAGCTCCTTCAGAACCCTGGGATACATGCCATCTGGCCCCATAGACTTGTACGTGTTCAGTCTCAAGAGGCGATCTCAGATTTGCTCTACCCTTACAGTCGTAGGGGGAGAGTGGCTGAAAAGTTGCCCAGCAGGAAAGGAGTTAGGACTGCCAGTAAATACCAGTGTGGCCAAGAAGGCCAATGGCATCCTGGACTTCATCAGAAATGGTGTGGCCAGCAGGACTAGGAAAGTGATTGTCCCCTTGTATGTGGTACTTTTGATTCTGCACCTGAAGTAGTGTGTTCATTTTTGGGCTCCTCACTACTGAACTTGCCCAACTAAGTATGTTGAGCCTCTGTGGAATCGAGGGGAAGGCCAACATGCTGGACATCCTGGTGGGGGTCAGTTGTAGATCACCAAACCAGGATGAAGAGACAAATGAGACATTCTACAAGCAGCTGGCGGAAGCTGTGCACTCGCCGGCCTGTGTTCTCATGGGGGACTTCAACTTCCTTGATATATTCTGGAAATACAATACAGCACAGAACAAGCAGGCTTCTAGAGTGTATAGAAGATAATTTCCTGATGCAGCTGGTAAGAGAGCCTACCAGGGGACAGGCAGTTCTTCAATGTAAACCTGGCTTCCTTCACCTCTCTCTGGAAAAATTTATGAAAGGGTTGCCCTCAAAGAGGGCCTTCATCTGTGTGTCTTCTCTTCATGTTCTTTGGACAAAATGGTCCTGTTTTCACTGCAGGCTTTTTCATTCTGAAATACTGTGATCAGCAAGTTGATTCCAGTCACTTTGGTAAATGTTATTACTTATTCATAGAGCATGATTTATTCATAATTTATTACCTATTATTTGGCCTTCTAAAGCAAGAAGGTTACTTAACAATATGACATTTTACATGTGACTTATTTACAAAAGCTGGTATGTAAAAAATAGAATACAAGTTCCTACTAAGTTTATTAACTTTGTGTCTGACAAAAAAGAAAAAAAAAATCTGGCTTACAGGCTCCTTGTTTTATAGGTGTTGAGTTGACAACAGTTGCTATCATTTCCTTGGAAGCCTTGAACTATTTACTCTGCTTCTGGCTCCACAATTTTTTAGTTTCCCAAAGCTCCAAAAGATTTAGTATTCCCTCATCTCTCTGCCCTTTACTTTAGTTGTTATGTGCTGAACAGAGCCTAGGAGCAGTTCCCACGTGGCAGTTGGGCTGGTATTTATGATTTGCTTGGGTGCTCCTAAGTAACTTCCTTTCTTTACTTTTTGTGTCTGAAAACCTGTTAGATTTGATTCCATAGCAATTTGCTTTCATTGCAAACAAACACAAGTCAGGACTACATAAAAAATCCAGAAAATATGTTGTATATTTTCATAACTATTCAGCATTCTATTGTTCAGCTGGATATTGCTTTCTGCCTCAGTAGAAGTTAAATTTGAAGATGTCCATAAAGGTATTGCTAACAAAATAATAAATAAGTAAATAAACAAGCAATCTCTCCCGCAATCTAGAGGAGAGGAATGTCTTCTACCAAAACATTCAGTTGAATGGTGCTAAGAGGGGACTCCTCAGCTCTGGTAGTGGTTTACTGAAATAGTTAAATATCTGTGTTTCAGTCGTATTACAAGATACTCATTAAAAAAAAAAAAAAAAGATTAAAAAATAAAACAAAATAAGACCGAAGGGAAAGTCAGTGAAAAGTTGAGAAGCAAGAAACCTTCTATTTGCAGGAGATTGCTGCAAGTAGCTGGGGAGTTCTTTGTCACTATCAAAGAAGAAAAAATCAAACTGTCCTCAGCTGTGAAATGCTAAAGTATGTCCACACCATTTTGCACATTTTTGTACATCCCTCATTTAACATAGAGAAATTAAATTTCACCAATTTATTTTTGTGGTTATCTAAAACACTCCAAATTGAGGAGCAAATGCCTATATGATTGATGTATAAAACATCAGGTGATTAAGTATCTGTTTTTTCTTTCATTGGTTTTTCCTAGTGGAGGACTCTACTCATTGCAGTGGTTTTTTCCATTGGTTCCAAACACTCATTTCAACTTCAGGCCACTAACTCCTGTGCTCTTCTCTGTCAGAATGACAATCTTGTTAATATTTTCTCTTTGTGATGGCACAAATGCACTAGATGAATCATGGATTGGATTTCTTTTGAGTACTTTGGAAGAAAAATCAGCTTTCTGTAGCTTCTTTTACTGTTAAGTTTCTTCTAAAACAGATTTTTCCACCAGATTTACACAAACTGTTTATTGTAAGTTCTCTGAATTTTATCTGCAGAGATAAAAATTACCTCATCTCAATATATGTGTACATATATATATACATATATATGGGTGTATGCATATCTCTTGTTTGTGTAATTCTTTAGTCTTATAATACCTTTATGAAAGCATTGCCTCTGTAAATCTGCTTGAATTATAGGTCTTCATTGTCATTGCTTTCTAGGTTAGGTACTTGTCCAGTAATGAAAGGCTACATGTCATGTATGTCCTGAACTAGAGCTCTCTGGAACAAACATTCCCCACAGACTTCTTTGAGGTTTCCTGAGGGGTCATAGATTTCCCCTTTTGCAGTTGTTTGCTTAAGGAAACTATATCCTTCACATGCAGTCATATATATTATGCCCCTATTACTTCTCTATTGTGTATCTCATCTAGTGACATTATAAGAAGAAAAAAAAAAAAAACAACCACAAAACAGTACTGCCAACATTTTCCCTAATTTTGCCTTGTCAGTTGTCATTGTTGATGCTTAAGAAGATTTTATGTGCAGCCTGATTTTCACTGTGCTCTGTGTTTAGGGAAGAGAAAATATGTCAATGAATTTTTGAATAGCAAAGCTGTACTGTGACTGACAGTTATCCTAGTTATTTGAGATACACTGGTATCTATAAAGTAATGTCTGTTCAAGAATGAAATGCCTAATTTCACTTTATTTTGATTGCAGAGCTGATCCACTTAAGTTAAAGAGTGATAAACAACATCATTTTTAAGGCAGGTGTCATACATGCGTTATTTTTTAATTCCATAGTCCAAAATTTTAAATAACTGATTTTCTATGATGTGGTCTTCTTTATAGACAAAGATGTCAGAACACAAATACAAGGACAAAGCAGTGTTTCATTTCTCTCAGATGTATCCAGCAGAATGTGTTTCCAAATGCTTCTACCTGCACATGAAGCTCCCACCACTGTTGCAGGGCAGCTTTGTCAGCAAATAGAGGATCCAGCAATTCCAGCCTGCCATTTTAGCAGCTACTTGCGGGCTTCGGATATCCCTGCAGTTTTGGCAGGTTTGTCTCCACCCTCTGCTTAGTGGTTGTCTGCTCTGAGTCTCCTCTACCACTCTTCACCTCAGCTGTACTAAGCATCTCTCCTGGTCATCTCTCCCACATTTCTTTTTTTATCTTTTTCATTTGAGCTGGCCTTTTTTTCAGTGCCCCTTTCTTTTTCCTTGTTACTTCTGAGCCTTTTGTTCTTATTTTCCATTACAAAAATTTAAGTTTTGTACCTCCTTCCTCTTTGGTGCCTGTGTTGCTTATTTAGTCTATCAACTTTTCAGGATAGGTATAGTCTTTTACTATATATCTCTGCATACTCTGTGCATAGTCCCATGAGGCTCCTCTTTTGTGTGGTTTTAGACACTGCTGTAGTAAATATGATTAATAATACTAACACGTACCATAATGTGCTGAGCTTATAGCTATCCTATAAAGGAAAATGACTTCTTTACACAGCTACTGATTGTACTATGTATTTTATCTGCTCTAACTATATGTAGTTTTTTATAGTAAGTTTTCCTGGTCTGAAATTGTAACAGTGATGTATTTCAAAGGCTTTTAAAGCCAAGCAAAACCAGCCTGATCTCACTGAAGTTTAATCAGATTGCCTCTGAATCAGGTAGGACAGCCTGACTTATCATAAGTACATAATTTAATTTTAAGTACTACCACCACGCCCAGGGGCTTTCTTGCAAAGGGCACAATGAAAATACTAAAAAGAGAAAGGAAGAAAGGAAGAAAGAAAAGAAAGGAAGGAAGGAAGAGAGAGAGAGGAGAGGGGAGGGGAGGGGAGGGGAGGGGAGGGGAGGGGAGGGGAGGGGAGGGGAGGGGAGGGGAGGAAGGACTTTTTTTTTTTTTTTGCAGGTGCCTGAAGGGACCTCATCTATCTGGGCCCTACACTGGATCCAGAAATGTTAAAAATTATATCATTAGCTAGAAAAAAAAAAAGAAATCCTGATCTTTCCCATAGCTCTTCAATGCTGTGGGTTCTCACAAACCCAGCATGATACATCTTGCATCTTTGTGCTCTAAATTGCTCTGAAATTGGGTCTTGCATAAACGCAGTGCCAAACTAAGGGATCTAGTTTGCCCCCCCCTTTGGAGATACTTCCGCAGGTGCATTTTCCATTTGCTCAGGAAAAAAAAAAAAAGAGAAAATTGATGCATTAGTATTTTCATTAACATTGTGTATGTATTGTCCACATTTCTGTACTCCGTGAATACAACTGATGTGATGTATCTTACATGTTCTAATAACAATTCTCATCATGTCTGTTCCCCACATGAATAGTCCTCTCAACATGGTAGTCAGTCATTCATTTTTTGTCTTTTGTTGTTAAATCCAATTAAAATCATAACTTAATTAAGATAAACACTGGTTCTAATCTAAAAATAAAATTCTCTGCAGCAGCAGTGTATTTGCTACCAAAGCTTGAGATCTGTTGCAATAAAATCTAGTTTTCAACCCAACTGGTTGCAAAGCCATTACTGCTGCACATTTCTAAAACACCGATTTTCTTCTCCAAACTGAGCTCAAAATCTGGACTTCTGAAGTTCTTCTGTAAATGATAAAAATAAGACTACACAGGGATTTTCAGACTGACAACATAGAGTATAGTGTATTGACAAACAGCTGGGACACAATGGCTGAAATACATCACCTAATCTATCACTTATTTTCTCCTAAAATGAATTAAGCAGTAAAGAAAAAAACAGTGTTCTCATACTTTTGGAAATGCATTGTAAACCCTTTTCTCTTTTCAAATACTTTTTCATTCATAAATATTTTAATTTTGCTATTTATCATAATTCTTATTATGGGTTAATTCCATCATTGGAATGAACGGACACTTTAAAACTGAGATGTTTTTTTCTAAGGCCTAAGGCCAGACATTGGCAATGTCATTCAATTCCTTCTAATGACTATTTATATATGTTCTAGTCTATTTGTCTTTTTTGTATTACCATTATTAACTGCCAAGACATATTAAGGATAAAAAATCAAATGCTCAAATGTTCTAACCTTTAAAATACAGAATGAAACACCTGGAAAAGGTACAAACAGTAGTGCTACAGATTTCCTTCACAGCATGAAATGTCCATATTGTCTTGAGAACAAAACTGCTAGAAGGTAGAAAATAAAGAACATTGGAGGAAGACCAAAGAAACAGATACTTTTGTTGAATCCTTTAAGCAAGCTTTTTAAATGCTTTGCTCTCAGACCTGTAGTGGAATTCAGAAGGAAAAGCCCTCAGTTTCCATTACATGAATACAGGAAATATTAAATTGTTTGATATCTTATGGAAATGTTCTAAAATGAAAAATGTTGTGAGCTGATAGATACTCTCACATACTCTCATTCTGCCTTTTGATATCCTTAAACTCTCTGTGAATCTAACAGTCAGAAACATATTGTCAATCACACCAAATGTCAACTGTGGGAGAACAAGACTATGGAGAGTCACAGACACAGCTGCAGTGCTTGTGTACCTTGACTGATCACACCAATGGCCAATGCATCATTTCTTGTGGCATTTCGTGGAGTAAAATTGTTTAGGTTGTCACTGAAAAATATTAATTATTGTGTTAAGAGACCCCTGAGTATTCAGTAGTTTTGGAGTGACATTCAGTGATAAAGAGAGGTTAAAATGAATGTGAAATAGTTCACAAGCATTTGACAATTACCTAAGAGTGGTCAGGGTAGACACCGATCTCCTTAAGTAAGAAAGTACCCTGACATCTAAGCTTTCATAAACCATAAATCACCATTTTCTTTTATAGTTGGTGTTCTTGATACTACATTCTGTGTGTTTTCTCAAAAGAACAGAAGTGCTTTTCTGCCAGGTGGTTACATTGGCAGGTCAGTTCTGAACTAAATATACCTTCCCTTTATGAAAGTGTCATAGATTAGAAAGAAGTGTCATCATTGATTAGACATCTGATCCATTACTTGATATCCTTTTCTGTGCAGCTGTTTTATATTATATAGGAAGACAATGTCCAGTTATCATTGTAGTTGTGTGCTGAATTGTAGTGTAATAGAAATTTCACTTTGTGTCATCAGATGAGAAATAATTCTTTCCAACGTGGCCTGAAATTATGTCTTTGGCATATTGCTAACTTCCTTCTGTCCAGATATACTGACAGTAAAGACTTATGAAAAAAAGGATTTGTTGGCAATACTTTTGAGAACCAGATGTACTTTGAATTGTTTTAGGGGTCTCTTGCTTCTCACAGTAGTGTGTTGATTATGGGAATGTTCTGAACTGAACTTCTGCAAGTGTTAGCATAAAGGCATTTCAGCAAAATTAGGAGATGAATTCTATTCAAAGCATTAGCTTGGCTTTGCAGCTTCTACAGGGTGACTGATCTGCTGTTAGTGATGAAGGAGGAATACAAGATCACACCCAGATTTCAAAATTATAATGAAATATTGGCATTCTAAAATAAATCAGTGTCATCAGTAATTAAGAACTGTCATTCTGTTTAGCTTGTTTTAGACCTGGAAACTATTCTCCCTGGTAGATATTAAACAGCATTTCAGTCTGTTTTGTGATCTAAATTGACAGCTCAATTAGCATTTTCTTTCTAATGTGTTTTTCCAAAAGACCTTTAGGACCAAATTCTGTACCACACACTGCTTCTGATTTAAAAGTTCATTAGAATTTGTCTAAACACCTCCTTCTACTGTAATTCTCTCAGCTGGGAAAAGGTTAAGAGGCATTTGTTGGCTCACGGAGGCAGATGACTCATAATGCCTGGATTTTAGCAGGGGAAGTGGCTGCCTGAAAAGATAGAGTCGAGGGTGTGGGCTCAGAAATCCCAAAGTAGTCATCTTAGCAACAGCCTCAATAAAAAGACACAGCATCAATAGAAGTTTCAAGCTGAAGTGTATCTTACTTTCTTTGTTAAGAGAGCCAAATCCCTAAAAGGGACTGGATTAGGATTTTGTGTAATGGATAGACTCTTTGGAGCGCGTGTGACTAAGGCACCTATTCACAGACAGGAACACCAAAGACATATCCAGACTAGAAGAATATTATTTCAGTACTGAACTGTGTGATTTAATCAGTAAAGTTGTATAACCCATCTTATACCCTTCCCTTAAATATTTTATTTTCACACAAATATTTAATTTAAATTTGTTTTTTATTCTACGTGAATCAACAGCTATATTCTACTTTGTTCTCACTAAAACACATGTACTTGGCATGTAGCATGCATAGAAAGAGAGATATACCTCGAGTTTTATTTTCTGTGTGATATGAAAAGAAATGAATTCAAAGTGAACATACAAATAAAATAAAATAAAAGCAAACTGAAATCAGTTAGATAATTTAGCTGTGTTTTTCCTCTGGCATTCTCTTTCCTATGTGAAAAGAAATGTCTTGATCTATATTACAAAAAATAAACTTTTATATAATTATGCCATTACTGGGTTCAGTTTACCTTTCTCTTCTCAATAGCGCCTAAATACTGAACAGATTTTTCTTCGTTAATGGATTCAAACATTCTCTAATGTTTGCAGTCCACATCAGGTTGGATTTTTTTCCTGTTCCATCATAACACTTTTGATGAGATTCTGATTCTGATTACCTTCAGAGGACCAAGCAGTCTGATCTATGGTTGGCAAGCAGGAGGGTTGGAACTAATGATCTTTAAGGTCCCCTCCAATCTAAAGTGGTCTGTGATTCTAACAGCCTGCCTCCTTTTATTAAGTTCATATGTTCCTGCAGTCTCAGCTTCTCAAGAGACACTAGCTTCAGTTAAATTGAACTGATCATATTTTCTTGACCACAGCTGAAATTCATGCCCATGTTTAGGGACTGCTGTCTTTGCTATGGATGTAATTTTATTTTGCAGTAACAAACTCAAAATGCATACTTTGCATTAACGGGAATTGCTTCTAATCCAATACACTTTTAGTGTATTTCTTCAAATGGTTGTTTAAAAATTAAGGCACATACATGGAAATCTTCACAATCTTCAGTGAAAAACACATCTGCATTATAATCTAAGAATGAAAGGTTAAGCAGAGTGCAAGAAACTGCAAAGGGAGGACAAAGCTATCATTGAGCTTATGTTGTGCAGTGTGGAGAACAGAGAAAAAAAGAACATTGTTTGGCAAGCTCTTCAGTTTAGTAGTAATTCAAAGCCAAAATAATATAGATGCAGTATCTCAGGGCTCTCTATCAGTTTAAATGTTACAGAGTAGATAGTATCAGTAGATTAGTAGCCAGAGTTTATTGTAACCCACTACTGCTTTTTTTGTTACATTTACAGAATGTTGAAATTGGAATTCAGTCTAAGGAACAAGGAACTAAGAATATATATAGAGAGAAAATATCAAGCCCGTAATACACCATTTTCCCAGTTATCATTATTCCCTCTGCTTTTATTTCTCTAAGCATTCTAGCCTATCTGCTTGGGTTACCATATCCAGTTAAAATGAATTCATATGTGTATTTGTCAGTGGAGTTTCAGCAGCCTGTTTCTTTTTTTTTTTTTTTTTTTTTAATTTAATGAGATTTTTAGGTTTAGGTTAGACGGAATTTCCTTTCTAACATTTTCTGAGTGCTTCAGAGTCTTAGGGCTGAAGTCAGAGGGAGCTCATTAGTTCTCTAACCACTAAGCATACTTAAGTGCTTGAATCCTATCTTACTCAGACTGTTCTTCATTAATATGAAACAATTTTCTTATGTAATCTGTGATGTATATTAGAGGGAGAAAGAGTATTTTCTTAAGCAAAAATTAAATAATATTTCAATGTTATTTTTTGCTATCATCTCCAAGGTCTTAACACTGTGATATTTTTGTAGCACATGAACACCACGTGTAACTGTGTAGAAATAAGATATATGCATTTACCACTCTTTAGGGTACTCAAAGGATAACAAATGTACTTGCACCATTTCTTGCAATCACACTGGACAGGAATTTCTTCCCTGAAAACAATTAGGTTATTCCTTTAAAAATCACTGTGTCTGCCTCTAAACCTCCTTGTCCAGACTCTTGCCTCTTATGCAACACATTTCTCTTATGCAAAGACTAAGTCCCCATCCTGCATGTCTGGTAAGAAACCTCTTGCCAGTGCATCTTTCTCTTGCTGTCTGCATCATGCATTATTGAAAAAATAAATCCACCACCATAAATCTTTGCTTTTGCTACACTTCAGCCATCCCCAGGCCTCTCTGAAGTACATCCTCACATAAAGCATTATGTTTCTCTTTATGCACTACCATAGCCTGTTCAGCAGCTTAGCCAGGCCTGTACGCAGCTCCTTACAACTATACCATGCAGCTCATGTTTTTGGCTTGCTTGCAGATAATCTGCCTTCATCTGTCTGGCTGATGTGTGCTTTGGGAGGAAAATTAAATGGACAGTAATTAGTGAGTGCTAAACGAACAGGCAGAGTTCATTTTAGGTGAATAACATATTATATGGTAATTGTTAAGTAATGGCCTAACCCAGTGATTGAGCAGCTGGGGAAAGGACCTGGTCATCCCTGGGAGCACAGGTGGAGGCAATTCAGTGTGTGACTGGCAGGGGTGGACCTTATTTAAGGATTGATTGCCAGTGGGGAAGGATATCTAGTTAAACACTTTCACTCCTTCTTTGTGGAGTTTCCCTTGCAAGCCTAGCTCTTCAGAGATAGGTGAGCTCTCTTACTTTTTCTTTGTAACACTATTCTATTGTGCTAGTCCCCTTGTTGTTACACTGCCTGTATCACCATTCCATCACGTTGATCTTTCTGATTATTACCTTGATTATGCCAGCATTTTTTCTTATTTTTCTTATTTATCTTAAATAAGGATGTTATTTTTATGAAATAGCAAACATTCAGAGGACTACAGTTGTCCTACTTTTTTGTATTTAAAACATTAACTGTGGAGTAGAGGCATCTTTCTTTGCTTACAGAAATTGGCAGGTTAAGCTGATTGGTCTTATCAAAGTGTTCACAGTCATTCTTAGCAACTTACTCCCCTTCTAGCAAATGATCTCTATTCAGATAGTTAATTTTGAGATGAAGTGTGAAGACTTTATAGGTTCCTTTTAAATTCATTTCTCCTACATCTAGAAAGTAGAATTAGATGGAGAAGGGCATTGTGGCCTTCCAAGTGAATCTTGCCTGGTTTTTGTACATACGCGATAACTTTCATCTGAATGTTGAGAGCACCGCAGCTTTCTGGATCCTGCAGGTGTCTAGGTTAGGCACAGTGAGAGAGGCAGGAAACTATTACCTCTGGAGCATTTATTTAGTGCTTTGCTACTTTCTGAATACCTTGGTCACTATTACAGAAAGTGGCAGGAGTATGCTTTGAGTTTCCAGATACTAAGAACATTCAACAGGTCAGAGTCTTGCTGTTATTTTTGGGTGTTCATGAAAGGAGCCTTCAAGAAAAGCACTATCTCTTATGTAATTTATCTATGCAAATATTGAGTGAAGCAATACTAAAACTTGGTGCCTTTGCCGTGTTCTGTTACATGAGCAGAGATGCCAAATCTGAATGTGGATTTCTGAGCAATTTGTAGTAGTATGTAGAACTGATGAGGATTTGGTTTTTCTTTTCTTTAAATAGAAAAGGATTATTAATATTAGTTGCAGTAGAGCTCATGCTACTCTATTAAAAGTCATAGTGTACAAGCAATGTGAGTTTTTTTCTCTATCTCATTTCTGTTGCTGTGGTTCAGTGTTGGGTAAATGCTCAAAGAGAAGCAGAGGTTCAGATACAAGGTTCTGAGTTAATCCATGTGAATTCTTGAAGATCTTAAGAAAGATTTTGAGGTGGGGCAGCTTTTAGGTCTGTTATTGTCAAGGTTGAGTTATATTTCATTTCAGAGTGAGATTTTTGTCATTTTCTTTTAGTTTTTTTTTCCAATACAGCCTGTTTTAACTTGTTTGTTTTAATGAATGTAAACAAAACACTTACTATATAAATGTTATAAATAATGCTATTTATATAATAAGTACTTGGAAACTTGCTAGCTAAAAGAATGCTGCTGAGTGACTGTATGGTCAATCTTCAGGGAAAAAATATGTCAAAATGGACCATATTATCCTGAAAAATCTGAGATTCTAAGCTACTATGTACAGTTATTCACCAAAGAAGTAGTGGAAAAACTTCTATCTTTGGAGTTTCTGTTTTCCACCTGTATGTGGCTTTGTCTCATTATCTTAGCAACCTGGCCTCTGCTGTCAGTGCTACCCTTGCTGACAAAAGGTGAAAATGCATTGTGGAAATAGTCTACTCCTGCCAGAGATGTGCTTGCATAGGTTTTCCTAATTGATTATCGTTATGGTGTTTCCGCAGTCGATAGGAACTAAATTCCTCTGAGAGCACTAATGAGATTGGCTAAAGATTCAATGAAAATAACATCCAGAGGGACTGCAAGGGACATTGTGATTACACAAGGGTCTATTTCTGCTTTCAAGCACACAGGAATGAATCAATTCAATAGAATACAAAAAAAGGCCTGACAATTTCAGGCTCACCTCTAACATTTTTTCTTACTTCTTACTTAACACTTACTTCTGGGCACAGCAGAGAAATACCATCCTAAGACACAGCTCAGCATAGCTGTATACAGGCCTGTTAACTCAGCAGCCTGAAAAAGCACTCAAGTCCAGGATGCTGTTCTTTCACTACCAGATGTTGCAGACTTACTGCATCCCCAGCATGTGTTCACCTAAACTGGGACAGTTGCACAGAAGCTGACATTCTTTTGGTGATCTTAGTGAAAACCTTGTCTGTTTGGTGGGCATATACAGCACTGTGGTGCTGGGGCAGAAGTAGTCCTTGTCCTTCCGAGAAGACTATCTTCTCTTGACGAAGTGAGAGTTCAGGCTGCATGTAGTGGAATATCCATTAAGAAGTTACTTCTGCATTTGAATGGAATTGAGGGTTACAGTCATTGGAAATTGAAGTTTTTTAAGTGATCTTGGCAACAGCAGTAACAAAGAAATACAGTACCTCCCGTGTCACATTTTTGGTTGCTGCAGGTTATGTTGCTTTTTTGTTATGACTTGAAATACTGTAGATGTTTTGTACCCCTCATGTACATGAATCAGGACATGCTGTCTTATATACAGTTATGGAAATAATGTATTCAAGACTGCAGCTGTGATAGTGCTGCAACTCCATGTAGAATTGTCCAAGTCAAAACTTTTTGGTGTTTAACTTTCTGCTGTTTTGTCAGCAGTATTCTTTCTGCAGAGCCTGTTTTGGTAACCAAGGCAGCAATAGAACTCCCAACTCCTTTGGAAGTTTTACAGTTCAGTTCTGTACAGGATCCTATGCTTAAGGGCAAGCAGCAAACAAGCCGAATAGGATGCAGACATGCTAAAGAAAGTATAGTTCATGACAATGTGTTCATTTGTGTCCATATTTAAATAATGTTTTGCTTTCAATGATACCAAAGCAGGCTGAAGTGGAATGCCATAATTGTGTCTCACCAGAACAGGTAGAGGTAGGCTGTAACCAATGCGGCAAAGTAGGGAAGCAGAACTACTGCTCTTTTGCTATCATTCACTGGAGTGTTTCTACTGGAGTAGTGGGCATAGCTCTGCTGCCATTCTCCATCACTCAGTAGTACAATGCAAAAGCCAGACAGAACAGCAATTTGGGATAAAGGTAGTCTATGGACCACAATTAGTGTTTACAATTTCTCTTATTTTAATCCTTGTTAGAAGTTAACTCTCAATTTTGTAGAGCTGATGAGAAACCTGCTTTCAAAAGGATCAAAAAACAATGCATTACGTCATAAAAATATGCTAAAAAAAGGTGCAGTTGTTAGGCTGTGCTTAAGAAGTTAAACACAATTAGGTTGTATGAAGAAGGAAACTAAAAAAAAAAATAATGATAATAAAATTCACCTTTAGGATTTTTGCTCAGTGTTGTAGACAAAGGCTCTGGCCTGAACCCTCTGCTGTCCACGCAAAGCTTTCTTTTCAAAGTTTTCTGGGCTAATACTATGAGAGGTTGAGGACTGGTACATTTATATTATACCATTAGAATGAAAGCATTCAAGTCAGGAATTGCTTTTGGCTACTTTAAGCTTATCAATTATTGCTCTATTTGAAAAAGGGTAGTGAGTCTTAGCTGGTTTGCACATCAGTGTTTCCATTTTTAAAAAGTTCCTTCTTTCCTCTGCCTTGTATGTATGATAAAGAAGTCAATTCAGATCCTAGATGCTCAACAGACCTTCTTGTACTCATCTGCAAGTAAAAATGGAGTTACAAGTTATTTACTTCTTTTAGCATTCAGTTTTTTGACCAGAATTTTGCATAGTAGTATATGAAGAAATAGGAATTCCTTTTTGAAGCTGGAAGTACTTAGGATAGCTTTTGCTTTAGGAAAATACAAAAGCAAAGCATTTTTGAAATATGAATTTTAGAAATTATTTCCTATGTGTATATTATACATTTTCTGCATTGAAAGAGCAAAAACCTTGATTGTGTTCAGACTATGAAGTGAAGTGCAACTCTGCCTGGACATGGCCATGGGACATGGCTAGTACCGATTACTGTGTGCCAGGTACAAAGAAGGCTGGAGTCTGGCTCGGTAGAGGCAGTGAAACACTATAAACCATGGGTATCCAGTTTTTGGCTTCCCTGGGCTGTGCTGAGTGAAGAGGACATGTCTTGGGCCAATGTTTTTGTTGTTCCTGAGCATTGGATTTGCTCCTGGGGCAGGTCCAGGCCACTCAGCAAGGAAGAGCTGCTGCCATGATGGCACAGGCCACGTGGCACACCGCAAGCTGTCCTGAGATTTATGTGGCCCACAGGTTAAGAAGACCTGCTGGGTAAATGGTCATGTGAGATCTAATGGCAGTGTCAGTTGTTGTGATCTTGTAAGGAAGTTGGCTATGACATGGACTTCCAAATCAAATAAACTGAGGCCAAGGTAGGAACAGCATTGATTATGGGGGCCGTGTAAGGGGACCATATATAGTGTAGGATTTAGCCATGTAAAATTATGCTGAAAAATTATCACATACTAGAAGCTCAATCATGATTTTGCAATAGATCACAAGGAAAGAGCAGAGATTCACTGTTACCCTGCAAGTACACATCTGTGTGAGCCACAAGAGACATGTATGTGCAATGGAAAGAATTATTTTGTTGGCTCACAATAATTTCACTCTGGCTCCTGCATGCTTCACATATCAGAGATTGGAATAAGCAGCATCATATGAATTACATCTCACTTTCCTACCAGAGTTCCTTGCTGGCTAGGTCTTTCTGAAGGGAGCCTTGTGTAGGTCAGCAGGATGTTTGGTGAGCTGGATCTGTGCATGAATCACTGTAGAAAATTAGCACTGTGAAATATATGCACAGTAAGTATTGACACGTTATTGTTACGACTTTATTTTAAGAAAGGTTAGTTAAAGGTAGGTAGTAGTAGAGGCAACACTGTGCGCTGTGATTGCATTGTGAAATGTAAAATGTTGGAAACCTGCCAGGCACTTTGCAATGAAAACAGCAGCATGGACAACAGAGAGGAAAGGTTATTGAACACTGATTCAGCAAACAAACAATGACATATTTGTGAAGATATGTACCTTCCCAGAGGAGACATTAAGTATCCCTTAGGATACTTAAGATGTTCCAATAGATATAACAAGTGTTCGTTGTTTAAGATGACAAATCCAAAGATTCCTGCAATAACTTGAAGGAAACTTCTCTCTGCTGTGAGAGAAGCGGTGACGTAGCCATTGTTCTTATTTTATTATTTTATTTTTCTGTATAGTATTTCCATGAGCTAATTTCAAAGTATTGATTAAAATATAGCATTTGTATATAATTCTATCTAGGTTGGTAATTCACTATCAAGAATGAATTTCTTTTCTTTGAACTCAAAATGAGTTTAATTTGCATTCATCCCATGATCAGTTGACTTAGTGGGTAGAGAGTCAAACAAGTAAGCTCAAAGCAAAACCATTTCTAAGAGAACCCTGGAGAGCAGATAGTATGTTAGCAATGAGGAGAAAAAGCTACAGGGAGACAGCAGTTTAAATAACCAAGGCAGATTTAAAGGTAAGCTCCTAAAAGGACTTCTCAAAGGACTAGTCAATACTTCAGTAACTGGGAAACTTATTCCTATGTAAAGTGTGTTTTTATATATGTACCACACATATGTACCACTGTTCTCATCTGATTTGGGATGTGAAGACTGTAATGGGACTTGTCTGTGGAAAGCTGCTATGCCAGTATCATGCTTCAGAGCTTTGCTTAAGAGTAGGATATTGCAAAATTTCACTTCATAAATGGACAAGGAATAGATATGTATTTGGCTCATTTGCAATTTTAAAGTGCTTTGTGATGAAGGAAGATCTTGCTTTTACTTGGGATGAATAAACATGTTAATGTTTAATTCAATACAAAGTTTGGTACTTTTGTAGTAGAGGAATGATCATCATACTTCAGAAAACAGTGAAATTCATCAGCAATAGGTTGGTAAAGTCTAGATAAACATAATATTACATCAACTGTTATGCATCTTAGACAAAGGCTACTGGCCTGATGTATTAAAATAAGAAAGTATCAAAGTTACAACATCTCTTCATTAATTAGCTACCTCGCCAGTTTTGTGCAATTGAGATTTTTTTATCATTATATTAACTTACACTGGGGGGGAAAGAAATTAATTAGAGGAGAGTGGAAATAAATCAGTAATTCATTGTCTTACATAAATCTGCTATGAATAATGGTAGATTTTTTTATATTACTGTAACAGATTTGAAATATATAACTTTATAGAATTACTTAATTATTTGGGTTTTTTTCTCTCTTCCAATACTTTAGTGTGCCTGGCTTCAGTAAAACCTTTATTGTTGTGTGGGGGGGAAAAAAAATAGTCTCTCAAGGTCCAGAATGTTGGTACACAATCCAATGAAAACAACTTCTAAGAGAATCATACATTCTGTGAGGTGCTCAGTTTAATTTCATGGTGATGGCTATGAGGATGTGATATGTTTCATATTACTCAGAGGTATCATGTGTGTAACAAATGAGTAATGAGCCAGAATTTCAAATGGGGATGTTCCTAATAAGTTCAAATGGAGTTTACTTGAGTTTAAGATTAGGAAAATTGAACCTCACAGCATTTCCATCACGTGCTTACAAAGAAAGTAGCTTACTGCCTGCAGCATAGCATTGTCCTAGGTTTATCAGTTTTACTTTTATCTTGTTTGAATTATCTCAAACTTTTTTTCTGCCCACTGCACCCTATGAGTGAAATGGGAAACAGGACATCCTTCTAGTAAACAGTCTTTATTTTTTTAATTGTAATTTAAAATCAATCAGAAATACAAATTTATGTTATCTCCATGTTCAAACCTATTGGCTGGCACATGGGTGATGCTTCAGTAAGAGTGGTGGCTAATGCTACAGATGCTGCTGTGGAAGGTGATTGTGCATTGCCAGAGCACTGGGACTGGAGTATGGTCTTGTATTTATTCATAGCCAGACAATGGAAGAGGCTTTTGTGTAGCCTTCTTTTGTGAGGAGTTACTGGATTTTCAGCTTAATATATGTGTGAATTACATTATTTGATTTCTTAAACATTGCCTTCACAATCCAGAAGATGTGTTCCAGTTCAGTGCTCCTAATACAAAGTTGCATTGTGCCTGGAAATTACAGCAACTTCAATAGGGAAAACCTAGCAAATAAGTAGTGTAAGTAGGAAGAGTAAACGGACTGTAAAAGACCAACCAAGAATTTTGATAGCTCTTCCCCACCCTTGGGAAGGTTATATTCAAGAACACTAGCAATTCTCAATCTCTATTCTAATTTGTAGAAATCCCAAATATCAAATGAAGAAGCTAATTAAAGACATGATTCTAATTACAATTAGTTTTTTTTTGTTGTGAAAGTGACTCAAAAATTGCATGACGAGACTCCTTTATCTCTCAGGAATTTCAGAACAAAAGTAGCTAGTCTGTGAGGAGAAGATAAAATTACTTCTGTGAAGTCTTCTTCAGCTCTGTAAAACAGGTCTGGAATGTAAAATGGAAGCTTTAAAGCTTGTACATACATTTGTTCCTTGGTAATTCTTCCCAGAGTGGCTCACCAGTCAGTTCAGTTCCTTGGGTTAAAGCTGCACATCATATTAATTTGAGTGGCAAGAGTATGAGCCATGTCTTTTCTCTCTAGGCTTGGTAACAAACCTCAAGAGTTTATTACAGGGGTCCCACTCAAGCATTTGCAGAGCTGGGTTGGATAACTTACCACCTTTTCACCAACACACAATGATACAGTATCTCACTGGTTCAGATCAGTACAAGTTGTGTGTTTCTTCTCCAGCAAGGCATGTTCATCTATGCTTTAAGATGACAATGCTTACAGTGATAAGGAAAAGCATGCCTAAAGTGCAACTAATACAGGATTTTTAGAAGCTGTTTGAGCAGGATTCAGTTTTAGACTAAGACATAAATCTAGGTGCCTGTGTGTGGATGTCTTCATGCAAATGAAGCATCGAATGTCCTGGTCAGTGGTGATCTTGTCAGTAGTCAATGAAATTTAAAGAAAGGTTTGATTTAGCTGTTCTAATTGTTATAACTTGATCAGCTGAATCACCAGAACCATAACACAAAGTATGTGCTCCCTTCAAATAAAAGCTTAGAAATCATGGGACCTACAAATATTCAATGCAAAATGGTAGTACTATATCTTGTGTATTTAATGCTTTCATGTATAATTTTTAGGTACATCAGGTACAACTATGTGTGGACTTATACAGACAATGGACATAAAAAGAAAACTGATTAAAAGAAGATTCTGAAGGCTGATTTCCCTACAGTAATCTCCTTGTATTGATCTTAAATCCAGTCATCATCACTATGAAATTCATGTGAAAGATATTTACTGGAAGAGTCTAGGAAGTGAGATTTAACCCTTTCCTGATTACCAAAATGGTCTCATAGGAGAGGTTACTTCTCTTTTCTTATAGTCTTTCTGCTCCCACTTCACTGAATTTGTGATTTCCTCTTTCTTTGTTCCAGTCTACTATCCTGTCATTTCTTCTCCCTCTAAATTGTGTTATCTAACTTTTTTACCTTAACAACTGGAGAACATTTAAGCTAACAACCCTTGCACCTGACCTGTTCCAAGCTGGGTTTTGCTTCACTGTGATAGACTGGATAAGGGAACTGCAAAACTGAATTTCCATAAGAGAAAACCTCAGTACCATAGTTGCTCCTACTTGCTCTTTCCTGCTCCAGCATCATATTCTGCTGTCCTCTGAGTTCTTCTGATACAGCTGCTTATGATGTCTTGACTGTCTGTACATCAGTTTAACCACCAACAGCACAAGAACCACCCAAACGAAAAATATGATGCCATTATCACTTGTATTGACAACAGTGATGGTGTGGGGAGCTGCAGTGTAGGGATAGGACATTTTTTCACATGGACTTCCTGACAAAGAATATGTATAACGTAATGCTAAATTAAGTTTTCCTCTTCTCCTAATTCTCACATTTTGACTAATAGAAGATTAGAAGATTAATAAATTACCTATGTCTTCAGACTGTTTCTCTTCTGTCCTAATATCATTACAGCTGCAAAAAAAGTTGTTTCAAAGAACAAAATTAAAATTTATTTTCTCCATAAGGTCAACAGGACTTCGAAAACATGAAATGATATCTGCTGAATTTAAAACCTTCGTATTTCATAAATTTCTCTTTTCTTATATAAAAGAAATATTCAACTTAAGTTCAAATTAGAGATATCAATCAATACAGAGTTTCAGTTCCTTCCCCAAAGTGTAATTTTGCAGTTGGCTTAGGATTCACAGATGTAAAATGTATTATGCTTACCTCCAGTAGTACTTCACATAATCTATATTATTACCATGTGTGTACAGGATTATTCAAACTTATGAAACTTCTTTTATTACCGCTGTTTCAAAATATGTTGTACTTACTCTTAGTCCTTACTGTTATCTTGCATCACAAATACCCTTACAATAGGGTGGAGCTATGATCTCATATTATGAACATTTAACTTAGTAATGAGTACATCCAGTTCATTTTATTTCTAATTAGTATTGATTCCATTTTAGCATAAAGATACTAATATGAAATTAATTGCTTTTCCTGTCAACGGCCACTAATATAATTCAGTTACTGATGCTTTTTTGTGTATCTGCTTTATGACCTATTTGACTTTTTTTTTTTTTTAATTAGAAATAGAAATATGGCATGTGTGACAAGGGTAAATTTGCTGGATACAAAGCAGAGTAGCTGGACAATCTAGCAGAGGTCCAGGTGGGGAGAATAGGAGCAGCTGGGTCTTCTCCTTGTACATTTCTCACTTGAAGGCTGCTTCCCTTCTCCCCCACCCCCTCAAGCTGCAGCTCTCCCCATCTGGCAGATTATCTGCTATGTAGGTGCATAGAAAATAATCTGATTTCAAAGTACATTGCCCTTTTTATAAAGGTTATATGTGTTAAATTATATTCTTATTATATTCTTTAGTTATCACAATGCTTAAAAATATTTGATTACTGAAAATTGAAAGTGGCTATTTGGTTGCTCTTATTAGTTGCAGAATTATGTTCTTTCCTCATACTACATGTCAGTCTGCACTTTCTCTGTCTTGCTTCATTGTTCTGTCTTTTGAATAGCCATTTGAAACTAATTTCTGACTAGTAAGATAGTTCCTATTTAACTATACTAGAACATTAAAGGCTTTCTGGTGATCAAATTGAACGCTGACCTGAAAGCAACTTCAGAGTGTAAATACTGTTGTATGAAAGATAGAACGTTCCTGAAGAATTTTTGGTGCTTTGAAACATAGCTTTTAGATAAAAATTAAGCTTTGAAATTCTTTGTGAAGTCTAGTTAAAAATAAAATCTGTTTTGATATGATTCAGCAAAATTATATGAAATTGACAGACTCTGATGTTTATAAGTATGTAATGAAAATACCAAAATCAGATATAATGCTGTGTTGAAGTACACCACATTTCATTTAACATACATTATGACTGAGTGTTTAAATCATTTCAGTAGATTTTTTGTATAGTAACCTTTGTCTCCCAATTAACATGTTCTAAAATTGAAATGGATGTAGAAACACTTCTTGGTTTTTTGCTAGTCCATTTATTGAATTTGATAGATATTTTTCAGTTGATGAAAATGGTTTCTTTAGCCTTTCTGATTGCTATTAACTCTTGAAAGTTTGGGATCCTTCATATCTTCATTTACGGTGTCACATAGTCCTATTTGCTCTATACACAACATATAGCTTTGATATTGTTCTGTTTATGCCTAGGATCTTTGCTTTTCTTAGTACATATAACTAGATTTCAGTCCAGGTCTATCAGATAAGTAAAAATAAGGTTTACGTAAACACACAGATAACTCTTCATATAGTTTACATTTTATTATAGAAAGTCTGAAATTTCAGGAGGTACAATGAGAGAGTGAATGGGCTCATTTTCTCACAGGGTTGCTTTTATTGGGTACTTCCGTAGTTGCATAAAGTGTGATTTCATATGTTTATTTTATTATGGTGTCTTTTAGAAGAGCTATACTCTAGTATACTGAGTTTCATGACTGGAACAGGGAAATTTGAGTTTGGGGACGTAACTTTCGGCAGTCTTTTTTTTTAATGCTCTGTGTATGAAAACAGTGTTTGAGTATTATTGCCTGCTGAAGTAGTACACAGTCAGCAGAGATGCTGAGACAAGAGCTGTGTTGCCCACATGCAGCAATGTGAGAAATGCTTTATCTATCAGTTTAGTAAGGAGGGAGGATTTCTGACATACAGGTGAGATGCAAGAGTGGCCTTGGGGGCTGTCAGCAGTGGCACAGCCTTCAGGGATCAAGGACACAGAGGAAAATGCTTCTATCCACTTCCCAAAGCCGCAAAATCCCAAGGCGAATCAGATACTTGTGTGACCCTTCTGCTTCACACTTGCGAGTAGCTAAGAAAAGCAGCAATGAGTCAGTCCATGAATTAAAATATATTGTGAACTATGTGTAAGGAGCTAGAAGAAACTGATTTGATTCAAAAGCAGCTACAGCACAATGTACTTTATGTATAAAATTCAGTAATACCATGCTTGGGTCCACAAATTAAGGAGAATTGAGGGTCTGTTAACTTCAGCTTGTTTGTTCATTTTTCTTTTTGGCAGATTGCAGGCAGCTGCTAGAACCATATATGGCCTTAAAAATTAAAAAAAAAAATAGGTCACAAATGGTATCATGTCAAAACCTGTAATTTCTGTGCATAGTAAACTTGAAAACATAATAATCAGATCCTTGAAACATTCTTGTGACTAATAACTAAGTGTATGCATAAAGCAAGAATATAGTCATGCATTTTTAATTTTTTTTATAATTTTCTTCATCAGTAGTATATTCAGAGTGATCTCCTGAGGTTTTTATCTCCAAGTAGTTTTCTAAGTATTAGGATTCTTGTCAGTGTGTATGTTTTATTGACCTTTCTTTAGTTGGCCTCACACTTCCATTACATCGTTTGAAAATTGCCATTAATTTTGCTCAGTTGCCAGCACTTGTATTATGTTTGCCACCTACAGAGAACCTCAATATTACTTGCTGATAATATCACAAATTATTCTTGGCTGTACTTTGGCTCGAGGAGCGGAGAGGGGCTGTGTCTTTTCCCTAGCTTCTCTGTTCTGTTTTTTCTTCATAAAATAATTTTACTGGGGTACAGAGTCCCTTTCCACTGTTCCAGTTTGAAAAGCTCATTTCTGGACTTCAAAGACTTTTCATTTCAGAGCATAATAATAGCAACTCTGAATACTGTACATGTAAGCATGTAGTTACTGTTTCTTTTTGTGATTCTTATGAATTTAAAAAAATGTCCCAAGTATTATATTACTTGAATTGTCACAGACACAGAAACAATGCAAAGCCATCAAATGAATTGACAAATGAAAATCTGTTTGCTGACTTTATATAGAAGAAAAATATTTTTGCAAAAGCAGAATTCTGCTAATACTGAAATTCTCCTAAAGCCAAGAGAATGTGGAAGTCTAATTAAAATACCACAATAGAATAGATTTTTTTTTTTTTAATTATAAAGACTCACTCTCCTTGTGACTATATGCAGGTTGTTTTCCTCAGCTGTATGTAGCTCCTTCTCTAAGCAATGTAGATATTACATTTCTATGTTTGCTTTTCTTCCTAATAATATGTGGTGGTGGTATTGTTTTGTATTTATTTTCAAGTTATTTGTTATCTATTTGCATTTCTGTTTTGCATAACTATTTCATCAGATGCTGGTGAACTTAATCATATTTTACTACAGTCCAGAGAGGATATTTGAAAACATTCTAACGAACTTCAGTAATCAAAATTGCAGAAAGATTACTAAGCTGTAGTATTTAGCTTCAATTTAAATATTTAAATAGAGCTGTGGAAATACTTTTTTGTGTAGAGATTTGGTAGCTGAAACAGTTAATTGATTCCCATTTTTTCTGTCTGGGTCCACCAGGCTTATGCAGTAGATGAAGACTAGTAATAATCATTAACTAAGGACTTTCTAGCATTTGCCAAGGTGTTTTTTAATACCACCACCACGCCACTTCAATTTTCCATCTACATATTCCCTTTTCTCTTACTTCTTTTCATAGTTGCTTTGGGGCCCTCCCACTCATATATTTTCATTCACATAATAACAGTTCTAAAATTGAAGATGTAAAATCTGCGTAAAACTTGAAATCACAGGCATGATGCTTATATTTAAGATCTATAAGATCTTAAGATATCCTATATATCTTAAGATATATTTAAGATACATTATACCTTTGTTGTAAGCATGTAGTAACAATACTGCACATCAGCTATTCCCACAGCACAGTCTTTGTAGTGATGCTAGTTATCTGGTCCCCGAATTTTGCCTAAGAACATCCAAAAAAGGCATACTGAGTACTAAATTAAAGGCCTCAAGCAAAAATATGCATATATAATATATATGCATTGATTTAGGGAAAACCGAAAAATGACATTTCATTATTGGAGGCAAGAATTGCTGAATGGAAATGATCTTGAACAGAGATTGTTTTTTGTATTTCTCTATTACTTAGAACCTTTTGGCAGCAATGCACCTTGTGCTAGCAGCTTTACAAAGTACAAAAGAAAAGAATGGAGCCTGTTCCAAATTTTGGTATTAACACTGAACTGAACAAAAAAGCACAACTGATATGAGTTTTCAAAGATATAATCTGAATTACTTTTGAGGAAACTTTTGATGAAACAAGAATACTGGTGAATTTGCACATGAAATTTGACTCTGAAAGGATAACAAAAAGAAATAAATATATATGAGGTATGAAAAAGTGGTGTAGAAAGATTAAAATCACAAGCAGCAAAACACTTTCCTTCTTTTCCCCAGGTAGGGCTGTATGCTGCTTCAACTAGTTCCCATGAACCTAATATTCCCAACAATGTCGGTGAACTGTAGTACTGCTTTCTTTTCTTGCTCTCTCTCTATTAACTGCTGAATAATCAGAATGTAAATTTCTTTATAAGAGCTCTTGACCTATGTCTGGAGGTGCTAAAACAGCCTGTTTTGTCTCGAGGATTAAAAGTTTAGGAGATTTATGTCCAAGTTGTTTAAGTGGGAGGAGATTGTGTGATCCTGAGCCCACCTCTCCCCATGCTTGCCACATCATGAGAGTACTCTGCACTGCTGTCATCCTGGCTTACCTGATAAAGCCTGGATGTCAATGGTGTTTTGGGAGAGATACAGGCACTCATTTATCTATACAAAGGTATTGTTGGGTCTATGTAAGTGAGATTAACATCCAAGGAAGGTTTCATCTTAATGAAGGTACTTAACACGTACTTTCAAGCATAAAAATTTAAGTTGAACTGACCTACTGGCTAACAATTGCTTAGTATCTGAACTTACATCATTTTAGTTTTCATGGTGTTGCTTTATTCAATTTTCATTTATATTGATACAAGCTAATGGAGAATCCAACTTTCTTTTTCAGAGAAAAAGAGAAAACTATCATGGATGCCATTCTTCCTTAGACATAGGCACTTAGTACTGATATATGTAATATTGCACCTGAGGAAATCCTGTCATACTGACTTTCTGTACTTGTTTTCATCGCCAAGGCAAGCTTGCTTTTATCACATTAAATGAGACAGCTTTTCCACTGTAGCAGATTTATGAGTTTTTTCAGTTATTTGTATGAAAACTTATTCTGGCAGCTCCACACTTGATCCCTTACACTTTGTAATTATTCTCACATCATTAAGCATTTTTTCACATTTATTTCCCCCTCCTTCTAAGATAAATGCTTCTGATTTTTTTTTTTTTTCAAGACTTCAAGTCTATAAAAGCTGTTATATCTTTTTTTTTATTATTATTTACAAAATCTTGGTACATTGTCATATCATAGATACAAAACAAAGTGTTGTACTTGACTACTATCTTCCTTGAAGTTGTACCTGTACTTCATGACATTGTACCAAATAATTCAAAACTAAATGATCCCTGCTATCATATGTGGTCATTTTAAATTTCTGGAGAATGGGAACCAATGCTTTATTTTAATTATATATTACCCAATTGAACAATATATATTATTGAGCTATATATTATTTGCAGGAAAAGGTAAAAATGAAGCTTTTATACAATTCACCTGTCTCTTTGGATGACTCTCTTTAACTTTGAATAACACATCAAAATTTATGGTCATACTTTCCTACTACATAAACATAGTTGTGTCTCTTTTATCCAGAAACTAATTGTCATGAAACCTGTAGGAATTTTATACTTTGAAGATCTTCTCTATCAAAATTGAATTAATAGCTCAAAATATCTGGTTCCTTCTAGGAAAGACTTCACCTACAAAAGTTGATCCTTGCTCTCAAACCAAGATAAATCAAAATAAACAAGCTCCACCTCAGAAAATCTGCTCCACTGGTACCCCACTTCTCATGTAGTTCTAGTTATTTACAGAGCAGGGGTGCAAGATGCACACTGGCCAAGAGCTACTGAGAGCTGATAGGACGTGATTTTATTCTATAACACTTCATATCATACCTGATTATTTCACTCTTTGTGGGTAAATATTACTTCTGTACAATGGAAATTCTGATATTTTCTTATTTAGCTTTCATACAAGAAGAACATATAAATCAAAACTTGCATTTTAATATTTTATTCCTTGAAAGAAATGTGGTCTTGTTTTAACATGTTGTTTCAATGTGTAATAAAATATGTGGAACATATAGAGATAAAAATATAGATGCAGCATATTATGCATACCTCATCACATATCACATGCGTTATTTCAGCTGAACAGCAGTTTCATTAGCATGAAGCAATGTATGCTGCAAAACAAACAGTTCTGAAATATTTCCAATGATGTAATCAAAGGGTTAGGTTCCAGCAAAACCTTTCAAGTCTGGCATAATATTTTTAATGAAAAAGTCTTCGATCAGATATTTTTTTCCCTAACTGACTCTGGCTGTTAAGCATTGTTTCTTGCAGGGAGAACATGACATGGCATTTGTTTCACATAATTCATACTGATTTCCAGGACATACAATACCTAGAGATAACTTCAATTAACATGTTGTGCCTCTTTGCTTTTGTCACTGATGCCTTGCAGTTATTTTACTTGCAAAAAAAAAAAAAAAGTGATGCAGGAGCTAATACAGAAAGGACATGGTGGTAGAAAGTCCCTTGAGAAAGAGCAGCTTTTTTTTCTTATTCATTAATCACAAGCTTCAGGTTAACAAATGTATTTTGCTTTTAGAGTTTTTTCTTATTGAAAGGATTGAACAAACATGGGATTGTGTGGAGGGGGTGTCCATGATAAAACATTTTAATTATCATTTACTCAGACTTATACATGTGAAATTATTTTGTATGTGAGGTGAGTCTTATTGGCTGTATTTTTGAAAGCAATCCTTTACTGGCTGTATTTCAAATAGATACTACTTGATGTGTTGAATTAGCAGAGGTAATGTGAAGGTTAGACTTATCCGACAGATTTCTAGCTTTTTCTCTTGCCAATTTCTATCAGTCTAGTGGTCTTTTTTTGCCAAGAGTAGATCTGCAGCAAGTAGAGTACTGGCCCCAGCTCCATGTAATAAACCAGACACAGCAAACTACTTTCGTAGCTGGCACTTATGATGGCAAGCCTTAGTTGCTCTTAGGCATATTGGAGAATCGCAGTAACTCCCACAAAAATGCAGGAGCCATTACATCACATACATGTGGCCTTTGTCTATTGTAAGAAGAGCTCTCTGAGTAATTCTGGTTTAAAGGCTGGGTAAAGAGAGGACTCAGATCTTCTTTCCTCCATTGCTGGTTTTGATACTAACCTACAACAGCAAAAATAATTTCTAGCTCTATCTTTCACTCCTTAAAAGTAGCCTTTGCATTTATAAAGAGGCAGTCCCAGGAGCTTTGGATTGTTCACATAAAAGAAGCGATTGCTTTTTCTCAATTCAGACCTATTTTATTTTAGACTAAATATGTGCAACGTTAGTTTTTTTTTTTTTTTGCATTTTTGGAATCACTTTCATGAAAGGATCTTGAAAAGCATCTCAGTTGGTTACACACACCGCTGTCTTTTATGTATAAACACAAAAAATTGCTCTGTCTGGTGTCCTGCCCTGATGTTGTGTGCTAGGTGCTGCACTGAAACGAGACAATAGAGTTTTTTTTTTCCTCCAGAGTGAAATTGAAGGTGTCTGCCTTTTTAATATTTGACACTTTAGTTTTAGTTTTTGTTTTTGTTTACAGACTTTGTCACCCCGACAGGAAATTCTCCAGTGACCTAAACAGCTAAATACTATTAGAAGGATTTAGAGCTTTAAACAAAATGTAACATTTTCCCATCTGACTGGGTACTGACTCAGGTCCAAGCTACTGATGTTTCAAAGTATTTTTAAAGTATGACATAAGTCCTTAAATATCTGAAGACATTTCTCATTTCCCAAGATGATGGTATTTTGCAAATGGTCAGATTCATCTTGTTTAGCTCAGAAAGGTTAAGATCCTAGCTTGTTTATTTTAATTCTGCACTCTATATTGCCATGTGAATTCACACATGCTTAGCCATGTTTTGCTTTAGAAACTGTGGTGCTGTACATGCAGAATAGAATAAAATGTATGGCTTACTGTCTTCCTTGTACTTTACAAGAAATATGGCTGCAGAAAAACCCATTAAAAGGTTAAGTACAGCTTCATATTCCTTTCTGCTTTTTATGCTGTTACAGAGTGTTTTTGTGTGCAGTTAAGTGTGTGCAGTTGCTATGTTCCACCCTGAAATCGCACTTCGCTTCACTGAATGAAAATTCATCAAGATAACAGAGGCCAGGTCGGGGTAAGAGCACATAGCTACACTGACATGTGTGCTGTGCCTTGGAAGTGTTCACCCAAATGTTTATATGCTGTGGACATGACTGTGTGTACAAGCCTCAGGAGACAAAATCTTGGCTAAAGATCAGATATTTTTCCCATTGTAAAGACAGGAAATCCTGGGAACTAAAATCATATTCTCCTACATTGCTACAGCATTTGTAAACACAACAGTAATTTTGAAGGTTGGCATAGATGATTTTCATCTTTCAATTCTGGATTTTTTCATGCATTTTCTAATTTTTAAGTAACAATTGCACAGATTCACAGCAGGCATTTACTGCTTCTTCATTCTGAAGAAGTTATGACTCTAACTAGGAATATAAATCTAGTGTAATGCATGTTGAGAGACCTGAGTGAAATGTACTGGGGGGGAAAAAAGGTAACAGCATATTAAATCAAGTTTTCTATCTGTCTTGGGATGTTTAGTGGAGAGCAGTTTTAAACTGCTTTGAGCTTTTTGACCTTTTTACTTTTATATTGAAATAGTACTGTAACTCACTTTATATTTGTTTTTATGTCTATGTATTGTATATTTGCTTTTCTTCATAGTTGTCCTCCTTTTTACTGGGGCAAAGAGAAGCATATTGTCTTTTGCAGTGTTTATTGTCAGAAGTCTTGCTCCTCAGCCACCAGCCTGACTCTGCTCTGTGATAGCTCTCCTCTTAGGGCATCTCTAATCTTGTTGTCTCTGGTTTCTTCTTGAATAGTGGAGACCAGAGCTGCGGAAGGTATTCCAGAACATTTCTGCAGAAGAGGTTTTGCTGCAGCAAAAATGGTACTGCTGTTTCTTCTATAGTATCAGTACAATCCTACATCAGTTTTGAATGTTTGCTATAGCAAATACATGTTTTCTCAACCACTTTATTTGTACCACAAATACTATATTTTGACATAGGGCTTCTTTTCCCAGTCTCTTGTGAGCAATGAGCTTTTATCAGCTTCCAGATGTCACATAGCATGGGGGGAGGGTTCATTTGTTTCATTTGCCCTTCTTACCTACCATTCCCTGCTTTTACAACTGTGCCAATACCAACATCTTTGTGCAAAATATCCTTTTGCGCCATATCAAACTGCAACTCTTTTGCCTAGCTTTTCTTGAAAAGAAAGTTTCACAGCTATAAAATCCTGACATATGTGTCATCTTATAGAAGATAGTGAATGGACAAATTCTGATTAATATTTAGAGTAGACTTACAAAAAATGTCTATGCTTTTTATAAATTATAAGGTGTAATTAAGGAACTTTAGAAATTTGATGCACTGACAGGAAAGTGAATACTAGACTATAGTCGACATCTGTGCTGGCTATGCAACCACAAAGAAAGGACAACCCAACTCTCTGGAAGATGAGTGTGCAGGGGGAAGATCTGAGAAAGGAAGAAATGGAGGAGTTATACTGAGTATATCTCTCAGTTGCTGCGATTACTTTTTCAACTGTTAAAAGAGAGTTACTCCATCCCACTTAAAGAATAAGTCATTGGTTTACAATAAACAAAAGGTATATTATTTAGCTCTGTGCAGTGTCACACATCTAATTTTCCTAACTGATATACAAATAACCATTATTGTTTTGTCTGTTTTACAACATAAGATATTACCTACATAAGCTAGACAGTCTCCAGACACCACTCATTCTCTTGCCTTTTTTATAGTTCTTCTTTATGGCAGTATTGCTGTAATGATAGGAGTCTCCAATTATGTCTTGAAAGGATGCGTTATTCATATTTATTTTTTCCTTCTTTAAAAATCAGGCATATTATCATCTGTTCTTCTGTTTGGAAAGCTGACAGCTGTTAGACTAGAAGGATTTTTTTCATCTGTTTTAAGCAATAAGTGTCTCTGCTGTGTTCTGGTATGGACTCTGCCTTTACATAATATTATCTATGAAAGAAGCTGTTAGATATGTTCTTTGATTTCATCAGAGATAAAATAGTAGGTATGGATATGACATTTTGTAAGACGGTAACAACTTCAGCTCTATCCTACACTTACATTAAAAGCTGTGCAGAAGTAGTTACAGAAAATTATTAGACTCTGTACTCACAAGAAGTTTTCCTTATTGGGTCAAAGTTGCTTCAAGGAGATTATAGAAATAAAAACTAATAGCTAAACCCAGAGTGAAGTCTGTGCTATTGTCAGAGTTAGAAGAACTGTGCTATGGTCAGAGTGCTGCCCTGTGAGGCCCTGGGCACATAACTCTTCATTGTTTTGTTAGCATGAACTGTGTGACCATCAGCAGTTTAATGTGTGTTCCTGTTGTACTTAACTGGGGGCATTAGCATGGCTCCATCTCACAAGGCATCACAAAAGGAAGAGGTACCAGGTTCATAGGCTCAATGTAAACATGTAGAAAAGAGAGTGCTGTCTGCAAATATTTTTTTATCAAAGTGCTGGAGCAATATGTTGATTTTTATGTCCAGAAATGTGAAATAAAGGTGCATAAACTTATCAGGCTTCCTAATTCTAACACTCAAATATTTAATTCCTTAGAGTATATTCTATGACGTCTTCTGCTCAGTGGTGTAGAGCTTTAGGTATCTAGCATTCTATTTTAGACTTCTCCAAATGATTTTTAAGAACTACGAAAAGCTTCCTCTATATAATGTTTACTGTTAGTTGACCTAAATTCTAAAATCTAGTTTATGGCTGTTTAGTTAAACTGTTCACCTATGTGAGGTGAGAGATGTTATTTAAAAAAAAAATCTAGAGTGCGTAGTGAAATCAAATGTCTTAAGGATTTTTTAATTAGACTGTGTGTTTAGGTGACTGATTCATGTTGTTGCTGTATTTTGTCTTACTGAGCAGCTGTTAAAGCAAAATGAAAAAATGTGGCTTTATCACAAGGCAAGTACATTCAGAGGAATATGGGTGCATCGTTTACATTTACTGCCCCTAGTCAAAAAAAAAAAAAAAAAAAAAAAAAACAAAAAAAAAAAACCAGAATGGAGGGAGAATCTCTTCAGGTGCTGCCTAACACCTTTGATCTGCTTCCACTGTGGAGGAAATAGGTTGTGTTAGATTTGTGCTTTCCTGTGTTCCTTGCCTCTGTGTCAGAGAAAACACAGGTGAGGCTATAATTACGTGATTTTCCTCAGCTAGTTCACAGGACGGCTCTTTTTGCTGTTCTTTTCAGGAGAATAAAAACAAAGCTGAGATTCAACCTTGGATTTTACAATTGGTTAATAAACAAGAACATAAAAAATAAACTAGCAGTCATAAACACACATATGTATGGAATGCAAACTATGGCTTAGTTGCACAGACTGTATGTCTTGTGGCTATTGCCAGGGTCAATGTAGCAAAAGAAATTCACATTTGTTTTCTCTGTGTGTGAGTGGGTCTGACACTTCTTGTTGCAAACATGCATATAACAGCATCTTTATTTAGTTTTAGCGTCAACGCAACCAGCCTCACAGCATTTCTGGAATGCCCCATAACTGCTTAGAAATAAAGCATAAAATGATTCAAGCCTATAATTATCTTTTTCAAGTGGAGCATGGACAATCAGACTTGTATGAAGCAGATTTATATAGTCTCAGACAACAAATATTCCATGAATATGCCAGTCACATCCAAGAAACAATGTTGTATTTATCTAACCAGACTCTAAACTTCACTTTTAAAAAGAACCCTCAGAATTTCTATTTGAATATTTTCAGGAAAAGTGGAAGAATTGTCAACCACTATAAAGTCTACCTATAATATCTGCTGAAGTCAGGAGAGGAATTATTCCTTGAGCAGTGCATGCTGCTTCTTGTGGAGGTACAGAAGCCAGCATTTAGCTCAGAGGTGGAATCAGCTTTAATAACAAAGCTTTTCTGGTAAACTAAATTTTTCATAGGGAATTTCATTCTCTTCTGTTAATGCACCAAATTTAAAATAAAAATATGAACACTTTATAAATTAATATTTTTCCACAATTCTTTGATGTTTTCCAAATATTTGGAAAACTTGGAACAAGTAGTCTTAAATGTTGTCTGTCTTGCACTTTTATTTACCTTAGTTCTGCAAACTGTTCATTCAGCTTTAACCGTGCTTT
Source organism: Tetrao urogallus (assembly GCF_951394365.1). Lineage (NCBI taxonomy): Eukaryota > Metazoa > Chordata > Aves > Galliformes > Phasianidae > Tetrao > Tetrao urogallus. The sequence goes on along the minus strand of NC_136814.1, from coordinate 35,791,710 downwards.
AACTAGCAGAAGCTGGACAGTGGTCAGAAATCTAGTTTCTGACTGCCTTCCAAATTTTTACAGCTAAAAACCAAGTAAAAAACAAAGAACAATGACTGCAAAAACATTTTATGTACAGGGAAGAAAAACTACATTCATGGCAAGAGTTGTGTGAAGCTCAGTTCTGAACAAAATTAGTGGACTCAAACTGCTACATATTTTCTTTTAAATTACTGTATTTCTAAAGTTTTAAACAATTTCCTTTAGACATCAGTCCAAACCACAATTAGTACTAGATAATTGTTTAATGCAGTGGTCTTTATTTGAGGGATTGCAATTACTGCAGAGAAGTCCATGGCAGAAGTTCTGGCTGATTCATGCTGAAATCCCTTCAAGGATCTGGAGTGAGTGCACACAGGAGAGGCAGCTGCACTGTCCTTCGCAGAGATGATCTTTTCTTCTCCATCTGTTCCACTCCCAGCCAATTCCACTTGGCCAGGTCCCTATTCTCATTGGGCATGGTGCACAGATGGCAACCTGTGGATTTTCTCCAAATCAGCTGGAGGTAGGGTGCCCAGATTTCCTGGGACAGGACATATTTTCCTGCATCTTTTTAAGTCTTTTATGTTTTTCCTTAGCTTTTCTTACAAGAGAAAGATGCAAAAAACTTCCATGTGAAACTGCTAGTTGTTCCGTGGCTTCAGAATTTAATTCTCCCCTTTTTGTCTAAACATTCTTCCCTTACTTTAATACTGGAAATGTTGTAGTGGATGTATCTGAGTGATGTTGGTATGCGGCTAGTGAATCAAAAATGCCTATTGAGTGTGTTGTCAGGTGACATCCAAAAAAAAAAAGCTTGGTAAGCATTGTATAATTCTCGCCTTACAGATTATCATGTTTTACATACTACAAAAAATCCCAGATCTGCAGTAACCAGTGCTGAACTGAGCTGACTAGAGCAGCTGAAAACTGCTCAGGTCTCAGTCAGACAGCCTGGCTGCAGGCTGCATGTGCTGGGGCAGGAGCTGCATATGAAATGCTGGGAGAATGGCTTTTCTGTGTGAGAACATGGAGTCATCTGGGCCTTATTTTGTATCTGGAGAGCCAGGCTTTTATTAGAAGTTTTAATTAAAAAAGTTCCTACTGTCTGGTTTGATTTTAAACCTAAGAAATATTCCGTTCTCCATCATTATTCCAACAGAAGCAGCACTGCTTCTGTTAGCTCTCCATCTCAGCAATCTGGGAAGGGGATCCTGCGTAAGTTAAGCTGTGCATGTTGAAAAGCACCTGCTAATATTCGAGAGTCCTAGAGGTACTGCAAGCCAGCACAGCAGAAGTTGCTGGACTACACAGGGAGAAAATAATTAGTCTTCAGGGAAACTTCTCAGGGCATGCAGAGGGGAATGAAGGAAGGGGAAACTAGACTGATATGTAAAGCGCCATTAAGGATTTCATCATATGGACAATGACAGTTTTATAGCCTTTCGGAAAACCAGAAAATGGATTTCTCACAAAATCAATAAGCCTCCTAGAAGATAGTTTCAAGAGGATAGAGCAGCACATATCAAAGTAATCAAAAAGCTGAAATAGGAGACTATTTAAGCTATTGGATACGTGGAAACATGCTGCTAAAAATCAAATGGTCTCAGCTGAGCTTTCTATATTACTCTATGTATCTATCCTCTTTAATTTTCATCAGATGGAAGGCTGATCATTTCAGATGGGAAATGTGAGGCTAAACTAAAAAATTCTGTAATGCTTGCTCGTCACTTTTTTGAGAAAGCATTTTAATTAGGTAGGCGAACAGACAATTAATAAAGCCCTGCGTAAACCAAGTACCAGTCAGAGTGGTTTCTTGGAGGATTAGTGTAGCTTCTCTTGTTAATCTGCCATCTTTGTTCCTTATGTTATCTGAGTTAAAATTCAGAAATATTCTTACTAGGGAAGGGTTGGAATACATTTGGTTGCAGAGTAGTGCTTCTCATGCAGCAAAGTATAACCCCTCCTGAGGATCACAGAGGCTTTAAGGTTGACTGAAAAAGTCTAGAACAAGCTTAAGAAGTACTTCCTTTTAAGACAGCTCATGCTTTCCTACAACAGGAGTTCAGATAAATGAATCAATAAGTAGGAGTCAGATTTTCAAAAAGTTGGAGAAATGCTTCTATGATATTTTAAGATTGTATCCTGAAGTTTGCCAAAAAAAAAAAAAAAAATCCAAGCAAATAGGTTGTGGTAGTGGCTGTGTGATTCAAATTTAGGTGTATGGTTTGAGGACTACTTTATCCCTTTCTGATTTGGTAATCTTACAGCTTCTGATATGCTGATGCTTCATGTTCCAGCAGCCCTTACTAGATGGGTATGCTGAGCATGGGGATTCTTTTGTCACATTTTCTGATGTACTTTCTTATTGTTCTGATTCAACTTTTGAAGGTTGATTACATAAGGAGTGAATCATTTCCTCATTGTTGTTGATGTAAGGAGAACTATAGCAACAGCATGTTCAGTTGGAAATGCCCATGAAGTGAGCTCAGTAGGAAGAATGAGAAGGTAGAAGCACTCCACAGAGCTGCAACTTTAGCACACTGCCTGTTCTCTGAGTCACATCCCATGCCACTGTTTGAATGGTCTATGCTACTGCTGTGCATGCATGGATATATCTTGAGTTTTCATACAAGCTCAGCCATGTACAGCTGGGCTGCTACAGTTGCCACCAAAAAAAAAAAAAAAAAAAAATCAAGATTGTATCCAGACAGTAATTCTGGAAGAGAGAAATAAAATAAATATATTTTCCAGATTTTACCTTAAGTCTGGTAGATCAAACTGGAGGAAAAAAAAAAAAAATTGTTTCCCCTCAAGCAGTTGCAGTGAGACTAAAGCAACTTTGTAGAGAATCATAAGGTGCCAGTCAGCATTTAACAGGATTTCAGAACCACTTCTATACCTCTCTGCTATTGACTTGCTTTAGCTTTGACTGTGAAGACTAGCTCTTTCAAGTACCTCACATCCCACACTGCCTCTTGAGAGTTGAGAAGTGTAGCGTTATGCAGTTGTCTCTGAGCACTGCCGCAACAAGGCATGGCATCTTACCTTGGTGGGTTGAAGTTTGACTCAACATTATTTGCATAGGTTGCAGTGTTCTGCTTCAAAGGGATTAAGATGTAAGTGTGCCATTGAAGTTTTTACAGCATTAGATTTCCAGATATGTGCAGACACAAAGCTGAGATGAGTTTGCAATTGAGTGTGTGGAACTGCAATGTTGTCATTACCCTAAAACCCAGGATAATAAGAGAAAAATAGTTTCAAGCCTAGCCTACATGTAACATTTAGCTAAATTTCCTAGGAACTTTTATTCTGCTAATTAATGACAAAGAAATAAAGAGAAAAATGGTAATGGTCTTTGAGAAGGAGTTTACTGAGTCTATAAACATTGCAAAAGATTATTCCCTGGTGGTGTGCTTTAGTGTGATCTCAGGAGAAGTTTTATATTTGATATTTTAGAAGTTAACTTTTATTTTTGATTATGTTGTTAGTAATGCTTGCAGTTTTGAACAAAAATTTGTCTGCCTTGATTAAAACAATATACAATAAAATCAAAGAGGATATATCTGGCAGTACTTTCTCAGTAGCATTTTGCGAAAGTTTTTATTTTTTACCAAACACTTCTATACAGTTTCAATATCTAGGAATACAAAGCAAGAAAACAAAATCCTGGAGATTGAAATGAGTTTTGCTGAATTAAAATCTAATCCTTATCTGTTATCTTAGGCCAGCTGCCCTTACAAAAGAAAAAAAACCAAACTGGCTGTAATAACCCTGGTTTGTATTTCTGAATGATTATATGCAGGAGATGGACTAGATTACTTTTTTCAAGGGTCCCGTCTAACTCAAATGGTTCTATGATTCTGTGACCAGTGGTCAGTAGATGCATGTATTATCCAAAGCCTCCTTCTCCTTTGGCATGTGGTGGGACTCAAAGTGTATCTCCTTGGTCACTGCACTAGAGCCATGGGTCTCAAAACCAGTTTATTCTTAGAGGTAGAGCCTGAAGGAGGCTGGCCCTGGAGCAAGTGGGGGACCACCTGGATGCTTTCCTGTGCAACCTACTGTAGGAAGCCTGCTTTAGCAGGGAGGTTGGACCAGATGATCTCTAGAGATCCCTTCCAACTCCTACAGTTCTTTGATTCTGTGTTGAAGAGCATGATTACACTGGGAGATTGAATGTGTCACATGAGACTTGGTATCAAGTTTGATGTCAAAAGTAGTTTAATACAGTATAAAGTACATATAGTGCAAATCTCACTGCAAAATCAAGAAATGATAAAAGAATATATGGGAATTTTCCCAAACTAGAATATATTGATTTGAATAATCTCTTTTTCTTCAATAGCATCGTTCTTTGTGAAGTAACAGCTTTCAAATGTACTTCATTCTGGATCTATTTCCTGCCTCCTGTCTTTCTTTTCTCATTTTTCTCTAGGACAATAAGGGCATATCCTTTTAAATAACTGCTTGGCACTTTGTTATACTGACACTTGTCCTTCTTTTCTGATTGTCTAGTCTCCTTGTCATTGTTTGATTTTTTTTCTAATGTCACTTCTAAATCATCACTATCTTTTTGGGCAGCAGCTATATCACTGTTTATTACTGAGTGACTTCTTATGCATATTTAACTGATACAAAGCTCCCAGTAAAGGCTGAGTTTGCCTGAGTAAAATCATTGACATATTCAGTCAGTGAAGTCTCAAATGAAAGGTCTGAATTTTAAGGAACTCGTGTTCCTTGTCTCCTTTTGTAACAAGATTGGAATACAAATTGCATTAAGTATCGTGTTTTGTGTTATCCTTTTGTTTATTTTGAACAAATACAGTTTGACAGCTCATTTTATTCTACAGATGAGTGTGCTTGTTTTACCATTTCCAGGGTTTTTTTTTTTGGTGTTTTTGTATGTGGGTTTGTGTGTGCATAAATCTGAAGTTTACAGTTTGAGGTTCAAGATGAGAACCTACGTAGTACTTAAATACCACAGTGTGAATAGCTGAAAGCCAAAACACAGTGACTGTAGATCCCCCTTAGCAAATCATTAATACACTGTGACAAGCAGACCTCTTTATATAAAATGAGCTTTGAGTTTTTATAATTTTTCTGCTTTTTTAACTGCAATACTTGTGAGAATATTATCTTTATTTTTTTTACTACAGCCCCTGTTTGTAATTCCAAACAAGAAAAAAAAAATCTTGAATTTGAATACGTTTATATAGAAGACTTCAGATTTTAGAAGTTAACTTTTATTTTTGATTCTGGTGAAGAATGAGTTTTTTGAGAAGACAGTAGTGATAACATGGATAGCGTAATATATTGCAGTCATATTTTGTTAACATATAAGTGTTATTTTGAATGGATCTTTTTACTGTTTTCAAGTATTAAGTATAAGAAGTATTGTAGATAAGCGTGGGTAAATGCCATTTCAGAAATAAATTCAGAAGATTTTCAAAGCTTTTCATGGATGCTGGCAGAATCTAACTGAACACTAATATCGTGCCTGTTGAGCGATCCAAAATTATTATTCTGGGTTTCTCTGGATAATAGGTCAGAAGAGTATTATTACTTTCAAGATAGAAGAGCCAGTGAATCTGAACAGTTCCCTAAGCCAGAAGGAAATACTGCCAGGAAGTGAATTCTAACTGAACATTTCAACAAAATATTCACAAAATACCATGTCATATTTATATTTAATCTTTATTTAAGTTAGCAATGGAAGTGACAGGAAGAAGAGAAATATGGCAGTATAATTTGTTGTGTAAGAAAAATATATAATTTCACAGCAAAATAAGCAAAACACATTCTAATGAGCAAATTAGATTATGAAAATTGCCTGTTCTGTAGTATTTACAAGTCTATCTGTCACATCAAAGGAATTTATGCACACTTTTTTGCATTAATTTTTAAGGTAGAGGCTGAACTCCATCAGTCTATTTGGAGAGTTTTTAGGAGGGCTTTTTCATTTTGTGGTTTTTCTAAGATGTTCTAAATTATAACTCCTTATTTCATTAACTATTTATAATTTCAGTGATTTAAAAAAAACAAAATGTTTGCAACCTCTGCAATAATAAGCTCTACCTACATAGGCATGCTGAGGTGTGACAAAGTCACTGTAGAAGACCGCTGTACAGTGTAACACATGTACATTAAAATTCATGAATCTTCTGCAATGACAAGAGCTTCAAGTGTTGTCAAGCCTACACCGTCCTTAAGACAGTTTTTTAGGTGACTATTTCATTATTCTTCCTTTAATAAAAGTAACTATCAAGCACCAATTCATGAAATAAGTTCTCGACTTTCAGGGCCCCTGATCCCTGGAGTTTGCTATGTTGTAATAGTACATCTCAGAGACCTCGGAGGAAAGAAATGGTTGAAGGTTATGAAGCTCAGGTATAGGAACACTGGAGATCTCAGCTTTAAGAAAGCCCCTGTTAGGAAGTAATTTAGTGAAAGAAGTTAGTAGAGTAATTTACCAAAGATCTAGACCTCATCATACGAAAGAGAATACTTTCAGACAATTCAAACTCATAAATTAATTATGGCCAGCAAACAAAAAAAAATCCAACAAATTTCCATTACTCTTCTAAGTATGTTCTAATCGGAGGAGGGAGCATTTCTAAAGATCTTGCTGGAAACAATGTAAAAAAAACATAGTGAATTACAACAAATTACATAGTGAATTGCAAGATGCCTACCAAGTTCACACATGGTGTTAAGCAATGCACTATACAAAGATTTCCAGATTGTTTCCATGATCATTCCCAGGATCATTTCCAGATAATATCCAAGATAAACTATAATAATTATACTGTGGGAGTACTTAGAAACATTTCCTTATCTTTTTCTGTTCACAGGCTTTCTATCATTAATATGTAGAATGATGAGGTTACTGTGTTCATTCCCAATGGGACAATTAAACTATATCCTGTATGAAGTTCTCAGCTCTTGCCATCTACAAACTAGGAAATAAAATTTAGTCATTAGTTTGTGAATTTGAAGAGGATGAAAATGTTTTTTTTTTTTAATAAATCTAGGCAACTATGAATTAAACCAGAAAAGCAGCAACAATTAATGTGTTCAGAAAATGACTAGGATAATCTGCAGAAAGTGACATTACTGAATAGCTTTCTTTAAATTATGTAAAATAGTCATTAAATCCAGCTAGCTCCCATGTTTTATGAAATGGGTTAATTCACTGACATTTTTCATTGTTTGGTGTCAGTACATGCTTGCAATAATGCACATTTCCTTCATTTTGCAAGGATGTTTTCCTCTGAATGTAGGTCACTGACAGAAATGCCTCCTATTTATTTCTACAACAAAGAGCACAATAAGACTTTGATAGAGCATATATTCTCATCTACAAAACACAGTCACCACCATTAACTGCTTTGCATAGATGAGCTGATCAAAACACTTCATTTTGCAGAATGGCAGCTTGCATCCACTCTTTGGTCTTCCTAAATGGTCAGCAAGAGTCAGTGAATATCATTGGGCACTACATTTTCTGCATTGAGGAATTCTGTCTTACACATTTGCTTCGTACGTGCTTCCATGTCAGGCACCATTGTGTCAGACTGCTCCTCTTCTGCCACTTGTCACGTGACAATGGAAAGCAACAGAATGCTAGTGGAGAGGTTCAACCTCTACTGCCACACCACCACCATCCACCTTTGATGTCGTGGGTCAACATAATAATATACAAAGCATTACTTTTGGAGCAGCCCTTGTATTTAGGGCAACCTTTATAATCTACCTGCTCCTTGTCGAAAGAAATCATTAAAAGTTTGTACAGGAAACAGTCATCCTACTGGCTTTTTTTTTTTTTTTTTTTTCTGAAAAAGATAGAATTCCTGCTGAAGATTTTAATTCTTTTTGATTAGCGCTACCTGCAGCAGGGAGGTTCTGTGCAATCAGTTCAGTACAATCAATATGCAACTTTCAGCCAAATGTCAGACTGAGTGATGTTTTAATGCTATTACAGTTTATCAGGAATCTGTATTATAATAATTGGTTTCTTGCAGGCTTTTTGATCCCTTGCATTCCTTCACTTCCACCATATACTTACTTATTTATCAATTAAGTTTGCTATTATGTCTATTGTAAATTAAAATTACAGTACATGACTATGTATTATTCAATAAAGATAGAAAATAGATCTATATCCTCAGGTTAGGATCAGGTGGAAAATAGAACATATAAACGGAAATGCATTTTTGTTTGGACAGATCAGGAAATAATCCTTAATGAAAAAGATTTCCTGAGAACATCTCAAGCTTCAGATCTTTGAGGAGCTAGAAATCAGAATTACTTGTTGAACTCTGTGTTTAAAGGTTTGTTATTACTATTCCAAGATCCAAAGTTCTGGGGGGTGGGGAGGGGAAGTCAAAATTGAGATGACCTGTGCACATTGCTGAATATGGTTTTGATCCTTGATAACCCCTCTGCAAAGATCAGCTCAGGAAGGGATGACAAATATTTTCTTTAAATTTTTAAATCATTTTTTAATTCCTGTTCTCACATTCAATTTAATCCTCCTTAATGCTTATCTTTCAGTGTGCCCTCTCCCTATTATTTCTTGTTCTGTATTAATTTTTCAATGTATTTGGGAAGAAAACAAATTTTTTTGTCAGCATTATGTTTAAAGAGACAGAGGAGTAGTCAGCCCAGGCTGGCTCTGCTCCTCCAAGCACGCAATACTGTTGACTAGTGTCAAGGTGACTGCAGTCGCTCCCAACTTGTGTTGTTGTCTCTTTTCTTGCAACACTCTATCTCAGCAGCGATCAAAAGTCATTCTTCCTTCACTTTCTCCTCCTCCACGATCCTGTTTAACATTCAGAAATTTAGCATTGTTTTTCTGGGAGGTTTGCAACAGTTATGTCTGAAGCATACTATCTGTGCACTGACACAACACCTGCACTGTGTTGATTTAAGATTTGGGATTTTTTTTTTTTAATCTGTCTCCTATTTATGTATTTCTGAAGTAGCTGAACCCTCTCCAAATGTAGTATTTATTTGGAGTGCGTCGGCCATTAAAATCTGGCAATGTGCTTAAAACTGGCATCAGTATGTCAGAGAGAGCAGATGTTAATTTAGTTACAGAGGCACCAGTTAGGCCTTTCACTGTCACAAACTTTGGTTTCATTACCTACTGTGCACATTAAGGACTTTAGTGCTGCCAGGTTACACTTCTCACCCCCTTTGCCTGGAGACTCCTGGAAAAGGATAGCAGAAAAACATAGAGACAGTAGCAGGGAAAGAGTGGTGCCTACAGGTGCACTGGCCCATCTTTTCCATGCTGAAGGCCCAGGGTACCCAGCCATGGCTCTAGGAGCTGCAGACCCAGCCAGGGGCATCACTGTGAATTTTTCTTTTTTTTTCTTTTTTTTTTTTTTAAATCATTCTGTATGATTTTTTTTCCCAGAGCCATGGAGTTATGGACCAACAAGTCAGCAGATCACAGCCTGTTTACATATATGTCAGTGACAAAATAATGTACAAGTGTGAATTCGTAGGTGTTACATTGAGAGTGATAAATGAGAACAAGGAGACAGGGATCTTTGCAGAAAAATACCTCTAAGGCATCCACAGGTTTCTTTCAATTGCCTTTTTCTGAAGGACAAAAAATGTATTTGCACTAAAAAGTGAACGTTCCCATTTTCAGAGGCAATATTTGTACTAAACAATTCAGTGCTATTGCCAAAAGAAACTAGAGTTTCATGTATCATGCTAGTAAACTTTTTAGCAGTTAAAAAAAAAGCTATTAGTACACTCATACATCAGTATGACTTTTAAATATGTTGTCTCTTTTTTGACCACTACTGCCTGGGGTATGAATGAGATTAGTATTCTTTGTATGTCAGACTCTTTTTGTGTAGCTATTGCATTTAATAAAAGGCAATTACACAAAAGTCTGGGCTGTCATTCTCAATTTTGTACATGACCTTTATGGAAATAAGAAAAAAATATCAAATTGTCTATTTGTGATCCTGAAGAGAATTCATAACTAGAAATGGGGGAAAGAAACTTCTTGAAATAAACCATGAGGCCTTTATTTTAACACACATCCAAGTTTCTTTACAAATGTCAATTGCAGTTGCTACATTCTATTTTGTTTGCTTTGCTAACCTGTAGCAATAGCTGTTGCAGTTTATGAATGCTATGCTATGATAGAAGATCTGTGCATGTATAAAAATATCCAGCATACACTTCCTATTTCTTTTTGCAGTTGAGTCTCAGACAGTAAAATAATATTAGGTCAGTCCTTCTTTATCATCAGGGCTGCGTGAGGACAGTGTTAGGAATGAAAGGAAATTTAACAATTCGAGATCCATATCTGTAGCTGTTATCAATAATCAGAAGACTAGTTAAAAAATTGCTGCCTTGTATTAATGACTTGTGATTGGGTGACCAAGTAACTTAGAAAAAAAGTACTGAGTTTTTTTCAAACTATAAGTATCAGAAAAAGCTTGTGTAACTATGTGATAGTATAAAAACATTCAATTCCATTTAGAAAGTTTAAAATTTTGCTTCCTGGAACATCTGATTTAACTGTGAGAGGGAGAATATAGAAAGAAGAGTGTACAGAAGGCTGAAGGGGTTTTGTGTCCCTCTTTCCTTGAGGATCAATTAAATGGAAACTGCAAAATCAAATACACTGAGAAGCAAACTTTACCATAATGTCAGACCAAAGAAAGTTTAGGATGTGGCTAGAGGGGAGGAGATGTAGATACCTGTTGTACCTTAATGAGCTACAATGCCAATTGTGGGGAAAAAAAAACCTGCTAATTATTGGCTTGTCTCGATGACAGTAAAATGAAACTTTCACTTGGCGTTGCCGTCAGGGCAAGATATTGATGGAAATGAATTTGGAATGGCAGAAGCTGTGTTTTCAACTATTCAAAATAAATCAGATTTGATGCAAGCTGCAGTACTCATAAGCAAGATACAAACAGGCATTTTATTACCTAGTTGAACATCAACCCATCATGCTAGGTGAAACTACGATCTTTTAACTCCATTTTCCAAAGCCCCATTAAATAAATCTATGTCAAAAATGTATACTTGTATGTGCTTAGCTGTGATAATTAATGCTTGTCTTGAGAGTCCAAGGGCTGATCATCTTAGAAGGGTGCTTATTCTGCTCTCATTACTGCCTTGTGAATGATTCCTCAGCAGAACAGAAAATTGATGGCATCTCCTTTTCTTTTGAAAAGGAGGGGTGTGCATGGTCTTATAGAAATATCCACTGGATAATTTCATAATTTCTTTCAGTTCTTGCTGTTCGTTGAAGGACAAATCAAGGAAGGAAAAGGTAAAGGAACTGTATTTTACCTTAGTTCATATCAATATAAGCTTAGAGTGGCTCCTGACTTCTAGTGAGGTTGCTTTAAGTTATTTTAGTAGTGGCAGCTAAATTCAGGTGATGTATTTCAGGGTCTGTTTCTATTTGCAAAGTAAAATGTGACTTCTAATGAAAATAAAATAACTTCTGGTTTATTTAGGGCTTCCTGCTAATAACCAGATAAAGAGTGATGAAAGAACAGGACTTAAGACTGCAAAGTCTGAGTCTCCTACTTCTCGTTTGGAATAGAATCTAAATACAGTGACAGTTAATAGTTATAAGCAAAGAAATATGAAGTCTGTGAATACATAAGCACTTTAAAAAAAATGTTTGAAGTTGGTTGTGGGTTTTTTTATGTTCTGTTGCTTCTGTAGAGTCATAGAAATCTCCTAGGGAGGAGGAGAGAGAGAGAGATGTGGGTGACCAAAAATGTATCTTTTACAAGATGGTAATTATACATAGTTTGAATATCTTTAGAAAATATGATGAAGAAAGTGCATTTGAATTGTCATCTCCTGTCTCTATCAGCCCTAATACAGACGTCATGATGTTATCTGCACCCTTTAATATTAGAAACTCAATACGCTTTATAGACATAAGTAAGCTACTTAAATAGTGTCTAAAATGAAGTTTCTTAAAAAGATTGAACAGTATAAGAACCAACACTTTTCTGATATCTTTTTAGATTAACTGAATTCACATTAACACATATTTGGACAATAACGGCTGCAGAAGTGTGTTCCCTCCTTATTTTCTTAAATGCCCTACACTTCTCAGCCCCACTTCTGTGCAGGGAGGATACTGTCTCCATGCAGCCTGTGAGAGCAGTAGATTCCTCGTAAAATCCAGTATGGTGCTTGGGATTTAACTTACATAATTTCAAAGAAGGAAAAAAATAAAAGCAGTCCACACCTTGTGGCCACTTTGTGCCATCACTATAGAGTAAAATACATAGAAAAGGAATCCCTCTATCCTCACTGAGATCAAAATAGTTCGAGGGGAGAAAGGTAGAGAACTCTACACTGAAGCCTTGCACAACACATAAAAATTTAACTGTACTTTTTTTCCTCCTACACAGGAGCTTTCTCCTCTTAACTTCATTTTGCATACTCTACTGAAAAGTTTTTAGCCCAGTTTTGTGTTTGGCTTTCAATCGTAAAATCTAGCAAGGCATACAAAATAGCATGTGCTACCATCAGCTATATGTTAAAATAGCCAGAAAACAGATTTTATTTTGAATTCATGCCCTTTTTGGGAAAATATATGCAAAGGCACTTTGTACTAGGCCAAATGCATCTGGTTCTCATGAGTGAACTAATCTTATTTCTAAATTATTATTAAAAATATTTGTTTATAGTGCCCTTTACAGATGTCCTATACAAATACAATAGTAAGTATTATTATTGGGTCAATTGTGGGCATTTACTGAATTTATTTAGTAACCACATAAATCTTATTTCGTTAAGATTTGATGAGGCATTTCATTTGGTTTGCTTCCACTCTGAAAAATGTGTCTCTTCTTTCTGAGACATTTTCTCTTCTTGAAAAGTCTGTCCACTGCTGGTAAAATATATGTGTGTATATTGATATTTCACAGTTATCATTTAATTCTGTTATGGCATCCTATAATTCTTCTTGCTCATTTGCTAACTTTTGCAGATAAAATGCTGGTGGCACCTGAAAGTGGTACTTCTCTTGCTCTGTGTTTCAACACTGGATATGTTTATGTATGAGAGCTGCTCTGAAAGTAAAGCCTCCTGTTTTATTACGTTGGCCCATGACGTCAGAGGCAGATGGCAGTAGAGGCTGAACATTCCCACCAATATTCCATTACATTTTTTTGCTACTTGACAGTTAGCAGTAGAGAGGCAGTCTGATGGAATGGCATCTGTAATGGAAATGTGAATGAAGCAAAGGTGTGACATCGAATTCCTCCATGCAGAAATAGCAGCACCCCTTGATATTCATTGATGCTTGCTGAATGTTTTTGCAGACTCGAACAGTGGATATGAGCACAGAGAGACATTTTAGGAGTGGCATTAACAATGTGGAAGACAAGCCACATTCCAGCTAGCCTTGCAGCTTTTTACAAGAGACTGGCATGCAGTCTCTTGTTCATCACTGGTGAAAATGCATAAGTAAGGGCAGTGACTGTTGGAAAAAAAAAATGTTTTACAGCTGAGAACTTGCTCTATCCAGTAGCATTGTTATGCTCTTTGTATCTGTTGTAGTTTCCATGGAAATAAATGGGAAGCAATACTTTTGGAGTGGCCTACATATGTACGTTATGTACATGCTCTGAGCCAATATGAATCAGTGCACATGCATATTTGAGACTGGCAGAAGGCTCTGTGAATGGCCACAAGTTCTGTTGTGCTACAGATTGAAGCAGCATCTGTCTTCTTCAATTTCTATTGCTGTTGGGTGGGCACAGTGTAGTGCCGGGCCTAGATGTGAGGATGATTATTGCTATATCACAGTATTCACAGATGGAAAATTACCACTTTCTCTATTCAGTGTGGTGGAATCTATGCAGATGCCATGTGTGCTAGAAAACCAAGTGAGCATCTGTTGGACAGATGGATTTTTGTTATTTTGAGGTGATGTAGACTTCTAAAATACAGTACCCATCCTCGGCTTACAGTAGAAACTATGCAAAAGACAGGGCAATTAGGCCTTGGGAAAGAGCAGATAGCTTTCTTTGTATGCTTTTAACTGATATTTCTGCCTAGGTTTTCTACATAAATACATGACTTGTTGTATAGAGAGGACTGATAGACAAAAGATGGAGAAAGCTTGTTCATGAATGTTCAAAGCTAAAAAAAGATCATGCAGTATGTTCATGTGAGATGATTAGATCCTGTGAAGTCTGTCTTGTGAGCCGTTTTCTAATACATTTGGTCCTTAAGACTTCTTTATGTATTTCTAATACCTCACTGAGAAGACTCACTCATGTAGAATCTCACAATAATAAGTACTTCAGCAAAAAGTAGCATTTTGTAAAATGTAATTTACTTCTTATTGCTAAGAAAACTTAATAATTTGCAGAAGAGTCTAGGGAACATAGTCATACCTGATATGAGGTATCAATGGATTCCAGCTTTTTCTTTCTGAAGATCCTGTGAAATGATTAACTGTAGTTCAGAACATATTGCAGATCAAAATCTTACCTATTGCATTTGAACTCCAAAATAATCAGCAGCAGCCCTTAGATACAGGTCAATGTTCAGAACAAGTTCACATCACACTTCATCTCCTGGCCTATTCATGATATATTTTTCCATTACAGGTTAGGCTACTGTTTGGCAATGTTAGTTCATGGCCTAAAGGAAATTCTCTGCCAATTTTGTTTCACTCTTGCTGTCTTTAAAAAAAAAATCCTTATGGACTAGCCTATGTACAGTTTTACAGTCAATACTGTTGGTTGTGAGCTAAATACATTCCTTTTCCATTATTTCACAAAGAAACTAAGCTAAAATAAATAATCATTTTCAGTTAGCCTGCTTTAACAGAAAAGATTGAACACTTTCTCATAACCTTCATCTGCAAGTAAATTCTACTGTCCTGTTGCCATCGCTATTTGTAGTAGGGTCTTTCACTTTTTTTTTTTTTCTTCCCAATTTCTATGTAGCTTGCACTAGTAATTGATTCCTGCAGGGCTTTTCTATCTCAAACTTTCTTTTTAAAGGGTATTTCCAATTAGTCTAGCAGCATGTTTATACACTAGGATAAAAGAAGGCTGCTATTTTCAGTACAATAAATCCATTTCTACTTTGTGAACAAAATGTGTTAAGAGTGACTAAGATCAAAGTTTTTAACCATGCTGACAATAAAAGTTGTCACAAATAAAAAAATATCTTTCTGCAGAGAAGAAAATCTTTGTTAAGGATCTTGCTATAAATATAAAGCTCTCAAAATGCATCCTTCAAAGTAGAAAGTGTAATTAGATATATCTGAGGGATCTGGGATTTACATATATGGAGAAATGCAATGTGAAAATTGTGAATTTTTTGTTGTTGTTATTGGATACTATTGTTTTACTATGAAGAACCACAATTAAATAATTGTGTAGTGTAATGTCATAATTCTAATAATGAAGGGAAAGGTAGATATGAGCAAGAGAGTAACAACAGTTACCTGACACTGAGGGTTTTATGTTTAGATATGCTGGCACAGGAAACATCTTGTTCACAGCAGCTTTTTAAGGATGAAAGTATTTTGCTTAAAATGAGTCATTACAGCAATTATCTATTTCTAGCATGTATATTTTTCACATAGGAAAGAAAAAATAGAAAGACCTTGACATCCAAACACATTTACTTATTACTTTCCAGATTTAGCTCTGTTGTGTTTAGAAACAAGTGCATTATGAGCAATTAGAGACAATCTCTGTAAGAAGACTGTTTTATTTCAATCACTATGGACTCAGAAAAATTCTGCATTGACTTGCTGCAGTTTGTAGTAGGTGTATTCAATTGCTATTTACAACAGAAAACCAAAGTTCATAAAGTTCTCATTACTGCAGCAATTTTATTAATACAGGTTCATTTCAGTGGTTGCCTTCAATACTGCCTTTGCTTTAGTTTTAAAGGTGAGCTGTATGAAACTCCAGATGCATCTGGAGTACTTCCTCTAAGTTTTATTGATTATTCTTTCATTCACAGAAGCATTTCTTTCTTCATTGAATTTGCACAGTTATTTCAATAACTGCTCTCCAAAAATGACCTCAGGAAATAGAACACAAAGAAATTTTAATTACTAAGTCTAAAAGTAAGAACACTTGTGCAGGTTTACAAGTTTTACATGTAAGTTCCAATTTGACTGAACTTATGGAGAGCCTGTTCACCAACCAGTCATACAGTCACAGATGTGTGTCCAAACAGCAGGAGTGTGACCCCCTGCAGTGGTATGACTCTTCAGTTCATGCTTTTTTGTTTCACCTAAGCAAGATGAATAGCACCTCTGTCCTGCTGAGCTAACATCTTCACCTCCCACTCTCCTGGTTATCAAGCTGTGGCAGAGACAGGTTTTCAATAACTTCCTATTTCTGCCAGTCAAATAATTTTTTTTTTTTTTTTTTTTTTTTTTTTTAGATTTCTTTCCTGTGGTTTGACACATCAGCTTTCTTTCTCAACTCCATATGAGAGAACAGGGCAGGCTCAGAATAAATAAATTGATGGAGCATGGACTTGTGAGTTCATTAAGCATCAGTAGGCACAGTTGAAAATAATAGCACCTAATTGTCACTATTCCTTACTCAGAAGTGCTTCAATTCTCTTAATAGACATCATTGATCTCTTATTTCTGAAGAGCTGCATGTTTCCACCTGGCCATTGCATTGAAAAAGCTGCATCTGTAGTTTTCTAAGCAACAGGAATTTTTATGTTGGCTGGGGTCCATGAACATTAAGTCATCACTGTGAGAACAATTACTCAAATTATTGCTATTAGAACTTTTTGCGTGAAGGGAAGCAAACCATACTTGACTCCCAAAAAATAGAGGAAAAAAAGTATGTTTCATTGGAGCTGAGCACTGACAAGATCCTACAAGCGCAACAACGCACAAAAGTGTGATTCATGTAGTCAAAAGATGCTGTAATTCTTTTTTGTTACTATTGTAGATAAGAGACATTCAAATAATGGCAAATTAAAACCTGTAGTCACATTTTTGTGGAGTTTCAGGTATGAATGTTGTGAAGTGAGCTTTTTCTGTTTCTGTTGTTCCTGACATATATAATTTGACCTGGAAAGGTAATATTCTCATACTCCCTAGTAGCAGAGAATGAAAGTCTTTCATTTCTCTAGTACTGAATTCTTCCATCATGAAATATTTAGACTCTGAAAAACTTCTCTAAAGCTAAATTAAAATCCTATACATTTTCATAGACTTATAAAAGCCACAGACAGCTAAAACCTGTGGGACCCTCTAGTCTATCTCCTTGATCATTTTCTTCCTTACAGTACTTTCCTTCTTACTTTGCCAGTTTACTGTTCAGCATTTTAAGAATTTCTTTCAAAAA
This sequence comes from Tetrao urogallus, assembly GCF_951394365.1. NCBI lineage: Eukaryota > Metazoa > Chordata > Aves > Galliformes > Phasianidae > Tetrao > Tetrao urogallus. The sequence goes on along the minus strand of NC_136814.1, from coordinate 35,774,329 downwards.
TGCAGCTGTGTTCTGAAGGCTTTTGTTTTGTGCTGCTAGGACATCTACTCTCTTGCTCATATAAAATAATGAATGTTTTTTATAACACTATATATAGTTCTCTTTTTCTTGGGGCAACATTGAGATATTTTTGCTCATGCTGACAGCCTGTGCATTATTCCTAAGACTCTTGTACTTGTTCCTGGGAATAATTTCACTGAACCTGTATGAGTAATATTATTTCATGGATTCTGCTAAGATTTCCAAAATGTTTTGGTGTACTTGAATATCTTAAGTGGTTTTCCTGTACTTGTCATTTCACTTAGAGAATGTTTTCTCAATCTCATAACTCAAGGACTCCTGTTCCTCATACTTCTCTGTTATTTTTTCTTTCTTTGATCTTATGTTAGTTTGTAAGTACCTTGTGCAGATCAAGTTGGCAGGAAGAAAGCTCGGTATTGAACTGCGGTACACTGATGGATTTTTCAGCCTTCAGTACCACACGACTGCATATAAAACTGTGTCATGAAGATGTCTAAGGTTAACTGGAATTCATTTATAACTTAAGGATAAAACCATACTTGTATTACCAAAAAAAATCTCTAAATCATGTAAATTTGTTTTGTTTTCTTTCTATGGCAAAACTTCAGAACCTTGAGAGAGTTTTCTCCCTTTGTTGCTGTTGTTATTGCTGTGAGGCGTATAGCTCCCAAGCAGGCTTATAGTGTTAAGAATATCAACTGCTGCAGAATCAATTATGAAACCCTGAAATCTATACTTACTTTTTGAGTTTTCAGTTCACCTGTTAAAAAGAACTACCAAAATAAGATTAATTCAGAATTAAAGAAGATGCATCCAGTAATGAAGGCATCCTTCCAAAGTAGTTCATTTTTATAACTTTTCCAGGCATCAGGGTTTATATTATGAACTACCAAGTTAATCTCAGTATTGAATATCTCAAATGAATTTGATTTTGAAGTATACCGATACATAAAAATAACTTTCTCACTTTCTTTTTCCTACTTTCTTATTCATTTTCTCTTACACGGACTCTGATTCTGTGCTTTTAGTCTCAGATTAATCAGTGATATTCCATTACTTAAGTCAAAATCAATTGCGCGGATGTTTTTTGCCTAGGTGATTGCACCAGTCCTTGCATAGAAAGTGTTTCTGATAATCAGCAATGGATTTTGCAAAAGATGCTTAGTGAGAAGCAGTTCTGTAACATGCAGAAATGTGGTAAATGAGGGCAACCAATGCAGTGTTCCTAGGGAATGATTTTACGACTGTTTTTTATCCATCATTTTAGCTGTTGCCCTCAATTCACTGGCAGTCTGGTCTTAAGGATTTGCAAAGTTACCTGTTTAGATTCAAGAGTTTTCTAAGTAAAATACTTAGTATCGGGGTTCATGTTGTGGTTACTTGTGAATTTAGATTCAGAAAAATATTTTTTTCTGAAAAATAGTGATAAAGTATAAATATTTTCATGAGTACTTTCTGCAGAATTCAATAGGAATTTCTAAGGAAAATATTACTCAATAAGGTATGAGCTAATTTTGTTTTTAGCTGGACTCGGTATGTCTTCAAAGTTTCTTACTTCTGAATACTGAGACAGCTGTAGCCTATCCAGACATTAAAAATGGAACTTCAAGAGACAGTCTATGGCTGAATGCTGTCTAATATTGCTGCAAAGCACTGTAAGTGCCTGCAATCCAATTTTAAATGTGGGCCAAAATAAAATATTGGAATGTGATAAGTTTCCGTGGGAAGGGAGAGAGCTCACATTTCACTTAGCACAAATGGTGCTGAAATGGTAATTTTTGCACTTAGTAAAAATTATTTGCTGATCAAACTTTATCATAAAATTTCATAGGATATCAGTAAACATCTCTAATTTCACAACCACCATGCACATACCTGTACATTTTAGTCTGTTAAAGGGAACTGCAAGCAGGAAAGTAATTTAAAAAATAGTAACTTGAAAAATATGAATGATTCTTTTTTGTGCCAGGGAATACTTTGTGCAAACTTGCTTTGTTAGGAAAGATCTGAGAAGTTTTAGTGACTCTATTGAAGCGCTCTTGGGGTTCTTAATTGGAGATACAGAGCAGAAGAAAAAGAAGCATAGGCAGCAAACCAGGAGGAGTGTTAAAGAGGAGGGTGAAGGCCAATCTCAGTACTTCTGCTGCTGCTTGTTAATTTGTTCATTTCCAGAAAACATCCTTAGTGATTGGTGTTCTATAAAAGGAATAGGAAAATTCTAGTTTTTGTATGTGTGATCTCCACTACCATTTGGAACAGCTGCCAAATCTGTGTCCTTGAAAGAAGATAGTGGGAAATATCCCACAATTCAACTCCTAACTATTCAACTATTATTAGGCAACTATTCAAAGTGTTTATGGGATTGCAGATATTCCTCAGTGTTGTACAGTTGTTGCAAAAAAAATTGTTTTCCTCAAGCAACTGCAAGCATACAGGTGAAGGAGGAATCTGAGGATACAAATTGTTCCTTCCTCAGAGTTGCTATAACCACGTTCAAGTTTGGATTGTTACTAACCTTACTCAGAGCAAAATATTACTAACTGAATGCTCAAGGCAAAAGAGAACAAAGCTGCAAAAATCTGCCCCCTCCTTAATTAAGCAGAGATGTAACTCCAGCTACAGCTTACTCTGAGTCAGATGTGTGTGATATCAGTGCTGAGAGAGTGAATGTGGAACCAATTGCTTGAAAAGAAAAACCTGAGAAAAGTTATTTCTAAGAACCACGTCTTGTGCTTGGGTAGGGAATACTCTGGAATTATTTTCAAACCACGAGTAACAAATCTGTCTGCAACTGACATTCTCGGGAGGGGAGGGAACTAACTGCATGATATAGGAGAGCATTTATATTTTTTCAGATTAGAGAAATTTAGAACTCCAATTTTGAAGCACATAAAACTAATAAATGCTCTAATAGAAACACATTGCTACATATACTGTGTTTCTTATGTAACAGTTGAAGTTGGATGACTACATGTGTGCGATTTCTTTGATTACTTTTCCTAGTTACTTTCCCATTCATTCATTGTAAAAAGTGGTTACCAAAAGGAATTAAAGAGTAGGTATGATGTATATAAATAATAAAATAAAATGATGCCAAATATAAAAAATTGGTAACATTCATGTTCTAGTCTAATAACTATTTAATAATTATAAAGATATTCAAGAAGAATTGTATGTGTATATGTATACACATGCTCTCATATGCAAGTCTTCACTCCTAACTGATATGCCTGTTCTTCACTGACTTGCCCCTGACAATAAACTGCTTTTAGAAGGATTTGCCAGCAGTCGAATTGATGTACTTACACATTGTAGTGGGATTGGTAGAAATAGCTTCCATAATTTATATATAAAACTTTTCATTCCTATTATGATACACATATAAGTTTCCCAAGCCTATTTGTTTGCAAGCAGTAGCGTGTCCAAGTTTTTATATAAATGCGTAAATGGACAACATATTTATTCTAGGCAAGGATGCTTGCCTAGAGCTCATGATCTGTTTTATACATAACTACTGCCAAACTAGAAAAGTGACAGAAGAATAGGTTTTACTGAATAATAATATTGTCTTTCACTGTTTTTTAAGAAGCTACTTAACCTAGCTCCTTAAAAAATGTTGCACTTTTTTTAATGTATCAAAGTGTTTTTCTGGATATAATTCAGAGCTATAACTCCATGAGCTATCAAGCTGACGAAGTTTGAATGAGTGGGGATTTCAAGAACCTGGGCAGTGACCTACAGTAGAGAATATACTCTATAAAAAAAATAATAATAATAGAAAAAATCTTCCATAGTATTTGCAGCATTATCCTGCTTCAAAAACTTAACTAAATTATGCCTTGCTATGCTGCAAAATGTGATCCATGGCTTCTATGGTAGTGCTTGTTAAAAACTCAGTTGGATTTTAGAATAAGTTTTCAAGGCTTTCAATGGGAGTATTTTTGATGTTTGCCTAGAGTAGATTGAAGTGTTTACAGAAAATAAAAAATGAAAGATAAAGTAAAAGCTCTTTGAGACTTTAGGAAATGAAAAATTAATTACATAGGCCCTGTGGACTTGTAAATAATTAGCAACAGTTCAGAATAGTTTTTCCAATTAGAGAAAGGACCTCAAAGTTGGTCTTTGAGGTCCTTTTCAAACCAGGTCATTCTAAAATTTAATTAAAAAATGTATTTTTTCCTCCTCAGATGATTAACTGAGGCACAGAAAAGTAAAACCTAAAATCATAAAACTGCATTTATGGAAGTCAATAAATTGAAATTGAACATGAGGCATTTTTGGTCTAGATGTTCTGAACTTCAGAGCACTTGTCATATGTGAGGGATGCTCTGAAAGTAAAGTTTCCTATTTTATTATGTTGGCCATTGGAGTGTTGGAGATGTATAGTATCAATATAAAGGTTAGACCTTCCCACCAATATTCTATTACATTTTGAAGCTATGTGATGGATAGCAGCAGAGGGGCAGTCTGACAAAACGGCATCTGATGTGGAAGTGCATATGAATTAAAGGTGTGTTACTGAATTCCTCCATGTGGAAAAAATGGCACTTGGTGACATTCACCAATGCTTGCTGAATGTTCCTGGAGACCAAACAGTGAATGTGAGCACAGGGAAGGATGGGTGGTACGCTTCAGCAGTAGCAACAGCATTGTGAAAGACAAGCCACGTTCCAGTTGGCTGTCACAATATGAAATGAAGAGTGTGTCAACCAGTTCACTATGTGAATCAACTAATATTGGTGACTGAGTTGAAAACTAGTATTTTGTAGCTGAGAATTTTCTCTATCAAATAGTGTTATTGAGCTCTTTGTATCTGTTGTAGTTTCCGTGAAAAATAAACAGGTGACATTACTTTCAGAGCGACCTACGTACAACAGACAAGAGTGAGAAACCAGCTTAAACACCCTGACAATTTTCCCATAAAGATTTTTTTTCCAAAGTTATATAATAATTTCAGAAGAAAAAAAGTAATTTGATTGTTAGAGTAAAAGACTGAGCTGACCCTCAGCAGTGCAGAGTGACCCTCAGGGTGTCAGACTGAATCATTCCCTCCTTTCTCACATTTCTTCCCTTTGGAAGAAATGGAAGCTTAGCTCTAAAATTATCACTTTAACTTATTGCTTCATAAAATGTGATGAATTCATCCTCCAGACTGTGGGACTACAAAAAAATTTGGATCCAGGTGATTTTGACGGTTTGGATTTCAGTTATAATCCAAATCAGCATAATAAGTTATAGTTGTAGAACAGTACTTGAATTCCATGTGCCATATGTTAGCAGTTTCTAACATCATGTATGTGTAATCAGCATAACTTCATAACTAATTCAGACACTCAGTAGGATCCCATTGTTACTCCCATACATCATATAAGAGATTTGTTTGTGCATCTCAGCAGAGTAGCAAAAAACATCTCTAAGCCTTATAGATAGAGCTGCCCAGAAAGCTTTTGGTACAGCATTTTCCACTCCTAGATACATTTTTCATGAAATAGAAGAGTTCCTTATGAATATGCCAATTCTTAGGAAATGTTAGCTGTGAAATTTTTTTTTTAAATGTAGACTAATGATTAATTACTAATATTTTTTAAAATTTCAATATATAAAACAATGTCTAAAGTTATTAAAGTAGAATATTTTGACACTGAAATATTTTTTTCTCCATTGTCAAAATGAAAACTGTCTTGGATTCCAAAGCAAAAAAGACACTTTAAATTTGATCTATTGACTTTTTATTCTAACCAAAAGAAAAGTGATAGTATCTCTGAACAGAACTAGGGTTTTTTATGTGCTCAGTTGTATCCATGATCTGTGCTGAGATTCAACCAATCATCTGTCAAATGAGTGTTCTTCAAAGCTTTATCTGCTCAAAGTTATATCTTTTATACAGTCTTTTTTTTTTTTTTTTTTTTTTTTTTTCCTTAACTCTTTCCTGAAAGATGCTGCAAACAACACGGCAGCTGGGAAAGTCATTTGACAGACTACCTTTAGATACCCACGTGTGCTTTACTCTCTTGTAAAGTATTAATTAATTGTAACTTGGTAACCAAACTTGCATTCACTGAGCAGTCTTTAGGTGCAGCCAGCAGGTTATACATCACCATTTTGAATCTCAGCCATCAGTTACCAAGTTATAGTTGTAGGTACAACTATAGTTTCTAAAAAGCTTTGATAAAAATAGGGTGGAAAGTCAAAGAGAAAGAAATGGTCAAGATGTAGCAGGTGCTGAAGTCTTGAAACATCTGGATTTCCTCTAAATTCGAGGGGTTTATTCCATTGGAGACATAGGATCAGTATCTTTCAGATAACTTAGTGAAAGTGCAAGGGAGACATTTTTGTAGTATTCAGGAAAATGATAGTGATTTGATATGATTTTTTTTCTGTTCAGTAGATCTTGTCTTGCTATCTGATAATCATGCGATGGGTAAGGTGACTAAAGATCTCCACTGGGATTTATGCAGTGGTGCAGCAGTATTTTTTTCCCCAGATCTGCCACCTTTTGCTGTTTTGAGTAAACTACCATGCCACTCACAGCATACCTTTTCAAAAGATATGCTTTCCTGTAATATTTTCCAGTCCTTAGTGAACTACGCAAAATGATCTGCAGGAAGTTTAAGGAAAAAAATGTAAGCAATGAATGAATTAAACTGGGATAATTTGTGCAGTAGGTGGTAGAAATATGTTATGCTATGAACAATAAATACTATTATTTCACAATTGTTTTGCCATTTTGGTGTGTGGGTAGAGAGTGTTTCTGTAATTAGGGAAAAAAATCCAAATATTAGTACATGGTGAAACAATAAATATGTAGTGCTCTGCCTTGGGGAACTTTATATATTTCCAATATTTTAGCACAATATTTTAATACACACTCTGAAGGATGTCAGTAAGATGGAGTATCAGCTGAATTTATTCACTGTGGATCTTAAAAGCACCTGTGTAAAAGCTGCATCTTCATCAAACTATTTTTTTGTTTGTTTGTTTTAAAATTGCCTAACATTAAATTCAGTTGCTTTTATTTTTCAGGCTTCTCATTCATGTCTCTGTGTGTAGTCCCTACAGGAAACATAGTCTCTAGAAACACAAGAGATTTAAATACATCTTAAATCTATGGCAGATTTAACTGAATTTGAGAAGACTGGGGCATGATGACATTTAAATGCTTTTCTAAATGAAGACCATACTTATACAACAAAAAATCTGAGGGTCACAGCAGGAATAATCGAATCTGCGCTCCTGTTTCCATCAGAAATACTCTTCAAAATACACTATGCCCGATACATAAGTTTCAAGGGTTTTATGATTTTGTCTCCACTGCACTGATTCGAATGGTGATTTGGTTTGGTTTGATTCAGTCTGATTTTTTCAGGATTTATTTGTTTCCAGAAGTCAGAGATTTTACAGTCCCATAAAATAGAGACAATAAGTGCCAGTCTATTAATCTAGTTGAAGGAAAAAAAAAATTTGTCACAGTTTGGAGTGATCTGAATTTCCCCACTAAATTTGCTTGCACTATACATGTCTGTGCCACTGAGCATGAGCACAGGGAGCAGAATCAGTCCTGTTGATTCTGCAAGTGACTAATAAGCTGTGATGGCATCACTGAACAGCTATGAAGGTACAACTGTTCAATATGCATTTCTCAAATCAATTTTTATCTAGATATGCAAGGTTTGATGTTTACCTGGATTCAAGAAAAAGGTCAAGATTAAATAGCTAATAGCTGTTTCCTATTAACTTTATGGAGATGTCTTCAAAAGGTATGAATATTACAGAATAATTCATTTGGGATTTGCTCATTGCTTTTAGAAAACTGGATTTTATGCCCACTTAGAAATATAAGGGACTAAAGTGACTTCTGTTAGGAACAGAGACTGTTGCAGCCTACAGATTTCTTTAACCATGGTGCACTGTTTCTGTATGTGTGCATTCATGCACAGGAGACTCGGTGCCTTAGCATATACAGTGGAAGATGTCTGAATAGCTCTTTTGTTGGGGAGAAAGTGTTGTCATGTGAACAATCTTTTACACCTTCAAGGGAAGCAGAGGGATTTGTTGTTGAATTATTTGGGAACTTCTTTATGTTTTACAAAATAAGAGGAGTGAGAGGCTTAATAAATGTGTTAAATTATTCAATTGGAAAAAAAAATAGAAGTCAGAATTGCAAAATATGTTGAAATAAACTTAATGTGAGATCTTGAGCTTTGCAATTAAGGGCGTTTTTTGTAATTGTGAGCATTTACTATTTTCCACTGCCAATTTTTTTCAATGTATACATGTTTTTTCTTGTTCTCAGGTAAGCTTTTCTCATTTTTATGAAAAAAAAAACAAGTACGGGTGGGTAGAGAGGCTCTAGTGAAAAATTAATTCATCTAGGTCCTGTAATTTGAAAACTATTTCAAATAGCAAGAAGTCATGTGTTTTATTACTCCTTTTGAATTAAGCCATGCAAATGGAATAGCAGAAACTCATATATGCTGACATTTGGTGTTTCAGAAATTGTTTCCTGTGGTACATTAATGAACATTTGGTTTTGTTTTTGCCCTTGCTTGATACAATTTACCTGCATCTTGGCAGCAAAAGTCAATTTTTTCCTGTGAGTAAATGTAAATGAATGATGAAGGACAGATAAAGGGCAGAAATGCACAAGTACCATCAAACCACTCATCTTTGACTTTTAATATTCTGCAGCTGATGTGGAATGTTTCTCTTGCAGTTGAAAGCACAGACAACGTGGGCATATTGATAGGTTTTACATGTATCCTAGAGACTTGCAACTTATTTGTTATTATTCACTAATAAACTGAATCTTGGAGGATGCTGACTTTATGGGTACATTTTCAGCTGGAAACATCCTCAGTTAGGAGTAAAGTTTAATGAGAGGTATTGATGGGGAAATAGAGGCATTTGGAAAAGAAGGCTCAGATCAAAACAGGTTACAGTGAAATCTATGCATTATTCTCCTTTTCAAAAGCTAAGGTAAATACCAGTACATAGCAGAGTGACTGTTGTTTGGATCCTTTGTGGATACGTTTTCCTTTTTGGAAGTCTTGATATTTCTCTGGCAACAATTAAGTGTCAACAATTATGTTAATATTATGTTCTTCAAGATCAGACTTTGAAATTCCTATATGAATTTATTAGCCTCAGTAATAATGCACATCATCACAATCTCTTAGACTGGGCCATGTTTGGTGATGATTAAGGGTAGGATTTTTGAAAAAGCTATAGACTGTGGATGCTAAATATCTATTCAAAGTTAATAGGTACTTTTCAGTAGCAGATAGTACTTTATTTTTCACCAATCATTAAATTAGAAACATTATTTTTGACACACAGTTTTGAGAGTGGCAGGGAGATTCAGCATCATTTTGATGATAAATTAACAATACAGCAAATAATCTAGAGAAGCCTGCTGTGAGCTGTAAAAGTGATAGTGATTCAATGAAATACTTCATACTCAGTGTAGATACAGAGTAAATAATAAAAGCATCTTCCAATGTGATTATATCTGAGCTGATGCCCCTAAGATTTTCCACTGCTGAGTGTATTTCCAACCTGATATAATGGAGTTCATTACTACAAGCTATCTGATCCACAGGATAACTGATTCTGACATAATGTAGACCAAAATGTACCTTTAAAGTATAAGTGAGTGATGAAATAATGCTTATTTTGATGTTGCTAAGTAATGATCATTGTTTTAAAACAATCATATTGAGAGAAGTGTCTTATCTCTCCTCTTAGTGTTGCTGGCATTGTTATGATAAAATATGCCAAATCTATATTATTCCTGAAACATTGTTTAGGCTTTGCTGCCCTAGGAAGCATAAATTCATCTGGTGTAAGTATTTTATCTCTTAAGGGAGAGAGCAACCAGTGATTATGTATTGACATAAGAGCAGAAAAGGGTTGCTGAGCTACCTAATCTCTGAAAAACCCTTAAACATTGCTTCCAGCTGTTTGCTGGTGGTGGTTTGCATACCACCACTTTCAGTCCCTTTGGTCTGAGTATGTCACAGTGCATTTTTATTCATAGGTATAGTTTAACTTACTGTTACAAAGTTGAATTAGTCTTCTGTCACAAGAGGAAAAAATATCCCCCTAGTATTAGTCAACTTAGCCTAGCATGTTTTCTTTGAAAGCTTGTACTATTGAAACAATTTGGACAGACTTAAAGTGGAAAAATAATGATATTGGAGAGAAGTTGAGACTTTAAGAAAAACCATTTGGATGCCCACTTTACACTTTAATTTGTTTGGCTGAAGATTTAGCTTCTTCCAGTATTTTGAGCTCTTAAAAGCCTATTTAACATTTTTGCAAAGAGATGTCAAGAGTTCTCTCCAACAAAAATCTATAGCACTAAAAACTGCTTTATTCCAGGGAGGTGAACTATACATGCTGTTTTAACTGAACACTGATGTGATATTTCTCACTGTCAGTACAGTCATAAGGGATTTATAACATAAAAGTTTTGATGTGTAAATAAAAATGTTTATGTTGACTAGAAGGGCATTCTGTTGTTTACCTGTTTTCAGTATGACAACTCAGGTATATTTTGTGTGCCTGAAAAGCAGTCAGTTTTGCATTTTACTGCACAGGGATTCAGAGCAGGGAATACTTCCATTTTGTCTTGCTTTTTGTTTATATGTCTGCTAACAAAACACTGAAGTACAGAGTAGAAGTCAAGATGCAGGATTCCAGTAGCTACAGGTATTATTAAAAAAAATCCCATTCACCCATTGCTAGAAACACTGCATAAATGCAGAAGTTCATACATATTCCTGCATGGTTCAGTCTCTCCTGTCTAAATCAAATATGCTGATAATAATCATACAGTGCATGTGTGTTTGACTTCATCAAGACCAAAATTATTCAAGTGTTAACACAAAGCTCACTCAGTCACTTTCATAATAACATCATTATATGCCTTGCACATCACTTCTGGACTGAGTGAAAAAGACTAATCATCACTAATGTATGAACATCACTTAAAGAGAAAAGATAAGAGGACAGTCAGGATGTGGGCTTCAGCCTCTTACCATATTTCTGTACTGAGCCGCAAGACAATCCCCTTCCAGTTTCCTCCCTTGTCTTCCTTCCCCCCCTCCCCGCCCATATTTCATGCCTGCACAGATAAATCCTTGCAATGCATCATCCTCACATGCACGAGGAGCCACTCACTCCCTTTCAGTGACTATAACCTCCCAGAGTGGCCAGTACCAAAACGAATTGGTTCGACACTGTTGGCTTTTATCATGGGGAGAATCAACGTATCAGATGGGCCACTGTTTATCTGTGCCATTCTTCTGCTACAACAGTTCACTGATGTGAGGATAGGCCTGGGAACAATTTGCTTTCCTTTTTCTCATCTGTATTTTTTAATGTCTTCTTATTTTATTGGGTTTCCCCCCACTCTCTCTCATGAAATTATACCAACTTGGAGAGGTTTCATGTAATGGCTGTGTCGAGAGCCAGCATGATAGATTTCCTTGTCTTGATGGTCCTGTGAGCTGCTGCAGCTTAATTACAGGAAGAAGGACTTAACCTGGAAGCTTGAGCATTCCTCTGCAGTCATCTGGCTTTGGTTCACCAAGCTGAATCCCTGGCTTCTCTTCACTCACACTCTCTTGGGAAAACTGGTTCTCAATTTAGCTCTGTTCACGCTGCTGTACTAAGCAACTGCCATCTGAAATGGTGTATATCTGAAGCAACTGGGTGAGGGATTTATTTGCTTATTTATTTATTTTATACAAAGTGTGTTTCCTGAAAGTCTGAGGGGCGGTCTGCTTTTTCTTCCTCTCGCTAAGGTCACCACTGGCACTTCTACCATCACACATGAAAAATGAGAAATTGATTTGTTTATAATATATGCCAAAGCAATTGTGTGCACTAGTCTCTGTCTATAAACATCTGATATTATTAACAGTACTTTTGTCCTTCCTTTCCTACTCTTCGAATTTGTCTTTGTTCAATGACAAACTAAAATTTACATTCGTTAGCACTGGGGCTTTATTTTATTTTATTTTATTTGGAAGTGCTTAGAAAATATTAGTTGCCCCTGTAAACTATTTTGGCATCCAAAATGTTATCCTTCTACTCACATTCGTTTGGAGATAAAAAGAAAAGATTTAGCATTTGTGGCTGAAAATATGGTTCTTAAATTCAAAGGCTGAAGGGATTGATGTGAGCATTAAGAAAGCAGGTGATGTAACAGTCTGTGGAGCAAGAATCAAAGGAAGATTTCATAGGTTTGCTCTCTGGAATGGAACTGTACCATGCCACATTCACTGCTCTGAATAGGCATTAGTAAAATTGGAAAAGGCTACTTAGTAACTCAGTACATTTTGACATTTTAATCTTGGTAAAAATAATTGTTTTGTCAGGACTATGCGGAGTATGGTCTCAGTTTTCGATCGTGAATATGTTTGGAAAGGAAAGTTCAGTAGCTTAAAATCTTTTCTGTGAACAAGCAGCTCTCAAGCAATTCTTCATTTTTGCTTCATTTTGAATAATCAATTACCAAGAATGCTTATTTCTCTAAACTGAAGCTACAAGACCCAAGCATTCTTGACATCTTCACTCCAGAACAAACACCTGAACTCCTCTCATAGCAGTAGCTATAGTTTCTAATCTAGCCTTGCCAGCTTACAGAGAAAGACACGAGGACTAGCATGGGAAAGACTGAGAACAGAGAATTGCTGCTCCATTCCAAAAGGACAAATGGAAATATCCGTTTACCTCAAGTGATTTTGTTTCTATGTTTAGATACAAGATGCCTGCATGCTTTCCTTGCTTTCCATCCTGACTTCAGGTTTCCAGAATTAGTTATCAGTTTGCATCTTAGTCATCTTTTTACAGTGCTTTACATATTTGGTTATTTTACATTCTCCCATTCCTTCCACTGTATTGAATACTCTGTGTTTCTTTTATCCAGTTTGTTATCGTTTCTACAGTGAAATCTCATTTAAGGCTCTGAAAGTTTTATCATTTAAGCATTCACAAGCACGTGCACCCATTAGACTAACCATAGCCACATATCTTCCTTTTCAGAGAACATCCCATGACCCACAGGGGGAATACTGCGCTACTACACTACACTACATCTCTGTGAACACAGGAAAACAACTAGCAAGGAATGTATTTAAAAAGGATTTAAAATTAGTTATGGGTTTTAAATGGTTTTAAAACTTCTCCAGGAGCTGTTGCTGAGATCACAAGTGAGAAAGTAGCAGAATCTACACTGATTCTTTTACATTAAGCCTTTCAGCTTGAAAAAAATGTTAGGGCAGAGTACAAAGAGCAGCAACTGGGCTTTTTATTTCTCCTTTGCCCTGATGTTGACCAGCAGACCACGTATGTCATCAAGAATCTGACCACAGATTGCAATAGACACCAACTTAAATAAAGATTCTCATTTATGGATCTTTACTCAGGTATATTGCTATAGTGCTTCCAGAAATATTTTAGAAATTAACAAATAAAATATTCTCCTGAATGGTAGCTAATTAGAGAATCCTCTTTTGATTCTAAAACAAATAGATAAGTTAGTTCCACAACAACCTGGAAGTTTGGCAAACTGAGGCATAGAAATGGGACAGCTGGATGATAACAGGCAGGTAAATGGAAGGAAATACTAAATGAATACTGATACTTCTTTATTGGTAAATGAGACTCAAAGAAACCACATGCAGTGTGCATCCCTGTTCTTAGTTTAAGCATTAAAATGCCTCTCACCTGTCAGTGAAGGAAAAAGTTTTTCTAGGTAGAGGTTCTCTTTCTTCTGGCATTCCAGTTCCTTTCTGGAAGTTACATATTCTATCTACCATCTGAAAAAAACCATCAAAGCTGGAAGAAATATTTTCATTTTATTTTAGCTAGACCTCCTGATTTTACTTGTTGTTTATTATTATTACTATTATTAGCTTACACTGTTAAGGGTTTGCAAAGCACAAGTAAGTTTTTTATGCTTGAAAGAGCAAGTACAGAAAAACTAGTTCAATTTACCTATCTGATACATAGATAGCAACCTTTACACTTAACATATTCACATATCCACATTTCAACCTATTTTGCATGTCAGTGTGCATGAAATCTCAGAGCAATCAGGAGAGAGTACAGAGTACCATGGGTATATTAGCTAGATAGTGTAGTGTAGTAGATGAATACATCATGTTGAAATTAAAAATGATCTTTTTGTTGATGGAATGATTAACATTTTAGAAATATGCAGATGAATGCTTGCAAAGACAATAGTTCATAACTGTTTGTTTTGCAAAACTGCTAATACAAAACTTGGGGAATGGATATGGAGTACTAATTTCAACTTGACATTATCCTTTTGAAGTACGACGCTAAAAAGGCTGGCTGAATACCTGTGCCCAAAGAACTGTGGTCAGTGGAACTAAATTCAGTTTGAGGCTGGTAACAAGCGGTGTTTCCCAGTGCTCAGTACTGGGGCCAGTTCTCTTTAATATCTTTATCAATGATCTGGATGGGAAGAGCATGCCCTCAGCAAGTTTGATTACATTACCGTTTTGTAGTTGTTCATCCTCTTGAGGGTAGGAATGCTCTGTGTCTGGATAGGATGGTCCAGGGGGCTGAGGCCAACTGTATGAGGTTCAACAATGCAATGTGCCAGGACTTGGGTCACAACAGTCCTTTGCAACACTACAAGCTGGAGTAAGACTGGAAAGATGTCTTGGCAGCAAGTGTAAAATGCATCTCCTGTAGTGTGTAGAAACCCTACGCCAGAATTAGGTGTGAACTTGAGTTCCACGTATAACTTACATTAATTATAAGTCCTACCTTTTCCCTCCTCAGCCTTGCACACCCTTACAACAGTAAGGCAAGAGGTTCCTAAAGAAACCTGAACTCCAGTGTGCAACTGTGATTAAGTGATGGGACAGATTCATTCTGCAGGCTGAATAAAACCACTGTTTTTGCATATGTGTTCCTTACACTATAACTGTTTTTGTAAGGCTGCAAATCAGAAACTTTAAGCTCTTAGTATAGGAAGAAAAGGCAGATACTAAAGCAAAAAATGTACAGCAGGAAATGTTTTTAGAAGAGAATTCTGCCACAAGGGTTAGCAAAATACATTTATGTAGAATAAATTAAATCAGAATACATTTATCATTAGCACGTCCTCCCTCTCTCAGAAATATCTTCATTGGGCATGCCTCCATTTCCCTTGCTTTGCAGCTGGAAAGAAAAGCAAACCACCAAGAAAACTGCACACAAATCCTAAAAAAGATTATAGCATTGATAGCATTATTATATTGCTTGTCTGTCTGTGAATAAAGAATCATTGCTGACATTCACTGAAATCCACAATGCCTGCTATTGTTGCTTTCCCAGAGACTAAAATTTCATCACAGCATGCATATAAGGGGTTAGAGTTTGGAGTGAGCCATTTTGATTAAGTTACAAAATTCCATTGAGAATTTCAGATGTGTCTATCTTAGGGGAAAAAAAAGAAGAAAGAAATAAAAAGTGAAGCTAGACTATAACTCAAAACATAGTTGTTGGTAATGTGGCTGCTAGTTTGGTTAAGTTAAGTACTTGGATTGTGTGCATTTCTTTTAGGTGCTGTCCCTATCAGGTAGTAGATAGAATTTATTTGGCTATGATTTCCACATATAAGACATATAGGCTTTAAGAGAGACCAATTAAGATTCTGCTTTTTGCTTTTGAATATCTGTTGTGCCACCTAGTGGGTAGTAAACCACACTTTCAAACAGATGGAAAGATTTACTTAATATGTAACAGTGAATAATGAAATGTTTTCAGTATTTATGTAAATATTTACAGCAAAGCACTGAAACAAAGTGTTTTGCCTTTTTGTCTGATTTAGTCTCAAGCTGTTTCATTAAGGTAAAAATATTCCATTTCAAATATACCATTGCATTTTCTTACAATTATATTAAAGAAATATAAAGAGGGCAAACACAGCACTTTTCCTCCACTCAGCAATAGATTAGTTCCTTAATCAATTACTAATGGGTTTCATATACTTTCCCAATTTGATCAAATTATCAGTATGAAAGGATATTCCTAAATCTGGTAAGTTAGGAATTCACACTCAGCAATCCAATTAAATAAACAAATACACCGAAAGTATTTTCTGGCCAACTACTTAAATTTTCACTTGATGAAACCAAGCTAAAATGTTTTGAAACTTTAAACATTACCATAATTTAGTGAAAAAAAATAATACATTTTGATTAAAAGCATAACATTCTAACACAGTTTCTGTACAAAAATTTTCAGTCTAAGTAGTTCCAACTTGCAAATATCTATATAGAATTCATTAGGTAATAGATATCACTTACCACCTTTTTTCCCTCTAACTTTGGCCAGCTTTTAAGAAAACCACTTGTCCAACTGGGGACTGTTGTTTCTGTTGCGGTTGATAGCAATAATATTTCAATCATTAAGGGAAAAAACAATAAATTTTCCTTAATTCAATGTTTCCTAGAATTGTTCAATTCACCTTATTGCACCTATTTAAAACTACCAGACTGTGTATCATCCAAAAAGTCGTATGAGTTGGTTTGCATTTATAACACCTGGGTCCAATGGCAGTTACATTATAAAAAGTAGTGTGCAGCAGAGGAACTGTTCTAGGATTCCACCACACTCAAGATAACTTCAACCTTGTGTTAGCACATTTAAATGATAAACATCAGAGATCTCGCATGATAGAGGACCTAATGGCGGGTAAACACTGACATTTGAGCTGGTGTCCAAATAGCTCTTTGCTAGACCTTTATGTAAAATTTTACTATTTTTCTCTCTAGATAAATATTTTACTATTATTCTCTCTAGATAAATAACAATGTGTAGTTCATCTGCTTGCAGACATATTTGTAAAAAAAAAAAAAAAAAAAAAAAAAAATTAAAACAAAAATGGAGTTCTGCTTGAATTTGACTGAAAATGAAATGTCTTCCCAAGGAAAAAAAGAAAGAAAAAGTAATTTTTTTATTGAGAAGGTAGAAAATCAAAGCAATGGGTTGAATATTTATTTATGGTGGGGTTTGGGTTTTTTTGTTGATGTTTGGTTTTTGCTTTGTTTTGTTTTGTTTTTAGACTATTAATTCTCCCTACATAGAACTTCCAGAAAAAAAATATTTTCAATTTCAAGGCTTGACAACATCTTGTCATTTCATTTTTCTCTTGCAGAAAAATGAAACTGAGAACAGTGTCAGGTGTCTTCTTTAAAGCTCCATGTCCCTGCTCTCTGTTCTCTTTGGTAGTTGAAAAACGTTTGTACTGTTTCCCAGTTTTTACTGATCGTGTATTGTCTCAGCGGGCAAACAGTAAAAGCAAAGAATGTATTTCTTTTCATAACAGAATCAACCGATTACATTGTTGTAAAGCAGTTTCCTTAAAGACAGTTTTGATGAGGTCTGTTATTGTCTTTAAATATTCTTAGAGGCTAATGTTCATGTTCAATATAGATTTTAAATACACCCAAGGATTATTAAAAGTAGGGTTGGATTATGAGTGTGGTAAAATGTATTTGTTTTATCTAGCATGTGATTTAGATGAACTCTTTCTTCTTGATACTGATTTGCTCAAATATGAGTATTGTTTTAGAGAAGAACGATGCATAGGAAAATAAGAGAATTTCACTCCAAGATCTTGATTTTTTTTCTCTCTCTACTTTGGCTCATACTTTTCCCTGTTTAGTCAAAGTATTCTGGCATCTAATGCCATCTAGAAGAAATATATCATTACGGGTAAGAATTTCCATTACTTTACATAACCAGCATTTTAGTATGTGATAATTAAATATTTTATAGAGAGAATTATAATTTATTGAGAGTCTATGGATGGCTTTTTGCAAAGAGGTAGCTAAGTATCTACATATACACACTGCCATGTGAAGTTTTAGATCATGTCTTGGATTCGTCATAATGGTAAGTAATAAAATATTAAGAAATATGTTAAAAATGTATGTACAAGAGAATATTGAAATGAAGTCTCTGAGATAGATAGGTTTTTACTCAAAGGAAAATATTTCACCCCCTTAATCTATTTTCATGTTTCAATTCAGTGTCAATCCAGCCCTTTACCCAGGCTTTCCTGTCCCTAGACACCTACAATACACATCATTTAAGTCAGTAAGTTAAACTCTCAATATTTGATTGTAATTCTGACTAGGTTTTGGACTGTATGTCTGTTTACTCCAATATCAATTAGACAGATGGAGTGTAATTCTAATAAGGTTCTCTGAAAGAGAATGCCTGGAATTTAAATAATTGCCTCTCCATATGAAGGCATATTGACGTTTTAACCATTATAGCTGGTAGTCAATATTTACTGTAATCTTAATTAAGACCTTATTTGTTTTTGTTTTCAGTAATTCAAAAATTTAAGGTACATCTAAGCTCTTGTTTTTGAAGGTTTAGCTTTTTTCTACAGGAATTGTTCAGATAATACCTGCGAAGTGCAGGAGCCTGAGAATGGAAAGTGCAATTCTGTGAGCAAATCTGCTGCTACTGACCTTGGTAAAACAGACATTACACCTTGAGCTCATGTTTCAAGTTTCTCCCTGAAAGGTGTTTGGAAGAACAAATATTGTATAAGCAAATGCAGTGTAAGCATCCAAGGCCCACAGTGGATGCTGCAGGGACAGCGAGGTGGTATGACAAAGGGCTTGCAGTCAACATGAACAGCATGGTGTATGTTTGCCAAAAACTAATTGGAAAATTGAGGAATAAAAAAGGCTTTACATACTGCTTTTAGATTCTTTGGCTATGTTAGGTAGTGTTTCTTCTGCTCCTAGTCTGGCATTCGTGTGCATCTCAGCTGTAGTACTCTGAAATTGCTCTGGAGGGATGCTCCTTTTGCTGACTGTAGGGCTGGAAGGGAGATCACAGAACTGTAGATTATCTGGAACTGACTGGAATCCATAAGGAACATGCAGTCCTAACTCCTGGCTTCACACAGGACCAACTAAAATTCCAACTCTATGGCTGAGACCATTGTCCAAATATTTCTTGAACTCTGGCAGCTTGGAGCCATGACCACTGTTCTGGGAAATCTGTTCCAGTGCCCTTACCAATCTCTCAGTAGGGTGAGAGGCTGACTGGTGGGCCGAGTAAATTTGTGCTTTGCATTAGGTCTGGTAAATGCTCTCTAAAGTCATGGAAAGGAAATATATCATAGAACCATAAAACAGCCCATGTTGAAAGGGATCTCAAAAGTCCATGGACAAATCAAGTCCAACATTTCATGGGAAAAGGGAGCCTTCGTGTTGTTGTCTAGCATTCTGTGTAATTGCATCTTGAAAGCCTTCAGTCGCGGATATTCTACCACATCCCTGAGAATGAGTTTGTTCATAGAGAACAAGTCTAGCTTGCTCATTACTAGGCCTCACACACTAGCAGAAGTAATATAATAAGCAAATGATAAGTAAAATCTAATTCACAAATCACAAAAGCAGCTTCTTATTAAATCTAGCTAATTTTAGTAAGACTGAGCAAAACATCTTTATGGAAGGAAAATGGTAGAGATTGGGGTTGAAGTGTTTGCACCTTTCACCTTGGAGGGATATGTTCGACAGTTTATTTGCATCAAGTTGACAGCTAATCAGCAAAAGGTTTAGTCTTTCCATGTAACAACATTTGAAAAAGTGACAAAGGTATTTGTGTCTGTCTGCAGATGAATACATGTATATATAAATATAAATGCACATATCTGCAGTTATATACATATGCATACTTTTGTCCTATTTAATGTGATATATTTTTATGTACATTGTCTTAGGTGCATATGTGTATGTATATATAAAAGTATAAGAGCCTATCGGTTACTTGTTTGTATCAGTTGCAAGTGTACCAGGATATTTAGTGGTGGGATAGACTTCTATAGATCTGTATTTTCGTTCTGCAAAGATGAAAATCTGTATTGAATGTATTATACTTTTAATCATCAGTATAGATAATTTATTATAAAACTGATGTCCAGTTCACTGGCAATTGCGTTGTGCTTTCTATTATCACATACATATTTTTAAGGAATACTGTACCATGTGCTACAGCAATGCAATGATATAAGTAATGTAGAAGAGTGAACAGCATTATAACTACTTGCATTTTTTTTAATTATTATTATTTTTGTGTTTCGAAAAAGAAAATTTAGGTTTGAAAAATAATAGTTATATGCAATCTTGGGGGTAATTTCAGGAAAACTTTAAAATGTGCATGTATTTTTTATTTGAGCACATTTTGATTTTGTAACAATGCTTATTTCTAGTTTAAATAAGTATAGTAAACATTCTAAAGGCTTGTTTTTTTTTTATAATTCACTGCATGGAGTTGCCTTCGTTAATCACTGGCTTGAAACTGTAATGCAGTATTTCATACCAATGACTTGCAAATTCTTATCCACTTATTTGTGGATCCTCTTGCACTTATCTCCCCATCTTTTTATATTTGATCTTGGCTTGCTGGGAAGGTGATGGCAGGCTGTATTGCTGGATGAGCTCTCATTTTGTCGGAGCTGAAGACCTAGAACATTCTCGGCTTCCTTGGGGTGCTTCTTATATAGATAGTAGAAAATGTGTAGTAGATTTGGAAAATGAAGGATAGCTTGGCTTGTTCTGGCTTCCTACTGAAGAAAATCTGGTGGCACTCATTCAAAATAGAAAATATTATGACTGTGGTGATAGTGATTTTTCTATGCAGATGAACATATGGGTAATAGATTTTTTTTTACTGAATAAAACAGTTTGATCGCAGGAACTAGGATACAAGACAATAACAAATGACTATATTCACCATCATGCTAGCAACTTTCAGTTTATGAAGTGAAAACCTAGGATCCCTTTAACAGCTGAGGGATTTGGAAAGTTGAGTTCCAGCTTTCAGGATTGCATTCAGCATTCAGGATCTCATGTATGGGTGGTACTTGATATCGTCTCTTCCTCAGTTGCTCTTCTTCTAAAGGCTACTGAGGCATTCACTAAAACAATTACTTTACAGCTAGATAGGAGAGCTGACCTGAACAATAAAGGTTTAGTTCCAGTACTTTCTCAGCATCAGAAAATGCAGATGAAGTAAGGTTTTCCCAGGTTTCCTCATAGTGACTTGATATTTCTGAAAGTATTTATTAGCTAATTTACATTGATACTGCATTTCAGTTTCTGCAGTTAAACAGAATTCTCAATTGTTTTAGTGTTTTAGTTCCTGCAAGAATACTTTACACTGATTCTATTTCTCATCCACACTGACCCATAAATAATTGGCAAGAACATCGCCATTGTTTGTTCAAATGATTGCTCACAAGTGAACTGTGTTTTTGTTTCACCTGTGCATTGAAAGCAGCTAGGTGAACTTAAATTATGCTTCAGTGCCTCCTTCAAAGGAGAATATGTTATTGCACATTGAGTTTACACATACTTTGGTTTATAATTCCTGAGTATTTGAGATCTCCATTTTTCTAGCCATTCTACATGACAGTCAATAACTTCCTTGGTCAAGGTGTTTTGAGCAGGTATGAGGGTATTGGAGGAGGAGTGAATGAAAAGCAAGAGTGTGCTTCTCATCCAGACCTCTTTCTGTCTTTTTGCAAATGGCCTTCTGCAGACTTTCACTCTTTATAATAGGTGGGATGAGTCTGTTTGACACTGCAGATTTGTCTTGTTCACCGTCATTGAAGCAGCAGGATAAGGATAAGGTAGAACACATTATGTTTAGTGGCCTGAATTATACCAGCTCCAAAACCATAAGCGGAGTGCTTCTTGGGGAAGCAAAGAAGAAGTATGTTGTGTCTCACACCTTTTCTAATAGATGGCAAGAACATGGTAAAATAGTTTCAGAAAAGTTTGTGTGGATTTGCTTGTGAAAAGCAGTCTGACAAGTGTGGAAATTTTTGATTGAGAACAAAGGAAAAAGATGACCACATAGATATCACATAACAGTACAGATGGATCAGGCCTCAGAGAATGATTCACATGCCATAGTGTACTTTTTATCTAGTGTTATTTTTCTACACCTTCCTTTCAAAAACTTGCGTATGGATAGTTCTTGGAAACGTGCATAATGCTGCTCTTTGTTTTAGATATCCTACAATTGTAGAATCATAGAATAATCTGAGTTAGAAGGGTCTTAAAAAGATCATCTCGTCCAGCTCCCCTGCAAGAAAAAAGAACTATATCAGGTTGCTTGGAGACCCATCCAGATTGACCTTGAATGTCTACAAGGATGGGGCATGTTCTTGTTCATTTCTCTATAGCTACTTTCTAAAGTAGACCTCAGTGCAATTCACTTTATAGAACCATCTTCATGATTTCATTTTTGTATTAGCTGTATGTCTAAAGATGCTGAAACCCAAGCTGGTAAATACTTTCTTTGTGAACTAAATTATTAATTTTGAAAAACAAATAGTCACCTGTTGTTAAATGTAGAGCAAATCCTGAGCTGACTTTAAAACTGATAGCCACTTCACTCTGTCATCATTAAAAAACAGAGTTCTTTCAAGGAGAGGTGTATGGTGTTTGAACACAGTCATGCAATTTGCACTACTCATTCCATGAGTATTTTGATAGCACTGCAGTTTCAAAACTCATATTTTTAGTGGTCCCAAGACACAATCATTCTTGTGAATTTCAGTAGGAGAGTAAAACAAGCTTAAGGTTTTATGCAAAGCATAAAAAGTATAGCAAAATATAAAACATAATGACTATTTAAGTATGCCACAAATTAGTGTGTTCCCTGGCACCATCTTCTAATTTATAGGGAACAATTTCCCATGACAGTAGCAGAGAGTTTCTTCTAGCGTCTTGGGCAAGTATCTTTCTTGTGCCTTCCTTTCCCTTTGTCCTGCTTACTCACTCACATGTTTGCAAGCATCTTGCATGAGCCACTTTTCCTCACCCACTTTATCCTGTTATGCCCTAAGTCCTGCATTAATTATGTATTTGATGCAAAATACGCATTTTTATGCAGCAGGTACAAGCTCAGGACCAATCTTCAATGTGTTGAATGCTGTCTGTTATGACATTTGGTATACCTTACTTTAAGCTGGTAGGAGTTGTTATTCTGATTGTTCTAAATCCTGTAATAACATTGCCCACAAAGTTTAAATCAGCAGACATGACAAGTGGGTGACAGCCATAGGAAAAGCCAAATATGCGTCAAGATAGTCACCTATACTGCAACATTTAACACAGGCAGAGTGATAGACTCTCTATTCTTAGCTAGGTCTGTGAAAATCAGAGTGGGAATGTGGGGAATTCTAATTAGTTTAATACATTTTGCTAAAAGATTCATATTCGTTTTTACAACACATAAGTTTTAATCGTCATTTTATGTGATGGCAGTGTAATCTTTGTGATTAGTTAAAGTCTTGTGCTTTTGCTCTTACTTCCTGGGTTTTTAAAATTAGTTAATGAAAAACAAATAAGTGCAGGTTGCCCGTTGCTATTTCTGTTACATGGTTAATTCTTTATTTCATTTTTACTGTTTCCTTCCTATGAAGCCTATGAAGCCAATTCAGATCTTCTCAGTCTTTTTTTCCAAACAATAAACAAACTGTGAAAAAATGTCACTATTTTCCTTCAGAAAATAGAGTTTTCACTTGAGAAGACATTTTAGGATACTATATAGTTTTTTATGAAATATTCCACAATATTTCAATGTTGAAAAGAAATTCAAAAACCAAATTCTGATTTAATTTCATTTACAAATTGACAAGTTTTTAGAACATCTGTTTGTCTGAATTTTCATGCAAGCGTGCACATTTCCTTTCCAATGAAAATTGGATTTGGAATGTCAGCTTTTTT
Source organism: Tetrao urogallus (assembly GCF_951394365.1). NCBI lineage: Eukaryota > Metazoa > Chordata > Aves > Galliformes > Phasianidae > Tetrao > Tetrao urogallus. The sequence goes on along the minus strand of NC_136814.1, from coordinate 35,750,516 downwards.
GATGAAAGATAATTTTAGTTTCAAACTTCCATCTTTCTATCTAGAAAGAAGTTGAATTTAATTCTGTGTTTCCCAGAGCAATATGTACAGTTATTATTTTGTTATTATGTTTTGGTATTGTATTTTTGTTATATATGTGTCATGATGATAATGAACGCTTTCAATGTAGATTGAATTAGACTCTGCAGTGACATTGCAATATTTTCTTTTTATTAATAAAACAGAAAATTTAATATGTCCTTGACACCAAAATATGGTTTATGTAATTACTGTACTTGAACTAAAGTAACAAATTGTTGTTCTTTTTAATGCATATATAAGAGGAACTATACAGTTTAAAATCACAGCTTCATACAGCTTGCTGACAAAACTAAGTGCATTTCAAAGAACAACAAAATATATACAGAACCAAAAAAAAAAAAAAAATCCCTTTTTCTTTAAATATTTTCTGTAGTGCCAGTGAATTTTGCTTTTCATAATTTTCTCATGTCATAATATATTGACTGAAACGATTCTGTAAGAATACAAACGTTTGCCTTTGAAAGCATATTTTGTTCAACATTTATCATCTGCAATGGATTTTCTCATCAAAATTCTTGCTGCTTGATGATATAATTGATTTATTACAACAGATCTAGTCAGATGACCACAGAAGTTAATGAAATAAGGGAAATCCAAATCCGTATTCTGAACATGTCTTCATTTTACATAAGTACTTAGGGAAAAGGATTAAAGTTTAATTATGAATCCCTTTCATGCTTTTTTTCCTCTTTTTTTCTGAAGTGTTTAATAAGTGCTTTGACATACTTCTGCTAAACATTTTCCCCAACTTTAGAGACCATACTTTCAAAGGAAATTTTAACGTATTACCCCAAAGACATTTTTAAGTCATTACACATTCATGTAAAATCCTTAAACCAAGTGTAAAAATGTAGATACAAAATGACAAGTGTCATGCACAAAAAGCAGTGGTGAGAACTTCTAGTACCCTTATCAGATTGCTGAAATATAGCAGAAAAGATCTTTTTATTTTGTAGCAATGTAGGGATATAGTAGCTTGATAGATAGTTAAATCATTCTGAATCTCTGTATCTCTGTAATTTCAGGAAAGGTGGAAAAATATTTTTGTTCCATGTTAGCTATTTCTGGAGACTGCAGAGTCTGAGGCGTCATTTTGCTAGAGCCATGGGAGCTCTGGGGACCAGCAGTGACTCAGTCTCACAGAATTTGTATCCACATGTGTCTGGCATTTAGTTTTTGAAGGCTCCAAGGTAGCAGGTTGTTCAGATATAGAGTTCCATGCTTCCATTAGGAAGCATTTTAATTAAGAGTTAGTGGACGTTTTAATGCTATCAAAGATTCAAATTCTCCTGGGAATTTGGTTCTTCTGCTACTGAATGGTTTTGAGAAAACACTGTGTGATTGCTAGAAAGAGCTTTGATTATTCACAGCTGTAAGCTGAATATTATCACATATGTGTTTGACTTGGACTGTATCACAGGCAACTGTGCTTTTGAAGACATCTTTCAAAGTGCTAAAGGTTATGTATATGAGTATGTGAACAGTTTTTTTATTTATCACCTGCACTCATTCACTTGATTTTTTTTTTATTTTTCTCTCCATTGCAGACTATGTCAGAGAGCCACAATGATCATGCACAATAGCAGTTCAGCCTTGCCCCTGTTTTCAAATGTGAGCTCCTTCTGGAAGAGAGATTCCCATGGACCAGGACTACTTGATGAAGGAGCATCGCTTATTGGCAGCTATGATTTTCCTCAGACCACAGAGAGCTTTCCCTTCTCCACTGTGGAATCAACAAACGCATCCCTAAATGCCACAATCAAAGACCCTCTGGGTGGACACACTGTCTGGCAAGTAGTTTTGATTGCTTTCCTCACTGGGATCGTTGCACTAGTGACCATCATAGGAAACATCCTAGTGATTGTCTCATTTAAGGTTAACAAACAACTGAAAACAGTCAACAACTACTTCTTGTTGAGTCTTGCTTGTGCAGATTTGATCATCGGTGTTATTTCCATGAATCTTTTCACCACATACATTATTATGGGCCACTGGGCTTTGGGAAACTTGGCCTGTGATCTTTGGCTCTCCATTGACTATGTTGCCTCTAATGCCTCTGTCATGAATCTCCTTGTCATAAGTTTTGACAGGTATTTTTCCATCACTAGGCCGCTTACATACAGAGCCAAACGAACAACTAAAAGGGCTGGAGTAATGATTGGTTTAGCATGGGTCATCTCTTTTGTTCTTTGGGCCCCTGCCATCTTGTTCTGGCAGTATTTTGTTGGGAAGAGGACTGTGCCTCCTGATGAATGTTTCATCCAGTTTCTAAGTGAACCTATCATCACTTTTGGCACTGCCATAGCTGCCTTTTATTTGCCAGTCACCATTATGAGTATTTTGTATTGGAGGATTTACAAGGAGACTGAGAAACGCACCAAAGAGTTAGCGGGACTACAGGCTTCAGGCAGTGAGGCAGAGACAGCACGCTTTGTACACCAGACTGGCAGCTCCCGGAGCTGCAGCAGCTATGAGCTGCAACGGCAGAGCACAAAGCGCTCCAGCCGTAAGAAGTACAGGCGCTGCCACTTCTGGCTCACAATGAAGAGCTGGGAACCCAACACAGACCAGGGGGATCAAGAGCACAGCAGCAGTGACAGCTGGAACAACAATGATGCTGCTGCCTCCCTTGAAAATTCAGCCTCATCTGATGAAGAGGACATCACAGCAGAGACCAGAGCTATCTATTCAATCGTGCTGAAGCTTCCTGGTCACAGTGCCATCCTCAATTCCACAAAGTTGCCCTCCTCAGAAGATCTGAATGAGTCAGCAGATGAACTGCAGAAATCCGACACGGACTCACAGGAAAAGAAACCTAAAAAACTGCAACCTCCCAGAAGTATTCAGGATGGTGGAAATTTCCAGAAGAGTTTTTCAAAGCTTCCAATTCAGCCAGGGTCAGCAGAGACAGCTACAGCTTCTGATGGCATCTCATCAATGACCAAGACATCTGCAGCCCTGCCTTTGTCCTTCAAGGAAGCAACTCTGGCAAAAAAATTTGCTTTGAAGACCAGAAGTCAAATCACGAAGCGAAAACGAATGTCACTTATCAAAGAAAAGAAAGCAGCACAGACACTCAGTGCCATTTTGTTTGCCTTTATCATTACCTGGACTCCTTATAACATCATGGTTCTGGTGAACACCTTTTGCGACTGTGTCCCCAAAACTGTGTGGAACCTGGGGTACTGGCTTTGCTACATCAACAGCACAGTGAACCCGGTGTGCTATGCACTGTGTAACAAAATGTTCAGAAATACTTTCAAGATGTTACTGCTGTGCCAGTGTGACAAACGAAAACGACGCAAACAGCAGTATCAGCAAAGGCAGTCTGTCATTTTTCATAAGCGGATCCCTAGGGAGGCTTCATAGAATAGTATTTTTTAAACAACTGAAGAAATAATGGAGAATGGGATGGGACAGGATTAGATAGGTTTGGAAGGGATGGGGTAGGATAGGATGGGATGAGATTGGGAGGGGCTGGAATGGGACAGGACGGGATGGGGTGGGACGGTGGTTCCAGGGTGCTGATTCAAACATTTAAACATCAGGACATGAAAGCAGCTGCCGGGCATATGTATCCTTTTAATAAATCTGGTTTAATATAAAAATGAAGTCTGCATTCAGCAAAAACTAACAAACTTCAACGTTTTTACTAAAGAATGAAAGACTTAATAAAGTTTTCGTACAAATTTGAAAGAAGCTGTATAGCAATTGTAAACCCATTACTGATCTGCCCAGCTCTTTGATTGTAATCAACTCTGGGATCTCAGGTAAGCACATCTAGCTAGCCCAACTCTTCTGTTTCCAAGGAATCCAACAGCTTTCAATTCAAGTCACATGCGGATGTAGCAAGCCAGCAAAACAGGATTATGAAATTATTTGAGACACTGTATAGGTTGCAAAATTACTTCTTGTTGTCAAGGTAGAGCTTCCTGTCTACTTCTCTTTTGGTGTATTATTATTAATTGTACCCCTGATTCCTGGTCGCCAAGTGTGCAGCTCATGTGTGCAGCTCATGTTATATATATATGTGTGTGTGTGAGTGTGTATGTATGCAAAAAATACATTCACATCTCTAAAATACACACAAACCAGGAAAGAGGTAATCTATTGGTCTAGTTTTTTCAGGGCCCCACATCACTCTTGCATGTGAGTGAAATTAAAATATATATATTAGAAAATTGTATTATAAATATTTATCTCATTGTTCACCACCTGAAATTCAGGTTCATCTCTCCAGCCAAAACAAATGGAGAGAACAAAAGCGTTGCCTGTGAGCCTGTCTACAGAGTTTTATAATGGGGCGTATGCCCAATGTAACCTTTGCCTTGAGCACGGTATCTCTCCCCGCATGAGATTACATCTCTTTAAAGAATATGAAGGTGAAAGGAATTGATGGTCACATGCAGGGCAGAGCACGTGTTTGTCTTTGTAGAGTGTGGAATGGTGAGAGCTCACATCTGAGCTATCAGTGCTCAAAGGCTCAGTGGTCAGACGGGTGCAGACATGATCAGCAGCCCCATTTCATGCTCAACCCAGGTGATCTTCAGATGTGAAAGCTGTGTGTAAAAGAAATAATTTGTTTTTGCATGTGAAGGACACTCATTTTAAAGTGTTTCTTTTCCAGAATCTCTTTTAAGTAGAAGTATACCTAATTCTGTTTATTGCCATGTTACTTGGTGTTTCAGAAAATGTGGATATTGCCATTTGTAACCTGGTAATTTTTAATAAAGAAAATTTTTAAAGGGCTTTCATATTTCTAGCTTAGACATGACCAGTATTTCCTGGCATTTGTGATGTGGTCTGCACTGAACAGTGTGATTTATAGAAGTCAGAGGTCCCCCAGGGAAAGGATTGTACTTTAAACTGTTCTAAATCTGATTTATTTACATGTTGAAAGATAATTTTGTATTGTCTTTGAACTGACCAAAACTTTTTTTATTGCTTACACTTTTTTTCTTTTTTTTTTTCTTTTTTTTTTTTTGCTGAAAATAAAACAAATTTATTTTATAAAGGGGCATCAGTGTTGTGAACACAGAACTGATGTAAAAGCTGCTTTTGTATTCAGTGTGAGATGGTGTTTACAGATGATTTTGACAACAGTGGAAATATATTAAATGGTGTCTGTGTATCTGAACTATTTAATTTTGTGTTATGTTCATATGAAGAAATATTTATACATACTTCACCAAATGTTTTATTTAATGTTGATAAATATTGCTCTTCAGTCTTCAGCTGTAATGTCCTTTTAAAGTGATTCATAAAGGTCTGCTTGAGAAATGAATAGAGTATACCTAGCTTTCTTGTCACTAAAACAAATACTCTTGACATACAAATCTTTCTTTTGTATGAATTGTTTAAAATGTCTACCTAAAAGTAAGCTTGTAAATTATATTGTAAGTCTACTTCAAGTGCAAGTTTAGTTAAAAAAAACAAAAAAGTTAAAGCTTCAGCTATATGTCACGAGTGCATTTTGAGATAAAGATGCCCAGGATTGGTTTATGAGTTTAGTAGACATATAGAACTTGCAAGACACCCACTTTACAAAGAAAATTAAATATATTTGTTTATAGAAAGAAGCATATATTTGAAATATATTCATTACTCAAGTTGACCTAACTAATGTTTTAACATTTAAATACATATCTATATCTATATCTTGCCATATTATTATCTTCTGATATTTAGAGTAGTGCTGTGCCCCTAACACACAAAATGAGAGAGAGCATGTAAGGAAGCCAGAGTTCATCAGGGGGATTTATGGTATATTAGTATTGATTTTACAATGGGAAACTTATATTTTAATGAAGTTAAGCTTCTTTGAAAGCAGCTGTCACCACTGTTTACAGAATAGGAAGAGCTAAACCCTCAGATTGTTTTAAGGTAGAAATAAACAACCTGTATTTTGATGTGTGAACAGGCTTTAAAATGTTACTACAGGCATTATAAATTGTGTACGTATACACATGTTGTAGCACAGATCAATTTTGTTATTTATTTAATGGAATATGCACTATAAAATATTAAGTATTTGTCTGTGTTGCAAGTACAGAGGGGATCAAATTAAGTTGTATCCTTTATGTATATGTGTTTGCATTAAAACCATGCACACACACAAATTGTAATTATATGCACAAGTGGATATATTATTTATGAACACAAGCGCACATGATAGCTTTCAGAAGAAGAATGATGCAAGACCCAAAGGTACAATCTAACACAGCACTACTTTTTTTAAAGTACAAATGATAGAATACTGCAATTGTTTTCAGGAAAAGTAAGATAGAAAGCATCATTCTGAGGGCAGACAAACAGCTCAGTCCCATTAACATTCCTTACATGAAAAGCTGGCTTTTCAGAGGCCAGGCATCATTCTCATTAACTGCAATAATACAAGATTAGACTACATATGAAGAGGATCAGAAAATGAGAGGAGATAGCCAGATGGGAGCCACTGGATTGTCTGAACAAAGCTTTGCGGAATAGGCCCAGTCACTGTCAGCCACTGAACAGTTATAAGACAGTGAAACTCACTGTAATAATTTGGCTTTCCCAATGCAAAAGTGTGTGACAGTTTATTGCTTCTGAACCAAAAAATTATGTGAGAAATGCCTGATCCAGAGGTCCTGGAGTAGGTGTCGAGGGGCTCCATCCTACCACAGCAGAACGCACTTCCTAGAATTTAAACTGCAGATCAGTCAATCATTGTTCACAGGATAAACGTGCAGATCTGAGCAGTTCCCAGGGTCTGAAGATCTGGATCTAAATAAGCTGAACAATAAGCGGCCTCCAGAGATACAGCAGTTTTGTGAGAATGCCCACACCATTGTTCTGAGGCAGTTAATGACCTTCTTCAGTCATGTACAACTTCGCTTTCTTATTTTTTGGTTGTATTGATTATTATATTTCCTTACTTCTTCTGTAAGAAAATCTTAAAAACATCTTGGCTCGTCACCTTTGTGTATGTAAGAAGTGAATGAAACTCTTTAAGTGCACTCAGTTTGTCTGTATGGAATACAAACATCAAAGCAAAAAGATTTTTTGGTCTTTTTTTCCTGATCAGCACCATCAGTAAATTTGAGTATCTGGACATCATCATGCTACCACATACATAGTATGGATAGTCATGTAGTATTACATTAAACCATTTATAAACTGCATTACACTTGTCCACTTAAGCATCTTATGCACCTCTATTCCATTTTATATTTGAGATTCCAAAATCTAATTCTCCTCCACATGGTTCCTAGGTTCTTTTCATAACATGTTTTACAAGCTTGTCTTACTCTCAGGCTTTCTTCCCTTTCGAAAAATCCCCATGCCAAGTTAAACTGCTCCAAGGGCATGTTACTAGCTCCAGCAGTGTTAATGTTGAGACTGATACTTTCTTCTTAAGGATGTATAAGACTGATCACAAGGAACTGAAGCAGTATCCTTTATGTATATATATATATTCCTTTAGTCTTTTATTTATTTACCCATGCAAATACCACTGCACTTTCTTCTGGGAGCAGGTTGAAGTGGTCTGTATTACTTTTTGTTAACTAAAGCTTACGAACAGATGTGTGTTGAGTTTGACAATGGCTGTCTTTTCTGGTCCATTAACTGCACTCCTGTGATACGCAACCACTCCCAGTGGGAAGTTTAACTAAGTCATACATGACGTTCAGATTTTCAGAGAACTAAAAGTGAGTTTCTCCCGTTCTATCAGGCATAGATCACCTGTAGGCTGTCAACTTCTCTATTTCTATAGACATAGAGAGCAAAATACTAAATTTTGCAATTCTGTTAATTGGGCATTTTTGCATTTCATCTTTTAGCATGAGCGTGCATAGGATAACTAATTCAGTCATGCCATTTGTTGGAAACAAATTGATATGAATAGGATGTTTAGAGCTGCACATTTTTGGTTCTATTTCATACCCTTTGGCACTACAATTTTACATCCTGTGTATTGGCTCCATCAGCACAGTATTTGATGTCACTGATAGATCCTTACAGTCCTAGCTGGCAAACTTATTAACTGGTATTCAGGACATTGTCTACTTTTCACCACCCCTGCTGCATTTGAAATACGTATTATATTACAATATAGATTATTTTTTTTCTTTTTTTCTTTTTTTTTCTTAAAGAAAGATTGCTGTAGTTATTTACAGATGCATTCCAATATGTGCTTGCAGATGTTTGGATTAATTTTAAATACTAAAATGATCAGAGATTTTCAGTTAACCCAACAGGGATAATATAATGGAAGGAGTACAAATAACACAGTAAAGCAATAAGGAAAGTGCTATTTATTTAATGGCTTATTCAGGTGTATATCATATAGCATGTATATTGTACCTAAACATCTATATGCACTCTGTATATGTCAGAAGAATAACCTAAGTATGACATTGTGCTGTGTATCCACATACAGAGAGCTACACATACATCTAAAACAATGTACGTGGAAGTAGTTGCAAAATTATGTTGAATGGACAGTCATAGTAAATATTACCTTTGATGCCTTATCAGTTGTACCTGGACAGTTTGGGTCAGCTCTGCTTAGCTGAAAGAAATGCTTCTACATCTTAGTGCATATTTTTCAAAAAGCGTTATGTCTATTTCTGAGCATGCTGTTTTCTGTGTGTTGTTCTGGTTCTTTGGACATTACCCAAAATTTAGAAATGCATGACCAGATTTCACACACTGACTTATTGCATCAGTACTCCACTAGGTTCAACTCCATTAGTTTAATTAAATCGCTCTGGCTTTGCCAAATATGAAAATAAGGGAAGGCCTCTATTTCTAAAAGTGGATTCTGAGATCTCATAAGAGAAATAGGAATCCCAATCTTCATCATTCATGTAAACATAATTGACTGATTCTCATCAGAGTGATGAGGAGTGAGCCTTCATTAATTTGCAGTTAATTATTTCACTTTGAGCATGATTGTCATTGTGACACAGAGCGGTCAACACCATGAGAATAAAGGTTGTAGGTCAGTTTACTTTGAACCCTGCACTGTGTGGATATATCATAAGAAAGAGACATGTGCAGTATTACCTGATATTCAGTATGATTTTTTCCATTCATCATTTTTACTTTTCAAATGGATTCAGTCCCCTCTAGCTATACATACCTATTCAATACCCTCTTCCATCAGTATAGAAGTATCCCGTTTATAGTACCTGCAAAATATTACAGATTTAGCTAGAATGAAGGAAATTCTTTCCTGTGTTGGTTTGAATTTTTTCCTTTTTCTTCTTTTCTTCTTCTTTTATTTATTTTTTTTTTTCTCCAGAATGAGAGGGCATGAATAGGCATAGAGAATTTTGAAGAGTTTTATTTTGGATTTCAAAACTGAGTATTTAATATCTGAAATTCTTGTTTATAAAGTACTCAAAACTATATTTCAGAATTTCACTGAAAAGAAGAAATGTTGTGTTGTCCTATTAAAAAATTAGGAAGGCTTTTCATGTTTTTTTTTTTGCTGCATTAGAAAAAACAAACATAGGAATAGAGGGAAAGTATAGATGGATCAGACTCATGTCAGCATTTCCAGATTTCCACTAAAAAGAAACAAAGTTGTTTGAATTTCACAAGTAAGCAAGCCACATTTTTGCATTTATCCAATGATAAAATGAAATTTTATTGGATAATTCATCATAGCCAGAAAATATCACTTTGATATGAAACTTTGTTCCTCAGACTCCTTCTCTTACCTATTCTTCCCTTCCCTCTTTTTTCTTCCATCCTTTCCTGGATTTCTTTTCACATAAACATAGTGAACCAAGCTGAAAAAGCAAAAAATCAGAAATACATTCAATTTGTCCATCTTGTATCTCCATTTATAGTGCTTATTTTACAACTGGTCCTTATTAGTACAAAACCTTTCTACTGTGGATGTATCTCTGAGTAAATATTTGGCTCCTTTGGCACTGATTCAAAATCAGTGTGGTTTCTTGGCCATAGGTTAAGAACAGACTTTGTTTTGTCTGCTGCTGGACCTGTACACTTTACTGAATGTGATAGAAGGTCCTTCCAGGCTTATTTTCAAAATAGTATAGCTCCATAATTAGTTGCACATTTCTCCACAGTCGTTGGTACTTTCTGAGCAGACTTAAGCTCATGCATTTTGCCTATTGCTATGAGGCAGGAATATCTGTATGAGGGACTACTACACTGTTGAATGCAAGAGAAATTTAAATAAGCACTGGTGTCATTTTTGTACTCTGTACAATGCATATTGACTGGCAGCTGCTGTTATTAGAGGCGAAATATGGAACAGAAGAATGTATTCATCACTCTCTCAGTGGCAAGAGGCACAAGGAGAGATCATTGGAATCAGTGTGCACAGTGCATGAATGCATCTGTTTAGAAGTTAAAAGTTAAAAAAAGTATGAACTATTATTTTTCACTGCTTTCTGAATGATGCTTTGCAGGTGTAGGCTGTTGAAGTTGTACATTCAGTGACAAAGGTGCAGTTTTTCCATATAACTTTTGTTTCCAGGATTCATGCCTTTCTTCCATTCTAAAGGCCTGGAGAGGTCATGGGATTTTGTCCAGCTTGAAGCTGGAAGCAAGCTCCTGCCATTTGCATCCTCCCAGGGAAGGGCGTGGGCCACGGAAGCCAAGACATAGGCTTCCTGCTACTGCTTGGAGATACTGTGTATTTTTGTGATACAAGTAAAGATAACATCACAGGAGTCTGATGAACATACACTATGTGTTTCCTGATGTGTTTTTCTGTTCCTATTAGTTGAAAGGTTTCTGTGCCGGTTTTCTGATGATGGATCAAAACAAGTTCCAGAAACATTATTCAAATATGTGTTTTTAAGGCTCAAATATTTTTAATACATTTACATTTTTCTATTTCTTTCTCGTTTTGAAATATAGAAGCAGATTTCATCCAGTAATTGAGCACCTCAGAAACCTCTTTCATATAAAGGGATCTGCAGTTTTACTCCTTATCACACCCTGCTTTTATTCTGCCAAAACTGGTGGAGATGATCTTAAGTGGAAGCAGATAAAATAATTAGGAAGCAGTAGAAGAAAGACTTCCACCTTCTTCTGTATAAATAAGCAGTGCATGAATAGTCACGCCAAGCCTGGTATCTACTTTTCAAGTTGTAACTATCCATTCAGGTACCATACAAAATAAGAGTGGTAGTTAAATTGCTGGCAAAATTGCAGGGGTTGTATTGCATAACAATTCACCTGGTGACTAATTAAACTTCTGTGTCCAGGTAAACTGTCAGAAAGAATCACTGGTCATAACTTACACTGATGGCATCTTGCAAATTGTTAGCAAATGAATGGGAAGAGTAGAGGTGGATAATAACAGAAAGCGACTGCTTTGCATTTGTATTCCTCTTCAGAAGTGTTTTGGAGTAACCTTCCCTCCTTTAGTCAGCAAATACAAAGAGTAGATACTGCAGAACAGATTCAAATGCTGCTGTAGGCATTCTGCCCTCTGTGGTCACTGCAGCCCTGAGGGCAGAGTGGATGGCTGCGTGGTTGCAGGCAGAGTAATGCATCAGGCCTGTTCTGGAGCCCTCTGAGCCTCCTCGTTTCTCCTCTAACCAAATAGGTATCAGCCCAAATGTGCTGCACAAACTTGGTGCCCACTGAACTCCCATTGTGCAGCATTGTGCTCTTAAGAGATTTTGTATGCCAAGCTGCTTTAACATCCTTATTTATTTATATATTCGTATTTTTTTTCATTCCTCCATATAAAGCTAATCAGGTGGCACCTTCCCATGTGGAATTTTCCTTGAAAATATATTATTATTGTAATCTAAAAATGCCTTTTACCCTGTATGCCCCCGATAACGGTTGCATTAGTATAAGCTGATAAAGCCATTTCTTTCCTTGCTGCTCATGGAGTGGCTTGTTAGTTAAGATAAAAAGTAATTGATGTGATACAAAGTCATATCTGATTGTACAACACATTGTCTGCCAAGCGGTTGGTGATGTAAGCTTTACATAACCACGAGGTTTTGGATGAACTTTTGAAATATATTTCCGTGTTCTTTTTTTCTCTCTCAATCCAGCACAGGGCAGAACACAGAACAAGCAATCAAGAAAAAAAAAAAAAAAAAAAGTAATAACTTTAAAGTTATTTGAGATTAAGAGTAGCAAGGGCAGTGAGTGATTTAGAAAAAGTAGAAGTTTCTGTCAAGTCCATCCTTTGGTGACACGAATTCCCCTCCGTCTGGGATAGCTCTCTGCAGGAAAGTTTGTAGAAGGCAACGTGGACTCCATTTGTTTGCCGGGGGATCTTTGGCTGCTATTAATTGGCTTTAAGGCACGCTCAGTTGCTCGGTGACACCGCTCAGTGCTCCCGCGGCATCCGAGCTTCCCTGCAGGGCCCGACCTCGACCGCTGCCCTCGGCTGGGCTCCGCCGTGCTCCCTGCGCTCCCGGAGCCGGCACTGCCGTGATACCGCCCCCTGCCTCTGCCCCAGTCTCACCCCGAGCTCCAGCCCGCCGCCCTGCTCTGGAGGAAGGCGGCCGTGGCTCGGCTCTGCCCCGCGCCCTCTGCCGGCTCCATCCTCCATCTGTCGCCCGACAGCTGAGCCGCGGCTCCCCGCAACACTGCTAGCCTCAGCGTGAACAGCACTGCTCGTTATTTCCATGAGCATCAGAGAAAAATGGAAACGAGGAATTGCTTATCGCTGGCTCATTTTTCAGTTCTTTCTTCCCTTTGAAAAGATGTATGTATAACACTTGTCTGTTTGGAGGAAGGGCAGTTTACTGATGCAGCATTTTAATGTATTCAGAGAAGAGAAAATTCAGTCATAAAGAGACATCATGGATCTTTTTTCATCTAATACCCGGCCTCTTCTCCCAGATACCAGTGATCAGACGAGAGGTAACGGACTCAAACTAATGCCAGGGGAGGGTCAGGCTGAGTGCTAGGGAACATTTATTCTCAGAAAGAGCAGTGAAGCAGTGGCACAGGTTGCCCAGGGAGGTGGTGGGGTCACCATTCCTGGAGGTGTTCTAGTAATGTGTGGATGTGGCACAGGGGAACATGGTTAGTGGGCATGGTGGGGGTGGACTGGTGGTTGGACAAGGTGATCTTGTTGGTCTTTTCCAATCATAATGGTTCTGTGGTTCTGTGAGTCTAAGACTCTGGTTGTACCAGTGTCTTCCTACACTTCTGACAACCGAGAAGTTTTCTCCTACGCCAATTTGTGTAGATCTCCTCTGTCTGTTTCCTAAAAAAATGATTTCTGTATAAGAGAGTTTTTTTCCTTTTGATGGAGCACAGAATCTGTTGGACAAGCTTTGTATTAACCACACTACCTTAGGTATCAGGAAGCTGCAGTACGAGCTTTCTACACCTTACTGTATGGTTTGAATTGGACCCTCAGCATTGTGAATTATTCACACACTTGCAGGCAAGAGGATTTGTCAAGTGTTTTTAATCTTCATAACATTTAGAAATCAAGTGCACATAACTGAGCTGTTTAAAATACCAGTCCAAAATCCACCCTATTACTTTAAAGTACCGTATCAAAAGTATTTTCCCATTAGTTGTGGAAGCAAATATCTCGGTGCATAGTCAAGACCAGATATATAACCTATAATGAGATCTAACACAAAACAGATATTTTTCACATATTTCATTACATAATATGACCTAATTTATCCTGACTGGACAGACCTAGTCTGGCCCAGTGCTGTTGTTAATCATACTTCAGAATTCTCATTAGAATCAAGGGAAATTCTAGCAAGAGGATGTAAATCACTCCTAACTTATAGGGCAGATAAATAATGCTTTGGTTTTGTATTTCTTGTTAATGAATGTAATCAAATTACATAAAATATAAACACTCAAAGCCTGTTCTGTGCCCTCAGGGAATCCCTTTCACCCTCCCAGTGCAGTAAATCTGCATATAGCAGGATATGTTCCATTAATACAGTTATAAAATATATGGGTGTATGCGATTAACAGCTTAAAAAAAAAAACAAAAATCATACTGTAAATTATGTGATTGAGTGAAATTGTATGTATATTTTTCAAGTCTTCAGAATAGTTGAAGTTTTAACTTATTTCAAATTTTTAAGTTGAAATCTATTCATATTTGGAAATTTTGTACAACCTTGTAAAGTTAAATACTATGTCATTGTAATTTATTTTTGTTGTCATTTATTGACACATGTTCATTTATATATGAAGTGTACTGTTTATCAATTGCTTCTAAGGCAGCAATAAAAACATGAAAGTTGTTCTCATTTTCCTGTCACAGCTGTCATTTATCTCAAGCAGATTTTTTGACTGTACATTGATGCATTCAGTCTATTTCCTCAGAAAAAGCAGACGATATTCTACCAAGTTTTAACTGTCTCTCTCTAGGATAAATTAATGCAAGGATAATTCTTGCCTGTTCAGCTATAAAGAATCCCTAAGAAGAGATTACCATTTTGTAGAATCATAGAACAGTTTGAGTTGGAAGGAACCTTATAGATCATCTAGTGCCACTCACTCCTGCCACGGGCAGGGTTGCTACCCACTAGATCAGTCTGGAAGAGGGAAAACAGTTTCCAGTACACTGGATACACAAGATACCATCATCTACTGACTTTAAAGTGTCATATCTAAAACCACTGTAAGCAAAAAGCACGTGAGCAGTGGGCATAGACAGAGGAGCTACATAGGACACGTCAATTTTTTTTTCCTCTTTGCTGATCTTCTGTATGGGAACTGTTGAATCATGACCGGAACCTCTGACTGACCACCTGAGGCAAGCAATGAGTCAGCCATGGGAGCACAGGTGAAGATAATTCACCTGTGTTACTGGAAGGGCTGGAGCCTGGCTCCACCTCTCCTAGATCCCATTTAAGTGCTGACTGTCACTAAGGAAGTTTCTCTTCCTAGAGATTCTAGAGGGTCCCTGTGGAGAATAATGCAAGCCTACAACATTTGTGAGTATTTTCTACTTATTATCTTCTTGTTGTTGTAATCTTATTTAGCCTAATTTTCCTGTATATTTCTTAATTATAATATCTGTATATTCATTGATTATACATCTTTTGATGATCACTGAATTATAGAATGGCCTGCTTTTGATGCAGCCCAGGATACAGCTGCCCTTGTGTGTTGTAAGCATGCATTGCTTGCTCATGTGCAGCTTTCTGTCCACCAGGATCCCTAAGTCCATCTCCATAGCGTTGCTCTCAATGAGTTCTTCTCCTGGTCTGTACGTGTATTTGGGATTGCCCTGACCCTAGTGCAGCACCTTGTACATGACCTTGCTGAATTTCATTAAGTTCACATGTGCCCACTTTTCAAGCTTGTCCAGATCCCTCTGGATGGCATGCCTTGTTCTATTGCATCAATTCACCACTCAGCTTAGTATCATATACAAACTTGTTGAAGGGTGTGCTCAGCCCCACTGTCTCTGTAGTTGGCAAAGATGTTGAAGAGCATCAGTCTGAAGGTGGTTACCTGGGAGGCACCTCTCATGACAAGCCTCCACCAGGACATGAAACCATTTATCACAGCCCTCCGGCTGCAACTATTAAACAAGTCCATATTCTCTCTTCAAATTAGTATCAATTTATTTAGAGATACATATATTGTATGAGACTATATCTAAGTCCTTGCACAAGTCCAGGTAAATGACATCAGTTGTCCTTTGTCCACTGATGCCATCACCCCACCCCAGAAGGTTGCCAGATTGTTCAGGCATAGTATGTCCTTGGTGAAGCCAAGCCGGCTGTCACATGTCACCATGTTGCTTTGCACTTTCCTTAGCATAGCTTCCAGATGCATTTGCTTCACAATCTTCCCAGGCACAGAGGTGAGGCTTGCTGGCCCAGTTTCCAAGATACTTTTCCCTTTTTTAAAAATGGGAGTGATGCTTCCATTTTTCCAGTCACCTGAGACTTCTCTGGACAGCCAGGACTTCTCATATGTGACCAAGAGTGGTTTGAAAACCACATCAGCCACTTCCTTCAGGACACTGGAATGCATATCATTGGGCCCCATAGACTTGTATACATCCCTTCTCATGAGGCAGTCTTGGACTTGCTTATCTCTTGCACTGGGAAGGATTTTGCTCTCTCAGTTCACACCTAGAGGTTAAGGGATGTGAGAGTTGTAGGAATCATGGCTGCCAGTAAAGGCTGAGAAAAAGAACGTGTTGAATACCTCAGTCTCCTCCATGTCCATTCTAAGTATACCATGTCTGTTCTGAGTATAACACTGACAGTAACAGGAGTCAGAAACAATAAATTGTGCTTTATGTGATGATGCTTTCTGGGTGATTTCTGCAGTCAAGTGCTAGAAGAAAAACACAAAATGCTAACAAAAATAAAAAACAAACAACGAAATTAAATGGAAGACCATGACCATTGGCCACACACAATACAAAATGAGAAAAGATACAAGCTGTGGAGTGGATTTGTATAGATACCACAAAATGGACTGTTTTCTGGCTGGGTGACATTTGCTCTCTGTTTGTGTCACGAGCCTGTCTTTTATAACTAGCAAATTGCAGCTACTGACTTCTGAATTTCATAATCTAACTCTATCAGGAGGCCTAATATAACTTTTCAGTAATTACTAATTTTTGATTCTCTGAATACCACTAATGTAAAGGGGTCTGTGCTACACTCCTAATAAATATGATTCAGCCTGCTTTATTAAATAAAATGATAAGCTTTAACTTGTAATGACATTGATGCTTGTCATTTGATGGCTAAGCACATTATATTAATAAGAAGGAAATGTAAAAGCACAGATCCTTTTATTCAGCTAGTGAGCAGTTTCCTGATGAGGCCTTCAAAACGGGAAACTTACTTCAGCTTTATTGTGTAAGTGCTGCCATATGCTGGATTTTTCAACATTTCTGTCAGCCAGCTGATATAAACCTTCACAGCTTTTTGGTGGGCTGCTTAATGAAGCTAGACTTTGCTTTCAGTGAGTTGTTTATATCACTACTGAAACCACCTACAATGCTATGAAATAGTAAGTCAGCGGGCAAGCGTGGGAAAATGTTGGCTTAGTGAAAATAGTTCCCAGCATTTTTTGTATTTATTGCATTCAGTTTTGGTCAAAGTCTCTAAAAAATGACACAACCAAAAAGTTCAACTGTACTTTTGGGTGCTTTTAGCAGGTTTAAAGATTTATCATCCTTGTTGAGGCCAATGTAAATGATAATTACACAAAAGCATTGGCTGGCTGTTCTATACAAAACAAACTAGATGTGATCTTGTAGAGAATGAATGTGGCTTGCCTTTAAATTACTTTAACAGTAAATACATTGTTGCTTGTGATTTACACTCTTGGGGGCCAAATATAATGCCAAAGTCAAGAATTATCCAAGAGATGAAGTAGATAATAAATTATTTAATACAATGTTTAGGATTGCAGCAAGGATTTCAGGGCTCCGATCAGTGTTGAAGAGAGTGCCAGTAACTCAGGTGAGAGTAACTTTTGTTTCTTGTTATAAATGAGTTAGTGAAGATCACTGAATCAAACAGCTTAGCTGGTACTACAGAAGATGGTGTTCGAGATGGTAATAGTCTTTTCACATGAGTTACTTGCAACTAAAATCTATAAGGATGTTCTCTGCACTGAGTATATGATGTGGTATTCGGTGATGTAGTACGTATCTGCTTATAGAAATTGAAGTTGTTTTACACATCAGCTGAGCTTCATCCAGGCTATTGCAGAATGACTCATCTAATGTCTCTGTCTAACAGAGGCCAGGTGATTCCCTTATGAAAGAGGCCTAATCAACTACAGAGACAGTTCTATTACTAGCTCAGATTAACAACTTTACTGCACATATTTCAAGTTAAAAGTCAGGATTCATCTTGTCATCTGTTGTAAAGGTTGAGAAAATCACCATGTGCACAAAACAGAAGCATTTTCCTATCAGTATGTGTTCTTAGATTACATTTGCCAATATTGCATAGGCACAAATAAGCTGGCCACACTGGTAGGCAGAGCTGTGGTCTCTCTCATTCTGTTCCAGGAAAGTTCTAGTTTGGAGGCAAGGTGGCTTCAACAATATATTAATGTGCTGAAGCAAATTCCTAAACCTTGATGATGAAATAGTTGCTTTCAAATCAGACCTTTGTTATATCTGACCAGCTCTTTCAGTTAAGGCAAAGGTGGCTCATCCAGCAGTGGCACACCCTGCAGCCCTGCTTTCTGCTTTCCCAGCAGAAGATGGGCAGTATTGATGCTGAGTGCAACAAACCCCAAGGGAACAGGCTACTAAAGTGCTATAGGTGAGAGTGTATATAATACTTTTAGACAAATGAGTTAGAAATATCAGCTTATTCATGACATTCCGAGATGAGTACAAAAATAACTAAAATTATGATTGTGTTGCCTATGCCTGGAATTTCATTTACCTCCAGGTGTTCTTGATCCTAATTTGTCTGTAAAAATTAATAATGCTCACACTGTACCATAGTCTGGTATTTCTCATTCTACCAAATCACCAGATCCATGCACCTCTGAACTCCTGAGAGTAATAAGAAACTGTAGTTTTTGTTTTGTTTTGTTTTGTTCAATCTTAAATCAACAGTTTGGGATATTTCATATGCATGCATGTAGAACTTACAGACTTGTACAAAACTACAAACTACACTTTCAATTACATCAAGGGAATATGAATCTTATCATTTCCAAAGTTCAGACTGTAATAAGCTCTGGGGCTCTGATGTAGGACTAATTAAAAAAAAAGGATAAGACTAATTGTGATGGGGCAACCTAACCTAGTAAGGGAGGCCAGATCCTTTAATCCCATAAACACACAGATGAGCTAATTGCTGAAGCAGTAATTCTTGTGCAGAAGGTGATGGTGTTGTATGGCCTCAAAGACCAATTCAATAGGTGCCATTTTGCAGGAGTGAAGCAGCTTACCCAGGGTTTGGATGATAGAGGTGGCTGCCATCAGGAGTCCAATGAAATACACGCTGCATCACCGAGGAGTTTGTTCAGTAGGCATACAGGAAAGCAATAACAGAAAAATGCTGGTCTTCACTGGAGAGGGACAAATGTTGAAGGGATAAGAAGGGTTTCATGGTGAGAAATATACTGGGAAAATTATCTTGGAGATTCTGCTTAGAACTGCCCACTGCTCAGTGAATTGCTACTGGGAAAACAAAACAAACAAACAAAAAAGAAAGAAACAGGAAATTAAAGGACATACAGAGAAGTACAGAGCTGAGCAGTTCTGACAAAAAAAGGCAGTGCTGAGTGTCTTGGGTTTCTGGACTTGAAAGAAAGCTATTGGTCTCAATAACAGCTTCAATCTGCAGAAGTGCACAGCAAAGGCAAAGTCATCAGTACTGTGACCTGTTGGGAAAAAAAGATAGCAAGGGAATATAAATACTGAATTTATACAGTGAAGGTGAAAGGCTGCTTTTAAAATGCTCTGTCTCATTAACTATTTCTCATACCACAGGGCAAGAGCTTTTAATTCTCCCAGGAGAAACAAAAATCACGAACTGGTTGGAATTGCTGCTTGCAGCTTTGATACCACGTAGTCAAGAGGGCAGATGAGCACATCCTCCCCCCTGAGCTTATACTTCACTCTAATCAACTCTGTTCTCCCTTTAAATATTTATTTTGAGCTTCTTAATATTCAGTACTAATGCATTCTTTGAGTTTTGGTATTGTGGATTTCTCAGCAGTACAGGGAATGAATTTTTCTATTTATTTTCTCTGATTAAGGGAGCTGTGAAGCAAAACCTAAGAGAGAAATACTGCATATAAGTTTTAATCATATTTGGTATACTTGGAAAAAATGCTATTATGCATAAATATACATGGATATTTTTTATTCAGATGACTTGAAGCCAAAGGTGCCTTTTGTCTTATATTTGTGTTTAAGTCTTCTCTCAAGGTAATATCCACCTCATTACACATGCATTATGAGAACAGATTTTTGTAACAGGTGACATTGGCTTCACCAAGAAAAAATCCAGTTTGACCAACCTAGTGGCCTCTTATGGTGGTGTCACTGCATCAATGGACAAGGGAAGAGCCACTGATGTCATCTATCTGCACTTCAGTAAGACCTTTGACATGACACTGCACAACATTCTTCTCTCCAAATTGGAAAGATACAGATTTGATGGGTGGACTGTTTGATGGATGAAGAACTGGCTTCAAGATTGAATCCAGAGAGTGGTGATCAACGGCTCAATGTATGGATGGAGATCAGTGATGAGTGGCATCCCACAGTGGTCGGTGCAGGGACTATACTCTTTAATATCTTCATCAGTGACATTGGCAGTGGGGTCAAGTGCAAATCAAGGGCACCCTCAGCAAGTTTGCTGATGATAGTAAGCTGTGGGGTGTGGTCAACACACCAGAGGAATGGGATGCCATTCAGAGGGACCTAGATAGGCTTGAGCAGTGGGCCCAGTTGAACTTCATGAGGTTCAACAAAGCCCTGTGTAAGGTCTTGCATCTGGGTTAAGGCAACCCCTATTACCAATACAAACTAGAGGATTTCATCCTGACTGATTGCTGAAAAAGACTTAGGGGTACTGGTGGATGGGAAGCTGGACATGAGCCAACAGTGTGCCCTTGCAGCCCAGAAAGTCAACTCTATCCTGGGCTGTATTAACAGAAGTGTGACCTACATGTCAAAGGAGGTGATCCTGTCCCTCTACTTTGAACTGTGAGGTCTCATATGGCATGCTGCATCCAGATGTGGAGTCCTCAGTAAAGGAGTGACATGGACCTGTTGTTACATATCTAGAAAAGGGCCACAAAAATGATCCAAGGGATGGAACCTGCTCCTACAAAGGCAGGCTAAAAGAGTATGGGTTGTTCAGCTTGGAGAATAGAAGGCTCCAAGGTGAACTGATGGCAGACTTTCAATATATAAGGAGGAGCTACAGAAAAGAAAGAGGTAGGCTCTTTATTAGGGTCTGTGATAACAGAACAAGGGGAAAGGACTTCAAGCTTAAAGAAGGCACATTTAGATTGGATATAAGGAAAAAGTATTTTACGATGAAAGTGTGAGGCAGTGGAACAGGTTGTCCAGAAATGTGGTTGATGCCCTGACCCTGAAGACTTTCAGGGCAAGGATGAATCAGACCCTGGGCAACCCAGTCTAGCTGTGGTGTCCATGTTCATTGCAGGGGTGTTGGAACAGATGACCTTTAAAAGTCCTTTCCAACTCTAAGGATTCTACAAGTCTGCATTATATTCCTC
The DNA here is from genome assembly GCF_951394365.1 of Tetrao urogallus. NCBI lineage: Eukaryota > Metazoa > Chordata > Aves > Galliformes > Phasianidae > Tetrao > Tetrao urogallus. The sequence continues at coordinate 35,729,252 of NC_136814.1, read as the reverse complement.
CCTTCACAAATGTTTCTTGCATTAAAGAAATCCTTTGCTCCCTGCATCTTCAAATATTCAATCCTCATGGTTTAGGAAGCCTCAGCCCTTCTGCGTAGTAAATTATCAGACCTGTGAGGGAGGTTTTCAATTACAGAGCAGTGAGGAGAGCTCAAGCTGCAGGACATCCTTCAAAGTTTCAGCGCTGCTTGTGACTCAGCAGAGTCTGATCATAAGTGAGGTGGCTGGCTGCAACTTGAATGACTTGTTATTTTCCAGATCTAAACTTGAGGGCATAAAACTGAACTTCTAATACATTTCTTATGTTCTAAAGCTGTTTGTGACATTAAACTATTTGACTAGGGCAGAAAACTACTTTTCATGTATGGAGAAAAAACATGACTTCCTTTTACTCTGAAAGAGGGATTTTAATTTTTTATTATTATTCAGAGTATGCATGTTGTAGCCATAACAACAGTTCAGCACCTAGAAGAGAAGTGTGGAGATCCAACAACATGCCAGAGATTCTTTAAGAGGAGAAAAGACTGTTTTAAGATTTTCAAGTCACAAAATCATAGTCCCTTACAAGCTGTTTTACTTCGTTATTTTTAATCCAAGTGAGCTAAGGTGATCTACTCGGCAAGGACAAGGGAGGATTTTGTTTTTGTTGTTGGTTTGTTTGTTTTAAATGAAAGTATAACACTTGATTCCTGTCTGCACTTCCCTTTCTAAGTCTTTCACTTTATATAGAACTACAGCTTTTGATTTCTTAAACTAGTGTTTCTCAAACAATAAAAAGCAACGAGAGTATCTTTGCAGAAATCTCAATGCAAAGGAAGAAAATAAGGAAGGGAGGTCAACTGATTTATTGATCTCTGCCTCTGGCTCCTGGATTCTGGTCCTCTGCAGCTGTTGTGCAGGACTGGGACCGAGGGCACCCACCAAATTCAGAAAGAGTTTTCTCTTCGTCTCTAAGTTATCAGTCCAGTACACATCCCTTATACTCAGGTTAATAATGCAGGGAGCATGTTAAAGGCTAATAGGATTTCCGTTTCATCTCCACGTATCAATATGAAGTGCCAATCTCTCAGAATGATGGGGGGAAGCTTTGGTTTCCCACAAAATCCCTATCTGATTGCTAAGCTATATGAGGTCTTTCCCAGGAAGGAATCAGTTGGCTGATTTGATTGCAAATTATGCTGAAATCCTACAGCATATGCCCTATATTGTACAGGGATGTACATTCTTCATCTTTTTCCTTTAAGCAAGCCTACAAACAGAGCTGGCAAGAGAAGACTCAATAGCATAGACTTAATTTAACTCTGACATTGAAAGTGCTTTTGGTTTGTGTGTGAAATGTAGGTACAACCATGGATTGTGCTTATTTTTAATGGAATTAACCCTACAGTTCACAGAGGATGGAAGTCTCAGCCTGTTAAACTGTGGCAAATGTTCCAGGCAGTTTGTCATCTCTGTGCCCAAGCATGAACTGTGCAGAAGAAATTTCAGGGTCTTCTGTTCCTGCTTCACCTTAACTGTGGCACAGAATAAATGTAGGCAGGTGTGCCCCTACTGAGGCAAACTCTGAGGAGGATTAACTTCTTATTGTATTTGCGTGGCCTCTGCATATTGTAGCATATTATGTTTTTCCAGAAATGTTGTTTTCCCTGTCTTAGGTTGCTGCAAAGACGCTCAGAGTGCAAAAGGACCCTCCAGGAACTGGTAATTAGCAGAGACTGAATAGGAGACTGAACTAGAAAGTCTCTAAAGTGCTATATAGATGAAAAAAAATGCATCATTTCTGAAGTATTTCAGTAAACTGTGTCTCTCTGTCATGTGTTTAGAAACTACAGAAAGAAATTATGACGTTTATCAATATGTCAAAACTCAGTACTTGCAGTAATAGTACTGATAGTTTATTTTCTGTCTGATATTTGTGTCTAAGCACTTTCTATTCCAAGTAAACCACAAAATATCAGAAATAAATTACCTTCTGTTTTGATGATTTTAACATGGAAGTAGACTTTAAGAAAGGTAACTTGTCTTAAATACAGTAAATTCTTCAAGGTGCTGGGTACACATAAATCAATTTGCAGCCAACCCTGAAATCTACCTATCCTTTATTATTTAGTAGATGATTCTCTACCTGCAAGACAACAGTGCCATCCACTGATTTATGTACGTTCTTACATAGACATTTAAGATGTTTTTGAGGATCCCTCTATCTTGCCTAAGATAAGAGAATCCTTTAAATCAAACCAATAAATTGAAAAGTAATAGTGCTAAGTCTATTTCATAGGCTGCTAGGGTTTTTTAATTGATTTGATTTTCACATCTAGAGAGGGCTTTTCTGCTTTTGCAGGAAGATGACTTCTCTAGTATTTAGACAATTTCTCATCCCCACCTGCCAAAAACTCCAATATCATACAAAAATCTGAAGACCAATAGAAGTGAAGATCTTGGTTATAAAATACTAACTCTAATCCATTTGTCAAAGACCTAACTTTCTCTCTTTCTCTCTCCTATCAATCTGGGATATAAAATCCACTTCTACTCTACAAGTGGAAAGTTCACGCTTTAGCGCTCCCATGTTTATGGCCATTCATCTATTTTTCTTAATGGAAGCTGAGAGGTAGGAGAAATTATTTTTCTTTTAAACCTTTAACGTTAGTTTTTTTTCAAATTGTGTTCTGTTACTATAAATGTTTGGAATTGATCCACTATAAATGGATCTATGGAAAAAGAAAACTTCTCAGCTCTCTGAAGAAATGAGAAGCCACACTTTAATTTTAAGAATCACAAAGCTATTCAAGCTACATTTGCATAGTTAAAGGGAGATTAACCACTGTGCTATTGTTTTTCAGCAGTGCAGTGAGGAACTCAAGCCTGTGCAGAAGGGGCCACATCAAATTGTGCTGCTACTGCTGCAGATTTTACATGCTTATTTATTGCTCTTACTCACCTATGGCTGCAAGGTAAGTTACTTTTTACACTTACTTCCATACAGCATTGTCACTAGCAGAGTTCTTTTTTTTCTCCAGCTGATTAGGTTCATAATAACTGCTGTTCTCAGGAATCACTTCTTAGAATCACAGAACGGCCTGGGTTGAAAAGGACCACAATGGTCATCTAGTTTCAATCCCCCTGCTATGTGCAGAGTCACCAACCACCAGACCAGGCTGCCCAGAGCCACATCCAGCCTGGCCTTGAATGCCTCCAGGGATGGAGCATCCACAGCCTCCTTGGGCAACCTGTTCCAGTGCGTTACCACCCTCTGGGTGAAAAACTTCCTCCCAGTATCTAACCTAAATCTCCTTTGTCTCAGTTTAAAACCATTCCCCCTTGTCCTATCATTATCCATCCCTGTAAACAGTCATTCTCCCTCCTGTTTATAGGCCCCTTTAAAATATTGGAAGGCCACAGTGAGGTCTCCCCAGAGCCTTCTCTTCTCCAAGTTTAATTTAAGATATAGCCTTGCAAATATTTTGTATTAGAAGTTTCCACGTCATTTCACTGAAATTCCTGAGACAATTTTAGAGCTGAACTTTCAGACTTTGGCATGTACCAAAATATTTGCTAGCTTAAGCTACAACTGTGGTTACATCAGTCTTGGATTGTAACAGTAAATTAAAATGTAAATTACCCATTTTAAACAGAGATGACAAGGTAATTTTACAATAAAGTTTACTATTAGTCTGGTAAGTTTATATGGCATTCAGATGATGTTTCATATGCCATAGTAATAAATCAGAGACATCTACATTTGAAAGAAAATCGTTAGAATTTTGAAATATTTAAAAAGAAAAATAATGTTGGCATACTACTGGCAGGAGAGGGGAAAGAATAAAAGGAAAAACAATAAACCAAGCAAAACACTCCCCTGTCGATGTACCTAAAGCAGTAGTGGTTTTACTTGTAAAGCGACTTCTCTCCAAAACTCAGGAACAACAAGTAGGTGGCACTGCATGATCATTTAAGACTTCAGGGCAGGCAGTAGAGGCAGGATGGAAGCAGAAAGTGTTTTGAGAAAGTACAGCAATCCATCAAAGTAGTTTTTGTTAAAGTTCAGAGTATAGGGATGATTATACTTTCCTCTTTAAAATTATATCTACTCTTTTACTGTGAATTAAATACATACTAGCTGAGTATCTGTGCCTATAGATCTATGTATGTCCACAAAGCTGTAATCAACCCAATTAAAATACAAGTGGATATATATGATGGTAAGTATCTATTCCTAAATGCTGCTCTCTGTATACGTAAAAGCCAGAAGGTAACTTTTAAATCAAGTGGTTCTTGATCATGATTTTCAGATCAGTGTTCTTGATGTGTAACTGTGTGTTGTGATGTGTTATTAACATAAAAGGAGAAAGGAGGACTTATAACAGAGCTGTGCTTAGGATTGTTCATCCATCGTTTTCTTCATAGATTGAACAGGAGGGGTCAGCACCATTGCAATCTTTTCCACTTTAAGCAAATACATAAATTCTATTTCATCCTCCTGCACTACTCTGGAAACTTTCCAGGCTTCCCTTTTTAAAGCATGCACCTGAGAAACACAATATCTGAACCTCTGCTGCACAGATTTTCCAAAGCCTGCAATACAGTGTTCACAAATATCCCTATAAGCAGGAGCAGGAGAGTGAGTTTGGCCTTCCCAGTGATATTCCACTCCGCAGCAAGTGGCCATCTCTTGTGTTGGCCTCTCTTCTGCTTGGCCAGCTGGTCTACTGTCCTGTCCTCACCTGCTGGGATCTTGTCTGGTGTCCTACATCTTTAAACTGCCTATACTGTGCAGAGCTTGGTTGTAATACCAGTCTTGACCTGTCTGAACAGACGGACAGGCTCTCCAGCTAGAAAGTGGCCCTGGGGGCAGAGAACCTGATATGCTGAATCCTTAGTGCATGGATTTGCCCATTTCAGAAAGTAGGAGCCATTCAGATCTAATCTCACTTAGTTGATTGGATTACATAGGAAGGTTATGTTCTGTGTTTAAAAACAAGGAGTTATCAGGAACCCTCATTTCTTCACAGAAAGTAAACTGGTCTCCCTGAAACACACTGCTGGGGCTTCAAGGCATCTATCTGGACCATTGGCCTCAAGGAATACGATGTTTTTTGGCCTAGCATAAAATGTTTTTGTTTCACCAATGCTTATTTTAACACATTGCTGTCCTTCAGTTATAAGAATACTAATATACTTTGGCCTATATTATTTATTTCTTCTCTGCTGTAACAGATTATAATTTCTCTCACAACTTTTTTTTTTATCCCGTCAAACCAAATGACAGATGAAAATGCTGTAACTCCTCAACAGTCCCACCACCACATTTGGTTTTATAGTTCATGTGAATGCCTGGCTAAGATTTTATATTACTGTTTTAACAGAAAAAACAACCTAACAAATACAATCAAAAATACCTTTTGAAAGCAAGAGCCAGGAAGTTTAAGAACAAATAACTAGAGACTAGGGAAATAAGGTATACAAAAGGTATTTAAAAAAAAAAAAAAAAAAAAAAAAAAAGAGAGATCAGAGCCTGGGAAAGTAAAACATGGGAATGGGAAGATAAATATGGTGATGATAAAAGCTGCAGCACTGACAGCTTGTGTGGGCTTAGTGATATGCTTGTGATGTTTACCTTAATGCTCCACTTTGTGGAGCTGGTTATATGAAGTTTCATATCTGCATGATGTAGTGGAGAAAATCTGGATTCAAAATCTGGTAAACCTGAACATGGAATATCAGAAAAGGCATATCTGAATAAAAATAAAAATTATCATTCTCCCATATATTATAGTAACCATTCTAAGGAAATTACAATTTTTGATGTATTTATTTATATGCAGAAGGAAAAAAAAGGTAGCTAACAGTCAATCAGGCCTGCATACTTGTGATTGTTCGTAAGCGCTGTCCTGCTAACATCACTGGAAATACTCATGAGAACATTGATTCCCAATTTCAGCATTAAATTTTTAATTTGGTATATAAGCCTAGCTCTCCTTCATTGGTTTTTTTTCTATCAATAAACATGAATGAGAGTCCAGGCCTGGGGACTGTTTATTTTCCTGAGATTCTATTTTGCTAATCAGACTCTACATAAAAGCCTAACAAATGTGTGTGAAAACAAAACAAAACATTAGTTTTATGAGCACAAATGCACAAACCTTCACAAACATTTTCACAACTCAATTATAGCTGCCTCCTGATGAAAGTGTAGCTGACAAAGTCATGACAGCAGTATGCAACCCACAGCCTTTATTTCAGCTCAAAACCATCTGCATGCTTGCCATTTTACATATGTTTAAACTGTTCTTGATTCAAAGATAAGCCCAGGAGTTGGCATACAGCCTCACACTGGGACCATCACCCTTATTCCTATGCAAAAATTAAATAGCTTGTAATTATCTCTGTTAATGATAGGAAAACAGAATTCATGCACTTGGGGAAAGCCTGCCATTCATTATATTGCACTTTGGAACATGGTAAAATTTCAAAAACTGAATTTAGGAATAACAGGATGTTTTATGGCATTTCTGTTGATTGAAGTGAAGCATTTGTCAGTGCCAAAAAAAGAATTATATTCTTGGTGATTAATGTCAATTAACGCTCCAATTAGCGTGCACTGTCACAGGTGCCTCCTGCCTTCATTACTCTGCCAGCTTTATCCTGTCCCTCCTGTGGCTGCAATACAGCTCCAGCACTTGACTGGGCCAGGCTACCAGCAGATAAAGGTGAAAATTTTTTTCTACATGAGGAAAACTGCTGTTGCTTGTTAGTGTTAACTCCAAAAGACCTAGGATTGTGCTGGCTGGTTCTCCAGCCCGTAGCAGGTGGCTGTGGCTCATGAAGGAGCCTTTACTGCAGCCTGGAGAAAAGGAGCATATGTAGCTCAGGTGTGAAGCTGCTCAGGGTTAGGACATAGGTGTCACAGACTACACACACTTGTGAGGACATTTGTGTCTGCTGATGGCTTTCACTTCTCAGAGAAGATAGACATCCAGGCAGAGCACTCTAAGGCTGAAACTTTATCAGATTAGTTCCTCATGATGAAATCCATACGGAAAGATAACTATCCCTCTACATTTGGAACTGCAGTTTTTAAAGGAAAATCTGAATAGCATCACTTCTCTGTGTCTTATTTCTCTAATATTTACCAGTCAGTTCTGAATTGTTATCTGTTTGACAGTGTGGTCTGGTACATACACGGTCTGGAAAGAAAGAGAAAAATCTTCCTTTTTCCTCTTGTAAAGGAGTATTATCCAAATGGTTCTTGGCAGCTGATGATAAGAGCACAGCCTGTAATACATTTCTCCAATTAATCTTAGGCAAAAAGCCAGATGTTACTGCTATTCAGTTTTCCAAGCCTATAGGAGTGCTTGGACTGTTTTTTTTCCTCCTTTGTTTCTTACCACTACAGAGATGGAGAGAGTCAGCATTAACCTAAGTTTTACTGTAAGTATTTGGTCAGATACAAGGTAAAATGGAAACAACGTCCTCTTCACTGACTCTTTTGAAGGTAAGACTTTTGCCATTTTAATAAATTCTTCAGATTTCTAATGCATATTGTCTTAGGAAAAATATGTTTGCATATTCATTTAAATATTAATTGTTCTTTTTTTTTTTTTTTTTTCATGAGCCACTCTAACTTGTAATAGAGACAATGCTGGCTAAAACTGAATTATATTTACTCCAGAAAAATTCTTGCAAGAAACTTTCTGCAAAGAAAAACAATAGATATTTTTCAACCTCATTTTTAATACAGCTAACGTTTTACATCTTCAGGGCAGGAACCTTTAAACTGTAAGCAAAATGTAACTTCTTTTATCTCAAATAAAAATACAGATAAATTATTGTGTTTAGGAATGGGGATGTTCACGGAAACGCTTCATTCATGCATCTGTCTTAAAATACCCCTATGTTGCTGAGGAGAGGCAAAAGTTCATAAAACCAGGTTACGGTGGGTTGTTTTTTGTGTTTATTTTTAATAAGAAACCATGTACTGAATGAAGAAAAAACCTGTATAGGCAGGGAGTGGCATGAGACATACAAACTGTATGTTAAAATGATGTATATTTTCAGTAGCAAACTTCTAAGCTGGCTGGTTGTTTTGAAAAGTAATGTCAGGAAATCTACCATGGTACTTGTATCTTCAGATTTGGGCAGGATATGATTTGGTAACCAAATGTCACAGGCTATCTCTGTGGAAGGTTTTCGATCCCTCTCTTATGTGAGGAACAGTTAGAAGGAGATAATCGTACCTGCAGCCAAATTTACCTCTATTTTTCCTTAAACAGACGTGAAGTACTGTCTGTGAACCAAGTAGGAATCCCAAAACAGGGATACAGCTCTGATAGCAGTGACAGGCTTCATCTCAGAACGGTGGTCATCAGTGACACAGGCACAGACCTGGGGCTAGAGGCCATTCTACCACCTTATGGCTATCAGCTTCTGGACAGGTCCTCCTCCTGCTTATACTTCCGCTTTTGTAAAAGAGACAAAAGTGATTACAGTGAGATTGCTGGGTGTTGCTTACAAGACCTTCTTAAAGAGCTTCTTAAATTACCAAGAAACTGCTCTGAAAAAAAAACAACAGATGTTCAAATTCATTTCCAGCTTGAACCATGAGACTTTCCCAGTACTTGCAATTGTTAGAGAACAGTTCACTGGTTTCCTACAAAGTTAGCATCGTTATTTTCTTAATGATGGTTTTGTCTTTTCTTTATATGTTCACTGACTGTCTTATTACTCAGACTCCTATATTTCAGAGGCTACATGATGGACATGCTAAGCCTGGGACTATATTCACTGAGATGTACTTCACTTTTGAAGGAAAGTAGTGTAAATCCTATAAACTAGGGTTCTGATTCTCCTCAGGCCTGCAGGTGTAAGAGTGTCTATAAGCTGCTTTTCCCTGCAACCAAGAGGAACTAGTGAAGCAGTGAAGTTGCTATCACCAAAGGCAACTTTTCCTAGTAGTATAGTGTTATGAAAAACATGTTTCTTACTATTTCTGTTTCTCCTGTCTGATGGAATACATTTTTATTTTAAAGGTAAATGCATAGCCTTTCAGTAGTGCCTCTCTTAAAAACTGTAGGGATTTTTCCATGAACTCTATTTTGATCTCTAAAATGTAGAATGTGATTTAAAGGCCAAGATGATAATCTAATTGCTTTCTGACTTTCTCTGTCTGTACAATGTGTGCTACCTATGTACAAGATGCCATAAAATGTAATAACATCCATTCAGTGTTCTGAGAAGGTTTTATATCACCTAAAAAAAAAAACACTTATGCACAATTCCCATCTTAACTTACTCTACACAGAGTTCTGTGGAAGCTCTGATGAAGCAGTATGTGAAGCAAGATTTTGGTAAGTGAGAGTTTGAAATAATGATCAGAAAGTAAAATGAATCTAAAAGCTGAAGAAAAAAGTAAGATATACTGCTTAATTTTCCTTGGGTTTTGGTGCCAGATAGATGACCCGCCTGATTAAATGTCCACAAAGCAAAACAGCATATTAAGACAGTTATTTTTTCTCTCCAAGTAAGGATGAGATGCATTTGTCAGCAGTAATAATGGAAGTGCAAGCCTTCTTGCTTTATGATTTTGTTTTCGTTCACTCACTCTAAGATAGAAGGGGAGGCACTCAATCTTATGCCATAACAAAATTTTCTAAATTATGCAAGAATTTCAGTGCTTGAATCATTCCAAATACTGGCATGTCTGGTACATGACACAGCTAGAAGAACTGAGAAATCAGATCAAATGCTATATGACAGGATTTGAAAGCGGGGAACAGATTGTTATATGCTGAACTTTCAAAGAAAATTGTACTTTTAAACATATTACCTTACATTCAAGCTATTATGTTTACTGATTTTTAGTTCTGAATCAGTGATGTGATCTGAGGTATGTCATGTTGTGTGACTTTTTGTCCTAAAATTCTGTCTTTGTAATGGGGGTAAGATTTAGCACATGGCTAGCAGTTGATGATTGCTTCAAATTCTAATATAACTTTTCCTTTCCAGTGCATGGAGGGCCAATAGCAATGCTATTAAAAGTAATTAGCTGTAACAATCACCTTGTCTGAGAAGAAATTTTGTAATTCAGAAAAACATTCCAACTTCTTAACCTTGCAGCTTATTCATGCTCCTATTCACAACAGCTTTTGTACATCATGAGTAACTTCCTAAGGAATAAAAATTTCTAGCTTACCTGTCCCAGTTAGCGGGGACAAAAGGTACCATTCTCATTTCATCTTTCTAGATGCCACATAGGATGGAGGTGAGGGAAACACAGTTCTTATTTGCAGGGCAATCATTTTTATGCATGCTATTTCACAGAAGTTAAATGAGATCATATTTGTGTCCTCATTGTCTCATCCCGCTTCCCCCAGAAACAAACAAAATAAAACCTCCAAAAACCACTCATCTTCTCTGCCTTTTCTATCATTAGCATTTCCTAAATATTGCTGCTAAATTTTGTGACTTCATTACTTTTTTTTTTTTTTTCCTGACAGGTAGGAATAACAAATTAAAATCCACCTTCCTCCTTTGTCTTACTAGAATTTGTGGAGACATGTTCGTAGCAAAACACACTCATGAAGGAGGCTTTCCATATAGGGTGTCAATTTTGATCAACCTTAACCTTCAACATAAAGATACAATGATTTGATAATTGGAAGAGAACAGATTCAGGAGCAATTAGTCTGAATTTCAGCTGCAGTTAAAGAAACTTGTGTAGTGCCAAAGATACAAATTCTGGTCATGTGTAACTTATTAAATGATTGGTGTATAGCCCAACCCCCACCTCTCGTTGAGGACCTAAACCTGCATGGTAAGTTCAGGGAATTCCATACAGTCTGATAGCTGAAGTGGAAGATGATCTGCAGACTGGTGAGCTGAAGCATATTCAAGATCTATGCTACTGCTGTGACTGTTTTACAGCCAAAATGAGCACAAATTGAAGTTTCCCTTTTAACGCTTTCAAGCTTTTTTTGTAGTTCATTCTCCTTCCTCTTTTTCATATATATATCTATATGTATATATATATATATAATCTATATGTGTGTATATATATATATATATATATATATATATATATGTTTTCTGACCCTACTGCAAGCAAGATAAGAAGTTACTGCATCTTCCTTCTTCTATCATTTAGAATTTTTAGAACTGACTTCATGAAATAATCTCAAATGTTGTCTTCATGATAATCCCACTCACCCATTCAGACGGTGATTTTTGACTTGTTTTCTTTGGGTCAATGTCAGCCTAACTAATGTTTGGCTTTAATTAACTGAAGTTTCTTCTTTCATGAAAAGTTTCAGCAGCCTTCATATAAACAGTACATGGTATGTTTGTGGCTTGTTCTAATTTAGCTGCATAAATCACTCTCTTCTTCTGGGCTGTGGAACTTTTAGAGGGCTATGATGTAACTGTTCTGTCTAATTCAGTATCCTAATAACAAAGATGTAGTCATTGAGGCAGAGGAGAAAATTGGGAGCTACTTAATCTCTTTTATATCTGTTCCCTTGAGTGTGGTTTGGGCGAGAAATTTCTTGAAGTAGGAGCATCATGATGTTTTCATGGCAGAGTTTGAAGGCTGCTAGTACACTTCCTTCTATATTTTTAATTTAGTTTTTTGCTGTTTTTTTTTTTTTGTTTTTGTTTTTTTTTTAAAGGAATACTCAGTTCATTAACTGTAACCTAGTCTGAAAATTTGACAGTGAAAGCGTAATATTTTCTCATGCTTTCAGACCACGTGAAACAACTGATTGATCGCTCATTCTATGTAGCTTTTGAAATGTGTATAAAGGATGGTGGAAGGTCTACTTTTGCCCAGCCATTGCACATCTTTCAAGAGAATTTTAAGAGCAAATAACAAGATTTTAACTCTCTAAAACATCAGACAGATCTACAATGTGGATGCTACACCACATTGATAGGAGCTCTTACCAAAGCCCTGTCTACTGTATATTCTTGCTATTTCCGTGGAAGGCAAGCGCTGTCACTATGTAGCTTATGTTCTTTCAGCCTAATGTTACTGTATCTGAAACAAATACAGAAGGACTTGATCATTAACTTAGATCTCCATTAGATTCTGAATAGAATACTCCAGCTAAGAGTTTGCTAGTAAATGCATTTGCTTCTTTAACTGTCTATACAAAACTAACCAATTTCTGCCAAAAGTTGGATGAACTAATGTAAAAATATAATACTGGTAATCTGCCCCAGATTAGGATGTCTGGCATGCTAATGAATATAGGCTTGTGTTTGACAGCAGATTTTTCTAGTTGTGTTAGAATGACTGCCTTGTACTACTGCATACACATCAGTTTCTGTCATCTCTGGTGTGCTGCACAGAGACTGGGTTAGTTTTTCGTTTGGTCCTCTTTGGCTGGAGGAACGAGAGCTGTGGGAACCATGTTAGTGGAGAAAGAGGAAGGCACTATATTACAATATTCTGCTTAGAGAATAGAGCAAAGGCTATGAGGATATAATGTGCATTCATTGCTTTAATTCATCTAAATTTAGCTGGATTTGAGATTATTTATTTATTTATTTATTTGTATCTTACTATTTTCATATTATTGAGATACTTCTGAACAGGTCTGGTAGGCTTCATGAAGTCTTGTTAGTTTTATCACTTCAAAAGACCACAATGCAGAAAGGAACCATCTCAGGTGGGAGGAAGTATTAAAATAATCCATGTGGCTTGAGTTTACGCAGAGAAGTCTGTCAGATGTTTGAAGCCAGTTATCTCTTATCCTGAAATGATTCAGGGACATAGCTATTCCCCTTGGGGTCAACTTCTAAGCAGGAGATATCTCCAGAGACTGAAATGAATTGGAAAACAATGGGAGCTGAACTCTGAGTGTCTACTTTACTATAATCCTGTGAAATGTAAACCACAAATGTTCTTTTTTTTCTTCCTAAAACATTGAAAACCTGATGGAGATCTTCAAATCTAAGGGAATAAAAACCAAATCCCCTTAAAAAAATGAAAAAGGATTTAAAATAAATGCAGAGAGTGTTGGGAAATTATTGGTATTATAGGTGCCAGTCAAACATTTTTGTACTCTGGAGTTGAAATTTATTCGATTTAATTTGTCAGAGTCTGACATCTGTGTAACACCAATAAGTCAGATTTTCCCTGACTTTCACAGAAGTCCAACTTCAGTGAACTTGTAAAGACACGAAAGTCAGGCTAAAATGTTGTTTGGTTTGCTCCTCAATGTACTGTATAGCTCTGTATCATGTTACCATGAACACTTACATAATGCTTCTTCTCCTCACTAATAACATGCTTACCATATTTTCAGTAACTTGTGATAAGCCTGTTAAGCACCAAAATTTCTCAAAGCTTTTATGATATTTTTTAAACAACATTCCTGCAAATGTCAGTGGCTATTAACATCTGAATCAAGCTGTTCCCAGTTCATGTGACTGGAAATGGTGCCCAGAGCAAAAAAAGCCAGACATGCTGACTCTCATATAAGTGTAGTCTGTTTGGAAAAGTTACCACTGAATGGAAGTAGAAGTTGCTGATTCCACCTCAGAATACATACTGGCAGGAAATAAGGTAAGGCTGCATGGTGACCATTTTAATATTATTATTTTTACTAGAGGTATATTTTAGAAATGGTCTGACATCTGGAGGAAAACATGTTGAGCTGCTAAATAAGGATTCTGGCTGGACACAAAGCTAACTGGCTCACACACTGCTGGCAGTATCTGAAACACTCCTGGGATTATTTTGGAATTATCTAACAGGAAAGATGGCTGAATTTGGGATTTCAACTTATAGCCACCCTGGGGAGCAGTTCTGAATGGCCTTATGTTCTTAAGAGGTTTTCCACTCTCTAAGTAGGTGGAATACCATGCAGTAACCAGCTGTGCATTAAGGGTAAAGGGCACTTACAGCAATGAAAAAGGAAAGAGATGAACTGAACTCTGTGCATATGTGAATGAGACCAATTTGGTGTGTTGTGTGGGTAGCATCAAAAACAGAAAGATGTACCAGTCTGATATGACTGGACAAGAAGGAGCTGCAGACATACGCATGCTTTTCACCTCCAAAACTGTTAGTGCAGTTAAATATATTTCAGACTTAACACATTGACATATGCACATCAGAAGTTGGAAGGTCTAGGAACACAGCAGAAAATATGTAACTGAATCACTAACTACTTACGAAGTTTCTATTCCAGAGCAGAAAAGATTTTTTGTTGTTATCAAAAAATAAGATAAAAAATGGATCATGCTTAGAGGCCCATTTGGGTAATCTAACTTTCACCTGACATTTAGGAATAAGGCCTTTTTAAGATCAAGCCCTGGATGGCCTATGACTGTTAAGGTGCATGTAGAGTTAAGATGCTACTTTCCAGAATTGCAGAATTGTTTAGGTTGGAAAGGACCTCTGGAGACCATCTGGTCCAAATTGAAATTTTAGTGAAGGAGTAGCATAAGGGATAGTAACTCCTTAGCCTCCAGCCACCCTTACTTATTGTTAAGTGAAACTACCCAATGTCGCTTAGTTGCTCTGGGCTATGCAGAAATTAACATCTCTGGCAGCAGAGCCCTCTCCTTGTACTTCATGGTGGCTTTGAGTCCTAACAGTATAGGGAAATTTGTCGAAGCAGTGGCTACAGAATATGTCAACTGCAGTCCTTTACACTCTGTTTCTGTTCTCTTTATCTCCTACCTTACTGGCAGTGTTTGCTAATGTAGGAGAGTGGAACAGCACAACAAAGTAGCTATTTCATACTTTTGCTGTCATCACAAGAGGTTTGCTGCTTTATCAGCCCAATGATTATGTACCTATGGAAGTACAGGGTAAAGTATAGCAAGTGCCCATGTAGCACTTTCGTATAATCATAGGACTCAGAGTACCTGGTTGAATAGATGTAGTTTTCGTTTGTATATCTGTGTGTGGTGGTGGAGAATTTTTTTCATTTCTTTCATCATGTAAGTTTTTTTTCCTTTTCTTTCTGCATGCTTTCAGAAAAACTCATTTGACAAATAATGTCTTTACCATGTTTTCCAAACAACCTTTGTGTAGTGTCAAACACTTTGTACTCACCCCAGCTATGTTGCATGTGTATTTTGATTTCAACACAAATCTTCCAAGAAAAAATATGATGACTGTGTTAAACAAATAAACAGCAGATAATGAGGTGTTATAGCAGCTCTTGTTCAGTCTTCCAAGATCTGCAACAGATCTCCCTCGAATGGATTCTTATCATTTCTAACTGTTACAAATTTATGAGCTGTCTAGAGATGTCAGTAGGGGTATTCTTAGACAAGAAGCAATACTCTGAGCATTTAAAAATAACTAACCAAGTAGGTAGCTTAGTACATCAGACTCATTTTTTTCTATTTGGGATGATGAATGAGATAACAAAATAAACCTAGTTTCTGTGAATACTTCTTCAAGCACCAAAAACTGTCTGAAGTATATACAAAAACTACAAACTTTTAAAGTAACTGATACCATGTAGTCCAGTCACATCTAAGTACTTGTGGAAACCAGTTGTGCTCAAGAATACAGAATAATTTAGAATCATCTTGTGATCAAGATTTTATTAAAAAATATGTTTTATTTTATATATTATATATAATATATATATTTTTAATTAAAAATATATATTTTGAATTTCATGTAGCCATCAGAAAAAAATAAAGCTGTAATCAAGATGTGCTCAGTAAAAATGCATTTTAGTAGTAAGAAAACATGGTTCTGAAATAGTATTGTAATCAATTCTAGTTATTGGAGTTCTTGTTCTTTATATGATTTCTGTTTTGAATTTACATCTTAGCCATCAAAAGGCTACAAGTTAAAAATACCTTTTAAATTCAGCAGTTTTCAAAGTACCTCATACCTCACAGTAATTTTTTGCAGATAGTTTGCATATACACACCTCCTACACCACTTAATTGGATCAAACATTTTTGAATTTTGTAACATAGTAAGAATAGAATTCTTTGTTCCATCTGAAGTCAGCAGTTTTTTATGCAATCAGAACTGCAATTTTTACTGTGGCTAAGTACCCTACAATGACATCTTCCCATCTGAACACAAAGAAACACTAAGTTTCATTGTGTAGAATTAGATTTTCCCCAACTCTTAATATTACATACCGAACAGAAGCTTTCTCCACTTCATGCAGCAACTGAGGCTTTTAGTCTTTCCAATTTTAACACAGCTATTTATTTAAACTGTACAGCAGTTTACATTCACACTATTGTTTTAATCTCAATTTTAAATTATATTCTCTAAAGCTGATTTTACACATACCTATTATGCAACATTTCAAGGCACTCTTTCCTTTGCACTTATTTTCATAATAGAAGAAAACGTGGAATGAAACAACCAACAAAGAATCTGAACAGCTAATACCACATAAGAATTAAAAAGAATATTTAAGTATAGTTGACACTTCATCTTTTTGAAACATTTGCAATGCTACATCTCAATATTTGCACGAGGAATATTTTTTTAGATCACAAACAAGGTATTCCTATTTTCTGTGCATGCCACTTTCTGAAAACAGCAGGCGTCATATTTTCACTTTTAGTCTACATCAACTGGTATCAAGGGTTCTAAAACACAGTTAGAATCGACCCTAACTGCAGGATCAAGGCAGCTGTGCCAAGACATGTTTAAGTAAGTGTATAAACACAGAATACTTGACCAGTAGTGTTGACTCAAGAATTTTCTGAAATCTTCCATATAATTCAGGCTTTAGACACTAACAAAGGCAGTGTTATTAATAAATTATTTGGGCTGATATCAATTTAGAGAACTGTAACTGCTGACAATTGTAGGAAATGAACTAAAAATATATGTTAAAATCTATATACATAGAAAGTCCAATCATTTGACTTCTATTTTTCATTAGAATATTAGATCCTGCATACTTCTAAACAAAAATTTACTGAAAGCTATTTCTAATTCTTGCCTATATTATCAGCCTTGAGAAGTCTGTTTTAGTGTAATGCCATCTGATTTCTTCTCTGGGACACAGTTGGATTTTCACATCAGGAGAAGTATCAGACTGCCAATAACACAAAATTTCACACAGAAACACTGGACTGCTTAGAATCCTCTTACAGCATCTGAAATATTTTGGATTAGTACTGAGTCAAAGGGGTAAGAAAAAATTTATTTTGGTCTGACCAAATATTGGCAATAGTAATGGAAGAAAAATAATGGCATCATGGACAGTCCATAATGGGAATGAATAACAATAAATTCAGTAAAGTAGAACTGATAAGATTGGGATGAATTGTCTGAATGCATTCTGTCACTTTTTTTTTTCCTCTTTGTTCCTTGCTTCATGTAAGATTGAACCATAGAATATTACAGATCACCTAGTACCAACCTATCCACCATATGCAGAGCTGCCACCCACTGGCTCAAGCTGCCCAAGGCCTCATCCAGCTTGGCCTTGGACACCTCTGGGGATGTGGCATCCACCACCTCTCTGGACAGACTGTGCAAGGGTTTCACTGCCCTCTGAGTAAAGAATCTCCTCTTAAGATCTAACCTAAATCTCCCCTCTTATGATTTAAAACCATTTAAAAACACTACCTACCTGACAAGATACAAAAATTACATATTCTATAACTGTTTGAGCCCTTTATCTAGATTAGAGCTTGTCATCAATATGGATCCTATGACTAAAATTGCCCTTACATTTGAATATTCCCATTTGCTAAAGTATCTTGCTGCAATAGCATGCAAGTTTAAAAATAAATCTTGGTACTTCAACATGAATAATACTGTGTTCCAGTTATTGAGTGAGAGAAGTTCAGCACTCTGGTATCTGTTGGCAGCAATAGTAGGATATACTTTTCTCTACAGTACTTGAGGAGTGATGTGTTTCAAATGAAAGAATACGTGAGGCTAACATCTAGGCCCAAAGTCATTCACCCAGGAGCTAGAGTTTGAGGCAATTTTCCCTTAGGATGAATTATAGAAAAAACTGATTTGCTATTTGATTTCAATTTCCTTTCTCTAATTCTTCGTTTACCTTCTTTCATTTTCCTTAAAACATTACATTGGAATTGAGCTTTTTGTGTTGTATTTATCCCACCTATCTAACATGTAATCTGTTCTGGGCCTTCATATAGCTTATTGCCCTTTGCTGAAGGGCAGAAAATGCTGCCAGATTTAATATTCCTTCACCTTGACACTTACTAAAGCAGTAGTGTATATACTTACATGACCACTGAATGTTACTAAACTAGGCTGTCTATCTTTTCTACATAAAGAATATTTCTCGAACTTGTCATTTCTGGAAAGCTAATGATTACTGATATTTGTCCATCAGATGCCTCTCTGTTGCACTTTTTGCAAAAACTGAAGCAGTGGAAGGCTGGGGAAAGTGACAAAACAAAATTGAGTTAATGAGGTTATCCATGTGAGTCTACTTAGGCAGTAAGCTTTCTGTGGTAGGAACAGTGCTCTTCTAATGTTTTGCTCAGTTTAACACAACTGATCCCAGCTGTGAAGGATATGTCTATGAAGAGAATATGCAAATATGAGAGTGAAAACACCCTGAACTACAACATAGAATTGTTTAGTGTTGTAAAACTCAAACTGTATAATCAATGAATATTAAGATGTTATAATTACAAAACAAACAAGAGCGTGGCAAAGCAGATAATGATAACAGAAAGAGAATAGATAGAAAGCCCTATCCTGGACTCACTTAAAAAACTCCAGCAGAGCAGATCTTCAAAAGAGATCCTTTCCTACTGGTAGCCAGCTCTTAAATAGGTCTCGGAGCCAAGCTCCATCCCTTCCGGCAGCACAATTTCCTTCACCTGTGCTCCTCTGGCTGACTCACTGCTCGCCTTAGGTGGTCAATCAGAGGGTCAGGCTATGACTCAGCAGTTCCCATACACTCAAACAAACAGATAAATAGAACCTCTTCTCTCAGGGCATACATTTGTCTTGATAATAGACTTCAGGAGTAAAGATTCTCATTGCTTACTTTCGTATCTTGCAGTATCTTGCAGTATCTTGCAGTATCTTGCAGTATCTTGCAGTATCTTGCAGTATCTTGCAGTGTTGACCATGCAGATAGCAGGTAGGAGAATGATGTTCAACTACGTGTACTGGTAGGCCAAATTATAAAATCATTTTTTTCCTTATAATCCTGAACTACTTCAGAAGCCATGAATACTAGAAAACTTCTAATGCAGAAGCAAATGAATAAAATGTCAGATGAGAACGTGAATATTCCATTTAGAAATCATGAGTTACCCTGAGCTACACTAAAGCAGTTTAACTGTACTTTAGTAATGCTAAAACTTCATGCAATAATGCCTCAGGTAATACACTGGCTCAGAAAAGACCACGAGGGTTTTGTTAACTGAACATTTAATCTTTTTTCCCCAGGTGGTGTTTTTTTCCTTGGTGCTGAGTACATTATGTACAAAATAAAAAAAAAAAAAAAAACTCCTCTTAGGTCATAATTCATTTCTCTCTCTCTTTTTTTTTTTTAACATGTACAAAGAAGGCAAACTGCCATACTGATAGTTTAAACAAAATCTCTTTAGGTTAAATTTAAGACTACTCCTAAACATTTCAACTGTGTTTATTGAACAACTTCCTTGAACATAAATGAAATAGCAGTGACGTATCTCATGTCACTTGATGAATGAGGCTGACCGACTTCAATGTTAGGAAGGGCTTGTTCCATTTTCTAAATAATTTTATGTAAGCTCTTAATATTATGATATTGGCAAGGGTGGGGACAGAGCATAATAAAACATTAGCTGGAAAATTTCCTTGCCAACTGTTGCATAAATCAGTGCTTTAGTATTACTTCAGATTCCATAACAAATTTCCTAAAGTGCTCTAGACAGTGATATTTTAAGCTCAAATGTTAAAAGAGAAATTAAAGCCTTGAGACATGATGCAAACACTGTCTGAATTATAAATCTCCAAACTGTTTCCTATTTTTCTCAGAACTGAAGATTGCACTAGCTAGATATAGCTGTTTTAACTCATTTTCTATATTTTTTTCTCAATGAAAACTATAAGAAGATAGAGACATTTTTAATATTTCCCTTCTGCTTTTCATGGAATACTATGAATGTTGTGGTAGGGTTTCTCCAAACCTTCCCTTTTGCTTAGTGAAAAGTCCTAACTCCTTCAGTCTTTCATCACAGGGCAGATACTCCAGACATTTGATCATAATTGTGGTCCTCCTTTGGACCCTCTCTAGAATGCTTGCATCTTTTCTGAATTCTGGGGACCAGAATTGGACATAGTATTCCACATGTGGCCTGACAAGTGCTGAGTGGGATATTTATATCTCTTTATATCTGCTGGCAATGTACCTGCAGATGCAACGTAGGATCCAATTTGCCTTTGCTGCAGCAACACATTGCTGTGTCACATTCAGTTTGTTTTCCACCAGAACCTTTAGGTTCCTTTACACAAGGCTGCTTCCCATCCACACAGTCACTAGCCAGTACTAGGGAATTTGGTTATGTACTCCCAGGTGTGGAACCTTGTACTTTTCTTTATTCAGCTTTATTCAGTTCTTGCTTACCCACTCTCCCAGCCTGTATCATAAGATGTATCTCCCTTCTGACATGTGCACCACATCACCCAGTCTATTATCATCTGTCAACTTGGTGATGGTGCCTTCCAGTCTCACCATCCAGATCACTGCTGAAGATGTTGAATAGCATGAGGTTCAGTGTTGATCCCTGAGGGACCCTACATGTCCCTCATGTTATCCTGAATAAAAAGCAGCTCTGTTTGGATTGTGACAAAGAAAAAAGAATGAATGTCCACTCAACTTTCTCACAAAGGTGAAATGAATCTGCTGCAGAGAGCCAAAGAAAGTTTTCTAAGCATTGCAGATAAAATAGTTGATTAAAAGAATGTCTGTTAGATTATTGGTCATATCTTGCCAATATTTGAAAGACACAGACATTAATGATTAATAGTGTTAACTGAGAGTCAGGATATGGGAAGAAAAAGTAAAGGTCATTATAGTTATCTGTAGCATTGTGTGAAAGAAACTGATGTTTAGCACAGCGTGCTTCTACTAATTATCAGATAACAATTAAGAAATTGGAGCTCCTCCTTCCATCACAGCCACAGATGTGAAATTTGGTGCAGTGAAGGTCTTGGATTAAAAATCGAAAGAGAATTATGTGATGACATATCATTTAAGGTTAGAAAAGTTAACACACATATGAGAGAATGAGCATGAGAAGCAGAAGGAAGAAACGGCCTTATAGAGGACACCAAATTGGACCATAGCAAAAAAATATAGGACTTCAAAGTGATCAGTTCAGACAAAGAAATGAATGAAATGAAATTACAGAAGAAATGCTGTTTTGTAGACAGAAGCAAATTACCTGTCATGGGAAGAACATTCTTGGTCTGCAGATGACCTTAGAAAAATCATGCAAAAAAATGAGATACAAAAGAAAAAAATATTGGATTCAGTGCTGAAGATGAAGTTAAAGGAGACTTGTTCAGAATGAGAAGTTCAGCAGGTTACTGTTACTAAATACTAGTTACTATGAGCCCAAATGCTAGGTACAGTGCAGACATTTAATTGAGGTAGAAAGGTGCGAGAATAAAAAAAGATTGAGATTAGGTACCGTGATCAGGTATAGTAATGTGGCAAAATTTTAACCTTCTCCTGCTCATAGGAGACACTTCTAATCCCTAACTAGATCACACTAGATGCCTTAGGCATTTAGCCCTATAAAAGCTTAGTTTATTGATGGCCTCTATATATGGCATAACACTTTCAGTACAAAAACATCATCAACTTAACTGTATCTCATGACCTTTATCAGGGCATCTGTGTTATACAGCAGCATCTTTATTCTTTTGTCTTACTCTAGGCAAATAGATTGCCAGCTGTTCATTTATAGGGTGTTAGCTTTACAGAGATAATCAGCATCAGAACTCAGCTTACTATGATAACCATTCAGCTGACAATAGGAAAGCCATGTTAATTACCAAAACAGTAGGAAATTATTGTGCTAATTAGTCTTTGAGAGTCTATCATTGATCATTAATCCAGTACATACAACATAAGTTGTGTGTTGAGCTCAGTTGATGTGTACATTGTACTGTAGCTACCTTACAGCAGATAACTCTTACCTAACTACTTCAGCCCAATCAAGCAGTCAGGTCTGTTGAAAATTAGAAACTGTAGTTGGGTGGGTTTCTAGTGTGGCAGATGCTCTATGATTCTGTGGCTGATTGTCTGATATTGTCCCCCGAGATGACTGCTTTATTATGCTGCAGGTAACAGCACAGGCAAATGAAAAATATACTTGAATACAGAACAAGTTAATTGCACCTGTAACAAAAAACAGTTCTGAGGTACTTGGAGGGATAATCAAAATATTGGTCTGCATGCATCTTCTGCATGGGAACTTAGTGGATAAGAGCTAGTCTTCTGAAGAAGTGACTCAATCTAGGAAACTGGGTGTGGCTATAGAGTATTTCAGCTAGCTTTTTTTCTACATAAGAAGCCAGAAAGAATAGCCCTTAATATCTCGCATCAGGTTTGACTAATTCTCCTTACTTTCCTGGTCTCTTTTCCCATTATATTGAACTACATGCACACTTAAGACCACATTTAAGTCTGCAAATGTATATACAGGGCAAGGATTTTACTAAGGAGGGGCCACAGCTCAACCAACCAGTACTTAAAGTGAACACTGTTCCCCGTGCATCAGCAACACATAACAGAATATATGTCAGAAACTGTATCTATCCATGTAATTCTATGGGATGAACTTGAGTTGTACAACTGCAATAACAATTTCACTTTGAGCAGTACAGTGGAGACACAAAAAATGGCAGAAATTTTATCACTCTTTGTGATCATCATGTGACAACAGCAAAGGATCAGTCAGAGGAATTAAAACCACATGATGCATATGACATCAGTGTCTGTTCAGTGTTCTCAGAGTTCCTGACTTTTTCGTTCCTTTAGTGCTTATTTTTTGTTGTGATAGATGCTGGCTGACAATTTAATTTCAGTACACTCTGGTCACTGCAGCTGCAAAGGTCTTCATCCTATGAATTCATAAATAGATGGAGACATTCACGTTTGTTAGTTAGGTACTATTTGCCTTATGAGTATGATATAATAAGTAAGTTAAAGCCTAGGAAAGAGTCATTTTTCTGCATCTTACTATGCTGGACTCATTTAGCCCCAAATCTAATTATGGAAATACTATCAAAAATACATTCTAATTGCTAAGTGTATTTGATACATGCATATATATATGTATATGTCTACAGCAGAACAGGAGTGGACATCTGAAAGAAGGGGGCAAAAGCTGAAGTCAATCTCCACTGATTTTTTCTTTGAAGTCACAGTCCGACATCTTTAACAGACAGAAGGATCCTACGAAAAGAATTATCTTCGTCAACTTTTCCTTCAGACTAGTAAGTACTTATAGTAGAAAAAATAAAATTAGAGTGCTTAGTATTAAAGTAAATTCCTTGCCTCCTGCAGAAAAGGACTAGGCTCAAAATTAGCCATTGTTTCATGGCATTTTGGGCTCTCTGCAGGCAAAAATGTCCACTGATACGATTGAAGTCCACATTTTTCAACCCTGTGATTAAGTACTCTGGGAGTAGTCCAACCAAACCAAAAAGACAATACATAATTTTCTGCTTGATTTAACAGAATATGTTCTTCTCTAAGGAATGAAAATGAGGAGGCCCAGTTTCCTACAGACTTGTATTCTTTGTTCCTTTCTCTGCCCTCTAGTATAACAAATCCCTTCTGCTCTCATTTTTCACTATGAAATGTGTGCTTATGATAAGTAATCTTAAACTATGTGAATCTCTCTTGATCAACTCAAAAACTGATTCTGTGTGTGTGTGATTTTGGCAGGAATTTAATGATTTTCATCTTAAAAACTTGGTTGACCTTTTTTACTATGATCAAAAGCTATTGAGAGGTCTGAAGAAACACACTGCATAAATTTTACTCTCTTAGAAAATAAAATCCACAACTCAGACTCTGAATTTTGACTGCATTCTACAGTGGTTTAAATGGTAAAAACTTACACAAAAAGGAAACTAAATGCGACAGTATAAAATCCATCATGAAAATTGAATTAGCTGGCCAGGATATGAAAGTACAAATATGAGCAAATGACTGCCGGCTGATTGCATTTAATACAAAATTTGCCTGAAAAGAACTTTGTGCAAAGAAAAGTGGGGACTGTGCCACAAGATGCCTCCATTTTTCAGAGTACAATAGATTGGGGAACAAAATAGACCTTCACACTTTCCTGTTGAAGAATTCTATGATTCTATGATTCTATGATTTGGTTACAAAATGAGTGTAGCATCTTATGCTCCATACTCAGGAGCCCCTGGATGCAGTGTCTGCAAAAACCTGGATTTTCAGAGACTGCTTCTGTGACCTGACCCTGACCTGCAGCACATATATCTCTGGAATGCTGGCAGGGTTTTGTGTGCAGCTGCTCAGCCAATTTGTCCTCTCTAAGTAGCTGTGGAAGGTTCTGTACA
Source organism: Tetrao urogallus (assembly GCF_951394365.1). Classification (NCBI taxonomy): domain Eukaryota; kingdom Metazoa; phylum Chordata; class Aves; order Galliformes; family Phasianidae; genus Tetrao; species Tetrao urogallus. The sequence goes on along the minus strand of NC_136814.1, from coordinate 35,704,720 downwards.
GCTCTTATGCTATATTTTACACTAAAATAGAAGTTAGGTTGCAGTAATATTAGAGGAAAATAATAAAATAGCTTGTTGAAAAGCATATGTTTTTTGCTGTGCTGAGCAGATCATATCTCAAATAAAATAAATAAAACACTGCTTCACTATATATGAATATATTATTGCATTTATGTGAGGAATAAAGGAGGTTCAATGTGTCAAAAAGATTTTGGCTCCTAACCAGTGTGCAAACTGCAGGATATTTGGCAAGCATTGCACTGCTGGAGATCCTGTCTCTTCAGATATGTTAATTTGCAATGTTAGTTTTTGCTACTTAAATATTATGCAGGAGAAAGTTGAGCACTTTGTAAAAGGTATTTGAAAGTCCTCCTCATCACTTTCTCATGCACCTAATAAAAGATACTCCAAGGCAAGATAAGTGCTTCAATTTGATCACTGCTTGTTGGATTCAAGCTCCTTATACCAGAAATATTTCAATATGAAAACCAATTGAATGATTTCTACTTAACATAAATACAATTCATGAGGCATGATTTCATACTGCTCAGATGAGTATTAACCAACTTCACCTCTAGCCACCGTGGTCTCATAACCCACATTATATTTCCACATCTCCTGACTCAGTCTTCAGCACATGCCTGTGGGAAAGAGGAAAGCCAGCTTGAATTTGTCAAGTTGTAAAAGACCATTCTGCCTAGAGCTGAAAGAGTTGGGGGCAATTGGGCAGGAAATTATTTTCAACTGCACTAGCATGAAACACTATTTCTTACAGTGGTAACTAATATCTTCTGGGAAGATAACATTTCCAGAACAGGATAAAAGAAGGCTGGAAGAGCCACAGTGCCAGGGGAGAAAAGTCCAGATTTTGCTTGCAGTTCTGCCAGAAGTACTTGAGCGTGATGTGTTCACACCCTGCAGCAGTCAGCAGCAGCTCTCATCATGGCTGTCTTACCCTCAGCCTGTTACCACTATCCTCTTCTGTACTGTCAGTGGCAACCCAGTACTTGACTGTGGCCTTGGAAAAGAAGACGGATCTCTCTCTAGAACATCTGTGACCCGGGTCAGCGTGTTGTGGCTTAACCCCACCAAAGCACCTGTCCTGGGCTGCTGCTGCTTCCCACTGCCTCAGCTGCTGAGTTTGCCTAGCAAGCAGAGGGACATAGACATCATATGTACATACACATGTACACAGCCTCCTGGAAGGACTGGTCTGTGGCTCCCTTCCCCTGGGGTTGTGTCCACAAAGCCTAACCCTGTTTTAACAGCTCAGTCCTGCCAATCACAGCCATGGCAATGCCACATGTAGGTCAATTGCAGTAATGAGGCATTATTATCTTCACTTCATGGGCACTTAAATGACAATACTCACTTGACAATTACTGAAGTGGTAAAATAAAACATTACAGCCAATAAATCATGGTAAAAACGGACAGAACTCCCAACTTCAGCAGCCTTGTTCCAAGAAATCTCCATCTCAGCAGTGTGAGCTCAGCTAGGCACCTCTCTACCTCCCTAAGCCAGACTGTGATTCTGCTGAGCCAGGAACACAAGGATGTTTGTGAACGATCAGGGCATTTTGTGAGAAATTTCAGAAGAAATGTCCTCCTGTGGTCCCAGGTCTCCACAGTTTTGCCATCTTTGAAAACTGCTCTGTCTTAGCTGTGCTCCAGGAGGGCCCAGGTGCTGTGCCCAGGTGGGGGCAATCAGTGCAGTCAGAAGACCTGACTTGCCCAACCCTGCCCTCTTCTTCCCTTCCTCTCCATCACAGACCAGCCCAGAGCAGGGCTGGTAGGCAGGGTGGGTCAGCGCTGTGGGCATTCAGAGGGGGCTGCAGTAGGTGGAAATTCCTGTTATTGGAAAGTTTTGTCTTCTAGCAGCTGTTTCCTTTTCTAAGTGGAATGTGTCCATGTGCACTATCTAAGAGTGAAAGAATAATGCATCTTGAACTGTAAGTTTTAAACCTATGTCTGTTTTTAGTCTCTCTCAACTTTTACACGAGTATCTCAGGCTCATGCTTGTGATCTTGACTCTATAATTTTTGAGAAGCTGCAAGATGTTAAATACTAAATGAGGTAGGCAGGCTTGAGGACCAGTGATAGCCTGATAGCCTGCAACATCCTACAAACAACTTCTAGTTACTCCTAAAAATTATGTTTCCTTCTTGCACGCATATTTTTCTTTCTTTACTGCCTTTTTATGGAAACACTTTGTTGTTGTTGTTGCTGTTTAATGTTAATTATGTTCTTAGTTTTTTAAATGTAGCTTATACCGACGCCAAAGTGTTCTGATTGCTGCTGTCATTAATAGTATTATGTTTCTTTATGAAAGCTGAAGACTCCTGAAGGGGAAAAAAAAAAAGAAAAACAAAAAAAAAACAAAAAAACAAAAAAACAAAAAAACAAAAAAACAAAAAAAAAAACACACCACAAAGCCCAAAATATTAACATCAGAAGTACAGGGAAATGATTTAGGGACCATGTGTTTATGGAGAAGAATGGAGAGGAAATCACTTCAGAATATCTCACTAAAATTTCCCTTATATGTTAAATCTGTACTGTGTTAATTTTGTGTAGTTTGTAGTAGAATAAGATTTTGAGAAGCTATGATAATTCAGGTGTGATTAAGGATGAAAATGAGCGAAAAATCTCAGTTATATCAGGGTAGTATTCTACTACTGTGGTTCCTTCAAACTGTGCATTTGGTAGTTACTTCTCCCTATCTTCAGATGGACTAGATTACCCCTGAGATTTGAAGCCCTTTTGCAAGTAATAATGCCATGAAAAATAAAATATTCTAAAAAAAAAAAATAGAAGCTAAGTAAGGTAATAGAAAACAAAGGCAGGAATGGAGTCAGAAAGCAAATTACCCTTAAGTGTTCTTGTGGGCTTTGCTATGCTAGCTTTTGCTAGAATATTTTTAATTATCTGGTTAAATGAAAAGTAAAAGAAAAAATAAATTAAAAATAAATTAAAAAGTCAGTGTCATCTGACCTGCTCAAAAGTCTTGAGTCCTTCAGTACAGGGGATTTGTGATGCCTGAGCCATAGGCACCTCAGGACATGGCTTGCAGTAGAACAGTAAATGAATAAAAAGCTCAAGGAAAAAATTATGATAGTTCAGAACAACTTATGTTTATTATTGTCAGTGCTATTCTTTCCAAACTGAAAAAGCAGTAGTTATTTAACAATGACAACAATCCAGATTGGTAAAGGTAATTGGTATTCTTTGAGGAGGAAAAACTGGTGGAGGTGGTGCTTATGATGCTTGTTTGTTGGTTTCATGTGAATGTAAATATACAGATTGTAAAATGTAAATATGTATACATTTATTATTATTTAATATATTTAGACTAAGAAAGCAAGTAAAACCTCAGATAGGATGCGAATGATATAAAAAATAATAATTTGTCAAGCTTGTAGGATGCATTTCCCTGGAATTATGTTAAGAAATCCATTATGGAATGAAAACTGTTGATAAAGGAGCTCAGAAGTATAAGGAATATATAAAGTTCTTCATGAAAGTTTTTCTAATAGACTAATCAGTTTAGATATATGTATCAAATCTGTTTTTGGCTGGGTTTGAACCAAGATACTGAACTGATCTAACTTGTTAATTCAGTATCTTACACTTTTGTTTCTACTGGAGGTATTTTAAATCTAAATTTCAAAAACGGGAAGAGAATACCAATGTGGAAGTTCAGGAAGTGTCGTTATGAAGTACGGATGTTAATGCATCTAAACCAAAAATGGAGGTAAAGGAGGACTTCAGCACAAGTTTCCAAAATAGTTAGGAAGCAACAGTGTTCAAATCAATTATTAAATATAGAGGAGTGTTTTCCTTAGTTGCAATTGAATGGTGCTATTTTTTTGTTGTTTGTTTTTTCTTGTTTCATGCCAGATGTTCTTATCAGGAAAAACAACAGTGATATGTTTTAATATTAATGAGTTGAATCTCCTGATAGTAATAGTATATATACCTTCTCAGCATACAAATTGTGGGAAGTTTTTTTTCATATAGTGTGGTTACCAAAATGTGTTGAATTTTAAGTGTATGTTCTTACAAGAAGAACTTTCTGTTTATTATTTTTATTCTATGTACTTTCAGAATAATTCTCCTTTTAATACTAATTTTCATGTTTCAGTGACCTTTAAAAAGTAAACATGTATATCACCAGAGGTACTGCCTAATCTGCCGAAATAGCACATGCTTAAACAACTTATAAATATTATGATCACTCAATAGTCTATATTTACACAGTTATTTGTTTATTCATTTGATCAATTGAGGAACAATTAAAGTACCTTTACTTTTTTTTTCTGCTCTAGGAATGAGAGCATTGAAGTCCAGCAATTATCAGTGATCTGATGCCACACAAAATTTGCAATGCAGGCAATAAAAACCGTGGAAAAAGAAGTGACTTTTATAAAGGAAACACTTTTCACAGAATCCTTCCTAAAGAAACAGGAGTGCAGCAGAAGCCCAGAGAGCAGGCAGCTCTGTGAGCAGCAGCCATTGGAAGGAGCTGTCTGCAGCTCGCAGTGCTGTACTGAGCATGTCCCAGCGGAGCCCAGTGCAAGCAGCACATTATGCAAAAAGGCAGCTCTAGCAGATGGGAGAGAGGCACAGCAAGCATTTGCTTCACTTGCATCACCACCGCTTGAAAACAAACCTGGATTGCTAGAGGGGATCTTGCCGGCAGGCCAAGGGAGAGAAACCCGGGAGCATGGCTTGATTACTGAAGGTGCTGCGTTGCAAAAAATCATGGGGAATCAAGATGGGAAGCTAAAGAAAAATGCAGGTGATGTGCATGAAGGAGGAGAGGATGCCTCTGGGCCGAAGGATACAGATGGCACAAAGAAGGTATCGGGAAGCAAAAAGGGACTGGGGAAGCATGCAAAAGGAAGCGAATCTGGTAAAAAGAAGGGTAAATCAGATTCGAGAGCTTCTGTGTTTTCAAATTTGAGGATTAGAAAAAATCTGTCCAAGGCTAAAGATGGGAATAGTAGTTCAAGGGAGGATGTTTTGGAAAGTCAGGCCTTGCCAGCCGGAGAGCTGGACAGTACTCATTCGATCGTTACCAAAACTCCAGATATAAGCATCTCTGCAGATGAAGGGGGTCTTTCTGATACAGATGCTGAACATTTTGAAATCAGAAATGAAACTGTCCCAGTTGCTGCAGAGACACAGGATGGACAAAGGACCAGCTCTGGCTCTGATACAGATATATACAGTTTCCATTCAGCCACAGAGCAAGAGGATTTGCTTTCTGATATCCAGCAAGCTATTAGACTGCAGCAGCAGCAGCAGGGGGCAATTAACATTGGAACGGAGGACCTTGTCACCAAAACAATGGGCCGACACATGGCTAATTCGCAAGCAGCCCCTTTGGATTTTGAACGGTTTCTTTCAGTAACCGCCACTGACAAAGAGAGTAGCCCTGACGCTGTGGAGGCTATTCCAGCAGTATCTGAAATTGCCGAAGACATTCCTGTTTCCTGTGCAACTGAACGCGAACTGAAAGAAGCAGTAAATGGAACAGGCTCTCCTGGTAACGGTTTATTTGAACCACAGGAACGTAAGCAACTGCCTGAGGAGCAGCTCACTGCTGGAGTGGATGCTGTAGCTTGTGAGCTAGAGGGTGATTTAAATAGAACTGTGGTAGAAAATGGGTCTGAGGCATGCAGCTCCACAACACATCTTCCAACCTCAGCAGCAGATTCTGAGGCTAAAATTGCTGAAGTGCAGGCTGCTGATTTCCAAGGTTCAGTAACAGAGGACAGTGCGTCAGATGCAGGCCAAGATTATGCTGCTGAGACTCAGGAAGGGAAACACGTTCTACCAGCCGGTCAAGAGGACTTACATAATGGTTTATCTATGGAAATGAAAAATGGCATTTTATCCTCTGAAGGAACAGCCGGAAGTCCGATGTTTGGCTCCCGATGCTTTAAGCCCTATCTAATTAATCCCTGTTACATCAAAACCACAACTAGGCAACTGAGTTCTCCCAACCATTCACCTTCTCCCTCCCCATCTCAGAGCCCACTTTTTACACGGAGGCAAGAGTCCTTCCACAAAAAAGAAAAAGTTCCTATTAAGAAGCAGAGGTCTGCTAGTTTGGCTGGTTTATTTAGCCGTTCAGCAGACTGGACAGAAGAAGTTTCTAATCACAGAAGCGAGATAACGCAGAAGGTGGGCTCTGCAGGCTACTTGGCGCATAAGGGGTTTAGTGAGAAGTTTCAAACAGAAAGAGTGCCTTTGACTCATTCAAGAAAGTCCTCAGGGGTGCAGGCTTCTACAGAAGCATTTCCCAATGTCTTTTCAGGTGAGTGACGTGTACTAAGATTGTTTTTTTTCCTGGAGTCTTTGAAAATGTATTTAAAGTACTTGAATTCAGTCCTTTGTATGTACTGTTGTCTTTACTTGTAGTGACAGTTTTAAAATGGAAGGCCTAATCTTACATTCACATTTTATTAATGAGAATAGCCTCTCTGTATTCAGTGTCAGCCAGGCAATAGTGCCAGTCAAAGAAGTGTGCAACTCTTTGAAGTTTTTCTTTTTTTCTCTTTTTTAAGTTCTTTGTCTACATCCTGTTGAAAAAGGCTGAGTGCCTTAAATTATTCTTCTTGAGAAATGCCAAGAGCTGCACTGTTTGAAGCAGAAGAGCTCATAGCTTAAATGATTCTTTCAGATCTGAAGCTTTCTGCAACTGTGAGCTTGTTTAGGATTTTTTTGATTGGAGTAAGATATTTACAGTGCATATCAAAATTATTGTGATATATATGAGAGCTGCACCTAGGATGAGTCTGAAGCAGTTTTGTATAAAAAGCAAAGATGCATGCAAGCGGATGTGGACAGTGCTACAGAAAAGAACTAACTTCCCCTTCAGGAGGGGAAAAAGAGAGAAAATGTTAGTGGCTTTACAAGGCTGCATAAAATGAAGAAGGGAAACAGTAAGTTTTGTTAGTTCTAATTAGCTGTTGTTGAAGCTGCATAATGGGACTCATTCAGGAAGGCGTTCTTTTACCTTGTCTGTCAGGCAACTTGCACCTTGTCAAAGGTGCACAGAAACATAAAGTCTAAAAATGAAACAAAGTGCAGAAAAATATGTATACTATTGGGTTTTATTTGTTTTTTTTTTTTCTTCTTCTTTCCTCCATCTTCAATTTCTTTACAAAACCTAAGGCATTTACAAATAGAGAGGTATGTATGAGGTCACATACGAGGTATATACACAGGAATTTTAGCAACTTATTTAATTTCCTTTTCATTCAGGAAAACTGTAAAACTAATACAGATGTCCTACAAACATCTGTTACAAGATTAAAGCAGTTGCATGTGTAAATCACTGTTCAGGTTTATTTTGAATGGGTCCATTTTAGGTGATGAGCACAATAACCAGTGATGTTTGAGGAAAATGGGATTAGAACCTTCCTTTTTCACAAATCTAAAAACTAGTGTGATTTAAAAATCTCACTTGAGAAAACAGTTGAGCCATTTCTTTTCATAAAGAATAATTGTTATAATGCAGATTTCTTAAACTGCATAACTTGTAGTTATCTACATTCCCTTCCTATGTGTGCATTATGCTCTGCTGGACATCAAAATATTACTAGTGAGTGAACATGCCTGGAGGCGAGGGGAAGGGGAATTAGTGACTGTTTTCACAACAGCAAACTTCAGCAGTTTGAAATATTCAGGTGAAACTTTTATCAGATTAAAATCACAAGAATCCTTTAATTATTTGTCTTGAACAGAAATCCCCAGCCTCTCACGAAAATTGGAGTTCAGGGTGTTCACATGCACATATACAAACATCCAACCTCCCTTGTGAATGGAAGCTCCCCCTCTGAAGAGAGCTAAATCCTTTCTGTGTTTTTTAAATCCCCTCCACCTCTTTGCATATAATTAATTACAAACATTCCAATCTAAAGTTTTACAACTGGAGCTGATCTCTACTTTTTGACTTTTACTATATAAAAACACATTTTTTTGCTGTCAAGATTTGATAGCTTTATAAACAACTTAAACTGCAAAACTTTAAATTGCACCACTGGTAATTTGGCTCTTCCTTATGGTGGTGTTATGGTGAAAATAAATATTCTGTGGTAAACTTCAGCTTTTTTTCCAAGAAACATACTTCTTCACATTTCCTAACAGGTTTTTGATTTACCTCTTATTTAATTATTTTTGGTTGTTTTTTTTTTTTTAACCCACCAACAGATTAGACTTATTATGAAGAGACCAATGTCCAATGCAACAGTGGTTCTGTCTCTTATGGAAATTACTGTGATCCTCATTTGCATGTGTATGCTAGCTGTCTTTGCAGGCAGAGGACAATTACACCTTTCAGTTCATACAGAGTAGCTTGAAATGAAGGAATCGGAAATGATATCATAACGGTTCATCTCTTATTGGTTGGCCTTCTGCTTTCTGTAAAAGTGAAAATTACAAGCTGAAAATTATCAGAAATACCCAAATAATTTTTTGCATTAGCGTGCAAGAAACAGGGAAACAGTAAGAATACAAAAGTTCAGTTTAAACTGCATGTCACTGCTTTAAGAGCAGGAAAGTCTTCATTTAAACTGGTCTGCATAGCAACAACTACAGAAATAATTTCCAGGTAGTAAATAGTAAACAGTGTTTTTGAAAATTGTTCCATGTTAATTGCACACATTACATGCATCAATGTGGTGATTATTATCAGGCTTTTATAAGTAACATTCTTTACAGTGGCTCATTTTTATGTTAAAATAAAAACAACACAAACCCAGCTTCTTGCCTGGAGTGTTGAATCCCATCTTGCTGTGCAGTGACTGCAGCATTGTTTTGCATCTCTAACTAGAATCAAGTAAAATATTCCACAACATCACTTCAGTCATTGATTTTAATGACAGCATGTTCTATGCAGATGACTGGCCTAGTTTGGCACTATGTTGTAGTTTGGCTGTGTGCCACATGGGTTTCACAATGATCCATGTGAATTAAAGCTGTTTTAATGTAGATGAAAATGAACAACTGGAATTGCAAATATGACTGTATGATCACTTAAAAAATAGTCTTGTTTGAGTTTGGGGGAGGAAGAGAATAAGACAGCTTGACAAAGAAAACTTTTTTAACTTGGCCTCTTTTGTATAATTTTATGTTGATTTGTGTGAGGAAATAAGTGCAACATTTTGAATTGAATTTGATGGAATGGCTAAGAATGGGGTGTGGACAAATTCATGGGTATTCTGTAATTAAGGCAGCAGATCTGTTTCTCCTTTGATGAAGACAGCTGTGTTTAAATTGCAGTAATAGTAATTACAAGTTCTAGATTACCTGATGCACAGAGGAGTCGTGGATTCTATGTTGTGGTCCCAGGAGGACAACAGCTGAACCTGAATGAACAGGGTTGGCTGTTTCACTTCAGTTTGTGTCAATGAATGACTTTGCTGGCATTAAGAAAAGTATCATAGTGGGAAATGAAACTGATGTTTCCAAACCTTCACAAAATTGGAATAGAAGACTCAGTTAGTATAAAGAAGTTTATCCTTGCATTCATTTGAGTAGAAGTGATTGCAAAGACACTAGGAAGAGGGTCTGTTACATAAAACGAATGTAAGAGTTCCATCAGCTACTCCAGATTGTAATTAAAGTCTAACAAAACAATCCCTTGCCCTTTCTAATTTCTGTTGGCTGTCTGTTCTGTAATGCATTTGCTGCATTCATCTGTTTCAAAACTGGTGTGTTGTCTTCAAATATAAATTTATGAAAAGAAATTTATCCTGCTTTAGATGTAGAAGGGAGGGGGAATCTACAAATGTGAGTTACCATAAAATGAAACCTGAAGTCAAACCCATGTTCAAGTTCTCATGGCTTATCTCTGATTTCCATGGAATGCAAGCCTGCTTCTCACAAAAGCCGCTTTATGTCACTTCTGTAATGGGCTAATGTCTTCTACACCCACTTGCAGTTCTAGTACATTGTCTGCAAGCTCATACAAAGGTCTTAGTATATATAAGTATGTGAAAATCTGAGAAACTATGATAGAAGTTTGTGTCCAAGGGACATAGTAGAGCTTTTAGACGCTTTCACAAAGTTGTTTTTTTTTTTCAATTCTGATTCATGTGGTTATGCACATAATATGGATTTGTATCTACTGGCATACTGAGGAAAGCATTTATCATGCAGCTGTTACTTAGGACTTCTTACAGTTTACACTTTCACTGATGATGTTTGTTAGCACTAATACGAATGTCTTTTATCTGGTGGTGGGGCAGCGTAGCCTATTCTAACTGTCCAAGAGCAATCCTTACGTGATATGGGATCTCGCACTCCATTGAGTTTTGCCTTTCAGAGTCTGATGGGAATGCCCAGCTATAATAAAATGTGTCTGAAGATAGGTTGCAATTCATTATGGAAAAACTGCTGAGTGCTGATAAGCTGCTTTAATGATACTGTGCCAGCACTGCAATGTGGGAATCAGAGAAATGTGGGTAATGTCACTGGAATGCAAGGCTGCCACAGTGTTGTTTTGATAGAGTTTTATGATTAGTACTTTGATGTTCTGGAGCTCTGTTGGAAGTAACAAGTTTTGGTCATGGGGTTGAGTGATTGCATCTTCCAGACGACGTCTACCTGGGCAGCAATAGTATTGTGAGGTCTTGCAGCCAGCCTGACTTACACCTCAACTAGAAGTGTGTTTTCTTGGTTGCCTGCTGAACTGTTCTAAGGTGTGAAATGTAAAGGCAAAAAAAAAACAAAAAAAAAAAACAAAACAAAACAAAACAAAAAAAAGTTTGTTGTGCTGTTTGTATCTGATGCTTAGCACTAGTATTCTATTCAGTGGAATAGGAGCTGGCTAGAATTAGTTGTAACGGACCTTATTTGCTTCACTGATTTAACTTGTGAAAAGAGCAAGCCATTCTTCCAGTATGAATAGGTATATGGAATTTTAATTTGAATCTGTTTCTTGTATCTAAATATGCCTTGTTTTCTGTTAAAATGTTACTAAATTGTTAGCTTTTTTTTTTTTTTTTTTTAAATTTTTGAGATGGGGACTGAAGTGAATCCTGGATTGTTTTCCAGATGTCTGGCTTCTTAAAAAAATTGTGAAGAAAAAAAAACAAAAACAAAAACAAACAAACAAAAAAAAACAGCCTGATCCTACTTCTTGTATCAGGCCTCACTCTTCCTCTGTGCTGTGGTAGCTAAAGGAAAATAATGTTGGCATGGAGAAGTACCTCTGAATATTTTAGGCTGCTTGCCTATGAAGGATCAAGCTCTAATGTGAATCATGGTAATAGAAAGTGTGAGAATAACAATTAGTCAAGGTATTTTGTTTGTGCTGTTAGTTAAACCAAACTCAGGATATGACTAAGAGTATTCTAAATTACTCCTGCCAAAATGTGAACTTACATAAGGGGTAATGGTGATGAAGCATATACATCTAAGTGTTTTTGTGACTGATTATTTTCAGGCCCAATTTAATGCATAATTCTGTTGTGGTTAGGTGGAATATGGCAGTTATTGCTTGATTGAAACAGTATTGTTTGATGAATACAGTTTGTCCTTTGTGGGAATGAGAAGAGTTGACACAAGGATCAGAGGGCCAAAGCAGTGAGACACTGCAAGGAAGGTGATGGAAGTGAGGAGTTGACAGTCACCTTCTTCAAGTGTTAATACAAGGCCATTTGCAGATCGTTAATTGTTTCAGAAAAGGCAACTGAAGGAGCAATGCCATACTGTTGGGTCTTTTTTAATCAGCAACAATTTCCTGAATTCATACCTTCATGTTCCTGTGAGGGAAGTTAGTGACAACAAGAAGGCCTGTGATAACAAAGCCACAATCCTTCATTTGATTTCCATGTTGCTGCTGCCCAGGATAAAGTTTCCCTTGTGTGGATGGACACATCTATGCTCCTTGACGATGAGTAGGAAGTGTGCTAAAACTTCTGATGTGGTGTTTTCAGATAAATACAGAATATATCTTTTTTTAATCTGTGGATGCTTATACTGTGGAACTTATTAAAGCAGCTAGCTATTTTGCCATGGTAGGAGGCAGTGGTTATGAGATTGCATATGCAACATCACAGATGTAATGGTGAATCGTAATGTGCATAAAATTAAATGGAAATATACAAGTACACAAGGCAAAATTGCTTGGGAAATTAATTTTGGTGTTTTGACATATGCGCTAAATTTTGGCAGGAAAGCATTGTCAGAAATGAAACTTGTCATTGACATATTCTTATTTGTCAGTTTAAAAAAAAAAAAAGTTCATTCTTGGGATCTATATGAAACTTATCAGAAGTACCAGAGCTCTGAACCTGTTATGAATTCAAGTCAGGAAGAAGCACAGATACATTTATTGTATAACTATTTACAGGGCGTAGCTTTGATTCTAGAGTTTATTTGGCACCAAGATCTGACTCAGGCATCCCCTGAAATGCATAATAAGTAGTATGTACCAGGGCAAAAATAACTGTTTTATCCTTTCCTCTTCCTAGCACTGACAGGGAGAAAGTCGCTGCACAAAAAGAAGGCAATGCTGTATTAACATTATAATTAACTTTGTTAACATCTGCTAGCAGTCATGAAACAGAAGTCGTTTTCATTTAAAAAAAAAAAAAAAAAAAAAAAAAAAAAAAAAAAAAAACTCCAAAACATATTGTCTTCATAGTACAGGGTGTGGATCTAAACACTTTTTGTCATGTAGAGTCATGACAATATAGTATTCTGAGAAATAGCTGAGAAAAATATGATTACATCAGTAAAAACGTAAAATCCCACTTAAGCAAATCTCTTGTGCTGTATGTTTTGTTTAGATGAAGTCTAGAAGAATATATCTGAACAAATATGTATATATATATATTTTTTTTTATTATTTTTTTTTTTTTTGTGGAATGTAGTCTTTTTCTATTGGCTTTCATCTTGCCAGTTTTTGTTTAGAGTTTTTTTTAGGTATGAAGGAAAAAAGCCTTTATGTGTTGTATAAACACAAAACAAAAAAGTCAGCAGTTCTTCAAGGTGGTGGAGATTATTACACTTCAGTTGCATGGTTCCTGTATACGAAAGAAAGTAAAGCACATTGGAAATATAATGTCTAGATTAAAAGAAATCAGTTGTGTCCCACTTCATAGATTTGCTAGTTCAGTTGTGTTTTGTGACCTGTGGCTGCTTGTAACAGTACTTAAAATGCTCAAAGTAGAGGTAGGCCAGGCTTTGTTAAGTGACAAATGAAACATGGAACAGTTAAAAAACAAAAGTTTTACAAAGTTGAATTGCAAAGAACATCACACTGTGTGTATCAGTTTGGACTGACAAAAAAAGATTTTACTGACAGCTGCCCAAAAAGACATCAGAGGTTTTTCTTACATTAAAAGAGCTGGACAGAGAAATGTGTGTTTCCAGCAGCCTATAAAAACCTGGCACCTTCACATCACAGATCACTGCCAAAACTAAAAGGATAAAAAAGAACAGAATTAAATGCTTACTGAGAGGAACCTAGGCACCTAGGAAATGCAAACTGGAAGTTGCCAAAGATGCATATAGTAACTAAAAGGTTTGGTTGATGGACATATATTGAGAGTTTTAGTAATGTACCTCTGTAATTTTCAGTGCTATTGCATTAGAATCTGAAGAGAAATAAAAATGTAAAATACTGCTTCAGAAGTTTGCATCTTGTTCGTATTTTTGGTACTGTGTACCACTGTTGCATTATAGTTGGGCAATTGTTGCTTTAAAATTCAGTTTTTGAAAGTCATTTTGGGACATAACAAGAAACATTCTTACCTCTCACTGTATATAAGATAGAATACATGTAGTAGGTAAGGAATTTTATTTATATACATACTTTGTCCCGGCTTATGCTGAGTAGTGTATTTGTCATATTAGAATATTCAGAGTGGGAGATAGAAAATCTTAACCACTGCAGAAGCAAAATCTTAAGGAGCTTAGTGTTCAAGTTAGGAAGATAGAGTGCCTTAGGGACGATGGAGAGCTTAGAAACTTCCTAATTTGCAAGAATTAAGAAAAAATTGTCACAAACCATTACAAATACTTCATAGTTAGAAGCTCTGGTGATAGCCAAGTTTTAATACCTGCTTTTCAAAAAGTATTATGTTCTTGCAAAAGTTCCATGCCATTTCAGTCCTCTCAATTTAGGCTGCAGCAATAAGCAAGGCTTTGGGATGAATCTTGCAGTAGGAAACTGTATGATATAATTAACTATTGGGCATATGATAAAAGACTAAAGAAAAACAGTATAATCTAGCATGGTTTCTTAGCAATGATCAATAAGACTACATTGATAACTTTATGTGAAGCTGCTTTCTAGACAATGCAGAAGTTGGTAGGAAGGAATTAATCCATACATAGCAGAATCCTATGGATCTCTTACCCAAAGACAAAAATTTCTGGTGGCTTGGGCAAAGGACTGTATTTTCTTTTCCTCTATGGAAGAACGACTTTGTTTTGGTCCACTTCTACCTATGGCAGTGACAGCTTTCTCAGGCAGTAGGATTTTCTCACAATGCAGGAGTAGTTAATGCTGTAATTCTTGGTGTTGCCATGTCTCATAGCATGCTCCTCTTGGGCTTGCTGTTTAAAAATACAGATGCTTAGTTCAACTGTGGAATGCTATTTATTTGAAAACTCCAGTTGTAAAATCGTTTCCGAGGTAGCCTTTTACTTTATTAAATGTGATATTTCCTTGTCAACTGATTTTTTTGTGGGATCTCATTTTCTGTTTTTTTTTGTAAACCACAGCCTTTTTTGTCAGGGCTTGGAAGAATGTCATTGCTGTTTGTGTGAGGTGTTGCTGCCACCTCTTCTGTGCTATGATACTGAGAGTGGCAGCAAATGCAAGGTTATCTTCCGAGCTACAGCTTGCACCCTTCTCACTAAAGGGACACAGCACAAGGTGCCTGGGTCTTTGAGGGTTGCCTTGAACACTTGAAGCTGTTAGTATTATGTTTCTCCTTTTGGGATGGACCACTTGTTCTAGTTGAGTCAGTTGAAATCTCAGGGATATGGTTATTCAAGCTCTCTTGCACAATCCAGAATCTGTTTAGTTAAGTGGAGATAAGTTTGGGAATGAAATAAAGGAAAAATTTTACTTGCTTGAGTTGCTCAGTAGATATATTAGTTCCATAATATATCTCATATCCAGTCACGGTTATTCATGTAGAATTTCTAACAGCATACTCCTATAATGGGAGGGAGGCTGAGGTGCCAAAGAATTTGGGAAGCTTGACATAAGAAAATCATGATATTTACTGTCATAATAAGATACAGGATTTACAGAAGAGAAAGTAATCACAGGCGGTTTTATTATTGGTGTTTTTTGAGTCTATGAATGTTATCAATCCAGCAAGAAATACTTTTTTTTTGTCTTTAATAAATATGTACTACTGACTTTGAAATTATATTGAACAGTGCATAGGAAGGAATAGAAAACTGGAAGGAGGAGAATAGTGTTCTTGTATGTTGCTTTCCTAATTCTGTTGTTTAAACAGCCTTTTTTCTTTTGGCTTATGTGTATAAGATTTGTGGGCTCAGTTCCTATAATCCATGTGAACAGAGACAGAAAATCTGTAAACGGAATATCAAAGGAAGAAAGGATAGGCCTCTAAGGCATTTTAATGCATTCCTAATTTTAGTAATGCTTTAAATACTAGAATAAGATACTATGTATTTTTACAGTATATGAAAATATAAGGAAATCCACTGTTCTTTCATCCCTTAGAAAAAGGAGAAATATACAGGCATTTAATGTAGTTATTAGCCAGTACATTGAAATAAAGGTGGAATGAAATATAATGACAGAAATCATATCCTGGAATCATGGGAATTTCTACCATCACCCTAGATCTTGACACATTTTGCAATTATTAAGGTTTAAGTTGTCTGGAAACTAACATGTATTTCGTTCCCATGTATCTTTATAGTGGAAGGATTCAATTATTATTTTGCTGTTACGAAGCTTTGTTGCATGTGCTGCCCTGTTGCTTGGTGATATTCTGTGACTTCTAAAACAAAATTGAGAGAAAACTGTTACATGGTTGTAAGGAAGAGTATGTTGGTAAAGATTCAGTCACCTTTAAGAAAACAAACAAACAAAATCCTCACAGGATAAGAGATCTGGAAAAATATTCCACTCTAAATCAGCAGAGGATTAGAAGCTTTGCAGTGAAAAAGTACAATAAATGAGTTCTCTAATCCAGGAATAGTGGGTGTAATCTTTCAGGTCAGTCTTCGGGAGAGTAACAGACTAAATATTTTTAAATGGAAATATATGTTTAAGATGCATTTGTGCAGGGTTGACCAACATAGTCAGCTCTTTTTCTCATGAAATAATAGAACAAATTATAGTTCTTTTTTTTTTTTTTTTCCAAGTTTCCTCTGTACCACTGAAGAACTCTCAGCAGCTGTATGTTATGCATTGTATATAGGCTGACTGTTACAGTTTAGCTGAAAACTATGACATTTGAAAAGAATATGAAGTGAAAGGAGAAATTTAAATATTAATAATTCAAGGATCAAAAGTCTTACAATTCTTTAATATGTGAAAGTGCATTAAACAGCAGAAGGGCGAGAATGAAGTGTGACAGCTTTACACTAGGCATTCATCAGCAATGTTTTGCTTTGCATTTTGGGGAAATCTGATGAGAAAAACTCATACCATGAAGTATTTGAGGAATTATATGTAGTCATTACAGTATCTTTGTCTCTCAGATATGTCTGTGCTCTTCCAGCATTCTAGAAAGCACTTAATGCTGCACAGTTTAGGTGTTTTGCCAGGTAATTTAGGCTTAAGTTATGATCTTGATAGTAGAAGAAAAAGAGACAGTAAACATTTTGGAGACAGAAAGCATTTTGGAATTATTGCATTACCTAACTTCTAACTGCTGTGGAAATCAGCTTTTTTACTTCCCCTATTTTATTTTCTTTAAATTTATAGAAATAGGTTAGCATCTGTAATCCTGTGTGAATTGAAAAATCGTAATAAGGCTACAGCTGTCTTTCTGTATTTTTTTTCAGGCTAATAGAAAACATATGCTACATAGATATACACCATTTCATCATCTTTCTTTTCCTGTTTTCTTGTCTTATGCTCCAAAAATAGAGCAATGCCCATGGTAGTTCTTGCTTCAAAGCTTATCAAAGACCTTTCCTGTGTGAGCATTTATGATATCACTGAAATTAGAGGGAGAGGAAGGAAGGAAAAAAAAAATTGCAATCTGATTTCAGTTCTTGAAGATGTAAGCAGTATGTGTATGAGTCATCTATGGCATGAATCTGAGTAGGGCTTTCAGGATTTGTTACACTGCAGTCATTCCCTTCTCACTGGGAGAAATCAAAGTGGAAAGACCGTCTCTGGCCTGTATAGGTTAAGGTTTGCTGAAGCAGCTGCTCTGCTAATGGTAGAAGTGAGGTCTAATTGTCACAGGAGAGCAGCAGAAGAGAAAGCTTTTGAACTATAACTTAATGTGGTTGTCAGGCTTGACTTTACTCACTGACAGCTGTGCTCTCAGGCTTTTGCAAATGCAATGGAAGAATAAGAACCACATATTTAAAGATAAATGTTGAGGGTGTAACAACAGTCCTCTCAGTGAAACATTGCAAGCAATGGTGTGATGCAGTACATCAGTGCGTGTTTTTGGTTTTTTTTTCCCAGTATGTCTGTGACTACTGTAGTTCTTTATTCTGTTTCTCTTCTGTTCAACTTCTTCATCCATCCCTCACTCTTTCCTGGATAAATATATAATTCCAAAGCCTACAACAATGTGCTTATAGTATTGCTTGCTCTTAAAGGTTTTATTGCTCTTCTTAGCAGAGTGCACAGGAAGAAAGCTATAATGTGAACTGATTTAGTTAAGTGCCTTTCTGTGAACTGCATTGAACATGCTTTTAATGTTTGGTACCCCATACGCAGTCCAATCTAAGGTAAACCCATATTTCATTAAAGTGTAGCACTTTTGCAACTGCTTGAGGAGAAAAAAAATGTCCTGGAATATAAGGTAGCTGTGACAAACCAAATGCATTTCCTTCTAAAATAGGCATCCTTCCCTATCAGAAATGAGTCGATCAAGATCACAGCAGACAAACAAGTCCAGATTATCCTTACTAACAGTAGCAGTTGCTGCTGCATGTGAGGGGAAGTAATACAAATAGACACCTCTCCAGAGCAGAGGACAATCTTTGATTTTTGTCTGGGCTTGTGCCCAGTAGATAAAGCTTCAGTAAACCTAAAGTTGAAGATGAACATTCAAGAACTGCAAATGTGTTTTTTGAGAAAGGGAGACAGCATGAAAGGAAACTATGCTAGGCCTTGTGAGTTTTTGTTCTCTGGTGAATGACTTGCATGTTCTACAGTTGTTTCCAATTGTGGTTTAGATAGTGTTTTAAGTCCTTGTGATGGGGGAAAAACTGTAATGTTACAAAGGAGTTGGCAAGATCATAGTGCATCATCCAAATGGATATGAAATGAAGAAGTAGATGACATGGAGGTGGAGAAGAAATCTTTACCTGTTGAGAAAGTATTAAAAATACTGCTATTGAAATTGACTGGAACTCAACTTTTGCCTTAAATACCTCTGTGACTTTTTTTTTTTGGTGTTTAAGGGATTGAGGGATTAAATTTGTAAAGCTGGCATTTCCAATTTTATGCAAGTTGTCAAAATATTGTTATTGAATTACTTCCAGATGTGTAGTGTGGATAGGGTGCTAGCAAACCAATTCCAGTTCTAAACAAAGCTGGTTTATTGAGTCTGGTGTTAAAGAAGGCATTTTACTATAACTCCACAGAAATATAATCTTTGTCTTTTGCGTATCAAAATTATAAATATGACTTCTGCTTCACAAGCTCCTTGCATAATGTTGCTTTGACAAGACTGCAGGAGAGCAGAGAGTCAGATGGCAGCAAGACGGGGTAGCCCACTGGCATCCATAGGCTATGAAAGACTTTGAAGGACTTCAGTGCTGGAATTCTTTCACAACAGTGAAAACTATGGCTTTTACCTGAATGCAGGGGCAGGAGGAATACAGGTTAATGGGGGGGAGCTACTTACTAGTAAGAGGTGGCTTTTATATGTCCTGGTCGTATGTAAAGCTTCAGCCCTGTCTGGAACTTCTGTACTGCAGGGACTCACCCTGCGGTGTGGATGAAGTTGCTTTATGAAAATGAATAGCATTCTGCAGTACTGAAATGCTTTTTTTCAGTAAAGTATTTCCTCACCCCATTTTAAGAAAAACATGCTGTCTTTTTATACCTTTGGCTTTCTGTTTTTTGGTGAGAGAAAGGTTTTTCTGATTCTTGAAATAACAATTCATTTTGATAAGACCCTAGATAGTTTGATGCAAAAAATCAGTGGTTTGACATGGGTTTAAATATATTGCTCATTAAGTGCTCTAAATTTATTATGTTATAATGTTGATACAGGGATTTTTTTCACAGCTGTTCACAGAGGAGCTATTTCTGTATGCACTGAAAATCAAACGTGTTTCAGCTTGCTTTTAGTAAAATGTGCTAAAAGAGCTGGCTAAATATATTTTTTGGAATTTCAATTTCTCTCTCTGTCCTCAGGTCTCCACAACAAGAGCAAGGAGTGCACACAGTGTTAGAGCATAGATATATCAAAACATTATTACCTTTGTCTTGATGACTTCTTTTTTTTTTTTTTTTTAATTCTGTGTATCTGTTGCAAAGGACAGTTTAATAACTCTCAGGTTTCCTGCACTTAAATGACTGATGCTTAAAAATTAAAAAGTAGTAGCTAACATCATTAAATAAGTTTTACTACCCTACATATTCAAAGGCTGATAATACACTAGAGAGAACACTTCAGGTACAGATGGATAAAATGGCATAAGTAATGCAGAGTAATACAAAGAAATGAAGTTCATCCATGTTGTTTTGTTTTGTTTTTTTTTAACATATTTTCAGAATCCTAAACTGATCTTGAAAGTTGTTAAAAGGCAGCAATATATAATAACTACTATACATATTAAACTGAGTAAATACTAAGGTTCTGAACAACTAACAGAGTATTTGATCATGAGCAAGACTGTTAAGAAATTAGGGAATGAATGAGTAGATGGGGAGGAGGGGTGTAAAGGGTATAATTTCCTGTCTTGTCATTTACAGATATTATTCCTGTTCATTAGCTTAAAGCAGAAGTGCGTGGAGTGGCTGACCATGTACTCCTGCACATCCAGGAGAAGATTCTTTTAAAATGACAAAATTCTTTAAGTGTTGCAATGTCTGGGGAAAAAAAGAAGTCATAACCTATAATGCTATACATGAATTTTGAATATTTAAAATCTCATGAAGAAATGTGTAGTGTTCTGTGTATTTCAGACAAATGTGAAGTATCGACTTCCCCATTCTTTTTCATTACTTGTAGTCTCATTTAGCTTGGTGAGTTTTCATGTTGTTGAACTTCAGTTAGCACTATTAGATTTATAATATCATGTGCTTTGCTCCAGGAATGCTACATATTGGTTCACAGTACAGTCATTAAAATTTCACTATCATTAGATAAATAAAGGCATATGTTCAGTAAGCAGTTACGGCATCACTCTATAGGTGATGAAGCCAAAGGAACAGAGGCAAACTAATCAGCAAGTTGATCAGAGCATAACAAAAACCATGTCTCCTTTGCCTGGCTTACAGAAACGTATTTAATAAAAGGCTAGGAAACTTGGACTTTTAGAATTATCAGATCTTGTAGATGTGGGGAGGAAAATCTTAGA
Organism: Tetrao urogallus; assembly: GCF_951394365.1. NCBI lineage: Eukaryota > Metazoa > Chordata > Aves > Galliformes > Phasianidae > Tetrao > Tetrao urogallus. Next base: position 35,683,982 of record NC_136814.1, on the reverse strand, counting down.
AATAACCTCTAATGTTTTATTGTATTGCTTATTTTAGGCTGAATTGCCACATGAAGTTAAAATAATACAGAAACTTTGGGCTAAATCTCAATATCTTTTTCAAATCACATCCAGATGTTTTTAATAAATCCTTTTCATGTTTAAAAAGCCTTGAAAATTTTGCACTTGAATAAAATTTTAACAGAAATCTTTTTGCATTTTTACAAGTAAAAAGTTTTATTCAGTTAAAACAACACCATAAAAAATGACACCAAATTGCTTTATTAATGTAATGACTTTTCTTTCTGGAAAGTAACTTTGTCTTCCAGAGAGTAAGTGGAAAAAGCAGACTATACAAACTGATTTAGGTACAAATTACATTCACAACTAGTTCATACTAAAACATGTGATTAACTTTATTACTCCCTCTGCCTCTTCCAGTAGGTCTATTTCAGCTCTATTTTTATATTCTGTAAATCCGTACATTGGCATCTTCTGACATTTTGGAACTTAATCAAGTAATTTAGTATTCTTATAATGTAGATTGTACTGCAGCTTGCATATATTACTGACTTTTTTCAAGTCTCTTCCTGGCTACATCTACAGAGTATGAAGATCTTTCAGACCTCTAGCACTGTCTCCTCCAATGTGCTTTATATCATACGCTCTCCTTTCCTGGTCTGATCAGAGAGCAGTGAAAATCCTTTGATCATGAAATCCAGCCCTGTGACAGGAATGGATCACTTTTCTGAATCTTGGAAAGTTTTACTTCTCTAAAATCTGTATTGCTGGTTGTGGCACTGCATTTTATCTTGGAACACTCTGCTGGAGCTGTATTAAATATCATTTTAAGCTGAGTAGTTATCAATTTTTCTTTTTGTTGTCACTGCTGCTGTTATTCTTTTGAGACTTTCTCCACAGTACTAAAGCACAATTTCTTGAAGTCTAAGATTGCTTTGATTCAAAAAAAACAAAGACCAATTCCAAGAGTTGGGAGACTTGATTCCACGATAACTTTGTGCGACACTCTTGGAAAAAAAGTTTCAATTCTCAGTAATCTCATTTTTTTTCCATCAGGAAAAAATGTAATTGTATAATAGGAATTTGATGCTTCAGTAACAAATCTTGCTTTTCCTGCTCTACAATGCAGCCAGCTAAGTGTATCCTTTCTTGAACATCCCAACTAATCAGGCTACAGATCAGACCAATGATTAGATATGAAGAGTTTGTTTTATTATCAGGTGCTTTTCTCCACAAGATTTTTAATATAGACTTTTGATTTCTTTTATTTCTTGAGATTTTCAATAAGCATTGTAATGCCTTAATCTTTGTACTCCGTAGATAGCTACAGATTCTTATTGATTTGTGTCATTGTGTTGGCAGGACGAACTCTGCTGGAAAAGCTCTTCAGCCAGCAGGAAAATGCACCGCAAGAAGAAGCAGAAAAGCTATGTTCTCGTATTATTGCATTGGGACTCTTACTTCCATTCACCGATTGCTTCAGGGAACCATGTAATCAGAGTGCCCAGCAAAGCACACCCACTTTTGATGTAAGTACTGGATAAGTTTTCTTTTGTCTGTTTTTCCAAGAGGGATGTAATTTATCAGTGCCTTATGATTGTCTGGGAGAGAGAATCAGTCTGGAGAAGGTTAGCCTGTTTAATGAAAATTGCCTTTCTATATATTGCCAGCTAACTTCCTGATCTCACATACATATGCTTATGTACATAGTTAAGCTTACTTGGTTTCTTGGCATTATAACTCATATCTTATTGTGCACTGTTGCTCTGTATTTTTTTAGTCTTTTTTTACATGAAGTATTTATATGAATCCAGGTGCTTTATAGGACTACCAATATTTAAATCTAATAGCTGCCTCACCAAAAAAATATAAATAAAAAATCAGTCATAAGCAAAACAAAGAGAGCACATAGTAAACGGATCACAAATTACACATCTAGCACAGACAGTTCTTTTCCCCCCGCCCCCCTTGAAAAGGCACTGGATGCAAAAGCGGGCAAGAGTTAGTATAAATTTACTGGCATTCCAACCACATTGTTATCTCTGCCTTTGAGCTATCTGGCCACAGTGCTGTTATTGGTGGCATTTGCATATGGTTACAGAATTTAAGAAAGGATAGTGTTGTAGACAATGCCTAACACACTATTCTTCCCCTTTGATAATAAATTCAAAATTAAGATTTAATTCTACTGTATGATACTGTAGTTGAATTTTTACAGTGAACTTATTGTGAACTTCTCCATTGAAATTTTAGCGTTAGTTTGTGCATCAAATTATGTGACTGGAGATAACCAGAGTTTTATCAAATCATCTCTATTTTACACATAAAGTTGAAACTTGCTTAGATACGGTTAGCAAATGACTGGAGTGGATATGAGAGACCTTGAGTATTTTTGATGTTTTAAATATTTTTCGTCTTGCTGAAGGGTAGTGTAGTATATAGATGATAAAAGGAGCATGCAAAGAATAAATGTCTGTATATATTCTTAAAACAAACAAGCTTTCCCATATAACCGAGCTTTTCTAAAAATGTCTATAGCAACATTGAATTATTGTTGTTATTGTTTTGCTTTTAAAAAAAAAAAACAACCTTGAATGTATTTTCAAACTAGAGGATCTTTTTTTCTGGGGGAGGAGATAAATTGAGGAAAATTGACAATGGAGTATGACTATAAAACTAATGTTATTCAGGCGATTTAACATTGCGTTACATCTGAAAGTTTCTCTTTTATGGTTTCACATACTCATCAGTTTATTACAAAATATGTTTTGTCAATTTGTTTAAAACAGTTTTAGCGGTATTCTCAGTTCTCCTGGTTTTAGCAAAGATTCAGTTAATCTTATCTCCTTTAGAGCTTTGATTACAATATTTGCTGGAAAAAAAAATCCTCCCCCCCAAAAACAAACAAACAAACAGGATTTTACTGTTATCCAACCATTGACAGAGGAGTTAGACTAGCCATAAGCAGTGTTTAAAAGTTTGCCTATCTATAGTTAGGAGGTGCAATAGTCTCTTTACCCCAGATTTGGGAGCATAGCCAGTCCCGTGCTCTTCCTTCATCTGAGCTCATCTGATGTGCCGCTTAACAGCCATTGCCTCCAGTTTCATGCTGGATCCCCTTCAGTTTGGCCAGGTGACCTTTTTACTCAGCTGAAAATGCTGTCAGCAAAACTCCTGTATCCTTGTCCTGGTAGGAGCCAGGTTTAACTACCACCTCATTGTCCTCCTACTCTGCTACATCCAACTCTCATGATTGCTTATTCCTTCAGTTACTCATGGGAATGTTTCGATTTTTTTTTTTTGTCTCAGTCTGGTTCTTATAAAGTCTCTTAAGTCACTCCTTCAGCATGTTTTTTGCTGGATTGCCAACTTTTTTTTCCCACTGAAATCCTTCTTTGAATCTCTTCTTTTTTTCCTTCTGTGACTGATCACATGTATTTCTGAGTTTTCACTTAGCTATGTTTTTTGTATTTCTTTTTCATGTTGAATAAAATCTGTTATTCCTCTTTTGCTTAATGTGGTCCCACACACTTTTTTAAAAAAGAGATTACAATTTATGAAAATAATTCCATATGTTTTGTTCACTCTGAGATCTATTGCTCGTGGCCTGAGATGAATGTAAACAGATTATTTAAAAGTCATGTTTAATTTAACATGGCTAATGCAGAACTCTGTTGTGGCTTGAAATATTTGCAGTTGTACACTGATTATATTCTCATCTTCTTTGATTATTCATGTCCAGTAGCCACCTTTAATTTTCCCTGTTGTGCAAGTATCGAAACCTCTGCCTGTGTTCTCAGCAACACAGCAGAGCACTGTTTCTTTTTTTCTTTCTCTTGGGATATTCCAAACTTTTATGTGGGGCTCTGTTTCACCCCATTAAATGATTGTAATCTTTACTTTTCTCATTTGATCTTGTTTCTTTCTTTTCCACACTGATTTGTGTTAGACAATACGTGAAGATTAAAGACAACTTTCACAACTCTTGCCTTTTTTTTTGCACTTGTATTTCTGCTGTGGGCTATGCTGTGTGGAACTGGTGCTCATTCCTTTGTTACTACATGATAAACATAAAGTACAAAAGAATACCCAATGAAATTGTCAGAAAGCTAGCAGCTCTCACAAAATTTTTGCTGAGGATATTTATAATCTGGTCAGATTGTGGATGGATTTTAATGATGGTAAGAAATCACATGTTCCTGAAATGTCGGTGACCTTTCTGTCAAATTTCAAGTTGTAGTCCAGTAATAGAAAGTTGAGATCTGTGATAAGAATTTTTTTTTGTTCTATCTTGGCCTATTTTTGTCAGCTATTTCTTTGGGGGAAAAAAAAAAATATCTGACAGATGTCCAGAATAAAAGATTAGTCTGAAAAATAAAAGTTGAGCAAAGCTTTAACACTAACAGAAGTAGACAGATTGGGATTTTTAAGATGTTTGCTTTTGAGCAGCAATGAAAGCTTTCACTCCAGCTTTTTCTACTTATTTTATAATAATGAAGAATAATGTACATTGGCAGATTCGTTCTCTAAAAATGTGATTGCCTTTTTGCTGGTTTCCTCCCCCTTAGAGGAGCTGCTAATTATTGGCTTATGAGTATCATGACTTTTTGCTTGTCACATTATCTTCACTGCATGTCATTCTGCTTTTTATGAAAGAAATTTAAAAGTATATTTTAAAAAAAGACCGATCTGGTGAATGCAAAACTTTTAGAAGGATAGATTAAAGAAAGCCTATTCAAAGAATGTTCTCCAAATAATTATTAGTTTTTTGGTGTTACTGTAGCCTTGTTTTCCCGCTCAGTTTCTTCCTTTTTAGTAGCTGTGACTTGTTCAAAAGTGCTCCTTTCAAATGAAAATCAAATATACTCTCTGAAAGGTATATAATAAATTAATGCTTTGTGGAAGACTGTCAGTCTGAATGACTGTGGTATGTTATTTAATAATTATATAGTGTAGGTGTAATCTTCATGTTTTTTGCATGTTGCCTCATTATATTATCCTGTTAGAAATCAACATAAGGTTGAGCTTGCTAAACAGTTCATCTTCAGAAAGAATGCATTCCAGGCAATTTCTGCAGACATTAATAGAATTACAACTTTCAATAGAGGTCTTGTTAGTTCTATTAATGATGTATAACAGGAGCTAAAATGTGGCTGAACATGGACAGTCATCAGTAAAGCCTCCAAAATATATTAGGATTGAAATTCTTTGGACACCAATAAAAGCTGACATTCTCCTATCAAAGTGAGGCAACTGTATTCAGTTTCACTGTTATTAAGAAATTTTGACTGTACTTGGTACTTATCTGCATTTTGTCCAGTTGTTGAAATTATTACTACTTTAGAGATTTAGTTCTGGCAAAGCAAACGAGAAAGTACGTACATCCAGGTGGTCTAAGTAATAGCTGGTAAGCTAGTAGTCGTGGCATGTGGTCTTCCATGTGAAAGTTTGAGTCTCATGTGTAAGGTGACTAGATCTTCAGATTCTTCTGTTTCATTGTGAGAGAATCAGGTAAATGTGGAAGTTCAATCTTTCAAGCTATACTAAAACCAGAAAACTGAGTAAAAGGAAGACCAGAGCAGTAACTCTGAAATTGAATTAGAATAGTTGTTGAAATTTAAAACTGATACATTTTCCCATAATAGCCCTAACCAGGGCTATTTGCTCTGTTGGCCTTTCTTATCCATTAAACACGAGACAGAAAGATTAACAAAGTTTGATGCCATCAACAAGTTTGTTCTGTTTTGCTGATGAGAATAAAATCTTTTCTAAATTATCAGTGGAAAGAAGTGGTTCATGGGTTGTGGAACTTGGGAGGTACTTCAGTGTGTTGTTGAGGCACCTTAGTTTTCTTAAAAAGAAGCAAGTCAGTGAAATAACTAAGGTGCTTAGTCACAAATTTAGTTCATGGAAATAGAATGCTACTTCAGCCATATATTACAGTATTCTGACTAACTTGCTAATTTTTCAGGTTTGCAAGGCATTTGTGTTCACTAATACAGCCAAAGGTGGTAGAAGCTGAGGGCTGTGTTTAATTCTGCACTTTTTTTTTTTTTTTTAACAGTAGTTAGATGGAGCTTTGCTACTGAACCTCTCATCAAAAAGTAAACCACTTTCCCTTTTCTTGATAGTATTGATTTCTTTATTTTAAGAGCTGCTTAAAATAAAGCAGTCTCCTGCTGGTAAGAGCATTCTGAGGTGGATTGGCTCTAATTTCTCAAACTAAAACCTTGCTCGTCCAATTAACTACTTACATGCAGTGGGAAAAGGGAAATGTATATTTAGTATATTAGAATGGTTAAACTTTCTGAAAGGAAATATTTCTCTTCCATCTGCAGTAAAGATAGTGCTGTTTAAAGTACAAACATTTGCATACAGTGTGGAACAAGCAAGCTCTTAGAAAAGTTCTTACCTTAGAAATCTCGTTTTAAGCTACAGGAACAGAGTGAGTTAATCCACAGACCTGATTGTGTACAGCTGTATTCTCAACACTTCCTACTATAAATGGTAAAATGTCTATTGATTAGTTATCATCAGATCCTTTAGCAATTTGCCTCACCCACGTGCAAATGCTATGCAGTTTTAAGAACCAGAGGAAAGTGCTGTGTAAGGATATGTGAAAACCAGAATCCTCCACGTGACATGACATCTAGTGCACTGGACTCAGAGAGCCTTAAGCTCTCAATGTCTGCACAGAAATGAGTCCAAATAAGACTGGGATCACTCAGTAGTAAGATTATTTTTTTTATCCAAAATCTTTATACTCTTTAATAGTGGAGATTGAGCAAGACAAAGTGGAAATTCTAGATGTACTCAACACTTAATCAAGGTAAGAGAATTAATTTGCTGTGCTTATAATGATAAATAGTAAAACTGTCTTTGAGGAAATATTACAGAAGTTGGAGGTGGAAGTCAGTAGTTTCATGTATCCCTATAGTAAATTTATTAATGGTAAAACAAAACATGGATTCTTTACTTAGATTTTTTTTTGTTGTTTATTTTGCTTGAATAGTATTTCAGCATCACAGAATTAACTGCATATAGCCTTTAACAAAATTTTCCAATAATCATGCAAATTTGTAGCAGTATCAGTTTTGGAAAAATATATATTACTATATTGACTGAGAGGGAGCTACAGACTAAAGGCAAAGAGATTTTGGACTATATGTTGAGAGATTAAGAATTAGGACATTCAAATGATTTGTCTCTTGGATTGTGTGGAAGTGAAGATAGGACTAATTTTTTTCCCATTTTCAGTGCCATTTATAGAATATCAACTTGGCAAGTTTTTCAGACTACTTTTCTGTGAAAAGGAATTTTCATTTCTGAAATTCTGTTTTAAGTTTACATGTAGTCTGTAACCAGGTGTTATTAAATACCTTCCTTATATGTTAATTAGTGATGCATTTTTATTTTGTTGTCATATATCTCTGTAAGTATCTATTACATTGCAGACTCTTCCCTCATCTTTCTTTGTGTCAAATAGAAAATGAAAGATTCAAAAACAAGCAGAACGAACAACAATAACAACAAAAAATCTTCTGTAGTAACCAAGGTTTAGGAGTATAGGATGGAGTTGTCTGATGTCGTAACTGTTCATAGTTTACATACTGTAAATCATATCAACTGGAACACAGGTACTTTATACTACATTACTATGATAATGTATTCTAATCGTGCCATTATTCTAAGATATTGTTTGTATGTTTTTTAAAATTCAAGTAGACTAATCATGCATCAAAGCTTATTTGTTAAAAGTTTATACTGTATCTTTCAAGATACTGAAATATCATGTCTGGGAATAGTTTCTCTTCTATTTATATTATGTCAATATAATCTACAATAAATTGTCATTTTCTATTTTATTTCTCTATAACTCTACTTGTAAGCCTGGTGAAAATTGTGATTACCCAGCTAACCCACTGCACAGATTGTTCTTCTCCTTGTTTCTTGGATTGTGTAATGTTTCCGATCTTAAGCAATACAGTGGGCAGCAATATTTTGTTCTGGTTTGTTTCAGAAATATTTTCCTCTTCTTTTGAGATTTGGATGGTGCAGAAAAAAAAGAAAAAGATAAATAGCAATATTTAGCACCATTTCCTTTTCTTCACACAGTATTCACAGGTCTCCCTCTCTCTCCTTCTCCCTTTTATTCTTGTGTTACTGAAATTTAGGCTGACACCTGAAATGTTTATCTTCTAAAAAGCAAAAATTTGCATAAATTGGATAAATGGAAAGTACCAAGTTACTGGAATAATTTGCATTAACTTTGCCCGTTTGAATAGGAAGTGAGAAAATAATAGCCATTAATGCTTTCTCCCTTTAAAAGTCTAAGTAAAGAATTTGATGTAATTTTGTATAAATGGATAAAAATCTTTATTTTTGCCTTTATTGAAGATTTGATTGTGTCTGGATTCTTATGTTTTTCATGCTGGAAAGATTTAATAAACTTCTTTCCAATATATTTGCAGCAGAGTTTTTTTTTTTTTCCTTTATAACCTGCATTTGCATGTTCTAAATTGTTCAGATTAGAGTAAAGTTGTACCACTTTATCACAACTTACTTTTAAAGAAATAGCAGCTTAGTCACATGGAGTGGAAATATTTCAAAAATATTTGTGTTATGTTACACAAATGTCTTCAATACTTTAGGATCTGTCTTCAAAAAAAAAAAAGTTTAATATTAAAAATGAAATATCAGCAAAACATATTACTGATATTGGGCTAAGAAGAGTGTGAAACGGGGACCATAAATGTGATCTTTGAAAGAAGATGATGTTGAGGGATATCATTATGTTTATTCTTTATGTTGATTTATCTAATTTTCTAGTGCAATATTTTCGCATTATTCCAGACCAAATGCTCAGACTCATGCTCTTGCTGGGACTTATTTTTGTAAAGTTTATAGTATTAAAAAGATCTAACCTCAAGGTGTACTTGTTGATGCATACTGGGAATCGCAACTAAAGCTACTTGAATGTGATCAGCCAACCTTTTCTCAAGTTGAAATCATTAGTAACTGTTTGCTCAACCTGTTACCAGAGACTCTGCTTGTCTCCTACTTACACAAAATGGATGAAGTTGAAAGCTATTGAAGAATGTGCTTGGATCTCACACCAGATGATTAAGAACACTTTAATTTGCCTTTAAAAGCAAACTTACCTTTTAATTTGTCTATCAATACAGAAATATAAGTAAAACAACAAATCACCGGAGTTGTAGAGAATAAACATCTCAGCTCAGTTTATTCTGAAAGGATCCTAAGAATATTCGGTTTCTTTTTCTGGTTTGTAAATATGATGTAAAATAGAGTATGGATTAAAATAATTATCCTTTCTGCAAACTGTAAACTAGCCCTATTTAAAGTAGCATTGTCATGCCGGACAGAAACTTCTGTCTCTCTAAGGAAAGGTGTTGGAGTTGCTCGCACACTCTAAAAATGCTGAACTGTATTCTAGTCTCTTTTTGTGCATGTAGATAACTAAGGTTAGTTTTTCCTGTTGTTAATAGATGTTATTTCAAAATCAGAACATTCAGTTCTTTCAATATAGGTTTATGTTAATTCTTTGCACAAGATGGAGAGTATAAAAAGAAACCTGCCTTGACATAGGGATGGATAATGAACTCTACGTTGGAAACAAAGACATTTATATTTTGATATTGTCTTTATATATGAATTTCTTAATCTTTTTTTTTTTTTTTTTTATGACCACAGCAAGACCAGCTTTATACTTGGGCTGCAGTTAGCCAACCCACACATTCATCAGATTACATTGAAGGAAGCTTTCCAAGGAGAATTTCATCTGCATGGCCCCCACCCAAACCTCCAGATGAAGAACAAAGACTTAAAATTCCAGAAGCAGGTATATCTTTTGGACTTGAACAAGATGTATATATGACAGTGGGGGGAACTGCTGCCTTTTAGAATCCAAGCTACAAAGTTAGTATCTTAACTTCTAACAGATCTGATTTCGAAGATATTGGGTTAGCATCAGAAAATCTGTTAGATAGCATAAATCTAATAAAAAATATTAAGCAAAAAAAAACAAAACTATGTTTCTTAGCAATCAAGATGTGCACCTGGCATCTGCTGACTAATACATTTTTATCAGATCTCATACCTTTGTTCAGTTACCAACCATTCCTATTTTTTCCCCCTCAATTTGAAGAATTAAGTCATCATTTCAACATATCTCTAAATATTTATTGTAGTATTTGGGTGGAGTTAATTTCAGATTTCCATTTCTTTGAGACCACTTTTTCTGGAACAAGAGCTAAGTATTCCTTGCATGGATGTTATTTGTTGGCAATACTTTTTTATTTATGCAGTCACAAGCAAAATAAGTGATGCTAACAAAAAATGTAGTGTTATTATATAATTCTGTTTATGCAGTGACTTTTTACACTTTTACCAAACCAATGCTATTACTGGTCAAAGAAACATTAATGCATGCATCTTACTGATGCAGTTCAGGGTGTGGGATGATCCAGCACTGGACTATCACAGTCGTCCAGCATTAAATGGTATCATCTTAAATGCTGAACTACTTATTTTATTTTGTATTCAATATGAATGGTGCCATATGTGGTAAATGAATTCATTGCCATGTACTTTGGTTTGCTTTTCTTGGAGACTCAGGTATTGGATATGTAATCAGAGTGACTGACTTCGAAAACAAAAAGAGGAATATTTTATTCCTTATTTTACTTTGAGATTTTAGCATGGCAGAGGCTAGTGCAAGTAAACAATGAGTTTGATGTTTCTAATGTCCAGATGAATAATGAATTAAATGTATTTTGAAATACAGAATGTTATTATTTTTACTTATTTGATAGTGTTTCAACTATACAGATACAGACTATTAAATATGTTCATTTTGTATGCTGTTTCCAATGTTGTTATATTTAATTATTTCTACTATACTTATATAAAATGTGCAGTATATGTGTATTCCTTATCTCAGTCACTACCCTCTTAAATACTGCAGAAATTTAGGCAAATAGAATTAGAGATGAAAAGGAAAACTGCATATTGCTACCATTTCTAAACGGAGCATAAATAGTCATCAATTTACTTTCTGTGTTGACTTACTGGAATTTTATCAGTTGGTGTAAATTTGCCGTTTGATGCATGGAGGGAAAAGGAAAAATTAGATGTTCTGAATAAACTCAGAAAAACTCAGTAAAATAAATAAAAACTCAGTAAATAAATAATTTAGATTTTGTTTGATTGTGTATTTGCCATGTGGAAGAAAATGGAAGTGAGAGATACTGCACATGAACCTGAAATATTCACACTTCTCTCATGATGTGTGACTACTGTTTTTATACGTGGCCTTTGATATGTGGAAGGGGCAAGTATTTTATAAGGATTTAAATTTCTGTATGAAGAGTAGCTATTCTTTATTTGTATTTTTATTACTATATGCAATGTAAACATTAGAGGCAAAGTTTATAAACAAAAACTTGAAGCTAAGAAAAGAATGCCTGTTTGGAATTTTGTTTTGATGTCCATTTTCTAGGAAAAATGTGCAGATAATATTTTAGTTTTTTATATATATTATATATAAGTTATTATATAGTATATTTATTCTATATATTATATAGAATGTGTGTGTGTATATATACATAAGATAATTCAGTGGAGGAATGAATAGACGTTCATTGGGATTTTTACTAGTTATTCAGAAGTAGAAAACAGTTAAAGAATGAAGAATTCTTGTTTTATCTTTCAATATAAATGGATAATGTTGTCAAAGTCTTGAAAACCAAATTAATGCTGTTTTTAACTCAATTTGAACCCAAAGTAAATAGTTAGTTTTACATCTGCACTTTGAATGCCCTTAACTCTAGGGAGTAATTTCTGTACACTTACACAATAAGTATACATGACTATTTTGCCCTATTGAGATGCCAGACAAGGAATAATATTGCTTTGATATTTCTCCAAATTTACTTTCTTTAGTGAAGCTAATTGTCTTTCAAGCACATTTTTAAAATACAATTTTTATCTCTGTCATTGTCTACCTCCTAGTGGCCATCTCAAATCTTGTGGCAGATCAGGAGGGCCATGTCAAAAAGATGACATAGCTGCCAACAGTAATCATCCCGCTTATGGCTTCTTGTAGCAGAAGAAGATGGCTCTTTGCAGAAGAGAAGGCTTTGGGAAGATCTCATTGCAGCCTTTGAGTACTTAAAGGGAGCTTATTAAAAAGATGGAGTTTTTTTTACACAGCCTGATAATAATAGAACCAAGAACAGTTTTAAACTAAAAGAAGTGAGAAAAATGCAGATCAGATGTTAGGAAATTCTTCACTCAGAAGGTGATAAGGCACTGGAACAAATTGCTCAAAGAAGTCATGGATGCCCCATTCCTGAAGTTAAAGGCAGAGTTAGATGGAGCCCTGGGCAACCTGACCTAGTGGATGGCGACCCTGCTTGTTGCAGGGCAATTGAACTGGAATTATATTTGTGGTCTCTATAAACCCAAGCTTTCCTACAATTTTATATAATACTTCTTAATGAGACTGGATGTGAAAAACAATCACAAGAATTATTGTTTAAGCTTTGGTGACATGTAGATAAGAAACCTGTAAGTAACTGCTTTTCTTTAAATCAGACATTTTGACAGTCAAAATAGAGTTCTTTGACATTTATGCATTATATTTTTAAGATGATACCATTTAATGCTGAATTTTAAATAATAATAATAAATAATAATTAAAAAATAATAAATACATTGGACACTGAGAACAGGCTCACTTTATATATATATATATATATATGTGCAATTAACTTTAAGTGGATAATTAGAAAAGTAGGATGGCTATGTTTTCTTAATTATCCTCTTTTGATTAAATCCTTAATGTGTATTTTAGAGTGATGAAATGTGTTTGTATATATAACCTATATGTGTGTGTGTTTGTTTCAGAATCAGAGTTGAAATCTACTGTGCTAGAAGCAGAAAAACAACACATAGATGATGTTCAGCAGGTACAGGTAAGATCCTGACACAAGCATTCTAAGTAGCATTCTATAAAAAGGCTGGAAAAGTAGTACTTTGGTCATTTATGCAATAGTTCTTGTGTAATGAATTTTCAAAATTTAAACACTTAAGTTTTCTCTCTTCAATCTAAACTTTTCTTTCGAAATCCTCATGCTCCTTTTTTTTATCTAGAGATTAAATGTTCCTGCCTGCCTTAAATAATTATTGTCAAATTATTGTTCACTTCACTCAGAAGTAATGCTTTGTTCCAGAGATCATGGTATCTCTTGGTATCTCTTAGAAATAAAAGGTCGGGTTATATCAGAATCTACAGAAGTTTGTGTGACTAATAGTGGTAAAGATTATTTTTTTAATGGAGCTGATCTATCTACTCTCCTCAGCCACAGCCCTTTCTTGTATATTAATGGCTGTGTTTTGTAAAAAAAAATAATCACTGAATTTGTTTCTGAAGTAGAAAATAATGTCTAACAAAATACATTCTATTCTTTGTTAGGCTTACTAATTTAATTCAGACTCAAGCAGGGATTTTGTGTGTGGTTTAGTCTTACCAAACATTTGAAGAGTTCTCCTAATTGATTATCTAAATTCTCCTCTCTCTGTAATTTTAGGAATGCTTGAAGACTAGAACTCATTAGTTATAATTATATCACAAAAATATTCTACATTGCAATATCTTAAGCTTAAATTATATTTGTGCCGTGCATTTTTTTTATCCTCCGTCAGTCATTTATTTGTCTGATTTATTTTATTCCATTTGCTAGTGTTAGCAAATCCCTCTTGTTCTCTATTCATTTCTTATAGCAATAATGTAAACTTCTTCCATTCTGTACTATTAGCCATCAGTGAATAACAGCAATAAGCACTTTGTATGCATGATCACCTCATTGACAAGAAGTCAATTTTTTGCTGTGTTATGTCTTCTCCTTGGTTTACATTAAAAACCAGAGTGGAAGAGCCTTAGTATTAGAAAGTGTACGTGGGTGAAATGAAAGTGTTTCTGTATTGTCCCAAGCAGTTGAAAATATCCAACGTGCATACATATTATATATATTACAAAAAGAATGTTTACTGAGCAAAATGTTAAAACTAATGTCTTATATCATGTTTGGAGATAAATCATGTACTATAGTCAATTCTTTCTTGTTATAGTTTGTACTTTTTGTTAAATGTGATGTAATGCTATGAAATGTTACTTCTAGAGATCTATCATTTCATTCTTTATCTAGTTTGTAAGTTTTATTTCTGAAGGAAGCAAGCATTGGCTGCTGTTATCCAAGTAGGTGATAACAAAGAAGGGGAGACCTAGCACAAAACTTGAATCTGATCGACTATGTTTCTCTCAAATTTCCTCCCTACCCTAACCATTCCCTTAGAAAGAATTTTCCACATTGGGTAAAAATAATTTGCTGTGGTTGGTATTGACATAGAAACAAATGCAAGCATAACATGACAATTTATGTTGCTTATAAAAATTCTGTTAATTAAATTTACTGCAGAAGGCTTCTGAAGTAAAAGTGCATGTCACCTTGCTGTCCCCTTCTCCCCTGCCCTATACTCCCTTCCCAGATTCTGCATTTTCTTGCCGTTCTAAGGGATTTTTTAATATATCTTGAATATTTCCTTCCGTCTGTGACGTTAGACGCAATCTTGTATTTTTTGGCCTAATTTCCTCAAGTTGTAAGACTTCTCTTCTTCAGTCAAAAACAGCTTATTCACAAAAGTCACAATTTAAAAAAGAGATTGTAAGAGAATGCCTGTTTTTAATGCAGGATTTGTTGAGTAGAGTTAAAAATAAGATAAAATGGCAGTAATTTCAAGTCTTAGTTTTGAATTGCCAGAGAAGAGCAACAATGTCTACACGGTCTTCTCAAAACAAACAAATCTTTGTTAGATGGAAGTCCTTTAGTGAAGAAAGAAGAGAAAAACTGAATGTTCTCATTTAGAAACCTGAGCTTCAAACTTGAAGCTTCAATTTGGCAGCTGTACTTTTATGCAGGAGCCAAGTTATTCTCTCTTTTGCACTCCTGCTCTTTTGTGGTACCATTGCAATTTTCCCTACGTTTTAACTCAATTTTACTTTATTCTATATATTAGATAGAGTCGTAACAGACAGGAAATAAAAGCTTATAATTGTTAAATAATCACATAAAAGCTGAGCTTGAGCACAGGGACATCACAGAAAAACTTATGTACTGTTTGACAGTCACCTAAATTTCTTTTTCTTTTACACATCTTATTACCAAAGCGTTTTATATTTCTGTGATCATCTGTATCTGAACTATATCACATCACCTGTGATAAATGCTTACTCAGCAGAAATTTAGAAAGCAAGCCATGATTACGTGTATTTGAAGGTTAGAATTTCAATGTAATTAATTACATTCCATTGAAGATGTCTGGTCTACTGCCTCATATCTGATTTTGGTTGTATTACAGTTTGCATTGAGTATTTAAACTACGTTTCCCGTGGAAGAATTTGCCAACCAAAAAACCACCTTAATGTTGTAGCATTTCAAGTTCAGTTGTTTGTTTTTGTCTGGCTCATTTAATTTCTACCAACAAATAATTATTAGGCTATTTTTAGAGATAGAGGTGAGGCAAAGAAGACTTGCCTGAAATGATTCTACAATAACAAATAAATTAAGGATTTTTTTTTTAATAGGGAATTTTTCTTATTTCTGTGTAATGAAGCTCTCATCTGGACAAAGATGCTGTGAAGGAGACTGGCTAATAACTGTTCAGTAGGAACCAAAGGAAAAAAATGTTTATATGCTAATAAGAGAAAAGTTCCCATGTTATGGCTTTTTTTTAAAATGCAGCTTTGATTTGCATGCTCTTTCTTGAGGGGAAAAAAAAATACATACTTTCAGAAGATGCAATGGTCTTATTGAGAAAGAAGTTTGAATGAAGGAAACTTCTTAGAAGTTTGCTGTATGAATTGAATGATAATGAAATCTACCCATTGAATTTTACAAAGTAAATGCTATAGTCTGTGTTCTCTCAAATAGTTCGGTATTTTGTTTTAAGAACAAGCATCAATTTAAAATTCTTGCAACTTCATGCCAGCATATCCAAATCACAGAAAACAAAAAAAGCTAGAGAAAAACTTAAGAGCTTTTTAAATCTAATCTTTCCCAACATTGTCTAGGTTTGTATATGTGTGGTGCAGCAACTTACTCTAATTTTCCATTCAACATGTAATGTTACAATTTGGGGTAACTTCGCTTCAAGTAAGTAAGCATACGGAGGTGTTTCCTTGTTAGCCTTATGAATAAATTATGCTTTATCAAAAATGTACAGAAAGAAAACAAATTTCTTGTGGCACAAGAAATGATAGAAATCTGGTAGATACTTCAGTTATGGATATAAGAACAGCCATAGGAAATGTGCAAGTGCAGAATGTTTTACTTCGGTAGTAAAAAGGAGTCTAATCTTTGTCAAAGCTAAATCTCAGATGTGATAAGCAGAAATCGTGTATATTTGGTCTTTAAATGTTCATGAAACACAGATTTTATGCAGGTTTCCAATTTTGAGATTCTTCTCTTTTTCTTAATGTCAGAATGTTTTCTTCAGCTTAAACATGCTCTGGTGGTTTTGTTTCTGCTATAGAAAGCCTTATGAGCATTAAGATTTTTTTTTTGTTTGTTTAATAGTAGATAAATAGACCAAACTTTTAAAATATTTGACTGAGCATGACTGTTCTACTCTCCAAGCTGAAATCCCAATATAATTTAACAAGAGGGTGTGAGTTCTTCTCTATTCTAGCTGAGCTATGTATTTAAAGCACTGGATTCTGCTAGTGTCAGAATGGCCCTGAAAGAAAAATGAGATCACAAGGAGAAACGGTAGAACTGTATAAGTAGAGCCTTAAAAACACCATAAAGAAGTCTGCCTACTCAGCCACTAGATGGCAGTTAAGTATTTTTGAAGGAGCGTGAAATGTACTGGTAAATCATTCTCAGAGGAATCCTTAAAATATTCTCAGGTGAGAGTTCAATTTTATTGGTCTGAAAATGGTGTCTTTCTGGTAGTTAAGAAGCTAGCCTGTAAAAGGTATCCACATCTACTGTATTTAAATTTGGCTGTGGTTTAAGTAACTGGAGTATCTCCTAAAGCTAATAAGACCATATCCTAAAAATAACAGCAGTCCTGAAATATTGAATGTTCAGAAAGCTCTGTGCTGTCATTGTTAAGGTGATTCTTTTCTGTTATTGTTTGTTATTAATCCAGAATTGTAAACACATTTGATTGGTATAATCTCCAAGACCGCTAGAAGGCAGATAACTGTTAGCCTGAATCTTTTCTGAACCTTTTTTATTAATTCATAATGCTGGAAAGGATTTAAAAAAAAAAAAAAAAAAAAGGTGCCTTTTTATTTAATTATTAAACATTCATGGAATATAAATCACAGGCTCTGCATTTAAAGAAATAGAAAATGTAAACTAATATATCAAGCCTTTGTGGTAGGAAACAAAAGCAATTGATTTTCAGAACAAATATTAATATTTTGAATCCAGACTTAACAATTCTTGGATAGGGTTCCACTGTTTTGCTTGAAGCCACTACTTCTTTAAGAACAAAATGTGGTCTTTGGGAAGAGAGAATAGCACATTTTTGCACTCTTCCTCCTGATCCTACTGAGACTAAAAGTAGTTTTACTCTAATCTGTGTTCTTAATGTTTATTATAAAATGCTTTGCCCATACACTCATTTAAATTTGAAAGGCTTTTTATTGTTTTTCCTTTTGATACTTGGCAAGCTACTTCAATTAAAGCTGCCATAGAATATTTTAGGGCTGAATAGACATAGGGAGGAAATATGTTCAGTCTCTCTCCCACCAACACTTTTCCCCAAGTAGAGCTAGTATAGATGTTTGGCCGCATTTCTTAGGACTTGTTCATCTCCAGGGATGGATCTGTGATAAGTGTTAGTGTGTACTTTCTGCTTTGCCAAGTCAGTGGTAGAAAGATGAAGACTTTCTTTATGATTAATTGCTACATTTCTGATGTGACACTTTATAACAGCTTAACAGCTGAAAATATGTGGTATAAGGAAAGTAGATTCATTTTAAGTTATCCTAGTTTTCTTCTGAATGTTGATTAAAATAATTCTCAATAAACTTCTGGACAAGTTCAGGTGTTTCATCCAGTTTCTACAAAGCAGACTTTATGAGAATACAGTAGAACAGAATATAATTTTGCATAATGATCATTCTGCATTTTCAATTTTGATTATGATTTATACTTGGCGGGGGAGGGGGGGAGGGGACAAGGAAGAAAAAAAAAAAAAACAACTACAGAATTCTTTGTTATTTTATATTTAACTGCTTTGAAAAGTAGCGCCAACCTTAAAGTTCCAGGAAAAATATTGCCTGAGCTGTGTGGTTGCAAATTCTGTACAATTGAAGTTGATAAAGATTTACAGACTTTCCTTACTTCTATCACAAACAGCAGGGATAAAAAGACTGATTTATTTAAGTGGAATTTTGTGGTGAATTTAAGTGGAACTTAAAATCTTGGCTACAATGTGCAAGTTTCTCATTCTTTCTAAAATATAAATGACTGAAATGGGTAGGTCTTGTTTAGGAAGTTACCTTTTGTATTCCTGCGTGTGTGACTCTGAGCAATGGTATGCCTTTCTCTCTTGCTCTTTTATAGATTGCTAGTAAAATACTAGCAGAACATAGTTATTTCTGAGTGAGCAGTGAGTAAACAAATGCATGACAGGCATAAATTTATTGACCTGATCCAGGTGTATGTATATCTAAAGTGTGGGGGGCAGAATGGCGAGGCCGGACTCTTTTCAGTGGTGAGTGGAGACAGGACAAGGGGAAACAGCTGGAAACTGCAGCATAGGAAGTTCCACGCAAATGTGCGCAAGAACTTCTTTACAGTGAGGTGACGGAGCACTGGAACAGGCTGCCCAGGGAGGTGGTGGAGTCTCCTTCTCTGGAGATGTTCAAGACCTGCCTGGATGCCTACCTGTGCGACCTGCTGTAGGGAACCTGTTTTGGCAGGGGGGTTGGACTCAATGATCTCTGGAGGTCCCTTCCAACCCCTACAGTTCTGTGATTCTGTGATAAAGTTATTTAGAAAATGCAGATTTTACATATTTTTACATATTTTTTTCATTTTAGAGGAGTTGTTGATTGTTACATTCAAAACCCAAAATTACAGATAAGATCACATTCTCAAATGTTAAATTATTTGCTTTGTTTCAAATAGTCATATTACTCTAAGAGATTTTTTTTTCTAAAATCCATCATACCAAAATCTTTTTACTTAAACTCTCAAAACATAATGAAATCATTGGAGACCAGCTTTGTGATTTATTTTATTTAGTATTCTCATCTGAAATGAAAAATCTTTGTTTTTAATAATCTTTCCAATTTTATAAAGATAGAGAAGCTGACTGGATTCCAGTCCCTACCTTAAGCATATTCGTGGATATATTTGTGAAGACTCTTGACTCCATCTTCCCAGACTTATTCTTTAGTGCATAGCAGGCTCATATTTCAGGGCAGTGAAGACTATGTATCCCTTTCTATGAAGAATTATTCTTGCTGAGGGTTTCTGTTTTTTGTTTTTTTGGTTTTTTTTTTTTTCCTCTGCTAATTCTGTTTGAAGCCTGAAACAAAAGCAATATACACATCTCCTATTTTGCGGTCTGGCTAAGCTTTTGTATAAAAAGGTCAAGCACTATGTAGAAGTATCAAACTCCAGTTATTTGCATATCAGGACGTGGCAAACTTGACCTGCAAAAATTGTTGTTTTTTTTTTTTTTTCCTCCAGTATTGGACTATCAGGAAAAGAAAAGAAAGACACTGGAGGAGTCACAAATTCAGGTTATATTAACATTCTCATTTGGGCAATAGAATCCTAACTTTCTATTTCTAGTATAAAAACTAGCATAGTTCCTGGAAATAAAGAGAACAGAAATAACAGAATGAGTAAGAATAAACAGTAGTACCTACCCAGGTTGCCAAACCATTTATAGATGAACCAAAAACTTTATTTAAGAAAAAAAAAAAAAAAAAAAAAGCCTAGTCCAGACAGGTTCAGCTTCTTTCTATAGCATGCCAATTTAGTAAAATTCAAGTTACAACAGATTTATTTGTTTTAACCCAGTGAGATGGTTGGTTTTGTTAGCTCTGATATATAGAAAAACTTTTAGACTCTGAAAATAGCATGGAAAATCACATCCTTTCTTCTACCACTTGTTTTTTTTTTTTTTTTTTTTTTTTCTGTGTTAAAATAAATCCACAACAGATTTTATCCCCACTTTTAAAGTTGTTGACTCTTAAAGAACCTGCTGCTAATTGGATTGATAGCATAGATGCCTAGGTTTCAGTTCTCTCTTCAGCTGTTGAAAAATCTGAGGGCAGCTAGTTCTATTATAGCAGCCTCTAATAAACAGGAGAGACCTGAAGAGACAGCAGAAATAGGCATAATAAAGTTATGTTGAAAATAATAGACCTCTGTGGGTTTTTTGTTGTTGTTTTTTTTTTTTTTTAAGTTGTTTTTCCTGTTCTTTGTTATGCACCTATTTTGCACTGGTGTGTGTGACTGAACACTTAAACTATTTTTTGGAATAAATGAAATTAGATGGAGTATGCTCTTTTGAAGTTATTTGTGCAGACCTGATGTAGTATAGATGACAGCTATTACACTGGACCACTGCATTTCTTCTAGGGTGGTGTTCAGTGGTTGTGTAAGATTTATCTTATCTCCAGTCAGCAAAAATTCTTGATGCTTCAGTTATAGTAGAACTTAGGGATAACATGCAGTCATATTTCAGCTTAGCTACAAGTCTTATGACTTCATAGAGGGAGAACTCTGCAAGTTTTCAACCTTTGATGCATCTTCAGTTTACTGACTAAAAATGAGAAAAGGAAAGAAATGGATTCTTATCCTCTGAAGTGTATTTAGCCCAAGGAGAAGGCATTCAGGCAACTGTTTGGGAACAGATGCTTCAAGAAATTGCCTCTAAAAAAAAAAACTGCTTTCTTACTCTAATTTTGGAAGTTGGCATTTGTAATGAACATGTTTTTGGTTGCGGGTCCATTTTCTTTGTTTAATCTATTTTCTTATTTAACTATTTGAATTATGGTAGTTATTGATTATTTTTTTTTATTTCTGTAATTCCTTATTTGAGTGTTTATTTTGTCATCTGTAATAGGATATGATAACTTTTCAGCTGGCTATAGACTTGTCCTAGCTCATCAGTTTAGGAAGAGCTGAAAAGCCCCAGTGCCAGCAAAGCATAGGCTTCTGAAATCCGGTGTTGCAGTATGTCACTTGTGTCTCCGTGTAGGAGATTAGCTCACATCTGCCAAATACAATTAATCACTTCAGGCAGGGTAGTGCACTTCACTTACTTTCTAGGGCTGGCTTCTTCAGTCCTAATTTGGGGCCTGAGTGTCATGTTTCCTTGTGGCTGTAGGAAAATGTGGAAGAATATAACTTAACATGCAGTGTAGCTTTAAACTACTGTGAAAACATACACCCTTTGTCCCCATACACACACCTTCAGTACAGAAAAACCTTCTCAAATGAGATACGATCTACTAGTCTGAGGAATAATCTAGCATCCAGTACCAATTCTCCTTCGCTGGTTCTCCCTGAAGCCATTGGCATGTTTGCCAGCTATTGGCCCAATTTCTGCAATTGTAAAACTAATATGTTGCAAATGAGTTTTGGGGATTAAGTGAAACATGAAAATCAGGTTCTGTGCTGTTTGGATGCAAGTGACCATCAGTACTTCTCTTCTAGCAATAGCTGCAGCACTGAGAATTTTTGTTAGAGTTTTATCTCCTTTCCTTAAGGTTGCTTGGAAAGAACATTCTTCTATACAACTGGATGCTACTAGAAGCATGTGCTGACATACTGGGAGACCTTAAGAGATCTTCGGTTTTGCCATCTTAGTCTTGCTTATGTATGTGCTTCTATTTCAAGAGCGTGAATGCAGCCAGGTAGCAACAGAATTACTAATTTCAGAGAAACAAAAGGATAAAAAAAATTAAAAAGGGAAAGAAGGTAAACAAATCTAAAATCCTGTCTTAGAAGTATGAATTTCACGTAGAAGAAATAGCATGACTGCAACAAACTGCTGAAAATGATCAGATTATTGATGTAACTTCTGGGCTCGTAATAGTGTAAGATGTTATCTTCTAAAACTAAATTGTTTTTATTTTTTAAATTTTCCATAAATGCCATTAAGAACTGCCATTCACTTTATTTTCAGAAGAGAAAGGTACATTACGTCTGTTCATAAAACATATAAGTGAATGCAATATATGTGTGTATATTGGAAACTATATATAGAGATAGAAAATAAATACATTCTCCAGTACAAGTAGGAGATTTTTAGAAATACATTTAGGCTATCGCTAAGTTTTTTTTTTGTTGTTGTTGTTTCCCTGCCTGGAAATTTTATTTCAAACATTCATCTGAGAAATCCAACTCATTAGAAGAGATAGCTGTAATCTGAAATTTTAAATGTTTGACAATGGACATGTTTTATCCTCATAGATCAGCTTTTCTGCTGATGCATGTATGTGCAAACATGACGAGGTTGGAAAGAGTTGGCTGTAATGTACAGGCTGTTTGTGCACATGCAGATTGGAGTATAGAAGCTTTTACACAGCAAGCAGTATCTGTTGGATACTGCAAGCTCACAAGTCTATGATTACAGTACAAGCACAATTAGGGCAACTGTCCCAGATTTAGCCAACACATTGCATATGGAATGTGTAGAACTTGTTTGAGGAATGCTGAGCAAAATTCTATACTCATACACTTGTGGATTTTTTTTTTTTTTTTTCCTATTCGCAGCTTTCACACAGCTCATCTGGATAAAGAAAGGCTTAAGCTTCCACCTTTCTTTCTTTCTTTACAGAAAGAAGACTGTTCCACAGTACCTGGGTCCTGGGTAAGAACTCTAGGCAAGACAGAGTTCCCACATATTGCTTTTAAAACCCGTAGGTTTCTGCAGTGGAATTGTACTTTGGATTAAAAAAAAATGAACTTTCTTTTATGATGTGCATTTTTTAACTTGATATTCAGGTTCTTATCAACAGCTTTTTACCATCTTTTGTATATACCAGAAATTAAATCTTCTCTTGCCTGTTCTTCTTAATGAATGATCAAATTTTCAGTTCTGATCACTCATGGCTTTTTTGTTTGCTTGTTTTGGTTTGTTTTGATTAAATTGCTTGTTTTGTTTTGGTTGGCCTGTTCTTCAAATTTCCTTTCTTATTGGTGGAAATGTGCTGTGTATTATGTTTCTTAGATAAAACTCAGGATTTTAAAAAAAAAAAATCTTTCAAGAAAAAATTTAAACTTAATGCTGTAGGAAAGGCAGAAATTTAATGAAACTAGTCTGAGGACATCCTCTATCTAGAATAATTCTGGAGGCATAAGTACAGATTTTGTTCTGTTTTTGAACCAAATAAATTTGAGATCAATGCAGTTTGCAGTTATCATTCATAGCAAAATCTTCTATGTTCATATAAGTCTTTTGTGTTTTTATGTGAGAAAGTGGATGTAATCGTGATTCTTACATAACAAGGTAACAGTAAGTGAGGAAGATTGAAATACAGTTTTTCTCCTGTCATTGAGACGCGGTGCTAGGGCTTGAAGTCAAAAGTCACTTTAGTTCATCAAAACATTTTTGATTCTTCTCTTCAATTATTTAACCATGCCACTTGGCTGCCTTCTTAAAAACAATAACAAACAAAAACACTTTTCTTGAAGAGACTTCCATGATCTACTGCAAAACATGATTTCTAGGCTTTTCCTGTAGTTCATGTTGCGTTTTAGGATTCAAGGACTACCTCTTTTTCTTCTGATAAATTTAATCTAATCTAAATAAATCAGTTTTTAATGCAGTAAACTCTTCTGAGATCAGCTATCATTAAGGTAAATCTCTGCAGAACCATTTAATGTTGTGTTTAATCCTGCTGGCTTCAGTGTTGTTGTTTTTTTCATGGCAATAATAAATTTTCCAATTCAATTAGAATTGAAAAGCTATATCTGTTGCGTAGCTTTTGGTAGATTGTTCTTTCAGTTTTAAAATTGGATATTAGGAGAGTTACAGTCTGGAAAAACTGAATTTTTTTCACAAACAACTGAAAACAACTGTGTGGCCTTAGAAATCTTAGTAGTATATTTCTGTTGTCTTTGCATTGTTGTCTTTTAAAGAATTTATAGGTCTTGATACTGTGTTTGTGGGTGACTGATACTGGGGATAAGACGAGATGAAATGCAGAGATAATAGGATATTCATCTTTTTCCTTTATAATGGAGTTCTTCAACGAAACCGTTATCACTACAAACACAAAGCTATTAACAGAAATGGCAGTCTGTAAAGAAAATATCTTTAACCTTTTTTTCTTGTTATAATATCGTTTGTTAATATGTCTGTTAATTCCTTTACTATTCATCAAAAATCCTTTTTTATGTTCTCTGTTTTTACATTTCTATTCAAAGTTTGGTTGGGAGAACAAGTTGAAATACATGACTTTGAGATCAAACTGCAATTCCAGAACATTCAGACAATATAGAAGAATTAGTTTTGATGAAGTAGATTCAAAATTGCACCATATTTGATTTAAGCGTAGAAGCTGGTGCTTTTTAATTTTGAGATAGTTTTCTAGCTGTTCTAAAACAAAGATAAACATGAATTTCTAATCTTATGTTTAAAAAACAATTTTGTGCAGAAACAACTTTGTAAGTATTAATGAGCATATATTTTATTAATAGTCACCATCTGGAAGTTACAACTTCATTTTTCAGAAAGAATATTGGCTTTTATATGTATATCAAAGGATGAGATTAAAAACATCATCTTCCTGAAACAAATCAAGGCATTTAGTTAATCAGGTATTGTATGCTTATTTGTAGGCTTCTTTTTCAAGACCTGTGAAATCTGAATATTTGAAAGATTCCCTGTGAAATAAGCCTGCAGTCTCCTCATGAAGTTTGCTTTCATGAAAGCATAAAAAGGCACTGAACAGTTTAGGCATAACCACTTGCAAAAGCTGTTGTGTGACAAACTTAATCTAAATGCTTGAAGTTCTGATGCTGGTGACTAATATCCCAAATTAAAAACTAGTAACAGCAAAGAATACGAAAGAGTAAATGAATATAACTAGGAAAAAAAATTCTTGAAGACTTTGTATTGCAGCATCACTTCTGTTCTATGTACTGTTCAACATTTCTGAATAAGCACCAGCTGTTTGGGGACTTTTTCTTTTGGTACCTTTTGATAAAGCACATACCTATTGCATATAGTAGGTTTTTTTCTGATACTTAAGAATATAAAAATTACTGTGCTACTTAAGGCTCATTTCTCCACTCAGTGAACTGAAGGCAGGATCAAATGTTTGAGAAAAAGAGATTAAAAATGTGAAAACAGTCAATTGGAGAGTAACCATTCCAGACAAGAAGCTTTTCTAATTTCACTCATTCACATTTCGTAGCTTGGCAGAAGAGAGTCAAATTTTAGGTGGGAGGAAAGTTATCTCCTAATTTTGTCTTCTTTCTTTCCGAAGCACCTGAATGGAAAGAAGCATTATTACTCTCCATTTTGAGATTAGTTTCTTTTAAGAAGTAAACATTAAATATGTTCTGCATTCATTATTTTTACCATTAATGTGTATATATTGAAATCCAGCAGTCGGAAGTATTTGAGTCTGTTATGCGCAGTTCCATCCCTTTGAAGAAATGCTTAGCATATTTCCAGATAACAGAATTAAAGTGTTGCAGTGCCCTTCCCCCCATAATAGGTGTGTATCAATGTGTACAAATACACTTAAAGCACTTGTTGATTGTTTTCTTGGTTAGGGTATAAGGGGGGAGAGAGATGTTTCTGGAATTTTGCTTTTGCCAACTGTAATGAGAGTTGAAACACACTCATGCTGATAAAGGTAGTTTTATACTGAAGCAAGTCATTTTCCTAAACTGTTTTCTTCCACTCTAAGATACATCTATTCAAAATGATACTTGTCTTTAAAGGCTTGTCAACTCTGAGGCTCTGGAATACCAATATTCTTTGTCAAAATCTTTTATATGTAATAGTAACAAATATTATCTTGTTTGTGTTTATTATACGTTCCTTTTCTCTTAAAGGATGATTTGGAAGTGAAATCTGAGGAGCGTGCCAGTGTCATCCAGCAGCTTGAGCAAACTATTGAGGATCTGAGAACTAAAATTGCAGAACTAGAGAAACAGTTCCCTGCTACAGAAGTACAGACTACAGAGAGGGAGCAGGAAAATGAGCACGTGCATGCTGCCTGCAGGGAATTCAGTAGTGTGACTCCTCAAACAGAGGCTGTGCCCAGAACTGTGTCACAAGCAAGATCTGTACAAACGTCACCAACAGAAGATTATTCAGTACACAGAATGCCTTCAGCCAATGCACTGCCACTGCCCCCTTCACCACTGAACTTGGAAAGTGGCAAAGGTGAAGAGCCATCTGAGAAATTGCCAGCTCTAGAATTACAGCCTACATTTTGTTCTGAAATCTCCTTAATTCTGTCACCGAAGTTAATCTCGGTGCCCCTGGATGCAAGCCAATCAGTACAGACTGCTTCACATTCGCCTCTTCCAGGACCCAAAGCTAATTTGTCCCTTACGTTTGAAGGCGAGACTGAATTTTCTGCTCCTCATCAATCGATAGGTATTACAAATGTGACTTGTAGTGAACATTTCCTTTCTTTACCCCCAGAGCCCACATGTAGCATCCCCTCATCGCTATCGGCCACTGAACTTGCTGCTCCTGTACCTGGGGAACATGGCTCTTCTGTCACTGCTTCCACGCCCATGGCAGGAGTACCACTCCCACCACCCTTGCCTAGCTCAGGACTCCCTCTGCCTTTTGCTGGCCCAGCAATGCCACAACTGGACCACTCTTTGCCCGGTGTAACAATAGCACCCCAGCAGTTGCTGCCGCCGCCGCCTCCTCCTCCTCCTCCTCCTCCTCCTCCTTTGCTAAGTGGGGAGATACCAGTGTTGCCTCCAGCTCCCTCTTTCCCATGTACTGGAGTTCCACCCCCTCTACCACCGCCTCTGCCAGGAGCAGGAGTCCCACTCCCTCCTTCTGGTGGGGGCATCCCGCCACCTCCACCACTACCACCACCTTTATCCGCAGCTGGTATCCCTCCCCCACCTTCTCCTCTGCCTTGCTTGGGAATACCACCTCCACCCACAGCACCAACTCTATCTGGAGTAGGAGTGCCACCACTTCCTCCACCGCTGCCTGGAGGGTCCATGCTACCATTTCCTCCTCCACCACCACCACCCTTGCCTTGTGCAGCTGCCCCTTTACCACAACCACCTCCGCCACCTCCTCTACCTGGTGCGGGAGTCCTGCCTCCTCCGCCACCTCCTCTACCTGGTGCGGGAGTCCCGCCTCCTCCACCACCTCCTCCGCCACCTCCTCTACCTGGTGTGGGAGGCCCTCCTCCGCCACCTCCTCTACCTGGTGCGGGAGTCCTGCCGCCTCCTCCGCCACCTCCTCTACCTGGTGCAGGAGTCCCGCCTCCTCCACCACCTCCTCTGCCACCTCCTCTACCTGGTGTGGGAGGCCCTCCTCCGCCACCTCCTCTACCTGGTGCGGGAGTCCTGCCGCCTCCTCCGCCACCTCCTCTACCTGGTGCAGGAGTCCCGCCTCCTCCACCACCTCCTCTGCCACCTCCTCTACCTGGTGTGGGAGGCCCTCCTCCACCACCTCCTCTACCTGGGTGGGGGGTGCCACCTGCAGCCCCACCACCTTTGCCTGGAGAAACGGCACCCCTTCCACCACAAGCTCAAGGCAGTGCCTATACAGCAGTTCCACAAGTTGGTGGATTTCTTCCTCCACCATTACCATCTGGTTTATTTGCAATGGGTATGAATCAAGAGAAAGGGAGCAGGAAGCATGTGATAGAGCCTTCTCGACCCATGAAGCCTCTTTATTGGACAAGAATTCAGCTCCACAGTAAAAGGTATGTTATATAGTTGTGAAGTGTGTTTTTGCTGTCTTCATAGCATCGTGTTATGAGCAAAAAGATCTATTTACTGCTATGCAGATCTTTATGAGAGACTTAGAGCAAATTCAGTACTTAAATAGGCTGTCTATTCCATTTATAACCACACAAACTCTGAGTAATATTATTTATTCATGAAAGCTCATTTAGGGCAATATTTTCAGCTGTCCCGTGAAGTTGCATATCATATCTCAGTCAGAAGTCTTTTCCATTAATGGATTTTTAGCATTGTACTTGTGATTTTCCCACTTAGCTTTCAAGATAGTGTTGATCTTTCTGTTGAACAGGAGTGAACGAACTTTGCTACTGTCTTTCCTCCAGGTGAATGTATGCTGAACAATTCTTATGCTTCTCTTTTCTTTGTCTTGTGACCTAGAAACCTTTTTTCACTTTGTACACCTAGCACATAGAGTCAAACCACAGGTTGCGGTGGGTTGTTTGTTTGTTTATTTTTGTTGTTTTTGGTTTTTTGTAGCATGGCTGTATAGCTCTTATCAGTTGATATGATACTGAAATACTCAGGTTTGGTTGTTGATGATTTTCATTTGTTTGTAAAGTATAATTCTTTGTCATAAAAAACCTGTTTCCTTATTAATCTTTTCTTTCTCTCTGAGTACTGACAATTTATCTACTATTACTTCTACCTTTTAATGATGATCATCTTCTGTCTTCAGTTTCTTCTTGCCACTGTCAAACACGTGATCTGCAGATAGCTGTATGTTTCTACTTCTCTTTGTGTGCATGCCTGTGTATTTTATTACCTATTTATATTCCTGTGTATGTGAAGTGGAAAGTATAAACAAGTCTGACAGATTTCCTGTGTGAAAAAAGAAAAGAGGTATTGGGGAGAGTGAACATTATATCTTATCAAAATACTGCTTGTAGAAGTTAGGCAACAACTTGTAAACTGCTGCTATCTTATTTTCTTCAATCAGCCATTTATGATTTTAGTTTGACACTACCCTACATAGGTCTTTTGCTTAACTTTAGAGATTCTAGTGCTTCACTTGTGTGGGAAAAAATTGAAGAGCCTTCCATAGATTATCATGAATTTGAAGAACTATTTTCTAAAACAGCTGTTAAAGAGAGGAAGAAACCTATTTCGGACACCATTACAAAAACAAAGACCAAGCAAGTGAGTACTCCATTTAATTTCAGATATTTTCTAGGCTGGCTTTTACATAAAAAATTTTTGCATGCACCTGAGTTATTTTTTCTGGTTTGAAAATTTTACCACATGTATATGCTATATAGAAATAGAAGAAAAAAATGTAGGATGCTTTCCAAAGCTGTCTGTTGAAGAATGATGGTTTTGCTTAATTAATTGCTTTGAAGTTATATTATAGTTAAGTATTATATGAAGTTAAGTGTATATATATATATACATATACAAATGTATTGTATGTGTGTATATATATATATATGTATATATATGTATATAAATATATATATATTTAAAACTTTGCTTTATCCACTTGATATATAAAAAAGATATAGATATGGTGATTGAAACTGATTCCACATATGATACTTCAATGAGAAGTATATACGTTATTCTAGAGGATTTTATAAATGAAAGAAATGGATGCAAATTACCATGATTTCAGAGGAAAGTGATATTTAAGAATCTAATTCCTGATGTTATACCATTTGATAATAGTTCTAAGTTTATAGTGTGTTTATATATAGTGAATATAAAGTTTACGTATACTAAAAATGAAAAACACAGTCAGGGAAATATAATAATTATGTCACTGATTTTTTGGAATAGGGTTCAAAAAACCCACAGCACATATTAAATGTACAATTTAAAACTTGGGGTAAAAGAAATGGATCTGAATATGTAGTTGACTAGATAGAGGCTCTAACCTTCTTGGATTTGAAATGCCTGACCAATTTTTGGTGATGTGATTGGTAATTAATTCACAATTAAAATTTCAGGCTATAGAGGAGATATTTATTACTGTTATTCTGTAGAATGCTAAACCATGTTTAAAATTCTTGTTTTCTCTCATCTTCACTGTTGCACTTTTCTAAACTCATTACTGGGAAGTTCTCCCCCCCCCTTTTTTTTTCTTAAAAAAAAAAAAAAAAAAAAATACTTCACTGCTGTGCAAGATTTTATTTCCACATTGGGTGTGCAGTGATGTTTTTGTGTTTCTACACCTAGTAGTCATGGGTACATTCCCCGTCACATACTTTTTTACTGTGCTAGCAACCTGCTGCAGGCAATAGAAAACGTATTGAAGCTCAAATGGTTATGGTTAGGTGCTGGGATAAGATCTTCATCTGGATGGATTGGCAGGATAGGGCAGCTACACACCTGTGCACTGCAAAAGATAGTATGAGCTGGGATAGGTGTAAAGGTAACAGTGCTGCTGCTGTCTTGCTGTCCCCGCAACACATCTCTGCAGCTTCAAACTGTACTTGATGGTTTCTCTATACAGTTAACTCACGTTTTTGAGGTTTAGTGGTGCAAGTGTCTAAGCAGAGTAGAAATCATGATTGTTTAATTCTGTGGCATAAGCAGAAGTAGACAGCAGTTATAAGTAAACACTGCATGGGGATTTTAATACTAGCAGTACATACTTTTTTGAAATGAAAAATACTTAACAATAAATGTAGATAAAGCTAATTGAAAATGACTGACTGATTGTTCTTCACTTGAAAATAAGTTGTATATGGCAGAAATTTTCACACAGAATTTAAGGAAATCTAAGTAGCTGCCATATTTTAGATCAAATATTCATGTGGGCCACTTAAGTTTGACAAAAGAGAATCTTGTGTTCTTCTCTTCCTCCATTCAAACAAATGATCTGTCAAGAAAGAGGAATTACATGATGGAGAAGTCTGATTTGTTGTGTGATAGTACCTGAGGAAAGTGATCAACCAATCGATAATCAAATGTGGTAGAAACAACACAAGAAGGCATCAGAGGCTTTCATTAGAACTACGTTTCAGCTGGCATGTGTTGCAGATGACTAAGTTCAGTGTTTGTGTGTGAATAGAGTATGGGCTTTTCATAGCATTGAAGTGAGGAAAATTAAAGCAGAACACAAAAAGTATGCTCTGTGTACATACTCTAAGTAGTTTGGAACACGGGCCTTCATTCTCAAATGCTCTTCATTTGTACAGCAGTAAACACTTTGGTAATGAAGTCCATCCATATTTAGCAGAAGAAGCGGTTCTTTGGAGAAAGCATGGCTGTAATTCCACAAGCATGTTTTTATAGAAAGCACTAAGTGCTGTTTAAGTAGTTACTGACTTGCATGGATTCTGTGATAGTTATGGGTATTGTAAAGATCTTAGAAATGGTGTTTCTGTAGTGATTTTTACTGGGATGTATTATGCAAAGCAGATGTATTCTGTCACCTGTTGAGCTGCAGGAGAACACTGTAAAGTAGGATCTGTAAAGCTTACTGTGCTTCTCTCCAGAATATTTCTAGTTTGGCAATTGTTTTTCCTCCTTATATTGCTGTGTGGTTATACTAAATGGATGAATTTCTTTTAAATATTGGATGCAAAGTGCTAGCTTGAAGTAGTTGTCAGATAAAAATACCCAGATAACTTTCAGAGGCATAAAATATTTGGTACTCTGTAAACATCTGATTTTAAGAAGTGTTTTTATTGTAAGCTGAAATAAAAATATATTTACAGAAGAGGCCACACTGAGGGGAGAAAAAAAGATTTGAACTAATCTGAAGAAAAATTTGATCATTTGGGGTTGGTTTAATAGGTGAAATATTTATTTTGCAGTAAACTGCTGTTCTGCACGCTGTTATTTATGCTATGTAACATACAGTATATGCACCTGTTTACTTGTGTACATGTATATAGACTTGTTACCATTTACAAATATTTATGATATTCACCTTCTAAAGTGATAAATTTATCTGCATTACTGTGGAGGTTTGGATTTTGTTTGCTTTCTTTTCGAGTTAAAGTTAATTTTGCCCTAGCCAAGTATTGTTTCTAACTTTTTTTCCCATTAGTATGACCATCTCAAATACCTGAAGAAAATAAAACAATTCTTAAAAAATAGATTTTGCACATAGCACCGGATGAAGGCCACATTAAAATCCATCCTACCACAATAAAAAAGGAAAAAAATGAAGGGTCAATATTATTTATGAACGCAATTGATTTTACTCTTACTGTCTTTTATTTGGTGCTATGAAAAAAGCTGTGATTTACTTTTCTCTGATAATACATGTATGTCAAATTCTCAGCTGCTCCAAATGTGTGCAGACTCGCTCAATGAGAATGCCTACTTAATCTTCAAAGAAAGTCTTTTATGGAGTATATTATAGGTGGAGCTGCCATTACTGCATATTAAAGTGATCTGGCTTTCGTTATAAGTCCATCTTGTTATAACTTTGCCAAAAGTTAGCTCTTTAGGCTGCAAATTTTTTTTAGTTTTTGTTGCTTTTCTTTTACATGTTGGGTGTCAACTTCATTTTGCCTGTTTTAAAAAGGAATACAAAGTCTGTTTTTGCTCATGTCTACATAGCTTTGAACACTTGAAATGTGGAAAATTTTTATCAAATATGTCTTCTGTTAGCTCTGTGAAGTGTTCCTCAAATTTTGCCACTCTACAGGCTATATGCAATACCAGTGTTGCTCAGAAGAGACTGCAAGTATAACTCTAAAGACTTCTTTCCTAACCTTGTAATGGTAGATTGGAAAGTAGGGAATATGAGGCGGTTAAGGTGAATGACTGAGATGGGAGTGAAGAAATGAGATCTGACAGATGGAAATATAGAGTATATCAGGTCTGATTTGTGTCATCTCTTACTCTATCTTAAGTAATTTCTCTCTGGAACCATTGTGAACCTGGAGTGGTGTCAGTATGGGTGTCAGCAAATAGTTAACTCCATCAAACCTATAGCATTTGACCCAATCAGTGGATGGAAACTTGATTTTTGGAGTGTCTTGTTCAGCCGTGTCATGTAGTTACAATATTTACTTACTTATTTTTACATTAACGGGTACTACTTTTCATAGGCTCTTTCCCATATCTTCTGCAGAGTGTTATGAGTACAGTTGGTAATGATGATCTTTGGCTACTGAGTAAATGGAACTGTTACCTGAGTAAAAATGCTTTTATTGGTTTTTGCAGCACTTTAAAAAAGTATACTTACTGAAGAAGAAAAACAGTCTCTTGTCTGAGGCCAAATACTAATGATAATTCTAATACAACACTAAAAACTTACAATGTTCTTTTGTATGGAGAACACTGGCTAGTATGGATTCCCAGAAAAAATGGAGTATGTGGAAAAATAGTACGCAATCAGAAAATCTTAGTATCACTATCAGCACAACAGGTTGACAGAAGGGACTGAATTGAGTTGCGTAGATTACTTTCCTAGCTCTTGAACCAACATCTTAGAAAGCTTGCTGACGATAATTTTTTTTTTTTTTTGAAAATAACATACATTTATCTGCAGAGAACTTTTCAAGAGCAGACCATATGTTTATAATCTATCATGTAAATGAAAGAAAAATGTTAAAGATATTCTCATATGGAAAATCTAGTATTAATCTATTGAAATTAAGATTTTAATCTCTCACTTCCACCCCAGAAAATAAATAATAGGTTACTTAAGTTTAATTTTGTTTCAAAAGCCTTAGATGCAAACAAGATGCATCAATTTTGCTAATGATTTCAGCATTTTTGAGTTTCTGAGTTGAACACAAAGACGCCATGGTAATAGAATACTAGGAATGAAATGCCACATAAAATGAGTATAAATTGGTAAATAAAGTTAATGTCACATTGAGTTAACAGATAAAAGATTATTCACATTTATTCATTAATGAGGAAGGACATCAAGGGAAAAAGAATATTCCAAAAAGGAGAATTGTTTCCCTCTGCAAATAGATGAGGCACTGTATTAAGAAGTTTTCTGTATCCACATTTATTGATCTCTTAGCTATGTCAGTGGCCCAACTGTTTCTTGCTCTCTTGTGAACTCTTCAGAGGCAGAGTTGGAGTACTGCTGCCCTCACAGACAGAAATTTTAGAGTTTTCTGAAACATAATTTTTATTTATGCACTATTAATGATGTCCTGAAGTTATTTATAATTTTTTATATCTCATTTGTTTTGCTTGTAAGGATAATTTTTTATTAGAGGCTTTTTGAATGATTTTTGCTTTTTACCTTTCACTCTATTCTTTATACAACTTGTTGCATGTTTTCTTTACTATTTCTTTTATTCTTGACTTAAATTCTTCAAGATTATTTTTTGCAAACACAACTTGACCATGTATCAAATCTCTCTGCCTGTTCAGGTTTCCCAGGTTGATGTCATCTTTTATGTACATACATTTCTCCTTCGTTCTTCTTCTTACTACTTTTATTCAGATCATATATTTGTAAGTTTAATAAACAAATGTGAGTTTGGCATCTGACAATGCTGTAATCTCATCTTGTGACCAAAAAGCTCTGGAAGTTTCTCTACTTTGTGTGCTTATCATCATGAGTACTGAATGGTTCTGCTGATTTAATGGCATGGTTTAGCTGCTGCTGCTTAACATCTTATGGATTCTGTCAAGTTGAGAATTGAGAGTTGTCATTTCTTAATCTGAGAAGCCATTCAATTGTCTGATAATGGCCTCATTCTGTTCCTTTATGCAGTGGAAAACCTCTGTAGGGGAAGGTTGTACAGAAAGTTTGCTCAAGTACAGGGGAAAAAAGGATTTAGGCTGTAGTGAGTGACTTCCAGCAGCTGTGCAACTGAAAGCTGCACAAGTATAACCCAGATCTTGAATCTTGAAAAATAGCTGCCACCTTGGTCTGTACAGAACTCTTGCTGTGCCAGAAACTGAGTTGAGCTGCCTTAATTATGGCTATCTTTCCAGGGAGACTGGCGATTGTATGTTTCTATAGGAAGCACTTTTAGATCTTTCATATACTACCTTTTCCATTTCTCCCTTGAATGTCTGGGTGATGATGCTTCTCTTAGCGTGTTGGATGTGTTAATGTTAGATGCTATCAAGGGAAAAAGAATGGGACACAAAACACACAAAAGAAAGAACAGAAAACAATATGCATTTCTTCTCCTGTCTGCCCACCTGCTTTTTTTCAGCTGAGAATGCAAGAAAGAAAGCTACAACTGAACTCAAATTCAGAATTGGATGTACATATGGATTGAGTGTGTTTCACCTAAAGGAAAAAAAAAGAGATTAGTACAGTGATCATGATGATTTAATATTTTAAAATAACGTTCAATTTTTATGAATATCCCTAATTGTATTTTTTATCAGTAATGACTTATGAGTTAAACAAAGTTTTAGTGCCAACATGAAAATCAAGTTTTTAAGGTTACTATTTTTCATTTGTAATGAAGTCCAAAAATACTTCAGGTAAGAGACATGATTTTCATTAAATCATAGAATGATTTAGGTGAGAAGGGTCCTTAAAGATCACAGAATCTCAAGAGATTCTCAAGGATCTCATGAGATCAAGTCCAACCCCCCTCTCAAGCAGGTACCCTATGATAGGTCAAACAGGCAGGCATCCAGGTGGGTATTGAAGACCTCCATAGGATCCTCCACAATCCCTCTAGGCATCCTGTTCCAGTGTTCCTTTGCCCTTACTGTAAAGAAATTCTTGTACATGCTTGTATGGAACTTCCTATGTTCATGTTTTAGGCCTTGTCCTATTGCTTCGCACCACCAAGAAGAACCTGGCTTCATTCGCCTTCCACCTCCCATCAGATACTTATAAACTTTAATCAGATCTCCCCTCAGTCTCTTCTCTAGGCTGAATAGACATAGGTTACTCAGTCTTTCCTCAGATGTAAAATACTCTAGCCTCTTTATCATCTTTGTAACCCTCTGCTGAATTCCTTCTCAGAGATGCTTGTCTTTTCTGAAGTGGGGAGCCCAGAACAGGACATTCCAGATGTGCCTCACCAGGATAGAGTAGGAGGGGGAAGATCACCTCCCTTGACCTGCTATCCACATTCTTTTTTAATTCATCCCTGGATTCCATTGGCCTTGGCCACAAGAGAACACTGCTGGTTCATGGCCAACTTGCTGTCTACCAGAACACTTAGGTCCTTCTTCACAGAGCTCCTCTCCTGTACAGATGAATATGGTTATTCTTCCCAGGTGTAAGACTCCACACTTGCTCTTTTTAAACCTTGTCAGGCTCCTCACTGCCCAACTCTCCAGTCTGTTCAGTTCTTGTTGAATAGCAGCACAGCCTTCTTGTGTGTCAGTCACTCCTCCCAGTTCTGTATCATCGGAAAACTTGCTAAAGGTGGACTCTGTCACTTCATTCAGATTGTTGAAGATGTTGAACAACACCAGACCCAGCACCAACCCTTAGGGAACATCACTTGTTACAGTCCTCCAACCAGACTCTGACCTGCTGATGACAACCTTCTGCCAGTCAGCCAGTTCTCAATCATCTAGTTGATCATCTAATCACCCCTCTGCTGTGGACAGGACGCTTTGCTGATGATGATTTGGGGAATTATAGGATCACAAGGTCGGAAAGGACCTACAAGATCATCTAGTGTAACCATCAAATTAGAGAATAATGCAATTTTTGCTTAGTGGTGGTCAGTACAAACAGCAAGAACAAAAAAGTTGTAAAGAAAAGGAGGCAGCTGCAACTAAAAGAGTTCATTGGGAGTGAGTACAGTAAATAATGTTTTTGACTGTAACCATGTGTCATAAGATGGTAACATTGCAGATTTTATTCTGCAGGCTTTTTCCATTGTTTGACCTGCCCTTTTTTCTTTGTCTTCCTCTAGCTTCCTGTTTGTCTTCCTGATTTCATCTGTTAACTTCAAATAAAATATTTAAAAATAATAAATTCAAATCTATTTGGGCATGCAATATCTTTTGAAGACTATTCAAAAGACTTGTATAATTCCTAACGTGACAAGGTTGTTCATGGTAGTGGTTCTGATCACTTGCAAAAAAGCAAGTGTTAGTTCATTGTAGAACATACAAAATTTTCACTTTTTATGTGAAGAAACCAAGAAAATTTTAGCTTGTTGGATTTCCATTTTCTTAAAGTTTATATTGTAGACCCTGATCATTCACTTTTGTTATTAACCAACTCACAGAGATGTTTTCATGATTACAAACAGAATACAAATTTAGAACAGCTACAAATTACAACAGCTACAAATTTAGAAATTAAACTTTAAGGTACCCATGTCCTTCAGATGCTGAAAGAAGTAGGTATAATTGTGGTATATAACAATCAGTTAAACTATCAAATAGCTTTAAGCATATAAAAAATATATATTTCTTATGATCTGTTTTTAAGCTAAAGAATTTAAACTTCGATATTTTATTTCCATCCCCCACTCTAATCTTTAGAATTAGGTTATTGCAATTATTTTTAATGATGAGTATTTAAATATTTTTGTCTCCTTTTGAGGATTGCAGTGTTTATCGGAATTATTACTGCATATCTGAATCTAGATGAAAAATTACTCAGATTGCTTAAAGTGGTAAAAAATGATTTTATTTAAATCAACATGTTCCATCAGAATAGGTAGGCTGTTAGGCAGTCAGAACTGGATGTTATATTGTTTGGTAGGTATGAAGTAGAAATACTTTATCTCCTGCTATAGCAAAATATCCTCACCAGGTGTATTGTGTGTTTTTCCTCTCATGCCACTGCTAGCCAGAACTAATTTTTGGTTTTACCTTAAATAAATTTTAAAAAATAACTAATAAGCTCTTATGGGAATGATCTCTTATCGTTCTGTAAGGAAGCAAGGATATCCATGTGACAAATATGGTACAATTCTTTGATCATGTATTTTATAATTGGAATATGCTGGAATCCACAGGAAAGAATTGTTGTTGCAACAGCAGATCAAGATTCCTGCATTACTGCCATGATGCAATCTCCTAAAATCTTGTTTGGAACTTCCGTATTTCTGCATCCTCTCTATAAAAGCTACAAGCATTTGTACAGTGGCTTTCCTGCTTATGACTTGTTGTAACACAGTAGTTTTTCAAAGCCACTGAGAACCAACAGGATAATTTTGCTTAATGCTAGCAGTCAAAATCAGAACCAGAGAATGAGAGCCACTGAAGAATTCCGTGCATTAAATAAATATTTTTCTGGGGAAAGGGGAACTTTTGTATTTTTTACTTCAGGGTTCTCATCAGCCATGTGTCTTGCATTACCTTTCATTAAATATCTTTTTGACTTTTTGAATTTTTTTTGCTGTTTCAACAATCAGGAGCAAATTTGGCAAAAGTAGTTTGTTTACTGTTTAACAATGAAGACCACTCGACAACTAAAAAGTTTGTGCTAGACTTCAGGCTTCAGATAAAAATCTTCTGCTTAGTTTTTTTTTTAATTTCTTTAAAGCAAAGTTCCAGGGTCCAGACTAAAAAGGAGTTGTGTGTTGTCTGAGATTTTAGATCTTGTAAAGATTAGTTTATCAGTCTTTTGTTGCTATGTCTTTAAATGATGCTACTAGCTTGTGTGGACAGTCGGCCTACACTATGTTGCTGATTTATTTTGTTTTGTTTTTAAATGTGGGAATTGCTTTAGGCACTTATTTTTAATATTCATATTTTCTGAATTAGTGTCATATTGTTACAGCGTTCTATTGGAAGAAGATATAGTTTTCATGCAATTTACTCAAATTAGGAAGGAAGAATGAGTAAAGATGAGTATGAAAACTGACATAAAGCCTACATTTTAAATAAAGCTGGACAAAACAAATAGTTGTTATATAACCACACTTTCTGTTCCTTTTCTGAGCCCCCATTTACTTGATGGTGACGCTCTTCTAGTATTTCTGATGTCCTTGAAGTTCAGAATTTTGGTAGAAATAATGACCTATTGTGCACAGGAACAGTGTTAATTTTTTTTTTCTTCTGATCACTGCAAATCAAGTCAGTCTCTTATTCATCAGCTCACTTTAAGAAAAAAGCCACTTTTTTTTCCTGTGAACTTTCAGATCAGGTTACTACTAGAGCATGTGACTCAGATTTTCTGGGCCTCTAATATTGATGTCCCCTGAAAAGAAGAAAAGGTTTGTTTTAGTCTGTATCACAAAGTCATAGTTAATGTATCTAGTGGCTATTTTTTCTCTCTAGTTTTGGTTGCCATACTACATGTGTAGCCCTGTTCTTGGTAGCTCTCAGATTTAGATTGCTGATGGATGGTAAAATAGTGTTTTCACAAGTTGAATCTAGTAGTAATATAGTAGTGTATGGGTACTGACGTTACTAAAAGTTGGAGAGTCCCAAGAACAGACTTCAGATAATAGTTTATCTTTACAGGAAGTCTCAGGTTGTTTGTTTTAGCTTGATCGCAGTTCTATGCTTAAATATCTATACTCCTAATAGGAAATAATTAGAGCAATTATAGTTGTAATGACAGTGTGCAGCATCCCAGTTATATTTTTGTGAATTATCATAGTTTTTCCCTTTGAATTCAGAAAATAATTATCTTCTGTAAAACAAGATCTTCTGTATCTTATCTGTAAAATTTTGAATTCAGTATATTTGACTTCAGTGTTTAATACTAATGCATTGTGTGTTATATAATTGAATGAGCACTTGCTAACTTCTGACAAATGACACTGACAGCTAGGTCTTTCACCATGTGAACAGTGATAATGCTGCACCTGGTCTGTGATTCCAAGCTTTTTTACTTAGCAGGATGCAAGATTTTCACTTCACTGCAGTGAAGTTAGAAATTCATGAGGAAAGGGAAATACCTGACACACTGATGATTACAAAGGCACAAGGAAAAATAAATAAAAATAAATAGAATTGGCCAACTAATCACATCCTCAGAAAACTTTCTGCAAGCATTTGTGAGTTTATCAAGCTTCCATTTCTAAGCAGTTCTAGTGGGATAGTTCTAGTTCAGAATTTTGCTGTTCTTCATCTACTGCTCAGTCATCAACTTAAAAACCCTTGTGTGAAAACTTGAGTGAATCAAAGTAAGAGCAACTGTAAACATCTTGTGGAATACTTGAATGGATTTTAAGATATGAACTGTATTACATTTTTTAGCTAAAATATTTTTATTAATTTCATTTATACTCATTAATTACTAATTATTTTTTCCAGTGGGCTGTAGTTGTTATGTCATCTCAGCGCAATGATAGAAACTACGTAACTTGAAAAAGCATATCCCCTACCTGATCGAAATGTAAAAGTAACTTGAATTCACAGATCAAATATCTGTTCTCTTCTTCTTATAAATTCAGTTTTTTTATTTAGCATGTAGTACAGCATAAAATTGAGAAACCTGAGTAGATCAGCATTTAATCTTCTACATCTGCATAATGTTGTAGCCCTACTTAGAATCCAAATTCATGTCACTTTGCAGATAAGAAACCTTTCCAGTAATTACTTGCTAATTGTTTCAGTAACATGAAATTTATATCCAGCGAAAGTCAAATAGCTTAGAGCTACCTGTGAAAGATAGTTCATAAAATACTTGTTGCTTTTATGTTTGCAAGGCAAATATGTACAGAAGTACATTTTTTTTTTTGCTTATTTGATAAAAAAAAAAAAGCTTAGATTTTTCTCTATTTTCTAACTGATCAAAGAAACTACCAATATGTAATAGTTATTTTTTTTTTTAATAAAATTGTATTTGGTACCTGCAATATTAAACTTGAAAATAAGACACAAATTCTCACAGTTTTAGCTTACATCAAAGATGGAAATTATTGTGTGGTTCTGGAAGCCAAAGAAATTCCATGACAGACATAGAATTTTTTTATATGACAGCCTGTTTCATACACCTATAACAGTAATGTGAAATTGAAAGTGTGCATCCTAATGAAGCATAAACTGTAAGGAAACTTTACAGTAACTTTTAGATTTAAGATTCAGCTAGATGACATTTATGCTTGTGATATATTCAGTTGAAGCACCCTTAAAAATAATAATACTTTTTGATGCATATATAAATTACTCAGAGTACTATTTTTTGAATTTTTTATTAGTATTGCAAAATAATATTCACCAGCATGAAAAATTTTAGAATATAATAGATGGCTTTATTTTGGCAGGTTGTCAAGTTATTAAGTAACAAAAGATCTCAAGCTGTTGGAATATTAATGTCTAGCCTTCACTTAGACATGAGGGACATTCAGCATGGTAAGTGAAATAAATATTGTTGATTCTATCTCAAGTTTGCATCATTAATTATCTGGAAATCATTGTTATTCCTGTATTTTCTTATGTAAAAAACAAACAAACAAACAAACAAAAAAAAAAACAACTTTATTTTAGTGTTTTGTGAAAATAGCAGATTATGGCATTTATTTCCACTTTTGTAACGTATTCAATTTTCCACTATAGTAATTAGATTTGTTGAATGTTTATCTGCAGAATTACCACCTATAGTTGTGAACAGCAATTATCTACGTGGCATGAAATCTAAACTCTTTGATCACAGAGGACTGTGATGTGTTGTTTTATTCTAATTCAAAGTGCCCAAGAGTATATCCAAAAAAGTGTATTACAACAGTTAATTGATTTGCTGTCTAAAGTAGTTCATATTAAGGGGGTTAGCTCAAACTGGAGTTGTTTCATCTTCAACAGCTGTTTATAATGGGAGATTTTTTTGGAAGGAGTATAATACTTATCACATTTATGCTAAGAGACAGTAGTGCAAAAAGGTGAAAAGTGGAATTGCATTTATACTCAGAGCATCCTTTATGTTTCCCAAAGGCTTTAAATAGATTTGAAGCAGATTGAACTATCTTGTGAAGTGCCAGCCTATCTATTAAATAAATGTGGTTTCAAGTATAACACAGACTTCATAAATCACGAAAACATCTTGTGAACTTTCTAGGTTACATATTTACAGCCATGCATTCAGTTTACTATTATTTGCTAACTTCGTGAAATTATTCCTAAGTAGAAGCAAATTTTAGTGCACTCTGTCAGCTAATGAGTAACTCTTAATCACAAGATTAAGTTTTTATTAAACTGTTTTGATCGTTAGGAGACTTCCTCAAACTGAAGCACTTAAGATGGTAGTCATAGAGCAAGGCGCCAGTACTGGCGCCAAGAAGTACTTGGTATTTCCAAAGCTGGCAGATGTAGTTGAGTTAAGTCATAGAGCAAAATCTGAAAACAATGATATGGTCCTTTCCTTCAGTCAAATATTCAACTTGGTTTCAGTTAATAATGAGAACCTTATGAACAAAGGAGTCCGCCTAACATCTGTGTCTGTGGTAAAGCCAACACAAGTTCATTGAAAAGTTGCTTGCTTAACATGCAACACTAGCAATAACATGGCATGAATGTTAGTAGTTGAAAGGGTCAAACAATACTGTGCTTAACCTTTATCCTACTACAATATGAAGTACATGTGGTCATCTAAGAGCTATGTGCAGATTTTGTATACCCCTTCAATAGCTGTTGTTAAAAAATAATAGTTTTTGTAAAGGAAAGTTTAATAACACTTCCTAGCTGTTCAGAAGTAATTGAACAAACATGAGAGAAATTTTATCTGATAGACGGACTTGTGGAAATGGTTGGAAGATCATGGTTTAAAACATAGGTTTGGTGTGTTGGTATTTTCTTTAATGTAGGCACACAGGAAAAGCTGTGAGGAGCGGGAAATAATGTAGTGGGAGTTAGTGTTATATCGCTTGTATTTGTCTAAAAAACACATTTCACGTACCAGTAACTCCATGCAGAATTTTGAGTAATCTGACTATCAAGCTTGTGTGAGATGTTATAAAATTAAGCACCCATGAATTGAGTTTTGGCTTTGTGTATGCTTGCTTATTAAACAAGTAAGAATTCTCTTTTTTTTTTTTTTTTTAACAGTTTTAAGCTTGCTGGCTTATCTGCAACAGTTTGAATAGTCTAAAGAGAGAATGCTACCAAAATTAAAAGAGAAAATTGAAATAGAAGCTGCATTAGCAATATAGAACTTGCTGTATTTCCTTTTTTTACATTAAGATT
Source organism: Tetrao urogallus (assembly GCF_951394365.1). NCBI lineage: Eukaryota > Metazoa > Chordata > Aves > Galliformes > Phasianidae > Tetrao > Tetrao urogallus. The sequence continues at coordinate 35,641,011 of NC_136814.1, read as the reverse complement.
CAAAATACGTGACAAATACAGCAAAAAACAGTTATCAATATTCTTTGCCCCCTAGCCCAGGGCTTTAGTGGCCTTCTTGTGCTTTTATGATTTTTACTTTGTAGCTTTGACTACTTGTGGTACCAGTTAACTTTCTTCACTGGCATTCTTCTGAATATCCCCCGTAAACTATTTTTGGTGGAAGTAGTGTTAATACAAGTTGAAGAAGAATTGTAATTTTATTTTCTTTTCAACTGACTTAGAAAAGTACAAAGAGAGAGCAAATTTCAGTACAGTGTGGTATTCATTGATTCCTTGGTTTTATGCTGTTGTGTTTTATTTTTCTACTAGTTTAGACAAATTTCAAAATGTTACCGGAAAAGAAGGGAAAATAATTGTGCTAGCTATGAATTCGTGTAAAAAGTTTAAGGTTTTAAGTTTTAATCATAATGAAGTGCTTAAAATAACTTGAAATTTAAGCTGATGTATTTAATATCTTGCAAGGTTTTTTGTTTGTTTTTTGCTGATTTTTGAAGATGAAAAATACATGTGAAATATTATCTGCAAGATGAAAGATGGTTTAGAAAATTTGAAATTGAAATTGGATATGTTAACTAATCTAGAATAACTATTAAATTTTCTATGCATGTGATCAGATGGCATTTAATGGAAGATCTCAAGCTATTGGAATACATACTAAATGGATTTGAATGATGGTGCTGATGATGTCATTGCTGGTAGAACTGTATTTATTTGCTCCTCCCTTGAAATTGGGTTTACTAAGACAAATTCCAAAATTTTGGCTGTTGTTTAAATATTATTGCATTGTGGAAGTACTAGACTGTATTTGTGCTGAACTTTTGCACACATTGTTCTAATAGTGCTTTAAAGTAGGGTGAGTTGATTTTTTTTTTTTTTAGATGTTATTGTTACAATGATTTCCTTTTTTGTAGATTTTCATTGCTAACAGCTTCCAACTAATTTGTCAAGGATATAGTTGTAAGAATTGTAAGAAATATTGATTTCTTTAAACCCACTGCCATTTTTCAGTTATTAGTATTAAAATGTGGCACCTTCTTATGGCTTCTCTGATTTCAAACAGTATTTTACTGATGCCTATTCCTTACAGTCATCTATCAACCATGCAAAGCATTTTATCCAGGTATTTTGCTTGCTTTTTTGATTTATTTTTTTAACTGTACCACAAATCAACCTCACTTCTCTTATCTAGTATTATGTTCCCACTAGAAGAGTAGCTGCATTTGGCTGTAAGAGACAGCCAAAACTGAAGAAATATGAAAGAAGCACTTACCTATTTTTCCTTTATAGCTCAGATTATTTTTCTGAATTAGAAATTCCAGTGAATGGCTTTTAGTAGTCTTGAAGAACGTCCCTTATATTAATATGTAAATGCACATCAAGCTGGTGTCTTCCTTCATTCAAGGACTGCGTCTCTTAAATAATAAACCTTTCAACACAGGAAAAATAGTAATAATAATTTGAAACTGTAATTATGTTGTCCAGAACATAGTTGTCCTTCCTTCCCTGATCAGTTCATTATAAGGATACAGCAAGTCCTCTGCTGGTTTTCAATGTTTTATAGACAGTAAAACATACAGTAACAATGAAAAAAAAATAATCTAATATGAGAAGAAAGAGAATGAAAAATAAGCTGGAGTTTTCAACTGTGAGGAGAGCAGACGTTATATTGCATGCAAACAATGTTTGCGTTTACTGCAGTCACATTTTTATAATTGTTTCCAAGATAGAAATGTATCTTGTTTAGTGAAGTTATCCTTGTCTGACCTTATCTTGTAAATGCTAAAAGTAGAAGACTGGCAAAAACTTTACTAAATTCCTTGTCTTTTGAACATTTCTGTAATCTTTTCCAATTCAGTAGTTTTGTGTAACAGGGTTTATCACTTCAGGTGTGATGTTACTTCTGGGATGGCTGCAATTCTGTAAATATTTCTCTAAGTCTTTGAGTAACATTTTGTGGTTGCACTGACTGTGCTAGAAGTAGTTTAATGATTTCTGCCTCTGATTAATTCTGAATCCTCCCTCTTTATGATGTTCTGTTCTAACAATTATCATTTTTCTTCCTCTCTGAGATGATAATAATTTAACAAAACTATAGTAGGAGAAAAAAATAGATATAGAAAATGGAAGACCAAAGCTATTTTTGTTACAGCTCTCAACTGACCATTGGTAAGTGATACTAAGAATGTTATATAAAAGCACTGTAGAAAAAATAATTGCGAAGAAGGCAGGTTCGTCTAACTGTTGGTAAAGCCCAACATTTTAACTTGAATCAGAGATTATTTTATTGAAAACTGTATTTGCATCAGTGTTTGCTGTTCTAGCAGAGGTACAGCTAAGCACAGCAGGCACATTTTCTGCCCTTCATTCAAAAGACAAATGTATAGGAGGGGAATGAATATTCAGTGTTAGTGGACAAAATAAATATTTATTCTTAGTAATAGTGGCTATTAGTGACAGAGAAACATAATAGAGTTTTGGTTTAGATTTTTCACATTGACGCTTTGAAATCGTGAACTGAGAAGGCCTTCATCAGAGATAAACTGAATGATTTTGGTGGAGGAAGGGGGAAAATATCTCTCATACTGCGTTATTTGAATGGCCTTGGATCTAGGAGATGATGTAAATGGAAAGCATTTAGGAAAGAATAACTCAATCTGAAAACTGTCTCTGATTAGTTTATCCTATAAATAGTCCAGAGATAATCCAATTAGTACTTAAATCCTAGTATCAATATATAAGTATAATCACTTGAAACTCATAAAATAAATTATTTCTCAAGAAAGGATCTGTTCACAGAATGCATGTTGCTTTTTAAATTAGTTATGTTGTAAAATGTAATTTGTTTTTTTGGACATTTTCAGACTGGAAGACAAATAGATGACAAAAATTCTAATTCCTGTCTGTTCAGCTATGGATAAAATATAAAATCCTGAATACAAGTACATACACAGAGTCTTTTTTAGGTTATTTAAAGTACTGAACTGTAAAGGGATTATAATCTGTGCAGGTTGATAATAGGTAGAAATTATACCGGTCTTGTTTTATTAACTGAGAATTGTAACCCATTAAACATTTTTTTTTCCCCTTATCAAAAATTGTACTTCAACAGCTAAAGTCTTGCTAAAGTCTCCATGGTTTAAATTTCCTTCTGATAGCTTTTTCCATTGTTTAGATACTTCCAGCTTGCCACTGATAAAAGGTTTGTTAGCTGGGCATTTTTTGGTTCTGTGCAATAACATGTGCTTGAATCTTCACATCAGAGTGGTGAATCTTAGTCCTCTATTTCTTCCCATCTTTGCCATATTTGTAACATTTAATGTTAGATTTCAGGCTTATACATTTTATTTGCTTATAACTTACAAACTCCTATTGTGAAATTATTTTTGAGAAAAAATGGAATAAACAAAATGACTCGTATAAAGCACAGATGAAATTAAATTTGAGTGCAACAATGTTTCTATTGCTTTGATGCTGTCAGTATTCCTTACAGTGTTTGTACTAAATAGTTGAAAGTGATTCTGAAGTCCTTTTTCTGCCTAGTTAGGGAGGGAGGACCTTGGAGAAAAGTAGCATTTCTAATGGTTGTGATTTAAACCCCAGAGCTGTGTGTGGAAAGCCTTAAAAGCCAGTCCCAAGTTTTGATAGAGATAGGGGACTGGGTGTCCCTTCCAGTCCTACCCTCTGAGATTTCCTGGAGGCTTATTCTAGTGACTAAACTCACGCTGGCCAATAAAGGAATAGCAGCAGGAAAAATGGGATCTTGGTGAACTTTTTAAGTATGCATGCAACACATCAGGGTAATGAAGAATAAAAAATATTTATGTCATCAAGAAAGGAACTGAATTTTGGTTTCTATGCAACATGTTATTATGTATTTGATAATTGAAAAATAAATGTATAGAACTAAAATCACTTTTCTATACTGCCAAATACACTTCAAATGAGGGAAATTATATTGAGCTTTTGAACAGTACTTGAATCAGCAGAGACTAATTACTGCCACATTGGATAGTTTGGCTAATTAAAAATTTTTGTTGTTGTTAAGAAAACATATGAATGTAATTTAATGGAAAAGTTTTGTAAGAAATGTAAGAACTCTAAGTGCATTGTTTGTATGTTGTTCCAGTTGAAATGGTTTATTTTTTTCTTAGAAGCCTGATTAACACTGAGACATGGAGAGAAATGTTTCAGAAAAGTTCTTCTTTCGGGGGAACAGAAAAACTAGGACTGCTATTTCACATTTGTGTAATGTGTACTCAGTCGCTTATGACAGAGATGGTTATGAAATTCAGTGCAGAAAAGCAATAAAATGCATGTTACCTTCATTACTATCATTCAAAAACTGAGGGAGGAAAGGAATTTTTTTTACAGAAATACAGTAAAAGTATTTTTCAATGGCCATATTTCTATGCATCGCTAAACTACACAAGTTTTGGCATTATGTCTATTAAGAACAGCTTAATAATTCCCTTAAGACCTTCCAATAATTAGTCGCACACTTTTTCATTAAGTTAAAAGGTTGGGAAAAAAAGAATGCCTGCCACATTAATCTGTTTAGTGATTTGTTTTTGTTAGGTAAGTTTAAATATGAAATATATTCACATACATTCTTTCAGATCTATAAAAAAATTAAATGTCTTATGTATTTAACAGTTAAAATCTAATCTACATTCAAAGTAATTAGAATAAAGATGTAGGAAAACTTGCAAGGTGAATACAATACTTTTTTTTTTTTTTTTTTTTTTTTTAACGTGAATGGAATCCATTTTGCTACCTCTACCTCCCACCTTTTTGTAATTTCTCATTTAAGGAAGGAATTCAGCTCTACCTTGTATTGGCCAAAAGATCTTTCTAGCTTAGTACCTGACCTCCTGTGTAGTTAGCAAGAAAAAAAGCAAAAATAAAATTAAGCCAAGATGAATGACATTAATTGCTCTTCATGTAATTCTTTAGATCTCTATTGAATCTTTTTGGCAGTAGTTGTCTTTTTCCAAATTTGGAATTGTTCTCATATGTGTTGCCTATTCTTTTGAGTTCACTTGTCAGCAGTCTACCATCCATAGCTCTTTCCTCTCTTTAGAAATGAAGTGACTAGCTCTGCAAGTGATTTTCAGTATTTGTGTGTTCTGTAGGCCTATGCCACAGTATCATTTCTTCTATTTCCATACTGGTACTGATGTTGTATGTATTTTAACTGTTGCTAATTATTGAGCTTTTCTTGTCAGAGAGCTATGAAAAAAAAAAAAGTGATTATCATTTTGATGAAGGTTCCTTACATTTGGGTTCTTTTCTTCTATGTACTTTGCTTTGTATTGACACAGTATTTCGGAGATCCTTTTGCACATGTTTGCTATTAGCTTTAAACTAGCTAGCTCTTATATTCAACTATTTGCCTCTCATTCACTAAACTGCACAGGAAGCAGTGAAGATCTTAGTGGGGCTTCATTGCTACAACACTCTTTTTTAAAAATTCATAATCCATTTTTACAATTGACTTTTCTTAATAGCAGGTGCTGTATTTAAACCAAGTTATTTATCTCTTGACAACAATTTTTTTTCTGAAGCCTTTGATAAGAAAGAGCTTTTTGCAAATCCAGTACCAGTTTAATCACTCTAATCTGTGCCTTTTTTTGATTCCACTAGAGGAATAACAATTCAAATTAGTGTTTGTAAGTATCCAGTACAAAATGGAATGCAACCTTTCTTTCTCATTACATTGTGTTTCTCTGTATGTTTAAATAAGATGTTCTTCATATCATACATAGACAGTTTCCAGGCACAAAATTCAGAGTGACTGGTTTGTAATTTTCGGCATAGTCTCTGGAATCCTCTTAAAACTTGTATGTTCAGAAACAAGTTCAATTTCAGACAATGCCCAAAATGCATCTCTTGAGAAATGTAGATCATGTACGAGAACATCTTAGACTTTTTCTCTCGGTAATAAATCCTATCACAAGTAATTTGTTTAATCTTTTTATTCTCCTTCTTTTGTGCTCTTTTTATAGTCAGGTTATTCGCATGCCCAACTGTTCCCTGTCAGGCTTCCTACATCAGATGTGTTTGAAAGCAGTTTTATTACCAGCTTTATGCATTTGGCATGTCAGTTTTAGACCTTTTTTTTCTTGTCCAATTTACATTGAGCTTATGAGACTTTCTGCTTTTCTATTTTCTTTGGCTGATTTCCATGTTTTGAAGAGTGTTATTTTCTTACAGGTGTCCCTCACGCTCTTTTGTTTAATCGTGTATGTGGTTTTGAAGCCCAGAGACAGTGGGGATATGGAATGATAAGGAAAAGTCTGAGTGCTTTATATTTCTCTTTTTTTTTTCCCCTCCAAAACTTATCTAAGCTTCATTGTGACTTACAAGCTTCTTACCCTTCTAACCAACTTTCTCCTTGTATTTTTATTTTTATATAATCTCATTTTTTGTGTCCCTTAAAGAGAGTGATTTTTAGACTGTTATAGTGTCTTCAGCTGTCTCGTATGCTATTTAGAAGTAAATCAAATGCTATTTCTACTCTTTTGTTATTTCTGCCTACTTGCCATGTCCTGAAGTTTAGATTCTGTATGATATCTCATAAATGTATTTAACAGGTTAATCCTGCTGCTATGTTCTGTATCTTGCATATTATCACATGGCTGTTAGCATTCAGAAATCATTACAAACATGCTTTCTGCATGACATGTAATAGGGTTCTAGTTGTGCTAATTATAACTGGTCATAGACTTCCTCAGTAGGGAACATGGCAGATCCGTTTCAGCAGATTGCTTTATCTTAATTGACTCATCCTTCCTTCAGCAGTAACTGATTTTGGCATCATACGCAGCCTTGAGACTGTGACACTGATAATCTTCCTTCTGATACATTTGGAACAGCCATTATACCCATCACTTAATAACTTGCCCGTTGCAAGCATGAGCAGTCTGACGACTATATCACTCTATAGCTAGCCAGGACATGACTTCACCTTGGCTTATTTTGATTTTTTCCTCCTCCTCAACTCAAAATCTAGCTCTCATCCCTACCTCATCCAAGCACCTTTCCCACTCAGTTTTCCATTTCTCCCAGCTCTGCACTTCCAGCACCAGGCGGCAACAACAGCCCATGGTGTCTGGTCAGGGCTCGTTCTGCTTCAGCTCTGTTGAGGGTACTGTGTATTGGTGCCAGGTACAAGGAGGAGAAAAGATGAAGAAATGATAGGGCAGAGACCTGTTTGCTATATTCATCTGTGTTTGGCAGAGTAAGGAGTGCAGGGGCAAGCTGTGGTTAGATGTTAGAAAGTTTTTCTGTGGAGAAATATTTGGCATGTTTCTTCTCATGCTGATGCTATTGAGCCTATGTCCCCCAAAGCACATGGATTTATTTTGCCTTCTTTCTATTCTTTCTTGTATTCTGACAGGACAGGACCCCTGGATAATGAAAGATTGAGATTTATTTAGGTTCTTCTGCTGTTCCATAGGAAACCTCCCTGTCCTATTTCAATGTAATATATATGTTTTTAGTGAAAATTCAAATGGCTTTAGTTACTTAGATAATATAGGTTAATGCATTGAGTGCCTTTTGTAGTCTTGAAGACCATAGTAGGCTAAATCTAGTGATGATACTGACATAAATAGAGGTCATTGCCTCTCAGAAGACACAGTTTTCTTAAATTGATGTATTTTGGTTTTCCACACATATTTTGATTTTGTTGCAATTGCAGTCCATATTTCCTTGAATTTATTAATACCAAATCTTGAGAAACACTTTGGAGCACAAAAAAAGATAGATACTTAAATAATCAATGCTCATCCTTCTGCCCTCAGTTATCACATTACTGTGATTTGAATTAGTAAAGATATGTCATCTGTTTTCTACCTAGCCAAAAATCTTGTGCTATTTTTCATAATCCTACCGCACTTAGAACATGGACTAAATATCACAAGACCATAACGTCATTTTGTTAGCATCTGTAGCTAACAATTATCATAACTTCAGAATATTTGGTGAAAGGCTTAACATCCGTTATGACAATGAAGGCCATAGTGTTTGTGCAGGCTTCAGACAGAGCTGACATTGAAAATTCCAGGCTACATCTAAATTCCTTCCTGCTTTGCCAAAAATATATATTTTTTACTTGTTCTAGAGAATAACATATTTTAGTGAGATACTACTATCTGGAAAATTGAAAGGAAAACCTGCTTTTGAAAGGTAACTACTGAAAAATTCAGTTCATAATTCTTGAACAACAAAAAAAAAATTCAACATGTGGTCACCACTATTGTCTTCACAGCATTTGTAGCAAATGAAGGTTTGCCTGATTTCTGAATTCCTGAAAATTTCCATGTAGAATTTTCTAACTAGCTGTACTACTACAGATCTCTATATTATCGCACACAAACAGCTAACTAACCATAAGCGAGGGAAGCTTTGTTTCTGCGTGTAAATGATTGCATATCCTTATGGCTAAATGAGCTTCCATTAATTTATGTTGTAAGTCACTAAAGGTAGCAAAATTCTTTGCAGATTATGCAGAAAGGGGTTAGGTTTGCTGACTTCAGAGAAAACAAATGGAGAACTTCAGAAGGAACTGGCAAAATGGCAAATAAACAGCTCAGCTCTGAACTTTCAGAATTTGAAAGAGTATTCTGAGCATTTAGTCTAGCTACAAAATAAGTCACAATATTGCCTGCTAATTTCTTGCTCAAGCCATTAGCCTGTAGAAATATGAATGTTTTAACAATATAAATGATCTTGAGTTTGAGCTGAAATTCTGACCCTTCAATCTTTTTCTTTCATTGAAGTCACTGATAGTTTTGCCACTTACTTTGAGTCTAAGGTTTCATGCAAATAGTTTAAGTGATGGAGAAGGCAATGCATTTCATGAAACAATACTCAAAAGGTTAATTTCCTTCACTTTTAACACTTAAAATACTACTTACAAAGTGATGTTCTCAGATTAATTTGCAGATATCCATTTTTTTTCTTTTCTTTCTGGTCTGTGAAATTTTGAAGCCCATCTAGTTTCAAATCTATCTCTTGTAAGCATGCAAGAAATAATCATGTTGCAATTAAACATAATTTCTTGACACCTCAGGTTATTCTCGGTTGCTGTCCACCAGTTAGACTTCTATTAAATGTACTGTTTTGACTTCTAGTCACTCACAGAGAAAAGCCTTAAGTTGATTATTGAGAGTGTAATCAAGGCAATTCTTTGGGTGAGTCTAAGTCTGTTTAGGAAAGAACATCTATCTCATTTACAGTATCTGGACATCACTGAGGATTAATAACTGTTTTTAACATATTTCTTTTCACTGTTAGTAAAGATATATTTAATAGCAGCAAGCTAAGTGTGGAGATCTGTGGAAAGTTGAGATGCTCTCCTTTTTCATAGTGTTTCATGAGCTATTAAATTTTCAGGTCTATACATTAGGCAGCTTTTAACTGATTTAGCGTTGACACTTAAGTGATTTAATGGAAATGTTCTAAATTGCTGCCTGTACACACCTGGATCTTTAATTGTATGCTGATTGTGGGTAAGCTGGGAGCAAACAAACAAACAAAAAAACTAAAATTGTGTGTGAGCTGATGAATATAGGTAATACTTTTCTTGGACAAATCTATTTTTGGTATCCACCCAACAAATTATACCAAATATGAAAAATGCTCTATGGTTACGCGTTACTCTTGTCTTTATTATAAGGGATGAATTGTGGTCAATTCATCTCAAATAAATGTACTGTCCAAAATTTAGAGTTTCAGTTGTGGGCTAGAAGCATGATTAAAGACTGGAATGTGTATAATGCAGGGATTAGGGATTATTCAAATTCACTTGGGGTCACAGAGTAACGCAATGTATTTCACAGATCCTATACAAAATGATGTCCTTCTTTTGATTATGAAAATAAGAAATAAAAGATGCTTTTTATAGTTGGAATAATCTTAATCTAAATTAATTCTTGACTTTGCACTTATGTAAACCTAGGATTCATATTTTTCTATTAAACCTATTTGGATTATTCTGATCTTCCTCTGCATCTTGTGTTTTCTTTGCCTTGATCATATCAAATGAGCCTTCTGAAACATGAAAAAGTAAGCCTCTTTAGACTAGACTTCTCAACACATCATGGCTTTGTTTACCTTAAGCTACTCTTATACAAGGTAGAATTAAAAGTCAGCAAATTCAAATTACTAGAAAAAGAAATGACAACAAAAAACTGAAACAAAATGTGATTACAAGTGTGAAATACTTTGAATCCTGAAGTGTTTAAATTCTTTGTGTTCCAGAAAAATCTTGCTAGTTTCTTCCAACTGTACTCAGTAAGAGATGCTACCTTGTTCTATGAAGATTGACTTGCATATTTGCTTTGATAGTCTTGTTTACATCAGCACTAGTATCACTTTTATTGTATCACTGTAGAATTCACTGAAAAAATGCAACTGAAGTAGAGATCGAAAAGCAGTAGAGCATATATTTAAAAAAAAAAAAAGTCAAATAATAACAAACTGGAACCCACATTTTATTTCACTTGACTCACAAATATGAAGCTGTAATTAATCTGTAGATGGATTAATAGACAAAGCTGCATGTTTTTACCGTTGATTTCTTTTGAGTATGATTTACCATTGATCTATTTTGTCGTTTGTTTTTATAATATATGTACTGTAAGTGCACATGGCCACGTAAACATCTCAAAGACATATTTCTCATATATCCTGTTCTGGTAGTCTCTCTGCTATGGTATAATCAATAGGTATGACAAATTTTAAATTTAGAACCTTGAAATTGAACAGTTATGGCATGATATACTACCTTAACTAGATAATTGAAAAATGCAGTGCTACCTGTTGCTGAAGTAAAACACCAATTACTGTTGTATTTTTATAACCATAAATTTATTTACTGTAAGAGAATTTCTCGTACGCAAATTATATCTATCTGTATTAATTTTATGTAATCTCATTCATTAAACATTTTAACAGTAATTTTAAGGGAAGGTAATCTTTCTAGAAAACAGTAAAACCTTATTGTAATCATCAAGTACAATTAAAAAAAAAAACTATTAAATTGATCTTATGTCATTTGCATTTGTGTACCGTAGTAAGCCTTAAGTAGAGTTTTTGAGTCGTCATGGCTGCTCTTTCCAGTTTGTTGAAAATGCAGAATCCTGCCAGTCAGTCTTGCACTTCAAACTTACTCCCTGAAGACCAGACCCTGGCAGGTTTTTGAGACTGTTTGCTCTTCCATCCACTGTAATTTAAAATAAGCATAATCTAGTAAAATGCCAGTCTCTTCCCAGTCTTTCGATGTACTATGCCTCTGTTTTTTCACCTGCCTGATTTAAACAAATCTTATCTAAACAATTAAGATAAGCATTGAAGTGTAATCTCAATAGTCAAATCAGCAAACCTCTCAAAACCAGGGCTGAAATATAATCTCTCTAAATTAAACAGTCTACAATGGCAATCATGTTTGTATTTAAACATTTTATTCTGAAAGGATTACAGCATTGGTCTCCATTTTTTTTTTCCTGCCTAGACAAGAAGGCGACCTGCTGAGTCAAACAAAATATATTTGTTCTCTAAGAACTGAGCGCACACGGTTTTTGTAAACAATCTGTATAGGTGTATAAAATCAGACTTCACATAGTCAGTAAATCTGTCCTTAATGTTATAGGCAACTGTTTGAAAAGTATGTAATGCAATTGTTTACAAAGTTATACATAGTTAATGTATTTTGTTATATCTTGCTCCATATATGTTTATGTGTGTGTATATATATAATCTATTGATACAATATTATTGCTATTGTAAAGCTAAGGATATACTTCTAAAAAATGAAGTGTATTTATAACAGAAAAATCAATGCAAAAAAAAAAAAAACCAAAAACAAAAACAAATACCTATGATTATTGTTTAGTGGAGACTTCTATGTCTGTTGCACCAAGTTTTACAAATGCGTATTCTTGGTTAATTCTTGTTTCATTATTTTCTAGAAATATTATATAAATAATTTCAAGTTCTTAATGTTCTTAAGTATTTTCAGTTCCTCAAAACCGTCTTGAAGCAGGAGCTCAGCTTAATCCATGTCTTCTGCCTGGAAACTTATATTCTGTATACAGTTCCAGCTTCATACATAAACTTTAGATTAAAGTGAATTACTACCACAGGAAAACTGTGTGCAAGCAGTTCAAAGTGCTTTTTCTTGACTCTTGATTCATGACTTGTGTACTTTGCTGAAGATCTAGCCTGCATTGTACTATGTGCACTTAATTTTCATCCTGAAAAGGTGAGAGTATTTGCTAAGTAAACATATCACAAAAGTAACAAGAACAAGCAGGTAGGTGAGAAATTTTTTCATTTATGCTAACTACATCTAGTGTAGTGAATCATCCATTGTAAGCATCATCCTATCTGTTATCATCAGGGCTTCTCTTCAAATTTTGCAAGTCTGGGTGCTCTTGTTTAAAAATTTTTCTTTCACTTTATTTCTGAGAATCTTTAAAAGTTTTACAGCCATTATTCTTGTTTTGCTGCAGCTCCCATGCTGTTTTATAAAACATTTGGTTTTATCACTGCATATTCCATGCTTCTCTAAATGTAGTGTTTATTTCAGAGAGGCCGGTTTAATTTTCTGCATTAGGAATTTTGTATTTTTTGTTATGAGATGAAGAAATAGTTGTCATGTTGCTTGGAAGCATTACAGACAAAAACATGATGCTGTGCAGTATTACACCCATGGTTATGTGAACAATGTCTGTAAGCTTACATGGACGAAAATGGAGCAGAAGATAGCGCTTCTTGAAGCTGTGGTTTTACTATGTGAGCTGCTTGATAACTTAAATATACGTATTTTGCAATTCAGTTGATTTTAGTGTAATTTGAATTTAAATCTGAGTTTATTTGGGAAGTACCTTGATATTGCATTATACCATAACCTACATAGCAGAAAAGGAAGCTAATGCACTTTGATCTTCTAAGGCTCTCTTGGCTCTGTGTTTGTTTATTTGTTTTTCTCCTATGGGAGCATTGAGGAGTGGTTGTTTTTGTTTTTCTACTTCTGAATCAGTTAGTTCAGTCATTCCAGGGAACCTGCTGGAATTGTCTACATAGAGACTTTGATCTGTGTTTTGCTTATATTTATGCATGTGGTGTTTTGCAGATTATTTCAAACACATTTGTCAGTGAAGGCTTCTATTCCATACTTACGCAATTATTTGCTCCTTGTTTTGTTGAAGATTTAATATTTTAGCACAGTCTGAATACTTCTGGACTTGTGTTTCTTCCCTCAATGCATCAGAATTTTCCATTGCTTAAAGTTTGGCAAATATGTTGGTTTTCTGCTGGTGTTGCTTTTGACCATTTTAATTTTACTACCTTGGAGCAGCTTTTGTCTTTGATTAACTCTGAAATAATTATTCAAGGTACATGACACAGTATGACGCATTTAAGCAGCTTGCTATTCACTCATGATGAACACTCAAAACATATTAGATTTATCCTTCCAAATATTCTTCTGGATATTCAAAATGAGTAAAAATTTCATCAAATCTTGAAAAATAAGTGTAAAAGTTATTCAGCCTTTTAAGATGTTCTCATCTTCTGCCTCAAAATAATGCATGGTTTTTTGGGGATCTGTTTGTATACAGTTCACAGTTTTTGTATATTGAAACCACAGAAACCAGTCTTCTGGCATAGGTTAATAGTAACAAAGTCGATTTCTCCTATATGATTGGTTGGTGCCTTTTCTGTTTCTTTCACTCCTCAGGAGCCTGAGATGTAGACGATTTTATTTTTATTCATAAATGCTATCTGAAATGTAGATTGGGGAAGGTATCTTAGGTATAACCTCTTGGTGTCTTGTGTTCTTGCGTCTTAGTCAGTAATGCTGGAACAGCTTTGAAACCCCCAAATCAGTGCCCCATGCTGAATTGAGAAATGAGAAAACTATGGTATGCTACTATAAAACTGTTGTCCATCATTCAATGATTAATTATCAGTTTCCCTCTGTAGTCTGTTGAAATGACTGTCCATTGCTGATGCTTGATAAAGGAGACTTGACATCTTGGAAATACTCATAGCAAAAGGGAGCGGATGAGATAGCAAAGTAGTAACCATGTTCGGGAAGAAAAAAAGGGAGAGAGGTGTCTTGGAGAGATACTAATAGTTTCTTGGGTTTTCAAGTTTTTTTGAGAGTCAGGGAGAAGGTAGCTGTGATGGAAAACAGCATGAAAAATTGGAATACTTCTTCCAGAAGCACAGAACTGAGTATACAGTGTTGTTTCAGGATTCCTTGTGCAAGATTGAGTTGATTTTATGTCAGCTAGCAGTCCTCTTTGAGGAGATCAGCTATAATCTATTATCGGTAAAGTAGGATTTGGAATTTCTCAGTCAGTTTTGGAGGGACAGCAAAGCTTAAGTGCATTTGACAAGGACAGAGAAGAGAATGGTGTAAATCCTACCCTGAGGAAAGGAAAGACACAGAACCAAGGATTGGACTGAGTAATGGGCCACTCACAGTCAATCATAAATGAGATTGTGCTGTTGAGAGTTTTATGACTTAAGCTGCATCCAAAATACTCTACTGATTAATCTTTTTCTGAAATTCTTCTTAGTAGGAAATTTTGAATGTTGGCCTTCTCATTTAGAATGAATTTCCAGATTAACAGTGAAGGATTTCCAAGTACTAGCTTGTTGTAGGAAGCAATCTTTTCTCTTACAGTTGGCGATATTTTTGGTGTATTCTAGATTAGCTATGTCTATATCAGATGTCACATTTATTTAATTGATAGCTGTTAGTTCACGTATTCTTAGATGAACGGGGGCTGTTCTGTAAGTAATGCCTGCTATTTTATTAGTTTTACCCATTATGTCAGAGACAGATGATAATGGTACAACAACAGAGATTGAACCTTCCCTCTGATATTCTGTTTCATTTTATTGCTGTGCAACAGATGGCAGCAGAAGGGCAGTCAGACAAAATGGTGTCTGACATGGAAATGAGTAGAAGGTAAATATTTGTAATTGAATTCTTCTGTGCAGGAGAAAATGGCACCCGCTGACATTAATCAATAATTGCTGAATGTTTATAGAGGCTGTACAGTGGAGGTTAGCTCAGTGAGGCATTTCAGCAGCGGCAACAACAGTGTGGAAAACAAGCCACATTCCAGGTGGTCATGCAGATATTTACGAGCTCATTGTGTAGAAGCCTGTTCATCAGTGACAAAAATGCATATAGCTAATGGTGGTGACTCTTGAATAAACAATTTTTTGTAGCTGAAAGGTTTTCCCAACAGTCAATGTTATTGTGTTCTTTTGTATCTGTTTTGGTTTCTGTGGAAATAAACAGAAGGCATTACTTTTAGAGCAATCTACATACAAATAATCAATGTTAACAATCTATTTATAACAACAATAGCAACAACAAATATCACAGATACGTTCTTTTGTAGTTTCCTTGAGAATATACTCTGCATCCTCCAAATTCCTCGTGTTTTCTCGTGTATTACTTCTGCCAACTATAATAATGAAGAAACTTCGATTTTCATTGGAAGCTTAATTATATACTCTGTTCCCCTGAAGGATTGTGATGATTCATTGTTTGGTTTTCTTAGGTGTGTCTTTGTTCTAAAATAGATTTGTGTGTACACACACACACACACACACACACACACACACACACGGGAGAAAGTCCTTCTGTTCTCTGAGTTCAAGCATGCCTCTAAATGTAGCCGTGTTCTTTACACTAATCTCACTTTCTTTAGCTGCAATATTATCTTCCTGCTAGGTGAAGTGTCCTGTAAAGCTGGATTTGCAAATTAAATGATATTACTAGGAATAGTAAATCTTTGTCCTTTTGCATAAATTTGATTATCCTGTCAGTTTGAAACTAGTATCAAAGTTGTTGTTGATGTTGTTAATTTGTGTAAAGGGTGCAATGGAAACTTTTCTATTCTGCTAAATTTCCATGTTCTTCTGCAGTTGCATAAAAAATCATTTCTGTCCCAAAGATACTAGTTGAAATTTCAGTGAAAGTTGTTAGACCAATGAGATTGTCAGGGAAGTTCAGAACGAGAGGAAAAAAAAAAAAAAAAAGTCCCTCTAACTGGATGGAAGTACTTTAGTTTTGGCTAGAAATAATTTGAAATGTTTTTTCTTCTCCTTTGCCCTTTAGATTGTTGAGCAACACTTTGTGATTGCTCTTCAATGGTTTTGTTTTTAGTGGGAGGGTTTTTTATAAACATCTGTTGAATAATGCTTGTTTTTTTTAATAAAGCTGTTGGTTTGTAGTTCCTTTTATTTTTGTTTGCATATCTGAACATATTTTGTTCAAATGTAATTGTATGTGTATGTATTCATATCCAGTTTCAATCTATATAATGATATATTGAGTAATTTTATAGTATTAGTACTTGAAACTGAGGTTGGTTTTATTGACAGCAGTGACAATAAAAATAGACAATAGAAATACAAGAGTAATAACAAAACTACTAAATCTTAAAAGTAAAAACAAAATGTATGAGTTTTTGACTAAAAGAAAACTGTTGCTGCAAGTGTAATAGCCAATTGATATTTTTTACTGCTGAAGAACATAGCTGACAAACTGGATGACGTGCTGGCTGTTAAAGATAATTTCATAGTTCTCAAGACCAGGGAAACGGCAGTGTCAAATGCAAAACAAACAGAAGAGTTGTCTTCCACAATAGTAACGTGGGTGGAAATATCTATTGACTGCAAGATTTATAAACCTTTCTCCAGATGTTTGTATCCATGTGTACTAGAACTATAGCATTATTCAGAGGATTTTGAAGGGAAATTAGCATAAATTTATGTTTTCCTGTATTTTCCTACTTTACTTAGTCTCTATGTTTGGAATCCTTTTGTCATATATTTAAGTCTGTAGTAATGCTTATTGTGGAGAGGGGACAAAAGATATGTTTACATAGTTAATTTTGCTGCATGAGAACATTATTGCTTTTATCAGTTCAGATTGTCTAGATAACATAATTAAATGTGCAACAGTGGTCATTTCTTTGCCGGATATGTTCCATATTACTGTGCTGCAATATCACCAAGAAACAGAATTTAATCTCCTGATTTCCAAAGAGGAAAAAAAATTAAAAGTTCCGTGGTGAATGTTAGCAACTCCCCATGGGATCTTTGAGTGCTATTTAGAAATGTATACAACTTTGTATAGAAACACCTTTGTTGGTGGTTTTTGTTTTTTTTTTTTGAGGGGAAACACATGTACTGTGGTATAATTTCTCCAAATCCTTGTTTCAGACAGATTTGTTTTAAGTGGCTCCCTGAAGTATGTACATTCTTCTGCATACCTGTTTTGTTGAAAGTACACAGACCTGGCACCGCTTTGTTTGCCAGGCATTCTCTTATCTCATGCAAGCATTCAAACAAAAGTGTTCTATTGCTCCCTAAGTAATCTAAGGGTGATCTTAACATTGAGCAAAAGTCAGAACAGGGACTTATGTAATATTTCTTACTGCAGGAGTAGACAGTCTCTGGAAAGAAGTGTGATGGGGGTGTAGAGCAGGCAGAAGACAGCCAGTAAGACAGAATAAATAGCTGTTCATATAGGAAAAAAAGTGTTAAGTTTTAAAATGCTGAAATGTAGGGATAATAAAAACTGAGTTTCAAAATATATTCTATTTTTAGTAAAGCTCTTTTTATATGTGCTTTCAAATATGTTTTCTTAAAGAGGAGCTCTAAAACTAATCTAGATCCAGTTTTTATTTGCGTATGTCTTCTGTTCTACAAGGCAAGTTTGGTTTACTTGAAAGCACACAGATACTCCTATTGAGTAAAATGGATTATCAAGTACTTTTGAGAGAGCATATTCATTTGGTATTGCCACAATAATTATACTTAAAAGGGGGAGGGGTTGTATTAAAATATTCCAAATAATTACTAGCAGATTTTTTGCATGGACCCTCTCCCCTAAAACCAATAAAGCATTTCTCCCTAAATTTTTAACTATGTCACTGTTATTATCTTTAAAATGTATTTACTTTGTGGTAAGGGAAAAGTTTTTTTGTATTATTTCTGAAAGTATAAATTTTTCTATTTTTTTTATTTCAGTCTTAAAACTTGCATACATACAAGTACCCTGCTTAGTACTTAGAAGATCAGCACTTCTTTCTTTGTAATATTCTTTTATTGTAACTAAAACTATGCATCAAGCCTGGAAAGGGGTAATATGATGAGTCCTAGACTCGGAGTAGTACACGTAAAAGCTTTAAAGCAAACGGAACAAATGAAGTTGAATTATATTATTGGTAGTCTTTAGGTGTTTATGCAGAATTTCTCTATGACATAGACTGAAAGGACAGAAACTACCCTTGTGCAAGATTGCTCTCACAGATCAAAGTTACGATATCTAGATTAATGCTATTAATCTAGAAATGTACATATTGTACGAGCGCATACACATATATATATTTATGTATATGAACACCTTATCACAAAAAAGTAAAATTAATGAAGGCCAAAATGAGGGAAGGAATTAGTGTAGTGTGATTAAAGAAAGTATTACCATTTCAACAAAATTGGAATGAGGAAAGTTAGATTTGTCTTACAGGCAAATTGTCATAAAAATTGTTACATAAAACATATAAGAGACTAAAACCTTCTTAATTTTTTTAAAATTTTACTGTTTTTGTTCAAGAGTAGTTAGATGGAAATCACTCTCTCTGTATTCACTGAACCAGCTTTTTGACGCTGAGAAAACACGATACGTGTGTGGCGCCAGAATTGGTTGGGAACAGGAAAGGCATATTTTGTATCTGTACTAAACCTGTCGACTTACTGCATAGAAGACTTGACCCTTGTCAGGTGTCTTGAAGTTAACTGGCTGACTTATGGATTAATCAGTTTAAGAGTGAAGCCAACCAGTGACAGGAATGAGCTTTGTTGTGTGAGTGTGTGTGTGGTTGTGGTGCAGATTTACAAATTTTTATAATGCTTTCAGTCGGACCGTGAAAGTCTGATGTAAAGCTTATCTCTGATCTCTGGCTATGGCCATACTCGTGGGATCGTGTGTATGTGTTTGGGGGCAGGGAGATGAATTCTTTAACACTTGACACCTGGCTCTACCAGGTTTCTAGCCCATAGTGTTAGGAATAGCACTATTAAAGGCATTAATATAGTTAAAACCGTTAAGCTGTATGGCCAGTAGGTCATAAAAACTATTGCTGGATATTGTGCTTAGGTTTTCTTTCACAGCTGGATTATCATCTTGACAACTAATTCTTTTTTATTTTGTCTTTTTTATAGCTGTTGTGAACTTAGACAACTCTGTGGTTGACCTAGAGACCCTTCAAGCCCTCTATGAGAATGTGAGTAACCAGAGGAAGTCCATACAATGTAGGAATACATTGGTCCGTATGAAAGTATTCGGGATTTACATCAATAGTCGTAAAGTGTCCAATTTTGAATTGACTGTTCTGATGAGCAATTCAGCTGCATTGATTGTCTGTGCGTTTTTTTTACGCGCATTTTGTTGTAGCTAATGTAATTCCTATATGAGAAATCAACTGTATTCCTTTTTGTTTGTTTTCGGGTAGGGCAGTCAGTAGGATCAGACCTTGCACTTTGGACCTTTGGTTTATCCCGGTTACCTCACTAATATAGCTATGCTGTTCAATAACAATTCTTTTCCGTAAGAACAATCATTTCAATTGTAAAACTGCAGTTTTAATTATTTTGGAGGAAAACCCTAAATAATGAGAATTTCAAATCTTTGAAAGGAAAAGGCTTATTCTGGGTTAATAAACTGCCAGAGGCTTCATAAATGTCTGGTGCTTATCATCACAGCGTGTTTGACTAGTAGGTATGCAAAATCAGGGATTCAGAATGTAGTCAGGCATGATCTAAAACTTTCTAAAGCCAGTCACGTGCAAAACTGAAAGAAGTGGATTTTACAAGTACATTTCTGCTTTCAGCTGAGGCGAGTGAATATTATTCTTTTCTTGGAGCACACTGCCTGAGTACATAGAGGTCTGGCTAGGAAATTCCAGAAAAAAAGAGAAGTTGTTTTCTATTTACACTCTGAAACACGATGCTGTGAGAAACAGAAGTGAGTTGAAAGCCAATGTATTTTACTAGACTTTTCATTTCCCTCACATTGTAATTTTAATAATGCATTCATTAATTTAGCACCTTTCCCTTTTTGTCTTTTCTGGACTACCTTTATATAACATATCTTGCAATTATTTATTGATTTCTGAAATTTCTCATTTGGGATGTGAAAAGAGAGGCAGTAATCTCCAGTCCTCTTTGCAGAGAGGATATTGGGTAGCACAGTTTGTGATTATCTAACTAGAACTTGAAAGCACTACTTCTCTCATTTCACCTCTGAAGGATTAACTCCCTTCAACACTGCTCAGGAAGGTAATGACCAAATGGAAATCTATCCTTACCACCCCCAGAGTCTTTATATTTTAAACATTTGTTCCCCTCTGCCACAGTCATTTCAGAATGAATGCTGCTCTCATGACCAGTTTATAAAAAACTTCACTCTTTTGTTGCATTACACTTCTTTAGTTCAAAAAATTATCCTTTTGCATTGCTGATTATAAATTGTGCTAACAAGGTATTTTTCAAATGCCTTATTAGTCTCATCTGTATTGATCTGTGTAAGAAATATGTATTTCTTAATTCTAGTATGATGGATCAAGTGCAAGTTTGCTGTCTCCCGAAACATCAAATGATGCTGTTCTAGTTTTTTTCATTATTACTTTCATTAATTACAGAGAATGTCTAGGAAATGTTGTCAAGATTAAGGAAAACATATGTTAATCTGAGGGTAGACTCAGAAAGTTTAAACAGCTATAATGTGTTTTCTAACTTTGGGCATAAGATATATCAGTTCAACTGTATCACTGAATTTATTGGACTAAAGAAAGAAGGCCAAAAAAAAAAATCCAATTATTTTCAATTATTTTCCTCTGAGCTGAATTTTGTTGCTGGATCCTCTGTTTAGTGGACCTGAAGTGGGCTCAAAAGAAGGCTCTTGAGGTTCTTGTTTTGTTGTCATTGTTCCTTATTGTTTTTGTCTTCAATTTTAGATCATACTTACCAGACCGTATATTTCTTTTCCTTTCTAGCTTCCTTAATTATAATAATATTGTTCAAATATAATAGTGAGCAATAGATGGTAGGAGAGGGCATGGCATGCTCAGCTGCTCCCTTATTTCTCAGCCTCATTCTTTGTTGTGGATGGGGATAACTTTGCCTAACTCCATTACACTGTGTTCATTAACTACATTTTTAATTCTTAAGGTTTATTTGTTGAGTTGGGATTTCTTGCTGCGTATTTAAATATCACTATACCAATTCTCAGCCTATTTGATCTCTCTGGAACATATGGGAACTCTTGTTTTACAGTCTTTCCTTAGAATGTAGTCGAGTGTTTTTCTGATTGCATATGTCTGGCATGGTGCTTTCCCTTCTTAAATGATTACTTAAACGTGAATGGAGTTTGGGCACTCTCCAAGCCTAAACACACCCAAATTTCAAAAGCTACAGTCTCAAGGATTTAATTCCTGTTTACTGAAGAATTGAAGTCTTCTTTAACCACAAAGTTACTGTAAACATATCACTTCTTTTTAGTGAAGAAACCCGCACCCCACCAGTGACCCAAGATCCGTATTTATTTAATAATATTAACTGGTAGCTAGTGAGAAAGACTTTGGTACTGCAGTACTATACGATGCAGTTTCATAGTTGCATATGGCTGTGTAGTTTTTTCTACAAACTCTGTTTAATACATAGTTGATTGTCAACATGTGTTTAGACAACTTAAATATAGACAGAACAATATGCAGAACAGTTGCTTTAATGTGATTTTTTTTTCACAGATATTACCACCAGAATACCCCAATGTCCTCATTTTCTCTGCTTTATCACTTAAAAACAAACAAACAAACAAAAAAAAACAAAAAAAAAAAAAAAACAAACAAAAAAACCAACAAAAAAAAACCCATTAAATTGGGCGTTTCTCTGCTTGATGAATACAGAACTCTAGTTTGGAATAAATTGGTAGTTTCTTTGCAGTCTAGTTTTGAATTATATTCCATTTTGCTATTTTAGCACTGAAAAAGTGTTTCTATTTAACTAAGGAACACTTGGGATATATTTTCCCCACTATGTTAAAAAATGTTGAGGTTTTTTTTTAACTTGCTATGAGGGAAACAGAAATCATTAGGTTCCCGAAATTCCTTAAGAGTTGTGCTTTTGGGTGGCAAGTTGATTTAGAAAGAGAAAAAGCAGGTAAAACTCTGAATGGAGCTATCAATTCTCTATATATGGTAGACCATATTGATTGTGATGAGAAATACAATAATTTGCAGACAAATGAATGTTCATCTTGAAAGTAGGTGGCCTCTTACCAGCTAAAATACTGCATCTTGAAATCAGGTAAGACTAAGGCCTGTTGCTGCTTGTATCTTCAGTTTTGAGAAAGAGTGTATAAAAATGTTTTTAAATTGCATCAAACAATTGTTTCTGCACTCGTTCCTTTCAGATTTCTTCACATCACAAATTCAAATGCAAATACTTCCTTAATTTGACTCCTGTTATGTTGTCAGGTCTATCTCTTTAAATAAATTAAGGGCAATGCTTTCATAAACTTCCAAATGCCTTTTGTAAGAGAAAAAGCTAACAAGAAGTTTGCAGTGCTTGCCTCCACTCTACCAAGATTCAAATCTTAGTGGTAATTCAAATTGCACCTGCAATTCTCAGAACTGGAAAGTTTTGCAGTTAATTGGAAACTATGTTAGAAATGTTGAAAAATTCATTTTGTAAAGCAACTGATATCATTGCATGATAATGTACATATTCATGTATCCCCAACATTCTCTGATTTGCTTGGTAATATACATATGTTGTAAGTCACTTATCACTTGTCAGTTAAATTAGTAGAAAAATACCAAAGTGAGTAAATAAACTTCCTGCATTTATATTCAATCAAATGAGTTGTGTAGTAGGCATTATGACTTTTTAAAGAGTGAATAACACCAATCTCAGTTTGTATTGCAGTAGTATTGCAGGCACTGGAGGCTGTTGGGAGCTAGAGAATGAAGGACAGGAAGAAGTGGAAGTGGAAGGGAAAAATGAACAGAGTTAATGCTATGTATCTCAATTTTAGATGTGCCTTTGGCAGTGTTTTATAGGATGTTCTAGAAAAGCCCGAGGAAGATAAGCTGAAGTGGCGCTTCGAAGGGCTGTGTGAAAAGCTGCTTCAAAAAGTATGCTTTGACAGTAGATTACAGGAGTTCTATGTTAAATGAAAGAATACATTGATAGTGGCTGCTTTTCATTCTGGTAAGATTTTGGAGCTATGCTGTATTTTATTTTGGCATATGATATATTAATGTATACTATATAGAAATGTTTTCATATTCAATGTCATCAAGCATGACAAAAATAATTTTAAGTAATTCATTTTGATGAATGAAATGTGGACTAATGAGAGATCAGAAGAAAACAGTGATTTTAAACCTAGGCCATAATTTACCAGGCAAAATGTGAATGAAGTGGAATTTTTTGGAGTAGAACAAATATGTTTGGTTGAAGCCTCTTTCCTGTCTTCTTTGGAGCAGGACATGTGCTTAAACTGCAGCGTAGATTTAGATAAACTACCAGGGAAATTGTTCCAGGGATAAGGATAGAAAAAAATGATGAAACAGGCTGTTGGAAAGGTGGTGGATTCTGCCCCCCACAGTTTAGAAGACAGGTGGGAGTTATAACTGTCAGAGATAACAGAAGTTCTTATTTTGCTTGAGCAAGAGGATGATACTTTGACAAATATGTGATCTTACAGTTGACAATTTTAATTCCTGAGGTCCTGTCCTTAGTTTTCCTATCTATAAAATTTAACAGCTTGAGACTAATGCAATGCTTTAGTAAGCAGCTGTAGTATGGTACAATGCTATTTGTTATTCCCTTTTTTTATGTTTCATTTTAAATCCAAATATATATGCATGCATATGTGTGTGTATATATATATATTTTTAATAGAACATAAGAATTATTGTACAAAAAGTGTATGTTCACACTGTTTTGGACATTTCTTTGAAAACCATGATTTTGATAGTTCAAGAAACTTAGCAATAAGTATTTAAGTTAATAGATATTGAAGTACCTTAAGTAATAGTAATATTCTTAAATTCATAAAACAGAAGTAATTTTTAATACACAATCACGGTTTTAGTATATCCATTAAGGTTGCTTTTCTTGCATCTGATTTCCACCTCTCAGCTCTGCACCCTGTGACTGGGAATGTCTAATACTTCTTTTTTGTCAACATTAATTAAACATAGTTACAAAAGAAGATCCCTGTGGAATTATAAGGATAAATGTATCACATCCAATTTAGTCATCCTCTACTGATAATACATTTCTATCTTTTCTGATAAGGATAAATGTATTAATTTAGTCATCACAATACTGATTGTGGTCACCTTTCTTACGCTCTCAAGTTTTGGAGACCATTCAGTTTGTTAGTAGGCTTTGTGATTCAGGATTGATTCTGACGATTACAGTCACTCCTAACTATGTGAGGCCTCTGAGAAGGAAGGAAACCACTCATTTCTGTAATAGCAAAGAGTTGTTGACTTTCCCTAGGTTTTCGAAAGCAAATCTCTCTAAATCAGATCTTTATAACACCAAAATCTTAGAATGCAATTTTGGTAAAAGATCTATATTTACATTTTTATCATCAGTTACATATTTTTAGAAGATAAGCCTTTTGTGACAATAATCTTTTCCCCTTTTTTTTAGGTTATTCTGTAAATCTGTATGCTATGAATACAGGTACAACATGATAATAATTTATCCAGATGCTGTTCTTTTAGAGTAAATTTTTTCAATTCTGTTGTTAAATGGTGGTATCAGATTCAAAAGAACTTGATTTTTGAGTGCAAACAGCACTGAACATGCTAGAATTTTTAAGGTATAGAAGTCAAATGCTATGGTCCTCTGGAAAATGAAGGTTTCTTAATTCCTTGGATTTTCTTAATCTAAAAAAGACTGATAGATAAACTGGATTTACTAATATGGAAGATAATGTAACAAGTGATTGAGGGGAAAAAATTATCTACGACAAGTTCACTCATAATTTCAAGGTGTCTACTCTGTGGGTATAAAAAAAAAAAGTTTTCTGTAGTCCTACCTTTCCCTTTGTTTACTGTAAGTTTGATCAAATACTAGGGTGGGAGTCTTGCAGTTCGCACAAATCCAATTGGATGCAGCATTGAGAACCTGCTTTAGCTGCCTCTGCTTTGTGCCAGAATGTTGGACTAGATGATCTCCAGAGCTTACTTCACACCTTAATTATAATTCTATGAAACAGATACTGCTACCATTATAATACTATAGTGTTGAGAAAAAAGTTTACTGCTGAGGGGAGAAAGTTGTTAGCAATATTACTACTCCAATACTATTAGAGCTCTTCATAGATTAGTCTAGGCTACATTAAAGAAGATGAACCTTGAAAGAATATCAACAGGAACCCTGAGTACATACTAGGATATGTAGTACTTGAGACAGATAGTCTTGCAGTCGTTTCAGTTGATTAGAGAAACTCTCCATTATGTTCTGACTTTTCTATCTTCGTGTTTTGATTTCACAAGAGCATTTTCCCTCTTCCACGTGAGATGTTTAACAACCTCAGAAGAACTGTCTGAACTTGACTTTCTAGTTTCAAATTGCTGATGGAGCTATGGCAGTATGATCCTAGGTAGTTTGCTTACTCTTCCATTAGTTGTGCAAAATCTTGGAAGACAAAATGTAGATCCATTCATAGTGCTTTGGCATTAAGTAGTTAGAATGTTGTTTTTTGTATCTGCTGTTGAGTTCTGGGGTGAAGTTCAAAAATGTATGTATTTCCTAAAGAAATGAATGTATATATACTTGCTGTTTTTTCTTTCATTCTTGCACAGATACTTAATTTGAATCTATTTTGAAAAAAACACAAATGTTAAAAGAAGAGTTAGAAAAGGTTTCCGTCCTTTCTATGTTGTTTTGTTTTATAGTATGGAACAGGAAAAGAAGTGAACCTCTTTTTGTTTTGATTAGAATACTGAAGAACAGACAGTACAGCATACCACAGAGTCCTCCAAGGCACTAGGCAGTTTAAATATAAGTGCTTACATTCGTTAATATAGACTCACTACTAAGTGGAGGTGAATACTATTTTCTCAATGTCTGTCTGAATGATTGTCTTATATTTTGCATTTTATCAGTAGCCAATAATATTATAAGGAAGTTCTTCTTGTTTCCATTTTATGTAATTCTATTTAAAGAATATGATGAATTTAGTAATTTCATTGTAAGCAGATGCTGGAAAGAAAAGCGTATAGACAAGATTAGTGACATGGGCATTTCCACTTGTGTTTTTAGACTAGTTTTTTTATAACTTAAGTTATACTTTTTAATTACTTTATTTCTTTATTTCAGAGAGCACAATCAGATGAGTTAGAAAAAATAGAAAAGCACAGCAAGGCGTCTAAGGAGAAAGAAAACGCTAAGTCTTTGGATAAACCAGAACAGTAAGAACATACTTAGAAAATAATACAGTTTTATTCACTACAGAAAACGTTGCATGCTATTGTAAACTAGCTATAGATTATATAAAAGAAAGAAGAACAAATCAAAACAAACTCTGAAGCCTGTGATTATTTTCTCCATTAATTTCTACAGGTTCCTCTATGAACTCTCACTAATTCCCAACTTTTCAGAACGTGTATTTTGCATCTTGTTTCAGTCAACATTTTCAGAAAGCATTTGTTCAATCCATCGCAAACTTGAATTATTACAGAAACTCTGTGAGGTAGGTTGTGTTCCATAAAGACTTAGAGCTATATTTTTGATATTTAGTCTTGTTAAGTTGTATTCGTATTTCAAAAGATTTTTCTTTATTTACTCTAAGAACTCATTACATCTGAAGGATAGCAGTCCTTCAGAATAGAACATCTTATAATTGCAATTCAACATCAAAGCCAATTTTAAGATTAGCTTTTAGGTCTGAACTATATCATATGTTGCCATAAATTCGTATCAGTCACGGGAAGAGAATGCATCTTTTCTGTTCATCAAAGCAAAATCTTTCCTCTTTATAGTAATTTTGTAATTCATCTCCAAAGGAATACAGGCTCCGTTCACCTTATGTTTGCTTGGTTTTTGGAAGTGTGCAACTCAATAATATCAATGATAAAATGATTGAGAGAAGGCACTGGAGTCTCTAGCTGGAAGAGATTCCTGTAATTTGGTAGTCCCATGGAGGAGTCTGGGGGGGGGGAAGCACCACAAGCAGAACAAATAGCTTTAACATGCAAATTTTGTCAGTATTTTCATAACTATTTTTATTATTTTGTTTTAACTCTTAAAGTTCTGTTTGTTTTTAAATGGGTGTTTTAGGGATTTGTTGCAAAACCCTCTTCTAAATTAAATATATAATTAACACCAGCACCATTCAAGGAAATACTGTTTCCTTTTTCCTAAATGATCACCTCTTATAATAATGCTGTTTTCTACATATATAAATCATATTCATGTTACATATAATCTATATATATTATATTTAAATAGTAAATACATATTAAATTAATATCAGTTTTGCAGATAAGGTTTTCCATTCACAACACATTAATAATATTCTACACCTTTGTGTACATTTCTGTTTTTCTCTTTTGTAGACACTGAAAAATGGGTCAGGAGTTATGCAGGTCTTAGGTTTGGTTCTTGCGTTTGGAAATTACATGAATGGTGGAAATAGAACACGAGGACAGGCTGATGGGTTTGGACTAGATATCCTGCCAAAACTGAAAGATGTCAAGAGCAGTGTAAGTTGATTTGAGATTTCCTGTTGGGCTTAAAATATTAAAATATTTCCACAAATCACTCTTCTTTCATTTTTAAATTAACAGTGTGTATTTTAGAAAGGCATATCAAAAGAAATTCTTAATTCTTAAGTCTTTAAATTGGCCCAAAATTTGTCTAGCGAATTATTCAGGGGCTTAGAGTATCTCCCTTTCCTGTAGGAAAGACTACAGGACCTGGGACTGTTGAGCTTGGAGATACTTATAAAGGGTAGGTGTTAAGTGGGTGGGGCCAGGATCCTCAACAGTGCCCATATAAAGAGGACCTGGGCACAAACTAGAGTACGAGAAGTTCTATACAAACATGATGAGAAAATTCTTTACTATCAAGGTTACAGAGCACTAGAATAGGCTGCCCACAGAAGTTGTGGAGTCTCCTCTGGAGATATTCAATATGCTTTACAACCTAGTCTAGAGAACCTTTTTCAGCAGAGAGTTTCAACTCGAGTTTCAACACCTATAATTCTATGATTCCAAGATTATCAAGTTTTACTCTTTAGGAAGAAAAAGAAGAGCTTGTTTCCCTAACTACACATGCTTTAGCTGTTATATTAGATAACGCGAGTAAGCTAGCTTTATCATGTCAACTACATTCTTAGAAAGGAACTCCATTCTGGTGTGTCTGTTCCAGCAGTAAGCCAAGGGAACAATGATGTGAATGATGCCGTAGTACAGCATGTCTAGGGCAGCTTAGTTTAGTAAAACCTTATGAATTTACTATGAACTTGATATGTAGAGCACCAGTTTCAGAACTTAGTTGAATACTTAGGCACATTAAATTTAATTTGGTGACTCAAATATTGTTACCACTAGCCTTCCAATTTCAAAATACGTTTTAAATTCACTTGTTGCTGTTCAGTTGGAAAAGTTCTTATAAAATATTATTCCATCTGAAAACATAATTTTATCTGAAGTCCTCTCCAAGTCAAAGATTTATTGTTGAAGTTCCATTACAGATGGGAAATAAGCAGAAAGGTAGTTTCCTAACAAATCCAAATATTATTTTAGAAAAATAACTATTTGCTTATTTAATATTTAGTTATAAATGAGCAAAAAATTCTGAATGTTACCCAGAGAAGTTGTATACACCAGTGTAGAATTAGTGTCTCTTTTCCCTTGTTCAGAAATTTCAAATGCAAAGATTCAGTTTACAATTAACTACATTTCTAAAAGCAGGAATGGTTTATGCAAATGTTACAGAATATTTTTCTGTTACTGTTTTTAATGATTGCTTAATAGGGTTTTTTTGTCGTCTTTCTTGTTAGTTTGTGTTCAAGTGAAATCTCTCCACTTTCCCTCCACCCTCCCCCCCCGCCCAAAAAAAGAGACCCACAAAAAGTAATTTCTATGTGTGACTAAAAGGGACTTGAATGAGCGTTTCCTGAGGGAGTCTTAATAATACAACAACAATTTTGTTTTCTACACAGGACAACAGCAGAAGTCTTCTATCTTACATTGTCTCATACTATTTGCGTAATTTTGATGAGGTGAGTGAGGATAGATTTTGCTTTTTTTAAACTCAAGATCAAGAATCAGTTTAATAAAATTGCATTTATGCTGGCTAAGATAAGAAAATGCACACGTGTTATTTGTATTATATTTTATTAAATAAAAATGTAGTGAGCACTATGTAACTGCCTATTTGTGTTGTTGTCAGGATGCTGGAAAAGAGCAATGCATCTTTCCTCTTCCTGAGCCACAAGATCTCTTTCAGGCTTCACAGCTGAAGTTCGAAGACTTTCAAAAGGATCTCCGCAAAATGAAGAAAGATTTGCGAGGTACTGAAGTTAGATTAAGTGCTAATTATATGTTTTCAACATATATCTGAGATTACTTTTTCTATCACTTTGAGAAATTCTATGGCAATATAAAAGTAGTTGTGTATACTTTAATTTCCCAGGTAGGCTTTTCTTTCCTTGATTTCTTTGCTTTTTTCTTTTGATGGCCATTAGTTTATCAACTTCATTATAATAATTCATTATTTTCTGCTGATAACCTTAAAGAGGTTGCTAAAATAAACAGCATCAAATCAATTCGGTAAAATCTTATGTCTCAAAACTAGAACAAAAAAAATCATTGTTTGTTTTGTGTTCACGTGTCTGAGTACTGACCATAAGAAAAAATGTCAAAGCATTGGGCCATAACCATGACAAAAATATTTTAGAATTAGGTCCAAAATGCTGTTGAAGACATATGCAAAGAAAGTATTTTTTTTTTCCCTCATTTGTATAATGACATTTCTTAAAAATCAACTTCATAAAGTACATTTGCTAGAGTTCTTTAAAGAACACATAAGCACTTTTTAAATTAGCACTGAGGGTTAAGCACTAAGTTTAAGTTAAATAAGATAAAGAGTTTGAAAATATTAGTCAGCAACATACACAATATTTAATATTTTTGTTAAAGTTCTCCATCAGACTAGGCATGTATATGCCATTATGATAAACTGTGGAGAGATGGATTCAAATAAAACGGTGAAAAGATCTTTATTGACTGTTTTGAATGGTTTCAAATGCCAGGAGTCTAGAGAGCATGGAATGGTTTAGTAAATCATTAGTCCTGGAATAATCTACAATGGATGGTTCTGTATTAAAACAAAAACTTGTTACTATTACAGAATAACAACAACAAAAAAATACAGAACAAAATCTGACCTTCTCTTCTTGCCCTTGTCAAACTTTCTATTTGTATGTTTTCTTTAAAAATGTATTTTAAGTATTTAGAAGTAAAATTTAAAGTTATTTCAAGATCACTTACTATGATACTGAAGAGCAAACTGAAGCAGCATCCAGCTGCTGCCCTGAAGAATCCCACAGTTCAGCCATAAGAAAAAATATTTCTATAGCTCTTGCAACTTTCAGATTATACAAGGGGCGAACTCCAAGCTTCCAAACAGAGGAGAAAGATGCTTAGCTTTGATTTAGGGAAGGTATTTGAATTCAGGCGCATGTTTAAGAACTTCTAGGGATGAAGACGTTATCCTTCGCAAGTTCACCAAAAGTATAATTATATGGACAAGGGTTTAAACATTTTTAGATCAAGGTTGAAATTTGCACACAGACATAAATCTCTTGTGGAATAAATCTACACTGTGTAGTGATCAAAGACAGCTTTCTGTAAAAATGGGAATTACACGCTTCACTCTGCCACAAGACTTCAGGCAAATTCTTTCTGTGCTTCCAGACCCAGCCCTTAGGCTTGAATCTCCATTGTCATTCTGTTCACTAGTTAATGAAACTGAAGAATAGATGCAGACATCCTGACTCCCTGCTCCCTTTAGGAAAGCGTTTTTAGGAAATAGCTTTGGCCCCCTTCTGCATCCTCTTCTGGATATGAAGTAAAAATCTTACCACTTTCTTATCAACTCTGAGTGATGCAAAATGCTTTTTGCTGTCTATTTTTCAAAGAAGTGTGTCACCTCGAATTAAAAATCAATTGCTTTAAAGAAAGCTCGGATTGTAAAAGGATTCACTAAAACTTCTGCATATTCCAATTGCGTAGTTGTAATAGGCTCAGAGACAAATTAAATGCTGGTCTTTTTAAAATAATGCGCATTTTAGCTGAACGGCTAAAACGTCTTCAAACTGGTTTTCCTTTTTCATTTATTTCAAGTACACTGCCAGTTTTGCTAATGTGTACCTGGATCCTTACCACTTGAGGAACTAGTAAGTGTCTTATTAAATGACTGAGCAGGAAGAGAGCTTAAGATACTAAACAAATTATGACAGAATCCTAAATACGATCCTCTCTTTTTGAAGCCATTGAAAATAAAATGAGTATTGAGTATTTCCAAGAAAAACTGATTGTCACCAAACTTAGAGAGGGAAATGGATGCCTATGACTGCATTCCAGTTCTACAGTTAGATGTGGGCTGTAGCTGTGACCCCATTTTCAGCTGTGTTTAGGAGGAATATTTTATGAGAGGATTTCACATTTTCTTGTTCTTTTTGTTTGTTTGCATGTTTTTGTTTTTAATTTAATCACTGAAAATATGCATATAACATTACTGGTACTTTCACCAGTATAAAGGGTATGTTAGTTTCAAATACCCTGCAAACTGTGTACAGTGAGATCACACTTAGTAAAAATGGGGGGAAGGCAGTCCCAAAAGGATCCTTTCATAAAATTACAAATAAGTACAACAACAAAAATAAATAAAGCACCACCACAAGCTAGAAGAAAGGTATTATGAAAATTGCTATGTAACAATAATTAAATAGTTCAGTCTATAAATGCTATATTTTTCTATGTACATATGTCAGTAACATACACAGTGGCATATAGATGTAAATCATCTTTATAATTCTGCAAAAATCTGTCATGCTGTTTCACGGTTCAGAGCTAGGGCTTGTGATTGTATTAAAGGAGTTAACGCTGATTTTCTTAAGAAGAAAAAGAACTTGGGGTGTTCAAAATTTTTTGGCTGTAGAAGCTCTTGTCCACTTTAAATTTTCATGAACACTATATGCCTTTCAATTTGTAAATGCTAGAAACCAAGTCTGTACAGAGATTTCAAATCAAAGTGGAAGTCCAAAAGAAGGCACAATGTGTACCTGTCCAAGATAAATAATTCAGAAATTTACATTTCAGCTAAGCTGTAAGTCATCTAAACTAGTGTAGCAGAAGTTATTCTAACCATACAACAACATACTTGCAGATTGTTCAGACCTTGTTGCTGATTTTAGATAAAATACACCCCAGAAATAAAGTTAATATGGTAGATTACTGTAAAGGAGTAGAATACCTAAGAACAGGTAAAGCTTCTCATTCGAAACCAAGTGAGTTTGGCTCCATCTGTTGCCCCCCGATTTCACAGCTCTCCAGGATTCTTACTTTAGCCTTCTTAACTTCAGTGACATATAGTTTGTTAAGCAACTTAATCTGCTTTTGATCTCTCCTGGCTGTCAGCAATGTTCCTTGATGCAGTCATGCTAAGCAATGACTCTTTTCTTATGTCATTCCAGGGATGAAACTTTAGCACTTGTCACATGACTTAAATCAACTCACCATATAAAAGAAAATTGGGCATCCAGGGTCACTAGAATGTTGAGTGACTCTTGCTGATTAGGACCTCTGTCGTACAGTCAGTACTAGCATATGGATGCACAGTTGTGATTTAGCAAAAGATTGGATTTGTGGCCCATAAAGTTCTTCAGAACATATATTTTGTTTAGGAAAGAACTAGAACATTAGAGTGGCAGTGAGAGTTATTCATGAAGCACTTATGATAAGTTAAGACTGTTTAGAAGCTGTTCTTTGGCTGCTCGTTAGTATTTAAGCTTTAAAATAGTTTATTCTTGCAAATCATAATCCAATTCATCAATTGTCATTTATTGCAAAACTTTCACTGAAGCTCAGCTAAAATGCAATTAGAAACAATGTCAGGCAGAAAATAAATCTGATTAGTAGAATGTTGAAAAGAAGAGTAATACCATACAATGCTATAAAATTGAGCCAGTCAGTGCTTATTTATATGCCACAGTATTGTAATACTTACTATCTTTGACTGAAAACAAATTATAAGTATTATTTTCATAATTTAAGTATCTGTTTTCTACCATGAGTGCTAACAAGACATTCAGAAGTCTCCATCCGTAAGAAGGTAGGCAGTACGGCTTGCTATTTCTCTTTGGCTTGAAATAAACATGACTGAAAGTGTTTATAAATTGTTAAGCAGATACAGAGCACTTAATATTTTAACAAGTGTCTTCCAAGAAAGGTCCCACAGTAATTTGGAAAAGTACATGATCCCTATTTTTTCAGTGCTTCTTACTGTGACCTGAAATTATCTATTCATCTCAGCTGTGTAGCAATAGAAATTATACATCTAATACCTGCTGTGGCAATCAGAGAACTGAAAGTTCCATTTTGTGCAGCAGCAAGAACTGTATCTGAATCTGGGGTATTATCAAGATGGGACTGAGAGATATAAGGTAGTAGATATGCTTTGGTTCCTTACAATTTTTTATTCACATAATGATCTATTAAACATTTAGATGTGAACAGTTGTGTTGACCATGGATTGCCTTGTAATATGAGATTGTATCCACTGATACACTGATCCACTGATCTTCTATTAATGCTTGCAAGCTATGTCCTTCTGTTATCTTTTTAATTTACCTTTACAGAAACAACTATTGTCTTAGCCAAATTAAATCTTCACTTTTGCTTACTCATTACCAGTGTGCATCCAAAAATTCTAGCTGTTTGTTCAGCTATTACTGAAAGGGTTAATTGTGGCAGCTACGCAGCATGCAGACTCCTAAACCTAAACCAGATGTAAACTAAAGCCAGGCTTTCAGTCAATCTGTGAGTCATATTTTACTGTCCTTAAAACTCCAAACAAGGAGTTGTCTATGGGATCCCTTGAAGACTCAGCAGTTCTTAGTGTAAGTCTTTACAATTAAAAAAAAAAAAAAAAAAAGGGAAAAAAAGAGCTGTTTCTGTACTTGGGGCTGAATTCATCAATTTCTTTTGATGACGCCAGTGTTCTCCTTTGATAAAGTCTAAACTTTCTTTTAAAGTCATAGATTGCAGTGCTAAAAAAAAAAAAAAAAAATCACTGAAGTGAAAATAGTGATTACACTGTTATATACCTATCTGACATGTTGGATACAGGCTAATGTCCTGTGGGACTCTGTGTACTCAGAACCCCTGAAAATCAGGGAGATAGTTTCAAAACATCCTTAAAAATAGTTTCTTAAGTCTTAGCACCACTTGTTCTCTCAAGTATTGTAAGCTGTCCTGTCTTAAAATTCCATCTGAATTCTGTAGGACTTTTATAGGTAAATATGTGGTCTCAGGTGTGGTTAGCCCAAATACCCTGACAAAGATCAGATCATTTTTTGAATATTGCTTATATATTAATAACTGTTTAGAGGGCTGAGAAAGAGATGTCTCTGCCTGTACCAACCTCTGCTAAGGATCTGAAGTCTTCGGAGTGTATAAATAAGGTAAATGCATGTGTAGTGGGTAGCCAAGAGAACCGAAACCTTTGCTGTATAAAGCAATATGAGGTTCTTATCCTTTTTTGTTACTGTTTGGGCAGTGCCAGCACTTGAGATAAGTTTCTACCTAGTGCTTTTATGCCTGTCTTACATGATTCTTAAATGCCATTCCATTCTTGCATTATATTAAAATTTAAAATCTGCTTTAATTAAATGGAACTGCATATACTAGCATTGTCTTTCTGATGCTTACATATCTCCTAGGGTGAAAAACAACAGAAGCTGTGAGAATAGAGATGGTATTAGAGCAAGTTTTGACTTAACTCGATAGAACTCGAAAGACAGATAAGCATTTGTTTCAGACAAAACTTCTGTGATCTTATTACAGCAAATCTACCTTGCCAGCCTAGTCCTTTGATATCTTAGGTGTTTAGGTGATCTGCTTTGTTGGAGTGATGTATGTTTATATATGTTGGGGGGGGGGGGGGGGAGGGGGAATAGATATGGAATACTGTAGCATTTTCACATTTTTTTATGCATGTTTCATGTCCACATTACTTAGAAGTTATTAAATACACTTCTGACATATTTGTTTAGTATCGTATTCCTGCACTTGGGCAGAAATGCTGGTAACTGTCCAGCATTTTACGTTCCTTTCATATGATGAACACTTTAAAATTCCTTCAGTTACAGTTAAGGAATAACAATACTTCATCCAAGTAAAGGGATTTTATACTCTGGTGACAAATTGCAAGACATGATAAATGAGTATTCTAACAAACAGGTTGTGCAGAGAGACTGTGATTCCAATCTTGGTGCTCTGGAAAACAAACATAAGACTTACAGTTCTTTAAGTTCTTTAATTAATTAAACCTTTAATAAAGAAAGCATCCAGTTGAGCTAGTTTTGAACACAAGCTGTCTCAGAGCTGGCAGATTATGGGATGGATATTAGTATTTTAACAGTGATAGCAGTTCCTTCACTTTTTAAATTTTAATCAGATATTATATATGGTATCTTCCTACAAAGCAAGAAAAAGCTTTTTTTTCTTTAAGTTATTTGCAATCCAGAAATAGAGTTGGAAACAAACCTGAACTGCTGCTCTTCCAAACATCACTGATACTGAATACAAAGGATGGTATATCCTTGTACTTTCTTCTAGACTTTGAAAGAGGACTGCTTCAGATATTGGCATGGGTATAGGCTTAAGATTTTTTTTTAGCATAAATTTTTGTAAGACATGTTTCTTCCAAAGATATCTGAGATATCTGGAGGGGTACTCATTGAATCAGGAGAGTGAAATGTTTTAATTGTTATGTGAGGAATATTTTGGAAAAAGGTGTGAAGTACAAGTGACGATAAATGGACAATTATGACTGTTTCTAGGGCATCTTTCAATTGTCACATATTTTTCAACAGCAGAAAAGAATAGTAAAAATATCACCATGAGATTTTTATTTATTTATTTATTTTGCATGATAGTAAATTTCTCCAGCTTCATTCTAACCATTACTGTTTGAAAATTCATGGTCATTTTGAATTCCTTCCCTTATTTTCAGAGGTGTTGACTAATGTTTAAGAATCTTGAAGAACGTTAGAGAACATTTGGAACATGCTTGTATTTTTGCTATTTGTGGTAATATTTTTAGAAAGAATTAAAAAGTTTTCTTTGCTAAATTTATCAACACATTTTTTTCCACAATCTTTAAAAATAATGAAAACATCATAAAAGAGATGGAAAACTGAATCTCTGTATTCAGGCTCTAAACTGATCAGCAGTAGTATCTATTTATCAAAGGTACAGTTTCTGTTCTGTTCCTTTCTAAAATCAGATTTCTCCAACCTTAGAAATGCTCCACTAATGGCAGTGATGGTATTTTTATATTTAGTTTAACATAAAACTGTTTTACTCACACATTTGAATATGTGTATACTAAAATGCTTCTTAAGTAGCCTTACCCATTTATTTGAATATGTTCATTTAAAATTGTTTTGCTTTCTAAAAATCTACTTGTACTTACTTATATTTCTAAGCTAAAGAAAAATTAGATTGAAATTTCTTGTGTCACCCTGACTTTGCTTGTTTAGACTTGCTGATTACTTGATTTGAATCAGTCATCCTTTGTGCATTTGTATTTTAGAATCAATATCACTAGTTGTCTTTGGTTTAATCACAACTATGAGAAAAGACAAATATTATCAGTGAGATCTAATATTGCATTCTCCAGAAGTTTGTTCCAGACATAGGAGACCAGATGAGTAGTAAAGATGAATAAATTTGCTCAGCTAACAGAATACAAAAGAGTAATGTGACTACCTTAATATCTGTTTACATTTTTCATACTCTAGCTTGAATGTCTAAGTGCAGATCTACATTGGGCTCTCTGACTAGCATTTGCCATAGGTAATGAAACCCTGGATCATTATCTTAAATTGCAATACCGCCACCATGATCTTTTGGATATGTCATTCATCTGTGGCTGCAAACCATAAAATGTTGTTAGTACGGGTTAAAAATTTACTATTGGTTAGATAAGAATGACCTGGTAACTATTTTTTTTTTTTAAATTCTGGTATTTTTGCAAATATTACATATTTCTAGAGAATATAATTAATCTATGGCTTTTACCTATTGTTTCTAATCTAAACCAGACTGTTATTCTCATCTGTATATATTTAGATGGATGCCATTCTATGCATTTCTTTTATATTTAAAGGAGATAATTATAATAGTGAATTCTGCTGCTTCAAAATATTTTTAATGTAATTATTCTTCTGTATGTAAAAACATAATAACAGACCTCTTTTTCTGAAAGAACCTTCAGAGAGTAAATAAAAATCTATGTGCACTTCCATTTGAAATTTTAAGGCAGAGCCGTTCTCCTGAATTAGTATCTTTTGTTGCTCCAAATGAAATTACTTTGGCTTGTCTGTGAGAACATGGCGATGCCACCTCAACAGTGACAAATCTGTGACGGATGCTTTGGGCTTCTCTGTCCAGGTCTCTG
Source organism: Tetrao urogallus (assembly GCF_951394365.1). Classification (NCBI taxonomy): domain Eukaryota; kingdom Metazoa; phylum Chordata; class Aves; order Galliformes; family Phasianidae; genus Tetrao; species Tetrao urogallus. The sequence continues at coordinate 35,603,163 of NC_136814.1, read as the reverse complement.
ATAAAGTAATAACCAAATAGTCCTCCACCAAGATCTCTTATAGAATTCAAGCTATGATAGCTGTACTGTCATGTTCTTGTATTTCAGTAACTTCTAGGTTATTTTTGAACAAAGCAAGATACTTAACCGCATCTGTAGTTTTAGCAGACATCAAGCCCTCATCTGCATTTTATGTACTATAATTCTATAACTAAGATTGCTCCTAATAGTTGGTGCTGGTTTTGCACCTGAACTTCGTTTTGATTGAGTTACTGTCACTTAAGTGCATATAGATTAAAGTAAGTGGATGAAAATTACCTTAAATCAGAAATCATAGTTTTGTTCCTTATCTTTCAGCCCCTTACATTTGTTTTTTTCCTTCAAAATAATTCAGTGTTTTTAGTAATCTTGCTACCATTCATTTAAATAACAGTAACACTAACCGTGAGTTATTGCTAAATTTTGATCGACAACATTTGATCATGACATAACTGTTCCTGAATATATTGTCAGAGATCACACTTGAAGTAGTGTGTTTGAGGAACATATTCCAGCAATTTCACTAGGTATATATTAACTGAAGTATGTATCTGCATGTTGAAATAAAATACACTCTATGATGTGCCATTACTAAACTAATCTGTTATTTCAATTTCAGTATGTGAGACAGAAGCAGCAAAAGTTTATCAGCTATCACTAGAAGAGCACCTACAGCCTTTCAAAGACAGCATGGAGCAATTCATTAGTCAAGGTAAATAATGAAACGTCACTTAACCTTTTCATGACATTTCAAAGACAAGTTATGGGAACAATGTTTATACATTGTGGGAAAGAGACTGTTTATTTTGGCATCATAGAAAGATGTGGATTAGTTTAATCAGATGCCACACAGTTCTAAAAGATTTACAAAATGATTCTGTTGTAATGTAGGTGACTCATTTTCTTTTGCATGACAGCAAAGACAAATGCTATTGGCTCAAGTATGTGATCTGATAAGTTCAACATTCCAGTAGAAAACAATTTTACAACCTTTGTTCCTAGAAAAATTATTGAAGCTGGATCTGTGTCATTAAGTTCTTTCCAAAGAGATAATTCCTTTAGACGTGCCAAAAACATGCAGTAAGTTCAGCAAAAGTACTTAGTTTTTTTCCGTATGTAAGGCAAATCCATATGAAATTCTTGGATGTGATTAATGGAAAATGCAAGAAAAGATTTAAGTATCCGTGATGAACTGGCATCCTGAGTGCTAGAAGGAATAAAAAACACAACAACAAAAAAACACTTCAAAAATGAATAGACAATGTTTTACTAGACTCTTCTTTTGCAAGATGGTAGGAAAATAAGTATGGATAAATTTAATTTTTAACTAGCAGCGTGTCACAGTGAAATACTGAAATACTGCACTGAAAGAGTATATTCTGTGTTTGACCGGTTCAATTTCTGATACAATTTGGAGTTGAATGCATTAGATTGGCAGTGGCCTGGTAAACAAATCAATGGCATTTTAGCTTTCTTGGTCATGTTACTGCTCCTTCTGCTTGATAATATTTTTTTTAATAGAAGATGTCTGTTACCTCCTGATCAGGTGATTTATGTGAAGTGAGTTTCTTCTGATTATTCAACATAGTTCTCATTAACACATTTCTCTACATGTAAGAGAGAAATTATTATTAACTGTTTGTGCATGATGTTTGACAGACCAGGCAGGTATGCATTTCTTTATTCTTAATTAGAATATCCAAGGTGATCATCTGTCCAAACATGTAAAAATGGAAATTATACAAATTTCAGTATGTATCAGTACAGGCTACCAGTTTCCTAACTACTGTGGAAAAAATTCACATTTACAACTATGAAAATTGCAAAAACGTTGTTTTGAACTGTGTATGTAAATTGATGCTTCCTGAGTCAAACTATCCATTTGTCAAATCTGGCAAACAGTGCTGTGTCCTGCATGACTAGATATGGAACTGCAAGGGCTTCTCAGAAAGCAACGCCTCCTAATTTTTTCTGTTGGTCCCTGAAGTCAAAGGCAGATATTGGAGGTATGGCAGCAGAGATTGAATTTTCCCACCAGTAGTCCACTATGCTTTCTTGCTATGTGACAGATGGCAGCAGGGAGGCAGCCTGGCAAAATGGCGTCTGATGTAGAAGTGCGTATCAAGCACTGGTGTGTCACTGAATTCCTCCATTCAGAAACAGTTGTACCCATTGATGTTCATTGATACTTGCTGAACAATAATGCAGTCCAAACAGTGGATGTGAGCACAGTGAAATGATGGGTGGTGAATTTCAGCAGTGGTAGCAGTTCTTTTTCTTTTTTAAATGCAGCATTCAGGTTCTTGTTCATTGCTGGCAAAAATGCCTAGCTACTGGTGGTGGCTGCTGAAAAGGTGTTTTGTAGCTGAGTATTTACTCCAACCAATAGTGTTATTGAGCTTTTTGTATCTGCTTTAGTTTCCATGGAAATAGCAAACATTACTTTTGGAGCGACCTACATGTGTTAAAACTGTATTCTTGTTGCGCAGATGATATGCAACTAGTAACACAGACATATACCACATATTTTATGTTAGGTTTATATTATTACTGATATATGTAGATAGGGAGCTATGAAATCATGAGCTACTCTTAAACAGATCACTAATGGTACACTGTAAATCATGCAACATGCTTGTCTATTAATAAAAAAAAAAAAATCAGGTCAAATATGGGGCTTATATTACGTCACATATGTGTTACTTCTAGAAGCCACTCATTCTGTATTGTAGCCTTTTTTTGACTATGACTTAGGGCAATAATGTGGAGTAAAAGCTGCAGTAATTTTTTTTATGAGGAACATGAGAAAAAACATATAGCCGTGCATCTTATCCATGAAGAACTTTGCTGTGTTATTATTAGTGGATCTTGCTAAAGCATTAATAACTGGAAATCTATAATGTAAGTAAAAATATCATGATATTTTTTGGATTGGAATAATTGGAAATGTGCATTGTGAACACAATTGTGACTAAAAAGCTTATACTGTTTAAAATTTTGAGGACTATTTTTTAGTATTTGATTGCAATGTAAGAAAGACAAAGGTTAATATATAGGAAAAAAGAATCTCTGGTTAAGTTTAAAAAAAAAAAAAAAAGTAATTCTAAATACCTTTCATTATGAAATCCTTTGTTTTTACTTCATGGGGTTGAATTCAGACTTGAAAGAGGCCATGTTTAAAGCAGGATTTCTCTTTCCTGTTCAGTGTTTGACAGGCTTTTGATCTAGATATTTTTTCTAGGGGCTTTTGTTGTTTATGTAGACATAATCGATGAGTCTTTTCAGCTAGACTGCACACATGATCATTTAGAAAAACAGAGGGACAATTCTTGGCACCTTTTAGGGATTTGTGTTTATATAACATATGCTCTGGGCAAAAAAAAGAAAAAAAAACGCTAAGCTTTAAGCTTTATCTTTTCAAGTTCCAGTTTCTCTAAAGTCAGAAAAAGTTTTAACTTATAATTCAGATGAAAAACATTTTTCATAAGCATGAATAATTTGGCATGTTTATATGATGTCTTTTCAGAGTAGATAACTTGTGTGCATAATGGGACCCAAAAGTTCAAAGTAGCTAGTTATTCACTTAAGCTTATTGCTAAACTTGCGGTTAAAATGGAAAATGAGTTTCTTGTAGGCAGAAATACTTGGACATCAAATTAAGTATTCCTGGCAAGGAGATAGAAAAGCAGAATAGTTACTGTATGTAACTATGCACAGTTATGTAACTTTAAGTTACCATAACTGGTCTGGCTGATTGTTGCTATTGATGTATTAATAAAAACAAAATTGTTAACACTTTCATTTTCATTAGAGTCATTAGAGGCAAAAATGATTGTTCTTCTAGTGATTAGTGGAATTTATTTCTTTCAAAGGATAAAGAAGGGGAAGAAGTAAGGTATGTGTTCAGAGTCATAATGTTTTAGATCAAAATGTTAGTGGTGTATATAGCTGAGGATGCCTAGCATTTACCTTGCTATCCTAGTCAGCAGTCTAAAGTGTCATTGTATTCATCAAAATAAGCAAAGTAGTCAATCTATTTAACAGAAAATCAAAATATCTGCTCCATCTCAATGCATGCAGTTTCTGAGGGTCTGCATGTGTCAGAACCTCCAAGGCAATCCTCTGTTCTCCCATGTATTCTGTCCTCTTTTTGGAATCACATGTAGTAAACTATCAGTCAAAAAATTTGTTATTTTCAAATTTAAATATCAGTAATTTCTGCTGAGATTCTCTGTAGTCCCACTGCTTTAAAAACAACAAAAAAACCACTTGCAAACAGGAAATTGAAAAGAAAAATGTGTAATATTGCAAAGAACTTTATAAAAGTATTTTTTCTTTATTGCATATTTCTAACTATCTTCTTAAAGTTTATACTAGTATTTGGGAGATAGTCCTTTACAAGTGAAACATTATTCAGACCAAATTGTGTGAAATTAATAAGTATTGTTTGTGTCTCCTCGGTATAGGAGTGCAAACTTCACTGGAGGTTTCTTTCCACAAGTCAGTCCACACAAGTTACTGTAGTTTGTAGAACAGAAATCACAAAGGAAAACACTATTTGAAAATGCAGTTGCTTTTGGATCAGTACTTTTCTGTGGGAACACACAAACATCTGAGATCACAGCCACATGGCTCAGTTCAGAAAGGTTCAGAAATCACTTTTTTTTTTCTGGAGCAAACCTTCTCAGGATACACGGGAGACAGTGAGAGAAAGACTGGAGGGTGTTAATCAGCCTGCAAGTTAGAGGATAAATTCATTAGACTTTAGTAATCCTTTAACACTTGATAGGATAGCCAGCTCAAGCTTAAAAAAATAAATAAATAAAAATACTGTACATGGATGAGCCACAAATGAATTCCAATCCCCAAGTCTTAACTGTGGTTAACTTTGCAGTGAGAAGCAGTCTGTGATTTTTGCTTTTAGGACTCCAGCTAGGCTGTACATTCTTGTCAGCCTGATAAGGCAGGAAACGTCTGATAGGAGGCAGCAGCCACTGCTCCCTCAGACAAGTCAGTCAGTCTGGTTTGGTACCTGAGAAGAGGCAGGATGTTCAAATCACAGATTTTCTACTAAGATTCTATAAATTCTGCAAATGTTTTAGTCTTGAAATCTGAGGAAGGGATCCATTATTGTTCTAGTTACTGAATAAGATGTCATTAATTTTAGATTTTTTTAAGAAGTATTATGTTATAGGATATTTTAAGAATAGAATGCATTGCATATAAAAGAAATAAAAATGATTTTCAAATGGTTAGCTAGTTAGTCTAAAACCAGGAATAATTCCAGAGTGGTGGTATGTTTGGGTGAACAAACTGACCACTCAGCCTTTGGCTCCTTCTAGTCTTGACAAAAATTCTTACAGTTATTAGCAAGTGACAGTCCCAGGTTTCATCCTGCTGAACTACAGATTCTTCTCCAGGCCCAAGTTTTAGCCACATCCTTGTGACCTTGCAGGATAAAGATGCTAAAATTGTGCTCTTGATTGAACTGTCTGTAACCATCTCTCTTTTTGCCAGGAATCCAGTTTCCAAACGTTTAGTAAATGAATATATAAATCACAAAGTGTGTTGTATTTATCTCTATAGCTGCAACCAGCTAGTTGGAAATAACTTTCTCTTTTAGGTCAAGCAGCAAAAGGCTGTACATCATCAGATGATGTATTGTGAATAAGACTAAATCATCAGACTGAATTTTGGATGACTGGGTTCAGTTTCTGGCTCCAGAAGACTGTGAAATGAATGCTGTTAGGGTAATCTTAATTCTGGCAATTTGTAACACAGAATGATTGATTTTTGCTGTTTCCATTTCCTTCAACTGTTGCTCTTATAATTTGATTAATACAAGGGATACCACTGCATCAAGTTTTTTTTTCTAAAAACTGAGAAAATATGACTAAGATCATTAGAAATATATAAAAACTTAGGCTTTAGTTTTTCTTTAAAACAAACAAAACAAATGCACAGAACATCTATAGGTTGGATACTGTGTAATTTATATGAAGGTGTTCACTTTAAATAATGCCTTCAAAATCTACTCATTACTCAGACAAACTATTTTTTTCATTGTAGAGTAAATTTTTGATACAGAGAGAGCAACATGTAATCGTTGTAATAGAAATATAGGAATCACATTTTAACTAGTTCCATAAAAATGTACATTTTTTGTTAGTATTTTTTTCATTGGATTACTGAAAGAGCTTTTAAAACATTTTGAGTACTGAAAGCATTTTTTTTTTTTTTTTTTAAATCTCACACTGACATGATGGTGCTAAAACATAGTTTTACGTCATTATTGTAAAAACTTCACCCCAACTCAAGAGTCAGCACCTCCATTGATTATGATACAATAATCCTAGTTCACATTATGGTGTATTTGCAACACTAAAGACTGTTTAAAGTTGTTTTGGCATTTGTTGGGAAGAGGATATGTGTTAGTCATCAAAACACAATACAGGTCAGCTACTATGAAAGCATTCTGAATGGATGCAGCCGATAAATGAAAGCATTGCAGCTAGGGTGCAAAATCACCCCTTCTTCGATAAAATCTCACCAACTAGTTGTTGGGATGGTAAGTTAAAATAGAGACATTCAAATTTAATTCGTGTTTAGTTGCTGTACTGACCCTGATCAGCATGCAGTGGTATGTTCTCCAATGGTCCACAGATCAGGTTAACAGCTGGGCATCATTGCTTTTAAATTAGACATGAAACCTCTTGCATACCTAATAACACGTATATAGTTTTCAGTATGCTAGGTAACAGCACATCTGTTTAGTGCCTAGTCCTGACCTCCTGAGACCTTTCTGCAGTGTAGCATTTTAGAATCAGTAGCATGGAGTGAGGTGGTCAAAGCTACATGTGAACTACATTGTATTTTAGTTCTGTGAATATGACCTTTAAGAAAGTTAGAGTGAATAGTCTATAATGCAGTTAAATAGAATATAATGGATTAGTAGTCTTGGATGTGGGTCCTACTTCCACCTCACTTCAGTGGAAAATAGATTCCATCTTTTAAAGGGTAACAAATTATCTGTTTACCAGATTGCTGCCTGAGATGGAATGAAAGATCAAACACAGAGGTAATTCACATCTTGAAACATGCTTTGAGTGCTCGGCAAGACTTTTGCTGATTTTTGTTTTTGTTATTATTTTTATTATAATTATTTTTGTGATGAAGGTAGAGAAGCTATGGAACAGGTTGTCCCTTCCCTGGAGGCACTCAAGGTTAGAGCAACTTGTTGTAGCAATAGGCATCCCTGTTCACTACAGAGGTGTTGGATCAGGTCCCTTCCAACTCAAATGATTTAATCATCAGTTATAGTATTCTAGACTCCCTTTATGGAGTCTTTTATTTACAAGGTTGTTGGGTTTTTTGGTTGAATTTTTAGAGTATTGTTGATCACGTAATCATTGGTATGACTGTGGATCTTAGATCTATGGACCAGCAAATAATTTGACTTGTCCCTGTCATGTAATACTATTATGAAGTGCAACTGGTTGAAGTGACTATAAATGTTTTGGCTTATCCTGAAAGTGTTGAAAAAACAGGAACAACATAACATGCTGCATGTTTTCTAATTAAAAGTTCTATTCCCAGTTGTCTTTAAGAAACTGGGGTCTAAATGAAGTATTTAAAAGTTCTGTTTCATATAGGCATGAAAATTTTAGAAAGTAGGGAAGATGGAGTAGGGTATTCTTCCTGCTTGCTATCTTCTATGAATGTCATAGGAAATCTAGAAGGATCCTGGACTCCTGCTAGGATTTCCAGAATAAAATCTGTCTTCTTTTGCAGTTTTCTTAGCATAAATAATACCAGATAATAAACTATCCAAATGTACTTAGATCTTTGTTCAGTGTAAATAGAAATACTTAAAACTATACCAACCTAGCTCTAATGACTTATTGTCATTAAGCTCTTTGTAAAGTCATTGTATCTGTCAAAAAAGTAATAAAAACTAACAACCTGGCTCCACTTGAAAGTTGCTGGAAAGCACATTCATATCTAATTGTAAACAAATACTAGTTAATACTTTAAATAAAAAGTGGAAAATAAAAAAAGATTTAGGATGTAGACAAGCAGATGAAAGGATTCTTGTTGCTTTCCATCTGAGATTACTAAAATGCATTCCTGTATTCAATTACCTGAGAAGATGTGATATCCCCTTGAGAGAGATCAGGAGATCAGAAGGGATAACAGTTTTGTGCATCTCCTTATTCATAGTCCTTTGAAACCAGTTCAGTAGAAATAATTTATATTGCAATAGGGTTTGTGGCCAGACAGTGACTACAGACAGTAATCACTGGGTCAAGATCATAGCACAGGCCAACAATACAATGTTATCATGGAACACAAGTGCTGAAGAGGGACATTTAAGTGCTGTTTGAGTAGACCTATGATGTCTACTCAGAATTGCTTCTGAATCTGAACCAGAAAGTCAACCTGTTTTTTGACTATGCTTATTTATGCCCTTTATGTGCAAATGTACTAAATAATTTTTATTAACTGTTAAAGTCTATTTTTTTCTTACAAAATTCCTATTATGGCATGTTATAAGCTAAAATATGCATATCACTTTATGTGTGTGTGTATAAAAAAGTTTGACTTTCTACGTATTTTTTTTACAAAGCCACTAAGCTTCAGCTCTTGACATCACCTAAGGATTAATTATTTAACTCTCATTTACAGTTTCTCCTCTCCCTCTCCCCCAAAAACAAAACAAAACAAAATCCTGTTTGATTGTTTCCATTTAAAATAACTGCATAGTTTTTCCCAGTGCCACTCTCGTAGCCAACTACATTAAGTTTATTAAATGAAACATGCAAGTAGAGCAAACAACAGAATAAAAGTCAGAAGTTGAGGCAACAAACGTTCAGAAGACCAAAGGGGAGAAAGTAAGAGGTGGGTATTTTTTTGTTGCTTGCGTGAAGAGCTTTGCACAGACTCTGGTGCCTTTGTTAGTCTGCTTTCATAGCTAATTTTGTCAAGGTATTTTCAGAATCAGTGTTGAACAGTATTCTGATATCCAAACAATTATTTTAGAGCTTTCTGATAGGCATTCAAAAACTATATGTACAACCAAGGAGAACAGAGGCAACTTTAGTAGGAGCTCTGGCAGAGGTCCTGTAGACTTGTACCTTAGGCCTTAATGAAAGTGTAGCTATGTGACTTTGTGGTGGTTATTCTTCCAACATCTTATCTCTTTAGTCTCCCTTTCTCCTGTGCAGAGGTTGTTCCTCATGGCATCAGAGGGGCTTTTCAAGTTCTCAGACCTCAATGGAGTTGGGTCAATGGAAGGATGAAAAATGTACCGTCTAACCTTCCACATACACTTCAGTAAAGTCAGCTTTTTTTTTTTTTTTTTTTTTAAAATTTGGTCCTTGTTGTTGCTTGGTTGGGTTTGGGTTTTTATCTTTTAGGACTGGAGAGTGGTGAGCTGTTCCTCTCCAGAGTAGATATATTGGCATGTTTTGGTGTATTTTCAGTCTCAGCTAGTATTCATTCAGCATCACAGTGGAGGGGAAAAAAACAAAGTTATTGTCAAACCTTCTGGTAAATACTACAGCAAAGGCTTTTAAAAGTTTTGGAGTGTTTTCTTTTTTTTTTCAGTAAAATGGATTTCTAATAATTTCACTACTATTAAAATATAAGTAGCATAAGGCAGAATCATCCCAGTTCAAAAGGTAGTTGCAAGACTGATCTCCCTGCTAGTCTTAGGGCAAATATTTCTAAAGATTTTTAAACTTTCTGGAAGAGATGATAAAGAATGGAATGTACTTTCAAACTTTTTGCAAAAAATTGCAAGAACTGATAATAGACACAATATATGTTGTATGCAATGTCTATATGGAACATAATCTGATCTAAATACAGAAAATAACCTGATATATTGATGTAGATTTAAGACAGAAGGTATAAAGCTTAAATTTGGAAGAAAGTTGATTGGACTGAAAATGAGAAAATACTTGGCAAGGTTCTTAATTCACAGAGAAGCTTGATTCCAGCAAAGGCTGTAGCATGTGTCTGAAATGCCTGCTGCCTTTGAGATAAGAAAAGACATTCGTTATAAAAGACTATTTTTTTTTATGTAATTGTCATTGAACCTTTCTCCATTTACTTTTAATCTCTTACATTGTGAAAAAGGGAAAGCCACCGCTCTGCTAAACACTGCCATTTTCTGGAATGCCTGTGTACATTTCCCTCATTCAGTTTCATGCAGTGTTTCAGGCTTTTGTAAAAGCATAGGTCACTTTGGTATGACTGTTTATGTACGTACCTTTGCAGAAGTTTATATGTAACCTTTGCAGGACTGGAATTTAAAAGAATTGAAAGAGCAAACACAGAACAATGGCATGTATCATTCTGGAATGTGGTTATTTGCTGATAATGATAAAGATTGTATACATTAAGTTAATTAGATTTTATGTACAAAGCTTTGGAAATGCACTGAATTGCGTTAAATCAAGTTTTATACTCCAATTATAGAACATCAAACAAAAAATTGATTAAAAATTAAAAAACCAAAAAATTGATTAAATAGAAGTCAAAGCGTTTGTAAATTTCAATGAAATGCATTTAGCCTCTAGTGAAGAGATTTGCTGGAAAAGTCTAGGATATAGTACAGTCTTCATGCTTGGGAAGGAATGACATGGGGAGGAAGGAATGTACTTGAGTTTTGAGGAAAAAAATAGAAAGCATTTAGAAACTATAGAGCTAGCTGTAGATGGTGACTAACAATTAATATGAAGGTATCTTAATAGAAAGCAGGCAAACAGTATCACGTTGACTCATAAAAAGGCATTACATGATTTCAAATAAAAAGTGAAATGAAATTAAGATAATTAATTCAGTATAGGTCATAAATAGGTTAGGCTTCATGGATTTTTCTTGCTTCATGAAAGGCCATTTTAACTCTGAAATTTTCCTTTTTTCAATATTGCAATATTTTTAAATATGACCTAAGATTATTTTTCAATTCTATCATTTTAAGTAAATTTCACAGGATACGCATTCATTCAGGATTATAAGAGTGTGTATATAAAGACCTATAATATATATTAAATGTATACAGGCAGAGATATAAAATTAAGTTTTACTTCTATTCCTGCTGCATTACATGAAATGTAGGGACTAGTACTTCTTAGTATGATATATTCTGTAATAGGCTTGAAGCAGTATTGTTGGAGGTGATTTAGAAATTCAGTGTCAAAGACCAAGAAATGTATGCAGGGAATTGGAGAGAAGATGAGTCAATAAAATATGGGACGTTTTTTAATTGGCCAAGATTGGCCCCCCAAAAAAGGAACTCCTGTATCTGCCATTAGAGTCTGCAAACGGTTGCTGGTATGGTCAGTGCAAGGGTTCTGAATATATACAAAAGCAAATGTGACTGCAAGACTTGTTTTAATGTTTTTCAGAGAAAAGCAGTAAAATTTTCTGAGTAAATCTTGCTTCTTCATGATAGAGATTGAGAATTTTATTGACTGAGCTGAGCACCCAGAAATGCTCAGCTGCCTCTCTACCCCTGAAAAGGACAAATTCTCCCACACCATTTGCTGCCACAAGTCAGTACAGATTTTCTTCTTTTTGCTTCACCTGCTAGAGGACTTATCATCTGGAAAAAAGGAAATATACTTTTCTCCCAGTACTCTTCTCCCCTCGTACATACATTTCAGCTTGTACTTAGCACTTCATTGATACAGGCTGCCAAGAAGGAAGAATGTCAAACTGGTGCCTTTCAGGCACTCTTTACCAGTTCTGAAGAGCTGCTCTGGAGAAAGAAATGAAGGTAAAGATGTATTATATTCAATGAAAAGATAAAGTCTAGTGCACTGTGGGACTCTTCAAGTGAATCTGTCTTAGCTTTTATGTTCAAAAATATATAGAGCTTTTTGAGAAAACTGTATTAAAAACATTACTGATTTATTTTATCTCCTTTGTTAAAGCAGAAAAATGAGTTGAAAGCAGTTTACCAATGGGGCAATCACTACAAAAAAGAACACCAATGATCACTAACATTAGGTGATCATAAGAGTGGACAGTTTCAAAAATTATAGGACTCTCCAGTTGCCTCTACATCTAATAGTTATTCCATTATATCTAGGTGATATCACAACTTTTGTGGTTTTTGATAACAGTAGGCTTTCTTCCCCAGCTGGTTAAATCTCCATTAATTTCTTTGACTAGCTGATGTCCACATCTTTCACATGCTTACTGTACGCTAGTGCAGATATAATTATTTAAGAATTTACTTTGGACACGAACAGATTCACAGTGTACTACATTTTCTTCTCTTTTGCTGGTGCCACTGGTCTTCTTGCTCAAGCAGAATCATTTTTATTCAGCTCTTCAACTATTTTCATCTAGAAAATAAGAAAAAATGAATTGCAAGTCTGATCCACGCCTGAATAATATCCCTTTAGTAATGTTTAAAAGTTTCATCACATATTTGGAACAGAGTGCAGAGGAATTCTCTCTAAGGGTGAACTTTTTCCTTGCAAAAGTCTTAATTTCAAGAGGTGATGTGATGTAAAATGGAATCTCTCTTTGGGTATATTTCATTTATACTAAAAGAAAAAAGCTATTACAGATCATTTTCAAGATTCTTTTCTTTGTGTAATACTTATTCTCTAGGAAATTATTAGAACTACAGATACTTGAAATGATTAAAAGTATATATTCATGCTTTGAAATTGAATTTGAACAAGAGTTTCTGTTGCAGAATGGAGACATTCTGACATGCTTTGATAAGCCTTGTATCATATGTATCATATGTGTTGTGCTTGCAGTCTTCCAAAAATAAATTATCGAATATTTTGTCCATTGTTGTTAGGTATGTGTGTGTTGAATTATTGGATATGAGGAAGAAAGGCAAATCTAGACAATGCAGATGATATGTTCCGTCAATCCTGGAAATTATTAAAAAAAAAAAAAAAAAGGTTCTGTACAAATCTGATTACTAAAAGGCTGTCCCAAACTAGAATATACTAGAATATACTAAGCTCCATTTCCAAGCATTGCTTAACTCAGTGGAGTCCAAATTACATGTTTCAGTAACAATTGCTTAACTTAGAAGTTGTATTTGAAGGTACTAAGAAAAAGCGTTACTGTAGAACTAGATGTTGACTCTCCCTTCATTCATGGAGTTTGTGTGGAGTTTCTTCTCTCTTGTAGTATATTTTTTTACAGCAAATCATACCTTGACTTTTAGGATTGAAGTATAAAGGAAAAAAAAATTCTGTCAAAGCTGCCAGGTTTCACCTGGTTTCATATCCAAAGCCAAGCAAGACTTTCAAGCAAAACTATAAGTCAGCCCAGATTCACTCAACACTGGGCCCAGGTTCAGTCGAAAGAGTTGTGAGCCGTTACAAACCTTTTGAAGAATCTGGGCCGAGTTTCAAGTCAGTAATGAAACCCGTAATCAGGCAGTCTTCGTGTGCTCTGGAGTTTTCTTGAGAACATTTACCCAGATCTCCCTAAAGTTTCCTGTGGTTTGCTGGGATTTATTTTTCACTTCAAACTAAACAACGGTGGAGCCTGAATCAAGTAATGACTGCTAGGTACAAAGGTTGTTGCTGCAAGTAAACCAAGCATTGCTCACCTGGCTCAGCTGACTGCATTACTACTAGTAAAAAACACTTTCAGCTTTAACTATTTTAATGTTTTGTGCAAGTGTAAACTGCTGCTGATTGAAACATCAATCAGAACAGTAGCAATTACATTTGATTCCTAATATTTCCATTGCTATTCTCATCTGTGCCGAATTGCCAAATTTTAGATCTGCATTTTCTATTTTAAAGGCAGTGCATCTATAATGCAACAAGAAATAATTTTAATTATTATTGTGGAGCTATGTAGGAACAATAGAATGGTAAATACCTTTAGAGCTCTATTTTTATTATTATTATTATTTTTAGATTTCTTTATGAAACGTGCACCACTGGCATTTGTTTTCAGGACCGTGTAGAGCCTCTTCATGCTCCTAGACCAACTGACTTTCTGGAATCCTAAAATTGTCCTTGCAGATTAGCATGTTACTACTCCAGCAGAATGGAAAAGGGAATCAAGTTCTAAATTAAAAAGCTTTTGGCCAAAATGTTATATCTTGAATGAATTTAAGATGTGCTACCCGAATACCTGAACTCTATACTATAAGCATGCTTGCAGAGTAGTTTGTACTAGAGCTTTACTTATTCTGTTTTTCCAAGTTTAATGCGCGTTTTCTGGTAGGTGTTGCACATCATTATTTCTAAGTTAAGTAAACTTGATATAAAATGCAGTATGAGAGAAGCTTTGGAAATTTGATCATTTTTGCATTTATGTGTGGCAATGGCTGCTTCATGTTTTAACTCTTCATATAATGACCATGTAATAATTTCCTTCATATAAAATTTTTCTTTTCAAAATGGGTCCATCATGTCTCTATTACTTCACTATATATTACATCTTATTTCATTCTTATTTGTAAATTACCTGTAGCTATTTGCGGGGGGATGGGAGAAGGAAGGTAGCTTTTATTTGTGACTGTCAAGCAACTTTTACAAAGGCTTAATGCTTCAAGCTTTTCACTCAGCTTTTCCTCTTGGTTCCCATATTTCTAGTTTTCAGAGTCATTCTTTAAGAATTGTTTTAATGTCACATTCATGACCTGATTGTTGTTTATATTAGTGCAAGAATTTTTTTTTTTAAATCTTGCTCTGAGGAGTTTTTGTTTGTTTATTTAAACAGATATCAGAATTCATATCACTTTTTTCAGAATTGATGTACATTAGTGTATCTTAAGGTTGTTTTTACAAAACGCTGGATAAACAAATCACAGCAATTACAGTGAAATATTTTCATAAAACAGTGCCTGTAAATTTAACTTTGTAGCTAATATTTTGCCTGTATTTTTACAGCTAAAATAGACCAAGAAAATGAAGAGAAGTCACTGACAGAAGCACATAAAAGGTAAGAAAAAACAGTGATAAAATCCTTCTGTGAAAAACATGTTTTGCTACAAATTGCTGAATTGGAGGCCAACATTTTATTTTTTGAATTTTGAAAGAAATGCACTGAGAAAGCAGATTGACATGTATCTATTGTAAGTTTCAATTTGATGAATAAAAAGCATAATATATAACTTAATAGAATACAGAGCAATAGGAATATATTCTGTTTTTAGAGAAATATCGCATGAGATTTCTTTCAGAAAATGCATGTACATTATATAAAAATGAAGTTAGAGTATGATATCTGAACTGAGGGAGTTCAACACCAGAATTACAGTGACTTCACAGACACTATTCCCAGACAGCTACTAATCATTAGGTACTACTTTCTATGCTTATAGAATACAGATTTGGGAATCTGTTTTTTAATAATCTAGTGATATGTATATAATTAAATATGGCTTTCTTCAAATATTTTTTGTGGTTAAAAGCAAAATACTTCATTAAATTTTATTGAATGAAATTTCAGGTATGTGCAGTTGAGGGTTTTCAAAATTGTGAACTTTACTTCACTGTGCAGTTTGTGGCTTCTTCTAATTTCTGGCAAAATTCTCCAGAAGCTCTAAATGGGTCAGATAAAATCTGTCCCAACAGAAGGCTGAAATGACACTCCGTTTCTAGTCCAGATTTGGTGAAATTGACAGTCTGCATTAGTTTTCCATTTGCCAAACATAGCATCTTTTTTTGTATTAACTACAACTGCTGCTAAGCACATGCTGATAAATACAGCTGGTAAGTCTTTCAATCAGATACCATTAAAATGTAAAAGATTCCAATTTGTGTTATGTTTTGTCAGCCATTTTATGGCTCTGATGCCCCAGTTTCTACCTAGGTTCAATGTAACATGATAGTGACCGTTCTCCTGTTGGAGCATAACTATCTCTGTCTATTCTTGGCCTACATAATAGAGCATTTGAAAAGGAGAGACTGGATGTTCTTTTGTCACAAGTTCCATTCTCTCTTTCATGGTGTAGATGGGTCATTGAGTGGTATATAGTTCCATTGTTACATCACAATCTCACATCATCAAAGGAATTACTGCTTTGTCAGTATGATACCTCTTACTTAAGTATACAGAAGGCCTACTCCTAATCCTTCCTATTTGTCCTAATTCTTTCTTCTCCCCCTGTGCTGAATACAGCAGCTCCATTTACGTAGTACTTTGTCCAAGAAGGGAATTCCAGTTCATTTTTGTACATTATATTCAGAAGTTTTTTTGGAAAACATGAGGAATCACACTGGGACATAAAACAAGAAATCTAGGGACAACATTATTTTTACTGTTACTTTGAGTTATGTTTGTCTTTCTTCCTTGCACCTTTCCACTGAAAGCGTTAAGCAAATCGCTGGTATTTGTTAAAATATTGAAAAAACAAGTGCTTGATGTAGTTTTAGTATTGTGTGTGTTTATTGCATTAAGATCCTTAAAGAGGCTTAGAAATAAATTTCTTGAGATCTTTTTTGGCAGGGAGTGAAAGATAAGATGATAGCTTAAAGAGCTATATAAAAGATTCATTTCATTTGGCTAATCATATGAAGAATAGCTGTGTATAGGATGACTAGGCAAGCAAGTGGTGCAAGGAAAAGTGACAGATTTGATGGAGAAAAAATAATGTGAATTATGTGTTTGGATTTTCCTTTTTAAAGTGGACAAATTCAGCCCACAGATAAGTTCAGGTCTACCTGACAACAGCATTTCTTTTGCTTTTAGTATGAGATACAAATTTTCTTCATTTTAGCTTGGACACAAAATATTAAATCGGGTATCTCCATAAAAACACAAGTCTGAAGGAAAGCTCTTGCAGCAATAACAACAGAAATATTTCTAAAATGAATAATGATTGGGGGGGAAAAGCAGCAATTTTAGAAAAGCTCAATTGTGCAATAGATGAACTGAAATGGAAAGTTAATCTTCCACGCAAAATGAAGACAAAGAAAATGGAATGTCTGCTCTAGGGACTCCATGCAGTGTATAGCTGTTCATTTGTCACAAGTGAGAAAATGTTTAATCGGTTTTGAAATGATGTATTCTCTCTTTATTTATCGTGTTTAGTGACTTTAAGAGTGTCAGCATGTAAAGTGTTTATCCAAGGAATGGATTTCTGGCACATGGATAAAATGAAAAGTGAAATGTTTAGCTTGCAATAGGCATATGTTCCAAGATCCCTCTGAGAAAGTATCCTGAGATGAGAAGAAAGCACACAGGTCTGTGTTTATCTAGCTTACGCAGGCAGACAAGGAAGGCTCCAGCCTGGTATTAACACTGAAGTGACATGGAATGTCTTTACCAAACCCCAAACAATTACATCATTCCTTTAACAATATTGATAAAGTGCAATAAAAAGAGAGCTGGCACTTTCCAGTTAGATCCTCATTGCTAAATACTTGAGTAACTGTCGAATACATGACAAGCTACAGTAAAAAAAACACAACACTGTTTCAAGGGGAGAGGAAAGAAATAAAAGATAAGAAGGAGAGAAGGAGGGAAATAGATGCTTCTGTATTTCAGGAGTACACAGTTTGAGATTTCTTTTTTCCATTTTAAATGAGTTTAGATTGTATCCTACATACCAAGATACATGGATATGTGTTCAGTTTGCGCAGATGGAAATAACATTTAGACAAATTTGTAGCTAAAAATAAGACTGAAAGTTGGAAAATACAATGCCCTTTTTGCCAAGCAAACAATATTTCATGTTTTCTGTGTTTTCATTTACTTAGCTTTAAATACCTCTGATCTTCCAAGATGATATATTCTTTATGCAGGGAGAAAAAAGTAGAATCATTGTTTGCAGGTATACCTAATGCAAATGTAGGAGAGAGTTCAATCACAGCATCTACAGAAAGTAGAAACTAAGATTGCATCAAAGTTATTGTCAAAAGTTGTGTAGTAACTGATGTCTTGATTACCGTGCCAGTAGTAAGAGTAACAGAGGTGTGATATAATCTCGCTAGTTTACAATCTGAAATGAGCTAGTTGCTCCCCTTGTGCTTGGATCCTGAAGAAACAACGACTGAGCAACTACCAGAGTAGCATTCAATGATGCAAGAGCTCATTACTTTCTACTCATTACCTATGTTTAGCTGAATAGTTATGAAGGTATCGCATGTAGCTTTGTTACTTTCTTCTAATACTTTGTCCAGTATTTAGTTCAGAGCTCTTTGGAAGTCTTCCAGATTGTGGATTTGAGAACAGAATAAATCCAGACTAGAGCACAGATTCTCTTCCACTGAAACAGTTAATAAATTCTCTGCCATGGTATGTCTCTTTCTGGAATAAGGCCTTTGGAGCCATTCACAAACTGAGGTGAAGCAGGTGGTCTGAGAAACATTCAGAGCATCTTCACTTCTTCCTGACATTTCACTAAAACAATGAGACATTGGATTCTAATTTCAGTGCAGCAGCACCTATATTAGTTTAAATAAGCTTTGGGTTTAGTTGAATCTTAATGAACCATAATGCATTCAGACAGAGGATCTGACGTTCTTCAAGAACAATTAATTTCTCTGAAAATTACTTATTTTGTGTACTCATATCAAGCCAGTGTAAAGAGGCAATGTATGATAAGAATCTCTTAAACAGTACAGACCCTTTCATTTCTAATACTTCAAGCAGTAAAACCTTGCATGAAGTGATAACAGTTCACTAAGACAAAACAGTCTCAGATGTTGACTTGATTTTTTGGGTGAAACACTCCACGTTATTTTCCTGCTATGATAAATAGTGAAGTCTGGATACACAAACGTGCTGCTTGCTATTATGGCTTTGTGTACGTCACTGACTTTAACAAATCTAAGAATTTAACCTGTTTTTAGTAAATCTCAGTGCATTCTGATAGTATGTATTTGTTTTACAAAAAGTCAAATAGGATTTACTTCCTTTTAAATATCAACTGGGGAATTGCAGATCTGTATGGCTGAGTGCAGAACACTCATCTTCCCATGTCAGTATATTTTTATTTGGTTTATTTTATAATTTGCTCACATTACTTGCACATTCCAGTGATCTCTGGGCTTTAAAGTGCTTCTAGAGTGCTGTCTCCCAGACACATCTTCTGTTTTCGAAACTTGTAATAATCCATCTCGCAGTGTTTTGTTGCTTTCTTGTTATAGCAACAAATGACATTAATTTTAAAGATAAATATTTACCTTTAAATTCTCTGGAGGAAAAAAAAGTACTCCTGAAACCACACTCTTCACAGATATCCAGTGGCTTCACTGAACATTGGAATGGAGGAGGAACAAAGCTTTGCTTGTGATCTGACAAGCTGATGACACTTAAAGAAATAGCAGATACTATGGTACAATGGCAATGTGTTGCTAAAAAGCAACACCTAGAAATGTAGCACCTAATTCTGCTAATCCTTAAAAACAGTAAAAGTTCTTACTGCATCGGTGCCCTCCACACAATGATTTGGATTTTTTTTCCAAAAACGAATGGTAAAGTTGAAGTGAAAATTGAGTTAACGATTGAAATAAAGTGGTGAAAAGTTCTGAATGGAGAGAGATATTAAGTTTAAAAAAACAAAAACAGAAACAAAAACAACCTACATCAACAAAAAAAGTAACCCTGCACTTCTAACTGAAAGGCAAGAATATGCTGTTGGACTCCATCTTTCACTTCTATTTTGCCATTTGTCTTTTGTTGGTTCCTTTCCTGGTAGGTCTCTTTTCTCGCTGTGTGGCTCCTAGTGTGTGGACTTGAATTGCTCATGGTAATACATTTCAGCACAAAGTAAATACTCAGTGAGCAAAGGAAATGTGTATAGCAGAAGCTTACAGACAGCTAAACAGATTGGATCATTCTAGTTTAGTATCCTGTCTCTGACAGAATATCAGAGCCTGTAAATATGCAGTAATGGAAACATAACCAACAGTTTTATGTCAAAGAGATTCTTCTGAAGCACTGGTATTTGATCATTCCCTGATTTTCATTCTTTCCAAAAAAATATTTTCTAAATGAGTGCAAGTTCTTAACTACTTGCATGATAGATTTTTTTTTGTACAAGAACACTGTCTTTTATGTTGACGCTCTTGCTTAAATCATTTTAATGGTTTTTAATCAGTTTCCTTTTAATAGCATTCAACACTAGTATGAACAAATGGTACCATAGCTTTTAGCAAACTGATGTACAATTCAGAGAGCTAATATTCAGCAGAATATATTATGCAACTGATTCTGCAGTTAATATCGGGGATATTCTTAGATCTTATAATTAAAGAATAATTAGTTTAAGATGCAAAGACAGTTACACAAACAGGTAACATTGATAATACAGTTAAGTACCACTCTGATAATGATGTTTAAATAGTGGAGATCTTTTCATGCCAAATGTGGGTGCTGTAAAATTAAATGCAGAATTAAAAATAATAATTTATAAAATTTCACTGCTATTAAAATTTACAGAAAAATGCAGAAATGACTGTTTAAATTTGACATTCTTTTTGTCTAAACTCTATATCTAGGAGGTGGTTTCACTGTGTTGTCTTCAAATATTCAAGATACTTGTTTTGAGCTGTTACAGCTGAAGTAAAATGTGTGAGATTTGCTCCAATGCATTTCCATTGTGCTTCAGTTTACAGTTATGTTCAGTAGGCTTTTTCTGTCATCATGTGGTCCATTTGAGTTGTTTAGTTAGATTGTTCCTAAGTCCTTTATGGTATAGTGTTAACATTTGCAGTGACTGTGACTTTGTAGATACCAACTTCTGTTTTTACTTCTTTCTCCTTGATTTCCCACCACAATAGTTGCCTTATTTTTTGCTGTATTTTAAAGTTTACTTTAAGTATTATTGTATCATACAGCTGTTGTCATGTATGTGCAAATGGAAAAGCAGAACATAAGGGATTTGGTTTAATTAGGTCACAATTGTATTAACTTGTCTGGGAACTATCCAGTAACAACTTATTCAATATAGGTCATTCCTTCCTTAATGCTTTCCAGCTGATGGAACACTCCCATCAGCACTACCACAGTTCAGAGCTGGCCTCAGCCTCCACTGAAACATTACTGAGCTTCTTATATGTGGAGATTAAGTAACTAGAAAGATGTTTTGCCTCTGTTCTTTTGTTTGTTCCTCGGTCTTGCCTTATTTCTTTTTTTTCTTCCTCTTTTTGAAGATGTCTTAATAAACCAGGTTCAGAAAATGCTTTAGTGAACAAGATCCCTTCTGCACTTCTTAAATGAATACTTCTCATATGATTGCTTGCACCTGCTCCTTTTCTTTCCTGTTGCCTGGAAGATAGTTCTACTTCAGTCAGTCTGCTGATGAGAGAGAAGTTCCTTCCTATTCGAAAGAAAAATAGCTAGTGCAATGATCACCAGAAACATCATGTAATCTTTGGAAGGGATGGGAACAGCTCTTCTGGAGTTAAGAGAGTAATTGGGCCAAAGGGATATGCTTTATGTGGCTTTATTTTAATATGTGAATGTATGATTCACATATCCAGAGCAATATGGTTATGGTAATCTCTCAATCAATCCCAGTGGTTGCCACGTTTTCATTGAAATTTCATCCTTATATAAAATGCTGCTTGTTTTTCTCTCTGTGTCTAAATAAAGATACTATTATTGCTATGCAGGAAATATATTGGGATAAGTTAGGAGCTCAAAGATAAAGGCCTATCTTTTAAAAACACGTATACGGACCTTTTCCATCTGACACTTCATCAACCCAAATTTTGATATTTTTCAATTTATATTCATGTGACCTTTTTTGTAATTCACTCAAAGAATATGAAAGTCTCTGAATGTTTCCATCTTCTCCAAAGGCTAAATTTCTTCCTTTCAAATTCCGAATGCTCTTGGTGATATTAGGGGAGCCTCTATTCGTAAGTCTCAAAGGGAGAGATCTCTTGTACATTGAATTAACGAAGAACACTCTTAGAGTGGCAGTTCAAAGTAAGCAGTCAGAAAGGGCTAAAGCTGAAACTATATAAGCAAATGTTTAAAATGGTAGGAGGTTCTAGAATAGTCAAGTATTTCAGAACATTTTTATTCTTATAATATTCAAACAATAGAAACTGCAACCTAAAGTTTGATTTGAGCAAAAAAAATGGAAAGAGCTCACAACAGTATTCTTAATTAGACCTGTAACTTCATTTCAGTTACGTTTTTAATGCATGTTTTTGGAAATGCATGTGTATAAATTATAATCTATATTGGATCATATTCTTAGAATGTACAGAGAATCTGGTAAAGCATCTGTGTGGTTTCTAAGTTTTTTAAAAATCTACTTTTAAGTCAAATTACTTATTCTGTAAGATAATTCTGGTCATATTCCTCCTCTATACCCTAGAGGCGGCAGATTCATAAAAAGATGAGAATGACATCAATAAATGGAAAAGAAAAAAAAAACACAAAAACAAAGTATTTTACACAATAGTGAAATAGAAACATCTGGAGACAAGGTGGACTTCAATGGAAGGTGTTTAACTGTTTCATACTGCAACAAAGCTAGCAGATTGTCTTAGATCACTGCTGTTGAATTTCATTTTACCTCTCTATTCTAAATCTACTAGCACCTTATTTTTTCCTAAAGCTCAGCTAGCCAAGGGTTATTTAATATGTTTGAAACTCATATGTTAGTCTTTTTAAGAGAGAAAAGGTTTTCTCTTGGATGTGTTACTGGGCCTAGTTTACCAGTGAACACAGTTACGTGATGTTGTTCTATGCATGCTCATGTTATATATGGTCAGTTAAGCACAGAGCTGTCATGTGTCTATATAACAGCTGAGCTGAGTACATGATATCCACACTAACAAAATTAAAAAGCATTGAACTCTAAGAAAGATAACCATTGTATGCATTTTATAGTGGGTTTCAAGTAGGACTGGTACACCTGGGAAAATGCAAATAACATGCAGTTTAAAAGTGCACTAAATGCTAAAAATATTTACTTTTTTTCTCTGAATGGCTGGTAGATTATAATTATCAAGGACAAAAGGGAAATAAAGCTCCTCTGTTTCTGATACATGATTTCAATTCATCTATTCAAATCTATATTTCTTGACCTTTGAGTTTTAGGTGGATTGAGACTGAATTAGACTGTGCCGAAGAGCTTTTCAAACAGTATTTTTTTATCATCAAAAATTTTCTCTTTGCTAAAATTGTTTCATCCTGCCTGCCTCATAATTCAACACCTAATTCTGTGCAATCTAAGTTAAAAGGTGGTATTGCTAAATCACTGAAGGATCCCTTACATCAGAGCAAATAAAAACATGTAGAGGGATCATGTTGTTGTCTGATGCTTTAAAAAATAATGTGAATAGGAAGAAAAATAAATAAGAAAAATCTCAAGTAACGCTTTCAGTTATTTAGTGTTATCTGTGGCTCCTGATGAAATGACGTTCTCAGAAGTAACAAACATTGATTTTGCAAGACTCATCATCATGCCCAACTAATATACTATAATTTAGATTTAATAATTCATGTAGAGAATTTTTAAAAAATATCTTTGCTCAGATAGACCTTCCAAAAAAACCCGTAGTCTGAATTAGTTGTGTCCATGTTATTTTGCATGATGTGCTTCTGTGTTCATCAAGGATGGAAAAAAAGAAAAAAAAGTTTTCCTGAAATACTCATTTTAAGTATGGATGAATATTCTTAATACTTGTTGAATTTAATAACTTGTAGAATAAGTCCTGTTCAGTTACTGGGTCTGACACATTCAATGTATGACAGTAGAAAATATGTAAGTTGTACATTCATGGTACTCACAAACTTTCCTGTTTTTATATGATGTGTTGGGGTGGAAAAAAATCTCAAAGGTAGATGAATATTTTGGTTACTGTTGAAGCTGTTAATTTTCCTCTAGTTGGAATACTGAAGCACTCTTTCGTTCAACATGAAATTATAGGAGGCAAGAGACGTGAGATGAGGCAGATGACTTAGCATTCAAAACATTGCAAATGCTTGGCAGATTTTTTTTTAGAGGAAAGGAAAAAGTCTCTTGAGACCTTTATTTTCTGTGGAACAATATTACAAAATCTGTAGTTACAGAATATGAATTGGCAAAAGGAATAAGAGATTAATGACTCAGGCAGTTGCCTTAAGCTAGCATATTATCTCAACTTCTTTAATATATGAAAGATATATTTTTTCATCCTTTAAAAAAAAAAATCATTACCAACACTTAATTACTATTTTGAATGATCCTATTTTTTTTTTTTTTTTTTTCACACTTAATCATGTAGAACAAGGGACAGCACTGGGTAAAGGCAATGGTATTATGAACGAGTAAATGAAGAAAGTGTCCTAGACTTATTTGTTATGCAGAGAGGGCCCTCAACAAAAGATATCAATAGAGGATGAGAAGTTTCTTAAGATGCTCTGTGTGCTAAGTTTTCTCATAAGCTTTTACTTTCTCGATAGCCAGGGTAACACTTCTGTTTATCATATGATTTTGTGTGACTTTGAATTCCTTTGTATTCTGTCATATGGCTTAATTCTCATTCATGCTTTCAGCTGTTTAAAACACAAAGAAAACACATATATAACCTTTTAATATTTATAAAATGAGTACAAAAATTTGCACAGTTGATTTTTCTGAGAACCTATTATTACCTATATATTGCTCTCTTCCCTATACAACTCATGTTAGATTTAATTTAGTAAGATGTATGAATAGTCTTTTGTCTTTTTAACCTTCTTTCTTTTGGTAGACTATTCTTAGTTAAAAATTGACCTATGGCTTTCATCCAACTGGAATATACATTAGCTTTTCTGAGAAATGATTGAGCACACACACCTGGCTTCCATATATAGCAAATGAAATCACCTGCAGATATGTTTGAATGTTCTGCGACTCCTACGTGGTTCAGAACTGCTTCTGAAATGTACCACTTCACAAAACTAGCACAGTACCAGCAGTAAGACTAATCTGTTCTTGACATCAAATGTGTGTAAATGATCATTAGCAATTTATAAAAATCAAACTCAATTTGTACAGAACATTCAGATTTAAACTTCAAGCAAAGTATGTAATCTGTATTTAAAAAACAAAACAAAGCAAAAAAAAAAATGTATGGAAGAATTGCAGAAGCAGTTTTTTCTGCAAACTGTGTGCTTTTAAGCACACAATCAAATAGGTACTCTTGCACATGGTTTATTTTTTTTTGTTTGGTCTCAGGAGCCTGTCTAACTTAAGCTGAAGTCTTTTGCTTAGTATTATTGATTTATGTTTTTTGGGTTTGGTTTTTCTTTTTTTTTTTTTTTGGCAACTCTTGTCTCCTTTTTTTCCCTTCTGCTTGTCCCACTGTAAACTGATCCAGAGAATGAAAAAATCTGTCAACGAATGCATCGCATTCAGATTCACATGCAATGCACGTGAATCTGAATCATCATATAAAGTATAGATTCCTTATTGACTTCAAAAGGAAATGGTAAATAATTAATCCATAGCCATTCTTAAAATACTCCTAATGGATGAGCTTAATCTAGAAATGCTGTCGATAAGCTATTTACAGTGTGAATGACATTGGCTATTAGAGCATCCTTTACTTCCTTCTCTCCAAACAGTAAATGAATTTGCATAGTCTCACAGTTGTACTCAAGGGAATGCACAAAAAAAGTACAATTAATCGTTCATCAGATTTCCACATGTGACAAAGTGATGAGTTCAGTCATCTTAATATACAATGACTTTTTTTCTGAGTTACGCAGTTTAACCGAGGAAATTAGGCAAACAAATTTGTCAGGGATGAGCAACTCCTCCAATGTTTTGAGACATTTTATTTATTCATCCTTCAAGATTAGCATGTGAAATATGAAAACCAGTTCGAAATTTGTTTAAGAAATTCTGCTTTTGCTATGTCAAGATAAAACAGTGGTGTTAATATCACTGTCTTACTTTTAATCAGGCTTTCGAAGTTACACTATTTGAAGTAAAGCTGCTGACCTCCTTTACCTCTTTTAATCCCTGAAAATAACTTGCATGCCCTCCCTTCCTTCTTCCATGACTGCTTTCTCTTCCCTAATGTACATTCTTTTCTGTACTCTTAGCAAGCGTCTTAAAAGCAAACTAAGAACCTGTTCACTTGAGAAATGGATGCTAAGCAAGCTTTGCAATACCTGTTTGGGCAATACATGTTTCATTTTTCACAGAGGTGTGAAATGAAATCCAAAGAGTTCAGATGAGTGTTCTAAAGGTAGAAATTGCAGAAATTAATTTGAATATAGGAACACAAGCCTTCCAAACTGTAGTTCATTGCTTGATTCAAAATGCTTGCATGGACAGGAACACGGTACGCGGTTGATATTTATAGATGTTTTGTTTCAAAATCTGCTACAGGACAAACAGGAAAATTTGTCCTTTAAAATTTTGTCCAAAATTTTGTGGGGCTGCCCACAGAAAAGCACAAGAGAAAATGCATTTGCCACCTGTGAAATCTGAAGGATATATGTTCTTAGGGTTATGGCAATGTCATCCCAATGTCTCTTTGTTTTTGAAATGTGTGTCCCCTCCTGTTATCAGCTTTTAGATATGATTGGTTTGACATATGTAAACGTTTCCAAATCAGATATTTACAGCGCATGGTAATAGTGAGGTTTTATTGCTGTGCATGTTTCATTTGATGCATTTTGATTCACTTTATTTGCTTTCTCTTTCCTGTGTGAATTATGCTACTCTGTCTCGTAGCACAAAAATTGCAGCATCAAATGTATAACAAGCAGTTTTCCATATGCCTTCTAAGTGTGCTCTGAGAGACTGCCAGCTAGTAAATAAGAGGAGACCTCTCCAGCCAGTAAATATATAGAGAGTAACTATCTTGATTGTTTGATCTGAATGTATAGAAAAATTATTTGATTCACTGTGACATGTGCCATGCAGTTTTTCTGTGTTGCAGCTGCTACCTTGTTCATTGTTAACAGGCATTAGGAAGGCATGACATGTTAACAGTGACAGCCAGCTATGCTGCTGCTGTTCCACATTTTATGAGCAGTGTATCTCTCTTACCTCTCAACAACAGACTTTCAGGGAGGCAAGCAACCTGCCTGAGCATTTCTATTCAGTGTATGTGCCTAGAAATGAAGTGACAGCAGTTAACCATAGATGTATACATGCATAAGGTTGTATCACTTCATAAGTAGTCCTCACTGGAAGAAAAACAAAAACAAAAACAAAACAACAACAACAACAACAACAACAACAAAAAACCAACAAACACTGGCTTACCAACAGGTCTCCAAAAAGTAAATGTTAGTGCTGGTAATGTTAGACGAGTTCCTTAGTGTTTTATATTTGTTTTTGATTGTTGTTGTTTGTTTCCTGTTTGGTTTTTGTTGTTTTTTACAGTGTACTCCTGACAATGTGAGCTTTACTTTGTCTTGTTTTCCTGTTTTAGGAGGGCTGCTCATTGTTTGATTCCTTTCATTCTGTTGTTATTTTTCAGGTCGTAGCTTTATATTTTAACTTCTTTTGCCACAGAAACTTTTCATAGAGGTCATGGAACAGTAATAGGTCAGTGAGCAAGTTATCTAGGATTATATTTCTAGAGACAGCTTTCCATAGAATTTTTCATGAAATTTATAAAACATCTGTTTTGAGCTTTGGGTGTGAAGTATGTTCTTGAAGGCTCCAGTATTTACAGAATGTTACATCAAAAATGAAATGGAATACTAGTTAAGCAATTAGTTTTTGAATTAATTGTTTCAAAATTTTCTGCATATTCTTAAATTTGAAGTAACTAGAAGCAATTGAAATCAGAAATCTGTTAAATTTCACTGCAGTCATAGCTCTTAATGGGTGTTACAAATGTAACCTTCAACTTCAGCAGCAGTTCTAACAAGAGATCTATCTCCAGTTTGCTGCTTTGCTTTTGCCTTGTTCAGAGGCAAATGTCAGATCATTCTTGCAGAATGAGATACCCAACAGGAGAATATTTGCTCCTGTTTCAGGTTTTCATTGCACAGATGTGAATTTCTTTCTGTATATGCTCACATCTAAAATACCTATCTAATTTTATGACAGTGTAGATTTAATAGAACTTGAAAAGGCTAAAAACAAAGTTCTTATAGATGTTGCCGCTGTTTTGAAAATCTTTTTACTTTAAATGCAACAGAAAAGCAGTATTTAGGTAAGTGTGGATATCTGGATTTGCAGGGCTCTGCAAAGTGCATTAATTTCAGCTTTTGAAATGGAAAATCCTTTCCTCAAAAACAGTATGATAAATGCCAGACCCCATTTATCTGAAGAATCATATTTATGTAACTATCTGTGTATGAAGATCTAAGAACTGTTGCTTTTATATTTTAGATCTGCTACCCAGAACAATTAAATGTTGCATCAGTTTTAAGTTGGGAAAGAATTCTGCACCTGTAGTTAGTGAGACATTTGTCGTTTTTCTTTTTCTTTCTTTCTTTCTTTCTTTCTTTGACAGCTTTTTGGAAACTGCAGCCTATTTCTGTATGAAACCAAAAATGGGAGAGAAAGAGGTATCCCCGCATTCTTTCTTCAATATTTGGCATGAATTCAGTTCTGACTTCAAAGACTTCTGGAAGAAAGAAAACAAACTTATTCTTCAAGAAAGGTAAGTTTGTTTGTTTGTTCAAAGGCTTTTCTCAGGGAATGTTATTGGGAGCAATCACATGGAAACCAGTCGCCATCACTTCTTTTTTATCACAGGGACATTCTCACTTCTTTTTTTCCGTAACAGAACTTTCTTTCCTTATAATCATAATTTTTGAATAGAGCATTAATATCAATTTGTGATAAAGTTTTTCAAGTCTATTAACTGATGGTTTTGGTAGACCACCAGGTAACCTCTATGCCTCTGTGAATCCAAGCAATAGGAGACTTCTTTCAGGTTTGAAAATTGATAAAAGATTTCCCATTCGCATATTTCCTGAAAACAAGTCAAGGCATTGAGACATGAAACATTGTAAATATTTGTCCAATTAAATTGGAGAAAATGGAGGAAATGCAGAGGAGAGAAGAAAAAGTCACTTTGACCCCACCTTAAGAGAAAAATCAAATTAAACAATATTGTAAATCACAGCCTTGTGATCATATGTCCATGTAGCATAACTGACATAAAGAAATATAAACATAGTTTTGAAAAATTAGCTACCCTGTCTGTTCCATGTATTTAAAGAGCTATGAAGTTTGCTCTCATCTCCATGAAATATTACATTGTGATCCTTCTTTATATCTTTATATAGAAGTATATAAAGATTATGCCACAAATTAATCAGTTTTTAAAAAAGTAATGTATGCTATAAAAGGACAATTTAAACACAAACACAACAACTGTAGACAGTCTTACATGATTCTGCATTTGTTAGCAACTTGAGTGATCTCAGTGTACAGATAATGAAGCTACTGCTGTGTCTTCACATTAGCAGGACTGAAGCTTTAGGTTCTGTAAATGATTGATATCAGTTCGTGTGTAGGTAACTTAACAAGAATAGGTCTTTTTTCTTAAGAGAATACACCCTGAATAAATGTCACAGACATCAGATTACTGGCTTTGGAAGTTAATGATAGCTTTCCTTAGGCACCGATATGATCAATGTCATGTACAGCATAGTTAGTATAAGTGGATACAATTTGGAATGAATAGTGTTACAGTTAGAAAAGATGGATTCTGTTCCTATAGCAAGAGGATGATAAAAATGTTATACTGTACTGTACACCATACAGCAATCTGGGGATATATTTCATTTTACTGACTGTCAGACTTGAAATTAAGTAATTAAGTAGGTTTCTTGAGAATGGAGTTGGCAGTTAAATCCTATCTTCAGTTTCCTACACAGGCATTTAGCTGCTGAAGCAATTATTCGCTAGGCTGCATAATATATCATGACCATAATTTATAAAATATAAAATATAAAAATTCATTTTATTTCCTTTTTTGGGGTTAATCTTCTTTTTTCCTTTTTCCCCTCTTCTCCAATCACTCTAGTTTAATAAACCTTTTTGCTGTGTCTCTAGAATAGTTTAGGCATGGTTTCTGCGTAGGGAAAGGATTTACATGTTAATAGTGATTGTTCTGTATTTAGTCTCTACAGATATGAGTCACATTGTTTTAAAATGATTTTTGCAAAGGCTTCTGATATGATATTTCCTAAGGTGGTGTTACTTTCTGTTACTGATACATTAAAACTGTATGTACTTTAAAGAAAGCAGCCAGACAATTCTTATTTTAAACACCTTTCAGTCAACATTTTAACTTGTATATTGATTTGTAGGCATTAATGTGCAAAAGATAAACACTGAAGTGTTAGACTTCACGTTTCTTTCCAAGATGAAGAAAAATAAGAGAAATGGCATGAGGTTAAAAGCAAAATATTTTTTCCAAAATTTTCTACTGCTTTCACTCAATTCTGTCAGTTGAAATAAAGCAGAACTGGAAAAAAACAGTTGAGAAAATCATGTGTGATAAACTGTTAAATACAGTAGCAATAAAAAGAAAAAAATGCACCTGAAAATTACAGTGGAAGCATACATCTGCCAAAAGGTTTTCCTAAACATACTTTTGGGTTGTTTTTTTTTTTTTTTTTTGTGGTCACACTGTAGTCAAAGCTATAGAACATTCTTAGCAAAATTGTTATCCGAGCTATCTGTAACCTTCTAAAAAATTTAGATAGAAATTCTGGTGCTGTTTATCCTAAAGATGTATCCTTTTGAATGAAAATGGTAAAAGTAATATAACTTCTTTCTCAGTTACCAACATAAGACAAACAGGGCCTGATTTGTTGTAAATTTTTAAATATTGGTCTTGTTTTTTCACTGTATTTTTAGTGCGACACTGATAGGCTATGCTTTTGTGTTTGTATTCTGAAAACTCTTAAATACTATTCGACAGTATACTTTGCACTCTATATGTGATAAAAAGAAAGTAAAGAGCTGACATACACGTTAATTCCTTTTCAGTGTTGTTGCAGAAAAGAACAACTGTTCAGCATTCTCCTAATCTGTACATATATTTTAGTTTCTGCATACCCTAAGGTATGAGGTAAATTGCCCCTTGAATATTTATTTTTAGATAATGCATAGATACAGTGACACCTGTACAAAAGTCTTACCTTCTTAGGAAAGCTCTTAAGGGATTATACTACCAAACTTGAAATGCATATTTTTTCTCCTGTAGAGACAGCAGGTGTCTCATGCAAACTGTCGAAGTTAATATGGTAACTCTTTTCTTATTAAATTATATCTTTATTTCCTTTTTTTCTTGTTTTCTTTGTATTTCTGAGATATTCAACATTAAATGCATTATTCCAGTGAAGCACTGGAGCAAGAGGTATTTTCATTTTTCTCAGGGATGCCAGCAGAGGACAGTTCATAGGCCAGACCAAGATGATGGTAAAATTCTCTAAGTTGCATCTTGCATCACACTAAGTTTGAGAATTTCCTTTGGCTAGCTTTATTCAACCTTTTAACTGCCACAATAAATCTTTGACGCATTAAAAATAATCTATATGTTCAAGAAAAAAAAAAAAAAAGGCAAAAAAAGCGCCCTAGTTTCTCAATGTTAAAGTTGCCCATTCCCGTAAGAGTAGCAGTTAAGCTGGCACCTGGTGTGTCACACTGTGTATATCTAGATGAAAGGGAGATTCCTGGCCAGCGTGTCTCCACAGCTCATTGATCTCCCCCTGCAGAAAGACTGGTATGTCTCCCTACAGACTCCTCAGCAGGATGATTTAAAACTTGCTGTTGAGCAATTTAAAGTCTGGCATTGGATATCTCTGTACGTTGCACAGTGAGGAGCATATTGGTAAGCTGCCACTTCTGCTTGCGGAGGAGGGCATTAAATCCCATAGCACAAGCAACGGTCCTCAGAGTAATTTAAGGGATATTTTGTTAACGCTTATAATAGGAACCAGTGAGTCAGACTTGAGAGTGAGAAATCTGGGGACATGGGAAAATGTACTTGCAAAGAAATGTGGAGATCGAAGAAAAGAGTAGGAAAATATATATGGAATTACAATGCAACAGGAAAGTGGATGGAAATGTGGAGTATGTTTAGTGGAGTCACATATTGCTTGGCTTGTGTTGTGGTGTCATCTAAAAGCTCCAGTCACAACGTTAGCAAGCAAACGCTTTTCTTGGACTTATGTCTTTAATATCACTCTCTTTATTGATGTTTAATCAACTGGGCTGCAAACTGCTAGACTTTGTTTTACAGTGTCAAAACTGAATGTAGGTTGCGTCTTTGAACAATTAAAATAATCTTCAGTTTTTAGGAGTATTTCAAAATTTTAACTTGATTGAAAGAGTTTCTGATCAAAAAGTATTGTGGAGAATTACAGACATAGAAATATATACTTGAAAGAAGAAGAACACATGAAAAATAGAAGCTAGGAAGGCAGTGCTTCAAATAGAGGCTGTTTGCTATCCAACTGAGAGAGGTTGCGCAATATTTCAATACTTCTGTTTCTTCCTTGTGCACTTCTGGCAATTTGTCTATTTTTCAATTGAAACATCAGGCCTTTTGGTTAGGGAAGGAGAGCAGTGACTCTCATTTTTAGCATTGCTTAGATAACTGAAAAAATATTTTTGAGAGTTTATCTATCTGGATCTCTGGCAAAAATTGCTTAAAAAAAAAAGTTAAATGAAGGATATTTAAAAGTCTTTGATAAGTTTCTTTGTAGCTATAAGCCAATCAGTGTATATGAATTCTAAGTTCGAACAAAGTAAAAGGTCTAGTATTAAAAAAAATAAAAATAAAAATGCAAGTCTCCAATCTCTCCTAAGTGTTGTGACTTTCATCAGATTCTAGAATACCACCAAATATTTAACAGAAGAGCTTTTCATCAGCCTCACTGATTTATCTGATGTGGAGGTGTCATGGTGGCACACTGTATTGCATTTTAGTATTTTGTACATAAAAAGAGACAGATAAAAATTATCATCTCATAGTGAAGTTTGTCTTCTCTCTTCTTGGCTCTCATGTCAGATTGGTTGTGACAGTTTAGGATATAGCCAAATGGTGATATCACGGTTCCTACCCTATGGTGATCTCTTCAGATTTTGTAACTCTTTTTACTGCTTCTTAAAGGAGAGAATGAAATTTTTATTTAAAAAAATAAAAACCAACCAAACAAAACAGCCCAATGTATACCTGAAGATTAATGAAAAAATTGCACCACTAGAAATTTTAAATAGAATTTTTGACAGGAGGTGCAATATTTTCAATACCTGTTAAATGTTTTCTTTCCCAGGCAAAGTGATCGTTACATTGGCGTTTGAGGTATGCTAACATATTGAAAGGTTCTACAAATCAATAGCATTTGTCACTATCTTATCCAACTACACAAGTTAGATGGCTTTCTTACTGAGAAAGTTTGCCAAAATAGTGATTATAATTGTCATAATGAAAATATCCATTAAATGTAAGTGCATGGCTGCGTGCATGTCTTATGGCCATGAGTACAAGGCATACTATAGAGAAAAAAAATATTTTCTGGAAGAGATTTGCTTTGTAGCAGTCATTGTGAGATCAGTATATAATTATGATGTGAGTATTCTCACCTGATACAAAAAGGTTGGAGGCCTCTTATTTTCCCACATTCTGCACTGTACATCTCTAATTCCATGAGTCTGCAGATGATTTCTGTTAACTTTGCTGGTTGTTGTTGTTGTTGTTGTTTTTCCCAATGATCTCTTCTATTCATTCATTTCTCATATTTTCTTGTACTGCAATGACTCTACCATAGCAGCTATGAAACAGTGATTCACCTCTGCTGGTGCAGGTTTTTATGAGCACAACGGGCGGACTCTTGTTCACTGCTAATGAAAATGCATAGCTAATAGTGATGACTATTTTTAAAAAAATCTTCTTGCAGCTGAGAATTTGCTCCAGCAAATAATGTTATCATGCTCTTTGTATTTGGTGTAGTTTTTGTGGAATTAAATAGGAAGTATTACTTTTGAAGCAACCTAATTGTATGTGCCCCAGTTAATTCAATGTAGTTGTTCATCTGCATGGGGTTATATCCCCACAGCCACTTTAAGATAGTCTCCTTCTCTGCATTATCTGTTCACAAAGAATTTTCTCATTTTTTTTTCCTAAACATTGCACTTTTTCTTTTTAACACCATTTACTGCTTCATGGTGTTTTAGAGCAAACACATGGCTTCACATTTCCATTCACTTCCAGGCTTGTTTTCCTTTCTTTTGCTTACTCTTTCAGTCACCAGTTTTACCTCATGTTTCGTCTTATCCTTTTCCCTTATCATTTCCTGTTGAATTTCTCAATCAAATAGTCACAATGCAGCCAGCTTTTTTGAGAGCAAACTGGTTTCATTTCCAAGAAAAACAACAGAAGTGATGACTAAATTTTCTTAGAACACTCAATTTTCATATGCAAAGTCTGGAGGAAAGTGATTACCATCTTTCCTGAAAGTGGCCAGGTATAGTCTGAAATACTGGCCACTTTGATGAGAAAAAAATATATATGATTCTGGTGGCACTCTGTGCATTTATTACAATTATAGCCATCCTTAACAGGTTTTTGTTGGTTGGTTCTTTTGTGCTCTTATATTTTCAAGTGAAATTTCCTTTAATGTT
Source organism: Tetrao urogallus (assembly GCF_951394365.1). Lineage (NCBI taxonomy): Eukaryota > Metazoa > Chordata > Aves > Galliformes > Phasianidae > Tetrao > Tetrao urogallus. Next base: position 35,568,644 of record NC_136814.1, on the reverse strand, counting down.
AAAACTATCATCTTTAGAACATGGATTTTAACACAGTGTTGAGTTAAAATATATATTTATCTATGAGCATCTGTGTATATTAACACAGATAAGAAAGAAATCACCCACAATATTACTTTTATTTTTAAAAATATTTTTTTTAATATTTTTTTTTTATTTACAGCATAGAACAGAATAGTTCTCTTCCAAGAATTAAGAAGTTTCTGTTATTTTTTCATCCCTAACAAGCCATATTAGAAAAAAAATCATCTTTACAAAGCAGTTCTTCTTGACTTTAGAGCATTGTGAGTTTTGTTGTGGATTGCATCAAGACTGCAAATTTGAAGGTCTCATGTTCAATTCAGTTGGGCTCACAGCTTCATTTTAGGCTAGTGTGATATGATACACATGGAAGAATACCTTAGTTGTATTCCCCAAAGTCTATTCTGCACTACTGATCTAAGAGGAATTGTATTCCAGGCCCTGCTACAGGTTAGTCTCTATGTTAAGTGACCAGATTAAAACATTTTAATCTGCTTTTCCTTGTCCTCTGAGTCAAACTATGATTAATCACTGCGTTTTTTTAACCAGCTATTGTCTACCTCATGGTCTTTGCAGTAACCATGCTAGGAGCTGGCAGAGATGTCAAGATAGACTAATTCATAATCTCTTTGTTTGTAGGAGAGGTTAGGTTTCATCAGTCAGTTTGATGGCACCAGGTACATTAAAATGTGCTTCTTATCTGTATAAAGTCTTTGCAGTCAGTTACTGAATCATATCTGTGTCATCACTTCAATCCTATTGGCGTGAAAGTAAAAGCTCTACGTTTTTTACTGCACTTTTATGTTGAGAATTGTATTTTTTCTCAACAGTCACTGTTTTTTTCACAAAAGAGAAATTCCTTAACAAAAAAAAAAAAAGTCATTTCACTATAGTTTGTAACTATAGTTTAGTAACTGAACAAGGAATAAAACTTATGCCAGTTGCTCTGGAATAGTTTTCCAAAAGCACAGCTTTAAAGCTTTCTACTCTTGATATCTTAAGGGCATCTAGTACTTGATATTTTTGTGGAGATTTTTTTTAATTATTTGTAAAGGTATTATTATTATTATAAACATGTCATCTCTACCCCAAACTAACCTACATAAAATATTTTGATGTGCAAAACACATTTTATTCATCTGATAAAAAGCACTAGGAATATAAAGAATATTAGTCTCAGCTTTGCTGTATGTTACAAAGTACAGTATATTTGTAGAAAAAATTATTTTGGGTTTCATGAAATACACTTTCAAGCTGTAAAAGTAATATATGTCTGAGTTTATCGTGGAAGTTTTTGTGAGCAGCTCCAGTATCTAAGGCATATAACATTCCAGCCTTCTCACTGTGCTTACATTTGTCATGTCTTAGCACTTGCTAGTGAACTGTAAGGCTACTAAGCCTAAATGGAGCCAGTAAGAAATGAATCTGTTACAGATACTTCAGTCAAAATTATTAATGTTCATTGTTAGGAAAGCGGCTGCCCTTCTCAGTGGACTGAATGATGATAGAAATTCTCTGAGGCTTGATAAGATTGTGACCAGGCTGGCTTTTGGTCTAGAAAGTAGATATAGCTAGTCTGTCTTTTGGTTTTGTAGGGATGTCTGGTTCTTTTTTCCTGCATACCTGCCAAAGTGTAACTCATTATCTATTTGTCTCACAGACTGTCTTTAAACTTAATCAATTTGTGTATGTTTGTCTCACAATAAATATGAGGTAGAAAGAAGTTAAGGGTACTTTTACTATGATGGAAAGAAGAAGCTATTTCTTTTGTTACAGGCAATGCTTATTAGACTCTGAATCTTTATATGTAGTAGAATTTGAGACACTAATTGTTGGACTCAGTGAGTAATTACCTATTCATTCACTTGTACTTTTAACTAAGCCAAGGATTGCTTACTTATATTTTATATTCCCTACATACTTTATTCTTGTTGGAGCTGTTCAGAAAGTAATCCTTTCTGAAATAACGAAAGAAACATCTGAAGTCAATTTAATTAACCTTATGGAACATGTATTTGTCCAGATACCCATTATGAGCACTCTTAGTGTGCACTTATAGAATCTACGTTGGACCTGATGTTAAATCTAATAACTGCTAATAACTCCGCTCTTCAGATTGCTATAAGGAATTAAGCAACTCTGTTTGACTGAGAAGATTAGTTTTGTATGACTATGTCCTTATAAAGGCAAAAACAAAAATGTCTTGGGAACAGAAGCAGCATGCCAAAAATGCCAAAGGTGTAGTGCTGATGCTATCTTTCCTATTGAAAAAATATGCTCCCTTTAAGCCAAAATTGATGTGATCTGGGACAGGGTTTGATAGCAAATGAAACCATCAGTTTATTGAAAGCAAGTGAGTTGGAAAAGCTGAAAAGTATGAAATTAGATAATGAGAGCATCAGCCATGCAGAAGCATCTTAACACACTGCAAACAATGTGAACAATTCCTATCACACTTTAACTGTGCCACCTGGCTTCTCCAAGAGCATGCTATGTGCCTTTTCATAGAATTGTAGAATATTCTGAGTTGGAAAGGACCCACAGGTATCATCAACTCCAACTCATGAATCCACACAGAACTACTCAAAATTCAAATCTTAAGGCTGAAAGCTTTTTCCAAGTGCTTCTTGAATTCTGGCAGCTGGCTGCTGTGACACCTGCCTTACCCTAGGGTGCCTGTTAATGTCCTTGATTATCTTGATGATGAACCTAATCTCCAACCTGACCCTGTTAGACTCCCTTAGCACTACTTTCTCTCACCCTATCTCAGAACTTGCCTTGAGTTGCTGTTCCACTTCAGAGTACTTAGTTGCACTTGAGAGCAGTGATTCCACAAAGTGACCAAATTACCTCTATCACCGAAAGTATTAGTTGCATGCAACTGTTTTAACTAGAAACAGGTCTTCAAAACAATATATCAATCCATGCACTTGCCTGCCTTTGCCTAAGAGTCATAATCTCTCAGGCACAGAGAAGCACCCAACTTCCTCAGACTCTTCTTTCCATGGCTTCCCTCAGGGAAAACAAGGTCTTGACAATTGAATTCTCATCCTAGGACTGTCTTGTTAACTGTTTCAAACATTTTGAGTGCTTTGTTGTCTGCAGAGGCAGAACAGCAGTGTCACTTTGGCCTGGAGCCTGTAAGTATGTCACTGTCTACACTGAGTACTTCTTCCCTCTTTGTGACTACTGGGAGGCTCACAGATTCATAGCGCTTGTGTTGTTTTCCCCAAACGTCACCTGCCCTCTTGCCAAAATTGAAAGAGATCTGTTAACATTTTCATGAAGCCATAACAATTGACCATTGTTGAATATTTAAGCCAGTCTTCCTAATATTACAACTTAAGTTATTGCAATTTTTCTACCTCTTTGTCTTGGACTACCTTGCATCTCCATATTGATAATAGTTCTGCTGAAGTCAGGGGGAAGTAGTACAGAAAAGTTCTGAGCAAGATGATGTTACTGCTCTCTACAATTACTTGAAAGGAGGCTGTGGCAAGGCAGGTGTCTCTTCTTCCGGGTAAAAGCAACAAGACAAGAGATAATGGCCTTAAGTTGTGCCAGGGGAGATTCAGATTGGATATTAGGTAAATCTTCTCACAAAAAGTGGTCAGGCAGTGGAACAAGCTGCCTGTGGAGATGGAGTCACCATCCCTGGAGGTGTTCAAGATACACGTAGATGTAATACGTAGGTACATGGCTCAGTGGGCAGTATTGGTGGTAGGTAGACAGTTGGACTAAATGATCTTAGATGTATTTCCCAATGTTAAGGATGCTGTGATGATATGTAGGAATTTACCAGTGATAACCAGGTCTTAACCTGTCTTGAGTTGACAGAAGCAAGGTGGTTTTGCCTGAATGTTGTAGATTTTATCTATGAGAAGATGAAGAATCTTTCAGGAGCAGGACAGAATATCTAATGTATATTTTTTTAATTGCTGGTGGCAATTAAATATTATTTTCCAACTGAATTGAGATAATTGTCCTTATCTCAAAAGGCAACACTTCTTGCAGTTTAAATGATCCTGATATTAACATCAAAACAAATCCTTTTGCTCTCTTAGAAGGATTTGGGTTAAATTCAATAAAATCATAGTTTAGTTCAATGGTCAGGCTTTGGAAAATATATGCACACTGCAGCTGGTTCACAGTGCTGTAGAAGGCTAATAATTGTCTCTATGTTTCACCCGTGTGTTGACTTCTTAGAATTTAGATATATATTATATCTTTAAATATGTACAGTTTTATGCCCTTCTAGTTTTTACTTAGTCATAATCTAGCTTCCTGAAAATAAGACTTTATTGTGCTACATTTACATTTCTAATGACATTTTTTGCTGAGGAAGTATATCTATAGATCATATTGGTTTCAGTGAGGCTTTATCCAACCACTTGAATCTTCATGCAGGATCAGGGCCAGGAGGCAGTGAACTATCCCAAACCCACACAATGAGTCAGTGATATGGTTGGAACTGGAACCAAGTGGCTGCTAGATTTCAGCTTTGTCTGAAGTGTATTAGGGGATAATGCTTTTCATCTTCTCCATTCCCACTGTGATAAATAAATATACTTAAACTACAAGGAATTTCATAAAGACTCCCAAAAACTTCAGTTCTGCAGCTATACTTGAGAGACTAGGGCCTCTTACATAATCTTGGAAAAATGGGTAGCACAAGCTTTAAGGCTGTTGGTCTTTTTTTTTTTTTTTTCAAGTGCAGTTTAAGTAACAGAAAAATTAAGACCATCTCTTTCACTAGCTGGCATTGTTTTATTTTGTTCTTTCAAGGCAAGACAGCATTTCTTCAAACATCTATTAATTCTAAAAAAACCCAGCAGATTTAGAGATGTTATACTGACAATGGCACTCAATAGGACTTGCTTTCCAGAAAATAACTCGTCACTGTATTATCACAAGTTCCAGTCCATACAAGGATTCTTGTTTTGAATGAACATTAAACCTAGAGGGGAAGCCAAGCCATCTTATGAGCTGGTGTGTTAGGCAAGCAGTGAGCAATCTGTTCTTTGTTAATGCAGCAAAGACTGGAACTAGAGATTCCCTGATATTTCCTGAGAGTAACATCTGGATCTGTGTGAACTGGTTTAGTAAATATTTTTGTATATTTCACATGCTGTCGCTTGCATGATGAATAGTTTGAATACCTGCATATATTACGTTGCTTCTATAAAACAATGATAACTTTGGTAGTGCTTCTGCGTTCCCCAGGATTTGATACTAATTTAACCCCAAGTAACATTTCATTTTCTTATTTAAGTTATGCCTACCAGTGATGGGAGTCAGTTATAGCTGTATTTCAAAAAGAGGAAACAGTATGATATGTGAGCTTTTTTATTTCTGTGAGTGGTTTTTTATAGCTTCGAATGTGTCTGACTGTTTTGAAAAGATCATGAGAAGATTAGTGTTACAAATGTTCTTATTCAGATGTATGTAGAAATGAATCAGAAGAAAAGGTGGTGTTTTAAGGGAAAGGAAAAGTCTTTGACTTTCATTGCATCCTGTATAATTCCTATAAGCTTCTATTTAAAACTGTCACCGTACTCTGGCTGTTGCTTTTATTCAATCTATTTAAATACATTTTGATGGTGAATTACTTGTCATTTGACATTTCCGTTCTACATTATGCTGTAACAATCTGACTGACTTGCAGTCAGGTCCAGAATGTTACAACTTGAAAATAACAGGTCTCAAAGCCTTTTATTTTTTCTTCTACCTGTGGAAGTTAAGGTCTTCCTCCCTTAATACAATATACCATTATCAAATTAAGAGAGCAGCGTGCTAGAAAAGAACTGAAGTTTAAATTAAATTTTGAAAGTATGAATTTGAAACTTAGGAGAAGAATGAGGTGTGTTTGGTGAATCTAGATGAAGGAGAGATTAATGCAAAGGCAGTTTTTGTAATGTGCTTAGCAGACCCAGCTGGAGTCATATTTTGAAAAATCTGGCCCTTACCACACACACAAAAAAATATTTTAAAATAATAACAACATGAAGTCTGATTCTCACACTGCCCTGTGTAGCCTCAGTGAAATAGCAGACATGCAAGTGGTCTGGAGATGAACCGCAAGGAACCAGCCAAAGATATATCATTTCTTCAATATCATTTTACTGTTGGTTATTTTTCGTTGTTGGATAATGATGAAAAAGTGGAGTAAGTGCTATCCAAAGTCTATACTGTTGGCAAGAGCAAACCAATATAGGATTTACGTTCTTATTTTCTACTTTCCTATTTATAAATAATGGTCTCATCTCTCATAAAAAATAAAAATTACACATCTCACACCATTTAATGCCATCATAAAGAAAGGGTTTATGTAAGTCTTTGAAGCTCAGAGAATTCATAACTTAAATCTGCATTAGTGTTTCAGTAACCATGTGTGTTTGTAAGACTGATCTCCAAAATGAGTAAAAATGTTTGAGAAACATTTTATGGTGTGCTGTTGAGCCTACCAGCCTGATTTTGGCAGACTCCCAGTCTGAATGCTGACTTCTGTCTTCTGGGGCTTGTTCCCTATCTGGATGACTAAAAGGACATTTATCTCATCAACAATGTAGCATTTTGTGGTATTTCATAAGCCCTAATTTGGTACCAAGTCATGAAACACTCATGTATGACATCTGGAACCTGCTCCTCTCTTTGCACCCAAGTGCTTTCATGCATGCTTTGCTGCTCACCCTCAATTGTGGAGAGAAAAGTGATGTGATGTGCGCTACCTTGTTTGTAAACCGGATGGTTTTTAAGAACAATACTGAAATTTTTCAGTGAACATTTTTATTTAAAAAGCTAGAGAGCAAAGACTGGAAATGTAAATTGAGCTGCTTTGTCACTTTAAATACAAACAACATCAGGTTAAAGGGGGAAGGAAATTTGGTGAGAGCCTTTTTTTTTTTTTTTTTTTTTTTTTTTTAACTGCAGTTGAGGTACTTGGTCAGGACCTGTTGAATAGAGATTTAAAAATAATTGTGAAAAGTAATTTTCATAGCATTATTTGGCTTGAATGTTCTGAAGGCTGGTCTTCATGTCTACCAAGCTACTTTAAATCCTGCTAGATTTCAATATTAAACTATCGTAAATACTGATTATTTTTGTAACTAGCATCTAATATGCCATTGATTATGCCTGATCTTTTAAGTACCAGAGCCTGGTGGTATGGCAAGGACAGCCAAGTGCAATTGCTGTTTTGTAGAGCCTATTAATGAAGACATAGGGAATAAAGTTGTCCATTTGCATCTTTAGACTTAAATTTTTTAAGTTATATACTGTGCTGTCTTCAGAAATCATTTTGGTCTAGAGGAATGCTTATAAATTGTGTCTTGTTTCAGAGTTAAAGAGGCAGAAGAAGTCTGCAGACAGAAAAAGGGGAAATCACTCTACAATATAAGACCAAAACATGACTCTGGAATTGTAAGTAAAAATTGTAGCTATACTTCTTTTACCATTGTTCATTCTATCTTTTTCTCCTTTTCTTCTATAGACATCTTACTCTTGATATACTTCTTGTTCTGTTTGGCTATTATTTCTTTAAGAGGTGCTAGATTAAGCAACTTGAATGTTGTCTGTTAATGTTACTCCATAAAAGAGATGTAGAACAAGCAAAAGTAGTGTGTTATTGCTCTATCCTGCCAATATCTGCATCACAGTCTTAGTGTGGGAGGCACCTAGATGGGAGAAAAAACAATTACAGTCTTCAAGCTTATTCAGCCTCAAATTACTCTTTTCTAAAGTTACAATATGTAAAGAAGGTTCAGAATAGCATGTGTTTTGCAAATTGGATCACTGTGTCAGGTACTAGTAGCTTCTGTTTCACTGATCTGATTTTCTTTAAAATAGCAGCTCTTGGAAAAGATAATACTGTGCTTTGTCTGTTCTGAAAGTAAGTGTAATGATGGTAGTCTTGTCAATTCATTATTATGAGACTTAGAGGTAGATCTCAATACTAGGATCTTGGTTTGTTTGGCGCTGCATAGATTTCCAATGATACTGAAAATTTGACAGAGAAAAGGAATGTAAATAAATTATTTCACAAGTTTACTGCAATTTACTTCAGTTCTGGTTTTGAAGGAATATTACTTGTGAATTCAGTTCTAGAGTATGTATAATTTAACGTTAACCTATGCATTTGTGTGCTTTACACATGTGAATTCATCATCTTGCTGAGTTTTCTTCATTTGCATGTTTATTATTTTTCAGAAAGCCAAGATAAGTATGAAAATCTGACAGAAGAAAAACAAAAGCCATTGTTACATGGTTACCAAAACTCAACATGTCTGTGGGTGGGGTGTGAGGGGGAAGGAAACTACATCATCCTGATCATTTGCTTTCTGGACCCTTTGAATTTGCTTTTTGTTCTCTGGCGTTTTCCACCAATTGATGTGTTAATGTACATTCATGAATGAGTGTAAACACTTTAATGGAGTGCCCGGCAATAGACTAGATATTGACTTGAAACACATTCCCTGTATTCAGTATCTCCTTTACCACTCAAAGATGATATTTTATAAAGTGTATGGTATGCTACAAATAGGCCAAGTCAGCATGCATAAAAACAGTATCTGCATCAGTTCTGAACATGCTGAAAATTGCATTAAGTTGAACTTCATAAGAGTACTACTTGATAAAGTAAAACATTTCCATTCCTACTGGCAACATCTGTCTAAAGCAGATACTTCATGACAGTGCGCTTAGATTAGGGAAAGAAATGTTACTCCTAGTGAATTGTTTGTATCTGTTTCATGTTGGCATATGTAGTTTGTATTTTGAATCGTTAAGTGCTGCTTATACAGTATAATCAATGCTTTCCCAACTTGTTTGGTTGCCCTCCATGGCTAAATATTTGTGGAACAAGATGTTTACTGTAACTATGTTTAAAATCGATAAGGCAACATACTTTTACGACTTTTACTTCATCTTGTGCCAGATAGTGAATGCCAGGTGGTAATGGGGGTCAGAAATCAAGCATTAAAAAAACAAAAAAAAAGGGAGGGGGGGAGGCAGGGAGCAAGACAAAAAGCACAGAAGTACTATAGAGAGAATATGAGAGAGATTTGGCTGTTATAGTTTGTTAACATATAGAGCAGCTAATAATTTTACATGAACTTTAGAAAGCGTAGTATAGATTTAACTGCTGATAAAGTCACACAGGCTTTTGGCCACGTGTACATGACTTCTCTTTTGGAATTAGCTTCACAGTTACTTTAAAACTCCTTTAGAGAGCCGTTAAATATGCACATGGGGACTGTCATTTATGAAAAACAGTAGCCAATTCTAGTGACAGACACAGACTACCAACTAATTGACATTAATTTCACACTTAGCATAGTTGCAGGGTTTTCCTCCAGGCTTTCTGTGTCCCTTGCTAGATTAATGATTGAAATCTGTGACACATGCTTTATTTCTGTTTGCAATCTAGAATTGATTATATCAGCCTTGATCTGTTCAACCAATAACAACTCTTTCCTCCAGTCATGATTAAATAGCACCAAAACAATCTGCCTGATTGATAACATTCTGCTTTCAAGGCTCGCTTTTCCTGAAAGCAACCAGAGTTTAATACTGAGTTGGAGGCACATGCTTCATTCAGCCCTGCTGCCTGAAAGACACTGGAGTAAAAAGCAAATGAAGTCTAACCTGCGGGGGTGCGTTATTCCCTGTCTAATCTAGCACATCATCAGACATTCCTACCTGTCTAGAAGCTACTATACTATACAAGTGTCATAAAAGAAGTGTGAAATATGACCTCAGGAATCTGTTATTCTTCACTTATACCAAGCACTAGAAAAGATGGTTTTTTTTTTCACTATGTGAAAAGTAAGTCTCCTGTTGCTGACAAACATATTTGAAATTCTGTAGTCGTAATAATTTCTGTCAGGGATATAAATTACTGAGAATGGAGTTCTAAAACTTTGTGTTGACAGGAGTAACATTACTATTTGGGGGAGTGAGAAGAGATTATTTGTTGTTACAACTAACTTATGGAAAAAAAAAAACTTTAAAAAATAAAGCTATTTTAATGGCACTGATTCAAATCCATGTTTGTATTTATGTAAACAGTAGTCTTTTCCTCTTAACTTTGCTCCTAAGTGCAAGAATACAGTAGCATGTTTTCATTTGTAGCCTTCCTGTTCCCTTCAGTACCTACAGTATGTAATTATACTAAATGAAATAATAATCATCTAACAAAGATCACTATGTGCAATACTGTATTTAGTGTTTCTATTTCAATTTTTTTTAGAATGTTAATTTATATGAAAATAAAAGGAATAACAACAAAATAGTTGCCTTCTCTCTTCACTCTCATGCTGTGCTGTAGTTTTAGCAACCATGCACTAAGTGCCACTTCTCATCAGGAAACTAATGTGAAGGGATCAGTGGAAATGGGGCTTTTGGATGCCCCATTTACATTACAATTACAGTTACAATACTAGTAACTCATCCTTATGTGGATATAATACCTCTTCCCAAGTGGGAATACACTCACTTACCGTGCTTGTGCATGCCTCCAGTAGTGCATTAGGCTTAGCTGGTTCAAATACATCTCTTCACTGCTGTGGAGCTGATCTGATACCTGTGAGGAACCTAACTGTTCCTACTAGAAGCACACCTATAACCTGTTCTTATTAGTGCTGCCTGTGTCACATGCCTACTAAATTGCTATTATTGCAAAAATGTGTTCAAAAATATTATTTGTGTATTATATCTTTTACAGTGTATATATTGTAATGATATACTCATTTGAGTTGGAAGTTACTTCTGTAGGCCATCTAGTTCAACTCCCCTGGAATGAACAGAGACACCTACAGCTACATCAGGTTGCTCAGAGCACCATCCAGCCTGACCCACAGCATGAGTGGAATCCCAATGTAAGTCACCATTACTTTTTTCAGTGGCACACAGAACTTTGTCAGAATTCAAAACATTATTTTGTTTGCTTTTAGAAAGTGGAAAGTCCCTTTAGGTCTCTCTCCCCATTTACTTGAGTATCAAACATGCTACACTTGCTGACTTTGCTGTCATCATATAAATCATTCATAGTTGCTTAAACTGGAGCAGCTCAATAAGGACTTGTATACCTAAGCAGCAGATGTAACTTTCTGAGTATGAGAAGATCCTCCTTTCAAGATGACCTAAGATTTGTGTTGCTCTGCTTTGCAAATTAAGCCTTTCAGAAGGACAGTACTTAGTCACAGTTGTTATGACGCAGCAGTGTTTGGCTTTCCTGTAGCAACTTTCATCTTTGTAAAGAACTCCCAAAAGTCAGTTAAGTATTAACCAACAGTGGCACTGGGAACGTGAGTAGTCACATCTTCCATAGGTTGTCATCTTTTCTTGTCTGATTTTTTTAAGTAATCAGCTTAAAAGTTGAAAGCAGCTATTAATTTCATCAAGAGAAGGTATAGCAAGTCTTTGCATTGCTATTATTTTGCTACATACTCTAGGCTAATAAGTAGGGCTCTGTTTATGCCAACTCCCTTATATCAGTTACATAACTTACACCAATTTTGAACTGCTATGGACAGAGTAAGTGAAAACTGACAGAGCTGAATTCTTCTGAAGACAATATGAAATGATCAGAAAAGGAAAAAGACAAAGCAATGCCCAACATCCTTCAGGTCAGTACCCATCAGTAAAAAAGGATTCACACTACAGAATGGATTTTACAGGCTATTCCCTTGATGATGGCAGATCTGTCTTTGTCTGATAAACATTCATCCAACCTACTTGTAAAGGCATCTAAGGGTAAGCTCACTGTCTCAAAAGTATGGTGTCTTTCTGAGGATAAAAAGACTCTGTTGAATCTAAATTGGTTTTGTAGTTGTTGCTTTGTTTTTTTTTTTTTGTTTTTTTTTGTTTTTTTTCAGCTGCAGCTCTTAGAAACCAAGAATCTTCATATGTCACTCATCACAGACCGGGGACTTGCCAGGTCAGCAGTTCCACAACAGAGCTTAACATTTGCTGTTCCCCTCCTTTTCCCTGTCCCACAACACCAGTTGCATTTAAGAGAGATTGGATCCATCTGACTGAGTGCCTCTTCCATCTATCCAGGGTGACTCACCTGCTTCTGGATTGTTTTCACAAGAGGGAGTTCATTGGATTACCACATAAACTTCTAGTATGCTTCAGCAGCAAGGCAGGAAGAGGCTGAAAGAGCCAGCCAAGCTGGAACACAGACAGAAGTTCAGCTGGGTGCTGGGCAATGAAGCTACAAGCTAAGTAAAAACACTGGCCAGGAGAGGGGCAAAAATGAGAGTGGGCTGCTGGAGGATGAGGCTGCCTGAGCTCATTTTAAACCAAATGACTGAGGCATTTGCAAGATGGGGCATCTGCCTCATCAAGAGTTGGGCTCAGTGGTCTTTAGGAGTCCGTTCCAAATGGGGTGACTCTATGATTCTCACATCTGAGCAGAGAGCTCTGACCATACTTAGTGAAAGCACAGTAGAATTCTCAAAACAACAAAAAAAGAAAATAACAACAGAAAAAACAACTGGTTACTTAAAAAAGATATGTATCTTTGCTGAACTGTGAGAGAATTTGGTCAAGAGTTTGGGAGATGAGAGTGGGCTCCTACTTATGTTAGTTACAGTGCCATAATGAAGGTAGCTCCCCCTTGCTAATTGTAGTCTGTGCACTCCTGTTTCTCTCAATATCCATGACAGATACCTCTTCTGATGGAGGCTCACCTCTCACTGTAAGAAATCCCTTTCCTAGCTGAAGCTTTCCTTCATGTTTGATTTTGGGTTTTTTTGGTGTTTTTTGTTGTTGTTGTTGTTGTTGTTTTTTGCAACAATCTTTTCTTTGGGTTGGAAAACAGCATCAAAGACACTACTATACACTTTGACGTGCATACACTGTACTCATTCAAGAGCTGATGGCCAGGGTTCAAACTCACCTATATCTTAAGAGACATATTTATTTCTATGTGTAGATTGGTGACTATTATGTAAGGATTTGCCTACATTTTGAGCAAAACAGACAATAGCTTCTTCTCTGAATGTAAATGCCAGCAGTTCAGCTAGTGGTGGAACTTTGGTTGCCTTCTTGTCATTAACCAAAAAAGCCAGTGGTAGTATAGGGGATTAATAGAGAAGTGTGTAGGGGTAAAGTAGCTAGGCTTCCCCAAGCTGTCAGGGCAATCCATTTACTTGTGTCTCATATGGTCAGAAGGAAACTGGAAAACAGACTGATTAAAAAGCAGCTGGACACAAGGTGTTGAAGCAAAGCCTGTACATATGGATGCCATATAACCCTAGAGTAGCTTTATTATTTAATCTATAATTTAATAGTAGACCTATAAAATAATTACATTATACTTAAAGTATTTCTTCATTTTTTGTTTTCATTTATAAAACAAGAATTAAATACAGTTTTAACCATTACAAGCTCAACTCAGTTTTTACATAAACATAGCTCCTAGAAGGAACTTTAAGCTGCAGCATAGTCATATTGCAAACTGATGAAAACCCCAGGCAGGGCATAGCTTAAAGATTCTTGCACATCATTCCTAACTGAAGTTACCACAGTGCTTTTCTCTCTCTCATTCCAAAATGACTGACTTTCAGTTTGTTTCTTTCAAGTGGAGACTGAGATCACTGGAGTCATAACAGATTAGTTTTCTCCACTTTGCCCCACACCCACACTGACACTATCAGGCCTGGAATGAACACTATCCATTCAGGGGTTGGCATGATGCTTTTAGTATAGTAATGCCAGCTTCTGAAAAAACAACTGTGAGGGGTCTCCCTCTGCATTTCTGAAAGATCACAGAAGAAAACACATAACTGTTCACTTAATAGGGCTAACACACCTGACCAACCTCATCCTGCCCGTGCCAATCCCCATAAACCGCTTGGTGAGCTCTTGTGGAGCTCAGTCCCAAAAGCCTCTTAGAGCAGCCTGTCTCACATAATATGGCACTGAACTCTTGGTTGGCCAGAGTCCTAAACACATTAACCCCTTGAAGTGGCTGCACGTAAGGAATCTGGAAGGAAAGGGTTCCCACAGCAAGCTGTTATCAGCAGATGCAGATCCTGAACCCTAAGACATGCATTGGGGAGTCAACTTGTCACTGTTAATTAGTAAGCTTCAGATGATTGAGTATGCATGGGCTACAGTTTGGGGGAAGGGGCTGGTTTGTTTTTCGACATCTTATGATCTTAATGCAGCTGGTACTAATACAGATCAGAACTGGAACAAACAGGATACACAGGACATGCTAAACTCCACCAAGTGAATAACAACACAGTATGATCAAAATTAACTGCAAAGTGTTCACCACCATGGATTATGTAGAACTCAAACACTCAGTGGGCCACCAGTGTCACAGTGATTAGCACTGACTCTCTCTCCCTACTCATACAACTGTGACCTATTCCCACAGCACTGACTGATGGGTTTATCCTTTAACATCAACACTTCTTCCTGGTTTCCAATCATGGGAGAGATGTTACTTCCAGCACCTGATGACGCTGAACAATAAGGCAGCTTTTGCATTCGGTCCAGCAATGACCAAATTTTGTTCTTTGTGCGACAGTGCTTTTATACCTTAAGTGAAACACACCACTAGTGTTCTCAGCTCCTCTCCAATTACCTTCCACGTTCTCCAGTCTGAGCAGGCATAAATATAAGGTAATAAATGGATGTTGTCCTTTTTGGAGTAAGAAACAGGCGCAGATCTAACACATTAACGTACCGAAAGCCCAGTTAAAATGCATCCATTTTAAGCCAGGCAGCTGACCTAGCAACCAAGTCTCTTACCACATTTTAATCTCTGACATATTCTGTCACAAGAAAAATATACATGGCTAGGTCTATAATACTTTAAGCAGCTGTTTACTATAGCTAAGTTACAAAACAAACACTGCTGCAGAGACCACATGTTCAGTATATTCCAGCCACAACAGCTTAAGAATCCTCCTTCAGGCTGCTGATGTGATCACGGCGGCTGATCTGACGTTTCGCCCTCTCCCCTTCAGCTCTTATCTGCAGTTCAGACCACAAGTTTGGAACAGTTTGTCAATTGCACAGTAAGAGGTGTCTCAAGAAGCCGAGCCTCGTCAGAGAGTCTCTTTTTGTATGTTACTCTTTGTAGCTCTCCCTGGTCTGCCTCACCCAGATTTGGGCAGAACCCAGCCTATCGTGGTGACAGCAGCAAGCTCCGGAACAGCTTAATGGGAAGGCATCTCATCTGGTGGAGGGGACTGGAGTGTAGGGAGATGGCTTTACTCCACACAGTGGAAACATTTAACATTGCATTCAGCCAACTGGTCACTTAGATGCACAGTCTCAACTTCAGGAGCCTGCTCCACCCCGTAAGATTCAACTGTCAGATGACACCAGACATAAAATGAACCTGATGGTCAAGTGCATAACATAGCCCATTAAACAGCTTTATTCCAGTAGGCAAATGACAAGGAGCCTTTCCTTTCTAGAGAGATATCTCCCAAAATAAAAAATAAACAGAGAAAAAAGAAAAAAACAAACCAAGAAAACAGGCAGTCTGCCCAATGGAGAGGAGATGCAGTGGGATGTCTGATGTGGACAACAGGAAAACAGCAAGCAGCAGCCACACAGCTGTTCTTACATCTTGCCTGAGTTGTTCAGATTCACAGACATGCACCGGCACTGCTTCACCTTCTGAATTTTCTTGAGTCGGAATGGTGGGTCCAGCTCGGGGCATTCCAGCTGCACAGTTGAGGAGGTCACCTTGTGTGGCTTGCAGAAAGCACAGGACTGGAAGGACTCCTCCTCCTTCTTCACATGCCGCGGTATGTAGAAGGAGTTGCACTGCCCATAGCAGAAGCGGTTGATGATGGTGCGGCTTATGCAGCCCTCCTCACTGACAGTCTGTCGCAAGGGCTGCGTCTTGCACCAGTCGCTCTTGAGGTACTTCCGTTCAGTGACCACGAGGGCCTCCTGGCTGGAGGCCAGCACCTCCTTGTTCAGCTGCTGCCTCCGCTCTGAGTTGTTGCTGCTGCTGTCCTTGTAGGGGGATGGGATCGCCCCCGCCGGGCGGTTCTTCCTGCTGTCTGCTACTCTAGCCAGTGCTGCCATCAAAAAGATGGACACGGCAAATTTCCAAATCATCCTGCAATGGCAATACAAGAAGCTGTTAGAAGGGACGCGTTTTCAAACCACAAAGTTCTGAACCTAACACATGCTTTTAGAAGAAATGGAGACCTTAGTGCCTTTGTAATCCCACCACTTTTCCTAAGAGATTAGGTATATTCTAGGGTGAGCATTTATCACAAAGAGGTCAGGGCCCTGTTGAAATGCCCCTCTCCTCTTTCCCCTGTAGGAAAGCTAATGCTTTGATCACTGAACCACCGTCTTTGCAGAAGCTTCAGCCAGAAAGGTTTCCTTCTTTTCTGTGAAATCCTGGGACAAACAGCTGGGCAAATTCCTGGCTAGGAAAGGCTCAGCAGACTTCTGCCAACTCAGTGACTGCTCATCTGTGGAGACTGGGGAGAGGGAAGGGAATAGTACACTACACAAGGTAAACTCCCATTTGCCTCTTCAGATCTAAAGTCCCTACCTAGCCTAGTTCCAGGCAGAGGAGTGAGAGGTGTCCAAAAGTATATTTTTATCATTTTGAATTGCTTCTGGTGTTTCTCAGGGCTTACAGCACATACAGCCCTTCATACACTGTGTTTGTGGGAGGCCGAAAACTTGATAGATTTATTCTTCCAACAGGAGGAAACACTTGTATACAACACAGGGGACTTCATTACTGCAAGGTTTCCTAGGCAAATAGCTTAAGAAGGTTTGTAAACATGAGAGAGTTCAGTATTTACTTTAGATGTTAAGGAATAGGCTAGAGCATAAGCCAGTTGCTAAGCTAAAATAAGCAGCCAATTGGCAAAAGTATTTTTTCCAATAGTTGTCTATTAGAATTTCTTGTTCTGTGGAGCATATCTTAGCAGCTCCTGGATTTTCATCAACAACTTGTTGATTCAGTTTAGTAATGTGTCTAAATGTGCATGTATGACATCAGAGCAAAAGTACTGAATTTCCTCATCAAGCCAATGTTCACAACTCATTTGACTGTTTATTTAATTTTGTTGTCCCAGAAAAGGGAGAGCAGAGTATTTCTAGGGTGCCAGAAATGAGTGCAGCCCAGAAGCTTTACGTTCAGAGGTTAGGGACACTTCAACTCTTTCTAAAAGTGCTCTGCTTACCTTTGTTCTGAAAAGACAGTATTTATGCAACAGTATGCAGATGAAAGAGTCATCCCTCTTTTCCCAGTATAGTTTCAAGTCCTTTCGAGTAGTGCTTTTTTTTTTTCTCCTTTAGAATGATGCCAAGAAAGCAAATACTATCACACCAATAAATATAGATATATCTAACACTGCGGTGCAGACATTTGAGATTTTGCATTAGGTAGTTCTAAGATAAAAACACACCATTTTCCAAATAATTCACCAACAGATCAAAAATGTGTTTGTGGTGAAGATTCAAGACATCAACAAGGCAGAGTTAACGTATTTAAGCTCTGGATGGATAAAGAGAAGGAAAAGTACCAGATTAAGTGGAATATGTTTTAGATAATTTTCTAAGTTTATAAGATCTCAAGGTCAGACTTTGACTAAATTTTAAGGGGAGAAGTTGGAAGTGCTGAAGGAAAGTGCTTATCCTAGAGCTGTGAGTGGAAGATGCTCTGATGCAAACATCAAATATCACCAGACTGCATGCTTGAAATGGAAACCAGAGTTCCTAAAACCCAAATGAGCAAATTCATCTGTAAGTATGCCAAGTGACCACTGACATCCATGGTAGCCATGGGTTCTTTAAATCAGTGGCCTATTTTTGCACTGCTTAGCATTCAGCACGCAAGTCCAGAAGGTTTGTCCAGATCCGTCAAATGAATCAAGACTAGACTTGGATTTCATCACAGGTATTGTCGCCAAGAGCCCTGGATGTCAACCACCGCAGCCAGGCCAAACTCTAATCGGGTAATTAGTTTCACTTGAATGCAGCGTTCCATGTTTCCTCCCAAACTGTTCTCATGTTATTCTACACTGATGGCTGCTTTTCAGTAGTAGATAAAAAAATGTGTGCCCACTGTTTTGTGCTTTAGATAGAAAAGGGAGGGAATAAAACAGGAGTTATGAGCCGACATTCTCTAGAAAAAGACGTGCCAGGATGCCTTATGCCAGCATTCCTCAGACAATCTCTTCTACTTCTTTTCCATATGCAGGGACACAAAGTAAATGCTCCAGCTCTACTGTCCTTCAGGGAAGGAGTCCAGTCCTTTTCAGCAGGGATATACCTCTCCAGTTTCATTTATCTTACCCTGACATGGAAGAGAAAGGTAAAAATCCAGAGACATGTCAAAAAGAGATGCACACTTTCCCACACCCCTTTCCTAGCAAAACTCTGTCTTACCACACCCACAATTTTCCATTACCAAATGCAAGTTAAAAGACAACTTCCTTTGCATGTCAAGGATGGGTTTGAGTAGAAATCCTACACAGGAATTCTATAATGCTGACAGAAGTAGGAACTTGAAATTCATAATGTGGAAAAATATTATAGTAGCTTTATAATTTCTGAAATAGTTTTATGTAGGCATGGGAAGCAATTCAACAGAATAAATAGGATTTATTCACTAAGTCTATGTTTATAACTAATAAAGCATTATTAATCAAAGCCACTATTGTACAATTATAAACCAAACTCTGCAGTACACACTAGCAAGTACTTCTACAGACACTCAAGAACACAACGCCTATCTCTGTCACTGATCTCTACCAAATTTGAACTTTCTGATATGTACAGAGAGCACATTACTCTGGTTTACACCAGCTAGTCAAACGTGCATCCTCTCAGATCATGGAATTTCTAATCACAGGGCTGCCCCTTACTAACCGACAAATCACTCCTTCCTAAACCCTGGCACACAAACCCCTATTCAAGCCAGTAACGGTGCAAACAAGGTCACCTGATGCCAGGAACACACCATGGACTACATATGTTTTAAGTAATCACACGCAAAGAAAAAAGAAACTTCACTGTTCTCAGAGAAACAGAACATTCTGGCACACTCAGCCCAAATGCAAGGCAGCATGCTGAACACTGCCTGTCCACCAACAGAACAAAAAGAGAAGAAACAGAAACATTCTGGTTTCTGGCAAGAACAGAGCAGTTATGTCCTTCCTCAATATCAAGGAATTATATAGCAGGTGGTCTTAAGAGTTGAAAGCTGCTAACACGTGTGCAAATGCCAGCCTGGGTCATCATTCCCTCAGCACTGAGGGGCTTCTCACGTCAGAGCTGATGGAAGCTGCTGTGTGATGGTTTTCAACTCCTTCAGGAGTTTCTGCCAGCTGCTGCAAGGCCTCTGTTACCCTCCCCCCACCACTTCCTTTTTTCAGTCTGTGAGCTGGTGCAGAAAATAACTTAATCTTATACTAGACATGAAACAGGGCCTAGCTCCATTAGCATTTCACATGTTAAGCTTTTATCTCTTTTAGATAAGGAAATCAGCATAAAACATGAGTTCACAGGCTCCTGAAACCTGTCATGCTGAAGCAGAGCTGCAAGGTACACAGGAGTCTACAAAATCCTTGGCCAAGGAAGCAGGAATGCCAAGACCCAGCTCTGTAATCCAAAGAGGTCAGGGCACGCAGCTAGGAGGGGAAGACCCACAACTGCTGTGTCTGCCTTCAGCTTTATTTCTTGTTTGTATCCAATTACTGTGTAACATAAAATATCTACTAAGTCAGGCTCCCTCCTGCATGCCATTCTTCTGGCCCTATAACTCAATGCATTCTTGAAAACTATCCAGCTCTGGAGCAGGACAGGCAGTAGTGTAGCCCCCAAAATAACCTATAGTTGTGCCATTAGGGCACTTCCCTAGGAATTAGAGCAATGGCTTTGACCTCAGAATTCAAGCGCATCATTTTGGGAAGTCCACCAACAGAACAGGGAGCTATGGTCCCTGAAAGACAAGAGAGGAAGCAATGACAGCACCCATCCATACCAAGTGACTGCTCCAGAGTTTCGTTTAGTGACTTCAATTTCTGAGCTTAGGATGAAGTTTCTTCTCCTGTTTCACAGATTGGCCTGTTTAATTAATCCTCAAATAATGAAAAAGAGAGACGGATGTAAGCAGAACCAGCAATTGTGAGATCCATTTTCTTGTTTAAGCATGAAACACCTACAAACCACCCAGCATTATCAGCTTGCCCAAAAGTATCAAGCTCTCTGATGCACTCATAAATACATTGGATTTAGTAACACAAACCTATTTCACCACCATCAAAAGTCAGGTGTAAGAGACAAAGGGAAAAAGAACAACAGAAAGATGAACACTCCAAATTCAGAGACACTTTAGTTTTTGAAAACTAAAATTGATAAGAGAAGAATTTGTCTTGGAAGATTGTGGTTTCTCTTCTACTAGCAGCAAAAGACAGGCAGTATAGCCTAAATGAAATCAAGTACAGTTTTGTGGCATGGTACATACACAGTCATGTGATTCTATGCATCACTCTTTTCCAAGCTGCAAACTGTAGAGACTCAAAAGCTTTCCCTTGGGATCAGCTCTTTGCTGACCCTGGGACTCAAAGCTACGTTCTACTCCACCATTTACTTTATTATTATACCTAGTCAAAAAAAGAACATGCACAAAACAACCATATGTTTATTAATGCAAGAACACTGTGTATATGTTCAGTTCTTAGCTGTTAAGATGGCACATAAGAAGTGTTCCTTGAAGATAAGCCAGGCAATAACTTTCCGAAGAACTAAAACGTGGCTTTAATGACTTATGTTGGAAGCAAGGAAATATCAGATTCTCTCCCAGGAAGTAAAAAATACTATTTATTTAATTTATCAGCGGTTAAGCATGATTCTAATAGTTAAGCATGATTCTAATAGTATAATATACAAATAAAGATGAAACAAATTAAGCACCTTTACGCAAGGGAAGCATTTGGTTCTAGCCTCTCCCCTTGAAGTATCCTTTGGAAATCATTGATCCTATGTCTCCAAACAACAGTAATAAATGATCACTGTATATCTTTCTTTCTCAAGAGGAAGGGACCTCTTAGTGATTGATCCCAATATTAACAGATTCTCACAGTTAAAATGCCAAGACTGAGAAAACTGACCGCAGAAGAACTGGAAGCAAGTTACAACAACAACAAAAAAAAAACTAGAAAATTCTTTGGTTTTAGCAGTGAAGTTCTACCATGTACAAGCAATACTTTTAAAGCACCACTTTTAAACACCACTGCACGCATCACCAAAGGGCATAACTGTTTCAAAACCAATAATTAAAGCCACTACAAGGAGAAGTCCACCCTCACCCTCTAATAACCTTCTATAGTGATTTGGGAGAAAACAATTGTATTGCACCATAGACCAGGGAGAAAATATTCTACTTCAAAATGAATAAGCTCCTTGCATCCTCACTGGCTGGCTTGGAGATCCTTCCTCCCCTTTATCCTTCCCTCTCCCTCTCACCACCACTTCTCTCACAGAGAGGCTCAACATAGCTTATGTGCAATAACATAAAGGTGTGAAGGAAATAGGAAAGGTCTGCCCACAAACTGAATGCCTCAGGAATTGTTCTATTCTGACCAGGCTCTTGATTTGTTTCCAAAAAGAGAAGGTGCAGAAGGGTTTCACTGAGGCATAGTTGCATTCCTCAGGAGAGGTCAGCATTTCCCCTGCAACTTAGACATTCTTATCAAGACAGTTCCTGAAGATATTCAATGTAACGCAACTAAAAAGACAGCACATGAGTAGATAAAAGAGAAGTACAAAGAACAAAGACACTATGGGGCCTAGTGACATTAAGATAAAGCTAATTAAAAGCAACTCAGGCCATGTTACTAATTCCAGTTCTCACTATAGATTTTCTACAAATAAGAGTTTTATCTTAGATTTTCTCCGATAAATCTGGGAGATTAGAAGGATTCCTGGTGTGTGCATTCTGATATAAGAGGAATCAAGGACGCAATCAATTGCTGTTATCATATTCAGCAACATTCAATGTGTCAGATACATTATTTTTATGATAGTAGCAATTATGAAAAAAATTTGAAGGTCTGTCTACACTAGGCATTAAACCCAATCATCTAGAACCATATTTTCTTCCTTTACAGTTTGTCCTCTTTCTTATCTACATTTCTGCCACTAGAAATTCATGTTTATAACTATGATTTCCTTCCTTCAGGAACTTGGGACAAGCATATTAGAAGCAGGTTTGAATGCAGCTGCTCATTTCATCAGAGTTAAGAGATCACATTACTCTTGTACTCCTCTTTGCACTGACACCTTGCCAGGCAGTATACTGATTTAAAGACTGTATTACCAATATATAGTATTAAGTTCTCCACAGGCTGAATCTTCCTGATTTTGCACAGCTTCTAACCCTGGCCTTCAATTTTCTTTCTTTCTTTCTCCTATTTTTTTTTTTTTTTAATAACACTGTTAGCGTTAGAGGAGTTCAGAAAAGTCTACCCTTTTTTTAAAGGCAGGACAAGGATCTTGTGAGGACAGCCACTGAAAATTTCATTAGCTAAGATAGCAGCTTTTGGCTATTACATTCAAGATGAGATCTAGAGTTCCAGAAGTCTGAAGAGTGACTAAAAAAAAAGTATTGCTGAAATCCACCCAGGTATTTTTCTTTGAAATACATTTTCCAATACTTCTATCTGTGATAAATATCAGTACTTACAAATATGTACACCATAGTAATAATAAATCACACCTACTCTTAAAATAAAAACACATTTATAAGAAATGCACTTCCTAAGGCAAGCATTCAACTAGAAGAAAATATTAAGGGAATTAGCTTCTAGTTTTATCTTAAGGCTAAATTTTACCCAGGTATTTAACAGCAGCTAAGTTTCAGTTCCACATCTGCATCAGCATTGCTCAGTTTTACACGTGGAAAACTAAAATACAGATGAGGAAGAAAAGTGGCAACATATTTAAGAGTTAAGTCATCCTAAAACATTCAGGCAATGAAGCAATGGCATTTTTAGCAATCTGAACTAAGATGATAGAATACCAAAAGGTAACCAGACAAAGACTTTTTGGAATATTGTTAGGGTCAAATCTCCTAAATTTTTATTGCAATTTTAGCTTCAGGAACTTGCGGTTTTAGAGCGAACCACAGTCAAATGTCTGCCTGGTGAGCACATGTGAATTGTCCCAAGCAGAGTGAGATGTCCTACTCAGAAGTGTCTGTGTAGTCGTAAGTACTGGCAGCACATGCAACATGAGGGGAAAAAAAGAGGGAGTGAGAGGAGGGAAAAACCCACAAAATAAAACCAGATTTCTGCTTACTGCCCATGAGGTTGATTTTCTGTCTCCCAACCTGGTTTTGGAGAATGCTACACTCAGGGGGTGGGAAGAATAAATAAATCTCCTTGGAGACAAGGAGAATAGCTTTTTGGAAAGCACTGAAAGCTAGCCCTACTATGAATCTAAAACTGTGTCTATTCATGAGTGAACTAGGTTGAAAAGATACTTGCTCTCCTTTTCAGTCTCTTCAGCTTTTCAGCATAAGATAAAGAGCCCCACATAGGCAAGTCATTTCTGTTTGGACATGAACATTTTGTCCAGCACGCAATAATAGCCTACATTTGACTTTATTCTTCTGTGCAGAAGGCAGCTGGTACACTCCCATTTGGCAGTGTTTCATTCGGGAGAAAACAGCAGATTTCTGCCCTTGGGAAATTAAAAGCTAAATAGGAAGAGAAGCAGTGGCTTGAGCAAACGTCTTCATCTGTGACCATCCCTCAGCCTTCTGGAAAAGAGAAGAGCCAACACAAGAATGGGGAACGTTCAGCACTTACATACAATAGCTCATTTCAAAGCTTCCTTGCTGGAGTATCGATACTACAAAAGACTATTTTGCAAGGAGTAGTCTCCATTATATTTTCGCTGTTTGCATTACAGCAGAAAATAGAACTCTCATCCAAGATCAGAGCTTGACTAAGCGGCACAGATTCAAAATGTTTGTAGTCTAACTTGGTGAGCAACATATGGTAGAATCAGAATAGAGCACAGTGGGGAATTGAGTTACCAGAGGTCAGAAATTAACTGGGAACTGTTTCTAATGTATTTTAATCACATCATATGATACCAATACTATTCCTTTAGCTCATCAATCCAGATTTGTTATATAAGCATTTTCTTAAAAACATTATACCTTCTTATGTTAAAGTGGTTCTATATGAAAGTGCTGGATGCAGTTTCCCCGAATTTTGGTAGAAGAGATATGGGGTTAGGGGCTGTAATGCTTTGCATCTTCAAACAGTGTTTTCTGAGCACAAAGCTCACTTTCTAGCTCACAATGTGGGACAAAGCCACTAGTCTTCAATATGCACGCATTACTATATTTGTCCCATTTTCAGAGGAAGGCATCTGGATGAGGTATGTTCTACAAGAAAATTGAGTTCGCTACCTTAAAACACCATAAAAGTGCTCATCAGAATTACTGTTTGCTTATCCTAATAGAAAAATGTAATTCCTTCTGAAAATCAATAGGTGGCATGGAATCTTGTACATGCAAAATACCACACTAATCAACAAAGTAAAATCTACTTTTCCACATTCAGTTATTTGCCTTCTGTCAAGCTCTCTATGCAAGATGTCCTCAGTTTCTGCATTGTGATTCTTAAGTAGTCCTGTTCACGTTTGAAAATCTAGAAGATTATTTATAGTCTAATATTGACATTATGAAGTTTAATTAGACAATATCTTATTTGTAGAGTTGAAACATGCAAATGCAAATAAGAATTGTTCTTATCTCAATATACAATGGGCTAGCCCTTCCATAAGGTAGTATGCAAATTCCCATACACACAAAATTTCAGACATGTATCTCATTACTTTACAATGTGCAGCTTGCAAGAAACTCTACAGTTCATTTTTTCATAAAGTTCTCCTTTAAAACAGCTTGAAGAGTTTTTCAATTACATTTTTTCTGAGCTTAAATTTGCTTGAAAAAGCCTCTGTTCTGCTAATTTAAACTTATAACAATTCTGAGGACAGAAGACCTAATGGACAAATAAAACAACCAATAAGCCAATCCAGCCTGTTAGTCCCAGCCAGGTCTATGCCAGGCAAACGTAACTAAGTGTCATACCAGAATAATTACTTTCACAGAACAGCATTTTTTCTCCTCAGTGATTCTTCCCAGAGGTTCTTCAGAGAACCTTTTTTGTTCTTTATTCTTTGGTTAATGATCAACACTGAATTACACATCTGACAATTCACCACAATTACAGTTTTTAATCACCGACCAAATTTCAAACAACTCTGACAACAAGGCAGTTTTGAAACTTCTATTGCATTACACTGCGTTTTCTCTCAGGGTATAACAGGAAGGCATGAAAAGTATTTCAGATGAGAGAGGGGCAGAAAAGTCAACGATATCACTGTTTGGTACCCTAAGAGGCACGATTAGGACAGAGGACATTTAAGTTTACTATAGTGGACTGGCAAATCAAATACAGAATTTGTGAGCTCTAGCGGTCACATGTAATGCAAGATATATTCGAATAACAATGGGTCATGTCCAAGTTTTTATGGCATTCTCTTGCTCAGGGTGTAAGCTGGCCCAGCAGTTAAGAAAATCTTGTTTTTTGCATCATACACAGACAGAAGCCAGGTGAGAATGCATCACTGCTGAAGACAATATATGTTATTACCATTTGATTGATCCTGTAATATCTTGGATTCCTTTTTGTTCACAAACTTGAGGAGTTATGTCTTCTTGTCTTCCTAAGAACACCAGGGTTCTGCTTGGCTTGTTTTAATGCTTACTTACAATCTGTGGATTAAGTGATGGTCCGTCAGAATCCCTGTTTAACTATACTTTTGTTTCAAATGTTTAACTCAGCTGTTCACTCAAACTCTCATGTGGGAAAATTCAGGTACAAGGCTGAAGTTCAACTGAAATTTTTGAGTGCTGAGAAGCACAGGAACCACATGCTCTGATGGCTGTTTGTGTATGTCTGTATGTAAGCTCATAAATTATGATGAAGTTTGGAATTCAAAAACCTTAGCATTGTATGGCTTCTTGGCTATGGTACTACATATATCAACTGATGTTTTGGTCCATGTTCCTCAGTACAGAATCATTCTGATACTCAGTTTCAAGTTATTCTGTAGGTTAACTAAATAAATTTTCATTTATTCACTACAGTCTATTGATATTTACAAACTAACAATACTATTTACCAAAGATATAGCTGTCAGCTGAACAAAATAAAAATCACATCAGCTGATGCTCAACAACTGCTAAAAGTACAAAAATTTAAGGTGCTATAAAATCAGAAATGCAAATATAATTGTAATTAGATATGCTACGATAATTTAAGTATTTAACAGCATTAAGCTTTTAAATTCCATTTTCTAGATACAATGGGAAACATATAGCATATGGAGTGAAAGGACAAAGTACAGTTTATTCCTCATTACTGACAATATGTGTTGCTTAACCAGGAGCTGAATTTTCAGTGAAATTCTGCAGGATGACCTGCACTTCAGGAAAGTTTACATTCAAACACTGGAAACTTACCCTATCCTTCCTACTTCACACTGATGGCAACACATGGCTGTCCCACATCTATGTTCTTGTGGCTTTGATTCATGCACTGCTAAGTGATTCTCCCTCCAACATTGTCCTAAGAATGTAAATATTTGTTCTGTCTGTATTCTGGTTTACAGACTTGGCCCATTATTGAATATGAAGGCTGTAATTCAATCATAGAAAGATCTGTTGCCATGCATAAACTGGGATTTTATATTTTATGACTTAGGCTTTGCAGAGCAGACGTCTTGCTACTCACCTCCCCCTCTCCTTGCCCATGACTGAATTATGGTTCTCTAATTGAAGGCTAGTATTATTCTATTTCTCTTCTTCTACTGAGAGGAAGACCAGAGCTATCATTCTGAATACACACCAAGCCACAGGAGCCTGGATGAGATACTTTAATGACAAGTCCTCCTACACAGCACATTTGCAGTCTTTCTGCTAATTAATTTGATTTCCTTTGTCTGGACTAACATAATAACAGTAAGTTATGCTCATTTAAAGGAGGATTGTTAGCCTTTCAGTTCCCTTCAAGTGAGAAAGAAAGAAGAGTCAATAGACTGGAATCTGTGGGAGACTGACTTTGTCCTTGACTACACAACTGCTTATGTTTCCCCTTGACCAACACTTTGTCTCCAGGAGAACCTGAGACAGTCCTCTCATCAGAGGAAAGACTATAATCAAAATCAGATATTGTTGGTATGTGCATGGCAAGGCAGTCACAGTTACACTGAAGGGTTCTGTCTGCTATGTACTGCAGTCAGCATCTTTCTTCCTGGCAAATCATTTGGCATTTACTGTTCACAGCTCCTGACATCCACAGAGGGCTGAACAAACATATAATTAAAAACATCCAAGCTGGTTTCTTTAGACTTCCTTCATAGAATGAAAGGAGATTCAGCAATGTGCCACTGGTCAAGTAAAACAGAAGCAAAAATAATATTGGGAGCTAAAGTAGCAAATCATTATTTGGAAAGAGAGATCTTTATTCAGCAGGCTTTACAATGATTGGAACTGTGAAGCTGAACAGATCTCAAAGCTGAGCTGCCAGTCAGATACAGGATTTGGGAAATGGAGTGATGCATGACAAACAGATGAATTTGGATATGAAAATTCAATCTTAAATCAAGTGGACATACCCAGTTTTAATACCCATAAAGAAAAGTGTCAAGGACTCATATATCATCTGTGTATAAATGGAATGGAATGAATGCACACATATCTTAATCATGGCAGGAGAGATGCTCCCTATGGCAGAAGAATAAGAGAGGAAGCCTACAGAGAAAATCCCTAATCTCTTTTGCTCACAAACCCAGAGAAAAGAGCCAGAACTCCCCTTCTGTAGACTGTTTCAGGATCATTTCTAACCTTTTAACCAGAGATGCATTTATCATTTTGCAGAATCAAATAGGGATGGATTCCAACTTCTGGATCTACTGGCCTCAGCTATTTTTTTTTGGTCAATAGACATTGAGGAATCTTTACATAAACACAAGCAAAAGATGAAAAGCACGTACATGCTCTTTATTAACTCAAAGTGACCTTGTTTTTTAACAGTGTTTGGCCATAAGCCATTCCTACTGCTTCACAACTGTTAGGTTTGAATATTTTTCCATTACTTTTATCCTAGATCTAACTTAGCACTTCCCTGAATCCAGAACAGACAGATGGCTCTTCTGCTCACCTATGATGACCTCTTATTACTGCATAGAAGGAAAAAGATAACACGGCTCCATTCCACATCACTGCTTAATTTGAGAGTTGTTGAGCAAGACAGTTTAGTTGTTCATGGTTTTGCTTTGTTTGTCACTACAAAGCTGTCTTACTGCAAAGCACTTACTACAATCTAAATTAGTCATTTCGTGGTGGTCTAAGCATTTATGTATTTCTTGCTGAGGCAACAAGAGAGAGCAACCAGCTGAAGGGTCAGCATACTACTTATACTAGTTCTAATATCAGCACAAAACTGCACCACTCTATTAAATAGTCAGTTGGCTCAGCAACTGAATGCAGACTGCATCACTTGCCAAGATCCATTTTAGTTGATGAGACCAAATAAGACCATCCCTAGATAATTCTAAGGAAAATCTGCCTCTCCATAGCTCTGCTTTGGTGAGTAATTCACATAGTCGTAAGTGATTTAGTTCAAAGGTATAAGCAACAATATCAGAATTGCTTTCTCAGTCATAAACACACCTTTTCCTACTTTCTCTTATGTTTTAATTAAACATAAGACTTACCAACAAAACTATGTGTAATATCAGATTAAGAGGACTGGATTCACAAATGAAAGAAAAATATTTTATGATACAATGAAAACTAGGCATGTTTGTATGTTCATGTTATGCACAAACTGAAGAAAATGTCAAGTTCTGATCCCTGGTTTTCAGTTCTCATCAGCTGAACTGCTACATTCCTGCATCTTCCTTCTTTGCCTTTCAAAGGAAAGAAGTGGGAAAAAAAATGGTTTTAAGATACTTTTAATGTAAAATTATTAAATTTTCAAAAATGAAGAAGACATGTCACAGAAATAAAATGAAGCATCCTTTTTTGCCTCAGCAATGCTAAAACTCTAAGGAGTTATAGAATGGCTTGGATTGGAAGAGACCCTGAAGAACATCTAGCTCAAAGCCCCCTGCAATGGGCAGGATTGCCACTCACTAGATCAGGCTGCCCAGGGCTCTATCAAAGCTGGCTCTGAGCACCTCCAGGGATGTGCAATACATTACATGCTCCTTTTAAGTACTGGAAGGCTGCAGTAAAGTCTCCTCAGGGTATTCTGTTTTCCAGGCTGAACAAGACCAGCTCCCTCATCCCTTCTTCATATGAAAGGTGCTCCAGCTCTCTGAGCAACTTTGTGCTTCTCCTCTGGACCCACTGCAACAGCTCCATGTTCTGCTTATGCTAGAGGCCCCAGGCCTGGATGTAATACTCCAGATGACACCACCACAAGGGCAGAGCAGAATCACTCTGATTCTCATGAAGTGAACTATAATGCTCAGATGTTTTCAGCCTTAAGATGCTGATATCCTCTTTGTGAGTAAAAAAATAAAATAAAATAAAATAAAATAAAATAAAAATGCTGAAAGAACACTTTTGATCAACACTTTGAAAATCTTTCACTCCTACTACACAAAAAGGAAAAAAAGAAACTTTCAACTCTGAGCAGTCAAATTACCTCACCTGTCTGAACAGTTGCTATCTCAGCACACAGTGTTTTTCCTAAATGACCCTGAGAAGCTCCTAATTAGTTCAAAGACCAAGGAACATTAATTACCACTTGGCAAAACTCTGCTCATTAAAAACAAAGGATAGTCATGTGGTTTTTTTTTTCTTCCCACCCCATACTCCCCACTATCAAATTCTTGTTTAATAATGTGAATGACATAAAAGGCTACATGGCTACATGAGAACAAGTTTAGAACTTAGTATCTACGAGGGTGATGATTCCTGTTCATTATGACCCAAAAAGCAAATGGTGATGGTAAGTCAGTAGAGGTTGAACCTCCCCACCAATATTCTGTTACATTTTGTCGCAATGCGACAGCAGCAGCAGAACAGTCTGACAAAATGATGCCTGACATGAAAGTGCATATGAAGCAAAGATGTAAGACTGAATTCCTCCATGCAGAAAAAACTGCACCATTGACATTCACTGATGTTTGCTAAATATTCATGAAGACCAAACAGTGGATGTGAGCACAGTGAGGTGTTGGTGCATTTTAGCAGCAGTGACAGCAACTTGCAAGATAAGTCATGCCACATAAAAAAATGACGAGTGTCTTGATCAGCTCATCCATGCAAATCAGCAGATTATGACCAGGGAACTGTGTGTGGAGCTGAATATAATCTTCACTAGAAACGATGGCGGCAATAGAAATATCACAAATGTTGTGCCAGGTGGGTCCCACAGATGCTCACACAGGAACAGAAAGAACACTGTATGTAAGTTTGTCAGGACACATTAAACCACTACAAGGCTGAAGAGGACAGTTTTCTGGTTCGCATCATTACTGGTGACGAAACATAGTGTCACCACTACAAGTTGGAGTCAAAACAGCAGACCCTAGAGTAGCCATGTGTGAATTTCCCATTGAAGAAAAAGTCCAAAACGCAGCCCTCAGCAGGTAAGGTGATGAGCATTGTCTTTTAGGATAAGAAAGGAGTGATCCTGCTGGATTTCCTGCAACCCAGACAAACTGTCAACTCTGACCTCTACTCCACAACACTAAGCTGAAGGCTCGAACTTCCAGAGTCAGATCACTGATGAAGACAACCTTTCTCTTGCCACACAATAACACCAGGCCCCACACCAGTTTGAACCTATCACGCTGACTGTATAGTTTGAATTTGGTAACTTTTGACTTGCATGGGCAACATTTTCCTAGCAACACTGCTATCATAGCAGCTGTGAAAACAGTGGCTCACCTCCATTGGTGCACAGTTTTATGAGTGTGGCACTCAGATTCTTGTTCACTTTTTGTGAAAACGCATAGTTAATGGCAGTGACTATGTTGAAAAAGAGGATCTTCTAGCTGCCAAATAGTGTTATCATGCTGTTTCTATATGTTATAGTTTCCACGAAAATAAATAGGAGGCATTACATTCAGAGCAACCTATGTATATATTTCTTAGAAGGCTTAAGTCAAGGACAATTAGCTTATCTAAATGAAAAGAAAAAAAAAGTGATAATTCATCATACTGTATATTTTAGGCAAAACATTCAATGGTACTACATAGCAGAACAGGAAAGACAGCAAGACAGGCACATCTGAGTTAACAGAAACAGACACAAGAAGGAAAGCTACTGTGCGAATTTACAGAATTAAGTACAGAAGAAAAAGACTTCACCTAGATACTGTGGTTTCAGCAACCTCCTCTCTATGACTATTCTCCACCCCATTCAGAAAAAAAAAATAATATTTTTTTAAGGCAGCTTGCCAAATCCACGGTAAGTCATCTAAAAGCAATCAGAGATGAGATTTAGAGACACTTTAGAAATAGGTGACAGGGACATAACTGTCACTTGAATCAACACAAACAATACAGAATACTCTTGTTCCCACACCTACAAAGCCTCAGTTTTCATCCTGGACTACAGCATTGCTCATATATCCATATACCAGTGCCTCCTTAGGGTGCACAGATGCACTGCCGGCTGCGTGGCAAAGCCATCTGTTATGATTCACACAGAAGGCAGACAAAGATTAGGTGCCACACAGAAGCTCCCTGGATATTGGGAGTATTTCACAAACACTGAGCCAATATCACTGAGTTGAATAGCATTAACTACTACCAGCCACTCAGATATTCAGCCAGAGGGGACACAGCTACTCACCTTTCCCATAAACAACTTCTCCATAAGATATTCCCCATTTATAAATGTAAACTCAGAATCTCAGTACCCACATGAACAGGAGGTAATACAATTCACATACCCCATGCAGCAAAAAATAATGTGGGGAAGAGCAGAGCACAAAGAGGCATTACCCATACTTTCCACTAAAGCAGGATTATTAGGTAGAGAATAAAAATAAAACTCCTGGACATAAAGGGATTTAAAACAAGAGAGTGCACCACTATTTTTCTGCGATTAATCTGTGCGATGTGATGTGTGAGGTCTTGATTTTAGTTCCCTGAATTTTATCATCAACATATTAAAATATGCTTTTGAATCCAAATTAAAACAATCACATGTCTAAAGAAAGAAAACCTATGCCTTTCTCTTTTAATTCAACATTCTAATAAGAATAATGCAGAATGTGGGTTCAAATACATGTACCATCTACATACATACACATCGTGGAACAGCAGCGAACTTTCAGGTAAAGTACCAGAGCAGAGAAAACCCTGTGTCTGACCTTGAGAAATAACCAAAACAGCAATTAATGTCAGCTGGATATATTTCAAACTGTAACCCGTGGCCCTCTGAGATAAACCTTAAGTCATCTCTTGCAGTCATCCCGCCCAGCTTGGCTGTATTTTAATTAAGTTAAACTGTGAGCCGCAGTCCCTTTGCCCCGGGCCCCACCACCACCACCTCCCCTCCACCCTCTCCTGCCCGCTGCAAAAGTGTATGCGTGCACACAGTCCTCAGTTACTCAGTGCCAGCACTAACAACCAGGCAGCCACACAGTCAGCAAGATGAGCTGGCTGATCCAGCTGAATGCTATATTTTCTGTTTAGCCAACCGGCCTGCAAGATCAGTAGTACCACCGAGCCTCTGTGCCAGCGTGGGGCTGCTCTGCCCTGTCGGTCCCAGCCTACAGACAGGCTGCCTTCATCCAGCCGCCACACCACACCCTGATACTGCTTCCTACTGGGGCCTGGGAATGCTGTCACCCAACTTACCTGTTTCAGGGTGGAGGAGGCTAATGTAACTGGGAGGGTGTGGCTGATAAAGGTGCTGCTGACTGATGGAATGGCATGCTTTTGCTTTCTGTATGGGATGCATGGTCTTTATGTACAAATGGCTCACTGTTAGGACTAGGGCCTGCACCACAGCAGTGAGAGGAAATAAAATAATAGCTATAGAACGTGAAGGTTATATCACTTCCTACACAGACTTCACAGAATCATAGAATGGCCCGGGCTGGAAGGGACTCAAGGATCATGTATCTCCAACACCCCCTGCCATATGCAGGGCCATCAACCTGCTCATTTAATGCTAGACCAGGCTGCCCAGGGCCCCATCCAACCTGGCCTTGAACACCTCCAGGGATGGGGCATCCACAACCTCTCTGGGCAGCCTGTTCCAGCACCTCACCACTCTCATAGTAAAGAACTTCCCCCTGATATCCAACTTAAATCTTCCCTCCCTTAACTTATAACCATTTCCCCTTGTCCTGCTATTACCCACCCTTTCAAGGAGTTGACTTCCCTCCTGTTTGTAGACTCCCTTTAGGTACTGAGAGGCTGCAATGAGGTCACCCTGCAGCATTCAGTTGCCTCACTGGAGATAACTTAGTACCATTCCAGATTCTGGAGGTGTTCGTATAGGCTGCTGAAACAGAGAGAGTCCCTATGACAGACGCACAGCCATCCACAGTGTCCACTCAAAGCCAGCTGAGAAAGCGAGGATATTCAAACAGGCACAGGGCTCAGTTGCTGAGGTAAGCAGCTCTCTGCCAGTTCATCATTCTGCTGTAAAGCAGAATTTTTTCAGTGTCTTAAATACTACAGCTTTTATTTAAAACTATATTTCTAGAAGAGGTGTGCATCATTTATCTCACTTCCTCAATAGATACGGTATTCTTAAAAAAAGAATCTTCTATCTTGAAAATAAGCTCCACAATTGTATGCAAAATTAAATGTTAAAGGTGAAAGAAGCAGCATAGAAGTCTAGTCTAGGTGCTGCATTCTAGTTTCTTACCTTAGGGTATCTCGCTTTATAAGTTGAAAGGTTTCTTCCACCAAGACTCAAGGGTTTTAAATTTGAATGCACACACTTGCCCAACTTCCCTTCCAGAACAGAGTACTAGAGCCACAACAGAAGCTGTGGACTTGTTCTTGTTGTTGAATTCACATGGATTTTTGCCCTTGTTGGGCAAAGGTATAAGTTGTGCATGCCTATGACGCAGCAAGATACAGAATTATGATACTAATGCATGAACAAGGAAAACAAGGAGACGAGTTTTGCAGGAGCATTCATTCAGCAGAAGACTGAAACAGCATCTCACCAGCCAGCATCTAAAATGAAGCTTTCAATGCCAAAGGGCATCAGACTGTATTTCCCACCTAGTCAGAAGGTACGTATGCCACAGGCTATCCAAAGGGCATGGAACCTGCATATTAAGCTTCTCCCTTATTACAAACTAATGCTTTTTGATTCTCCAAAAATCCAGAGAATTTTGGGTACAACACAGGTTAATGTTTTCCCATTAAAAACAGTTGTAGGTAAGTAGAAATATATTTATACATACAAGGGCTAAGCTCTCATACAGGTATGAACACATAATTCTAGTAATTAGAACTCTGATTATGAGAGTACAGCTTTAAACTAACACATTACAAGTTAAGAAAACAATTAGTACATTTCCTGTATCCAGATCCAAAAGGCTGTTAAAGGAACCAACCATTAGAAGAAAAGTTTAATAGCATATCCTGTACAACAGCAAGTCAAAAGCATCAGGGAACACACCCTATCCACTTGTAATTAAAACTGAGATGAAAATTTTGTCATGGCTGTATAAATCTGTGCTTCTGAACAGATGAGATTTAAATGGAAAAAGCCGTCTATCATCTCATATTTTTAGCTCTTATTTTTCATCAGCTGTCCCAAGCAGTATTTATTCCACTTAAACAAAGACTTAGTTTCTGTAGTTTACTGACAGTCTGCTGCAGTTTCCATATACACACACCAAACTGTATGTTGTTTCCACATGCACTGACGCCTCTCACAGTGGTGGTCTCACAATAACCAATGTGTTCCAACACGTCCCACATGAGGACAAGAGACTTCTCATCACATGGAAGCTTAAAAAAAATTCCAAAAGTAGAAGACAGCCTAATTTATATGCAAATCTTGGGGGGGGGGGGGGGGGCGGGGGAAAGAGTCAAATCTATATCCACCAAATCTTGATAACTGTGTTCTGAAGACATAAAGGACAAAAGTCAAAGTTCTGGTTTTGGACTTGAAAATATGGCTCCACAAGTACACAGGTTACATACATAAAGTGATAGGTTATGTTCCAGTGATTCTATGATTCAGTAAAGCCATGAATATTTCTAGGGGCAGGGCAGGGAAGAGAACTTGTATCATCTATATACATGGAAACTAAAACTTGATGTGAAAAGATTGCAAAAATTTGGGAACTTTAATACAAAGAAGCGAAGAACTTTCGAAGAAGTGCTGTTAATGCTTCCCAAATGCACAGAAGAACTGCAGAACAGAACAACCTTTCTTTACCTTTCATGCATACAAACACCACAGCGCCAGCAAATAAGATTTAAAAAAATACTCTTATTAACAAGCCTAAAGATATACACATAGTGAGGCACTGGAGTAGATATGTCCAAGTTTGTATACCTATCAGTATTAGATGAAATGAGTCTTACCTAGCAGAATATGAGCCAGATGACATCTCAGAGTCACCTTAATTCCCTTTTAAGCAAGTAAATAAATAAATAAATAAAATACAGTTATTGTGGTCCAAACAACCAATTTTTAATAGATTTTTGCCTAGTTTTCATTTATTTCTCTTTTCCAATCTTCCTAGCCTTTTTAGTTTCTTAGTAGCTATTACCAAAAACATTGTTTTTTTGCAGTACCCTTATACAAAGCTAGCCATATGTTTAATACATTAAAGTCCGCTAACTGTGAAATTACCAAGTTTATAATGCAGATACTATCAAATATTTTCAGAATTCAATAATTGGTTTCTTTTATTGTAGGCAGAATATTTAACATTTTTTAATACGTCTCTGTTGTCAACAGAGGCCAAGATTCAAGACTCTGGAAAACATCTTGCTATTTAGAGGACATGTTGCCTAGATTATTTGTTGTGGAAGGACAATTTAATTTATAAAACATTATAAAATAAGTATTTAAAGCTTCATTATTTATAAAACACACAACACTTTCCCACAGAAGATGTTAACGTACTTCAGTGCATCCAGAGGAGCCAACAAGCTGGTAAGAGGGCTGGAGGGCACTACCACTGAGGAAAGGCTGCAGACATTAGGACTGTCCAGCCTGGAGAAAAGAAGGCTGAGAGGTGACCTCGTTGCTATCTACAACTTCCTGACCAAGGGAAATTGTTCTCTTGTCTCCAGTAATCAATGAAAAAGAAGGTGGTCAAACACTGGAAGAGGCATGCTAGAGAAGTGGCCATAATAGGCCATGTCTGCCAGCGTTCAGAGGCATTTGGAGGATAATACCCTTAATAATACACACTATATTTTGGTTACCTCTGAAGTAGTCAGCCAGCTGAACTATGTAATCTTAGAAGATCTCTTCCAAATGAACTCTACTTATCTTTGTAGCCAGATTTCAAGACAGAAAAGTCAAACTGATTAACAATTAGGTGTGGATAGATGATACCACAGCAACAGGACAACAGAAGTACCTAGCCAGACCTGGGGGCTTGGCTGGGCAGTGTGATGGCACCATGGCAGCTTCTGGATTATTACCCACTGATCTCAATCCTGTGCTTTAAACAAGTCATGTTTGATGGTGACCTTTGCAGCTAACTGTTCCTTACTTAAAGCCTGAATGCTGTTGCTGTGTATGTCTAGTAGCAGTGGTTTGGGGGCCCTAGTTACCATTGCCCACCAATTAGGGCACAAGTAATTTGGCCGACATGCACAGTCTGCTGCAGGAATATGTGGTCTACTAGGCATAGGAAGCTTTTTCCCTAAGCCACTTGATATGTAATCCCTTTCAAGAGCACTTTTGCAACTCTTACCTGTTCTCAAATGTTGATGAGACAGGCATTAAATAATACATTGAAGCACGCTGGTATCCAAACTCCAGACAGGGATATGGGCACAACCATCTTCTCAGAGATGCGAGGCAAACACACAGAATTTTATACAGCCCAAAACATCTGTATTGTCCTAAGAGCAAACACCCAAATTCCTCTCTATTTGTAATACTCTTAATTAAAAGGCGTGGAATAGTTTGTCAACAGTTGTCATCATAAAGCTATAATATTTGCCCTATAATCACAGTAATACCACATGAAGATGTATCTAATGTTCAACCCTTCCTTTCCCACAAAACCCAACAATTAAATAAATCAAATTGTTCTCAGACAGAAACTAAACACACACTGGAATCACAGTGCAGTTTCCCATAAGTTTAGAAATTTCATTTATTCATTTCAGCTAAAATTAGTCTACAAATTAAAGGTAGCTCTTCAATGTTTTCTGTGAGAGGAACTGCTCCTTTACCCAGATATGTTAGAGTATTTCTGAATACGTTAAAGTGGTAGGATGATATTGCATTATGAGGTTCCCTAAAAGCCAGAAAGATCATTCATATATGAACAACTTCCAACAAATAAAGCTGTTCTTTCCTAACTGTTGTTCAAATCTTCTAACTAGAGCTGTTTCTGCAAGGAAACAGTTGCTTTTGTACATTTTTACACCAGGGTTATAATATATTCTTATTACTTCAGGCAAAACAATGATCAAGTGGATACAGACGTTAAGAATCTAAAAAGAAGCACATCTCTAATGGTGCAGGTATTGAGACAAAGGGAAAGTTTAATACGAGACAAAATTCTGATACAGATTAGTATGATATAGCATAAGTACTCTGCTAAACTACAGAGTGTAAGATGAAAGGCTTCATGCAATAGTGCAGCATTTGCTACCAACAAGAAGAACCCACCATTTCTCTTCACTGTGCCAAATAATTCCAGGAATAAAAGAAAGGAAGAAAAAAGGGAGGATTATTTGAAAATATTTATCTACAAATTATTTCAAGAGTATTTATATGACAAATATTGACTTCATTAAAGTGGAAAAAAGTAATATTTTATTCCAATGGAGCCAATCATTTTTCTTCATGGGAATGTCAGTACAGAGACTTTCAGAGACTTCAAGTTTACTATACACAGCCATTTAGATCAGTCAAGGAACTGCCTTCAGGTCATTCAAGAAAGAAATCACCATTAAAAATGCACTATCACTTTCAAGTAACAAACAGATGACTACAGAGAAATTGTTGTGATGGAAGACAGGTGAAATACCTATTTTATATATTTATTTATTATTTTATATATTTAAATATTATATATTTAAATATTATATATTTTGTTTCAAACTCCGTTTAACATATATATAACATATATAAAACATAGCTTATATATATTTATAATATTATTAATATATGAAAAATAAATAAATATAATAAATATATACATATATCAAGTTTACCAGGGAGTAGTTTGAAACAATACATTCACAACATTTATGTTGTTGATATCTTCTGATTACAGTGCAAATTATTTTTCAGTTCTAGTCAGCATTAAATTTCTTCCTTTACTTTTCATATATTTGAAATTGTATTTCAATTAGTCAAACTTGATTTGTCTGAACAAGTGAAAAAAAACTACAAGAGAAAAGAAAACTCCACGAATGTCTTTTTTCTGCCTAGTGTAATATTCTAAATAAATCTAGCATAGTTAGCCCTAATCTAGGCTACAGTGCTCCTCACATATACAAGGGCACTGGTAGCTGAACAGGTTCTATAAACAAGAGCTAAAAAGTTACTCCACTAAAAGTGTTTGCAAGAATGAACTACTGGCCTTTTTTTAAACGTGTGCAGGCTGGTAAAATTCTGGAAGTCCTATTAGATGAGCCAATGTTAACCTCAACTTTTCTGCACCTTGGTTTTGTGATTTAGATTTAGACATTCAAGAATGGTTCTGACTCTTATTACAATACTTTATAAGAATTTTGAGACTACAATAATTAAATATCAACACTCCACAGCCAAATAGCTCCTAGTGTTATCTTATCTTTCTTAGTTACTGAGATC
The DNA here is from genome assembly GCF_951394365.1 of Tetrao urogallus. Lineage (NCBI taxonomy): Eukaryota > Metazoa > Chordata > Aves > Galliformes > Phasianidae > Tetrao > Tetrao urogallus. Next base: position 35,529,570 of record NC_136814.1, on the reverse strand, counting down.
TATAAGAACTTAGTGGAAGACCATTCGGACTGAAGAAGAGGGAGAAAGAGCTGTAACACAAAAGAGGGAAAAAAATGTAGGGGCAAGGACCTCCTCCTACATACTCCGCCACCCGGTCTCCAAAGATATTCATGCTATTTTTCCTCTTGTTAGCTTTTTCAGACTCTCAAAGCATCACTCTACATGCTTATCACAAGCTCCACTTATTTTTTGAAAAATATACTCTGCACAAAAATATCATCAGCTCTACATTTTATCACTCATGAAGTTCAAGTGAATTCCATACAGCCATGTATCTGCACACTGGAGTTTTCTTTGGTCGACTCCTTTTCTCCTCCTCACACCAGTGCTGTAGAAGAACATGGAACCATGCATTCCTTCTGAGTGCAATTAAATTGTGCTAAAACAATCAACATTAACAACTAGCTTGCTGCCATCTCCCACCAATGTTGAGGTATGTTCCATGCTGACCAATACCTGATTGACTATATAACTGATCACATATGGTACGACTGCCATGTTATCTAAAACACAAAAGTACAATCAGAATCACCCTATACCTCACTGTTTTCCACCACTGACTTCAACCAGATTAAGATCTTATCTATATGTTTACTTTAAAGACATTAGTCCTTAAGTCATTAGGATCAGTTTCGGCAACAGTGACAAACAGCAACCTATTTTTTGGAAGCTAATGGTAACTTTCCCACAGTGTGTGCATTAATTGTAGGGTTCTTAACAGTTTGTTGTTTGGTACAGTTTCCTGGCTGGGAGGACCAAGTTCCTGCCAATTGGATGTTCCAGGCAAATAATAAGCAAAGAACTTCTGTTCCTATCTCTCCGTATACAACGCTAAGATGGTGTCAAAGAAGAATTCACTGTCATCTTGCTTTGTCTGCACAATTTCATAGTGGACTTTGTCCTTGTAAAATTAGAAGTTACACAGCAGTTTCTCATTTTGTATTGAAATAATGGTGTCCATGATCATCATTTGAAAAAGCCTCAAAATTACTTAGGAAAGCAGACTCTGAAAGGCTCACTGGCTTCAAACTGTGCATTCTGGCACTGCCACCTCAGACCATTCCCTACGTGAGGGCTTAAATGCAGGTTGGGGGAGGGGGTAAAATGTGTCTAGCTGTACTGTGGATCTGATTACATCTTCTTATAGCTCTGAGGATTTTATCACCTTTAGTTCCAGAGTGTAACTTAACCTGTGCATTCAACCCTCATAGTGATCCTCCCTAGCCTCCAGTTGCACCTTTCTCCTTGCAGAAAGAAAATCTCAGCACGTGCATCCAAAAATGGGAGCATTAAGAAGTGTACTGGAGCATTTTTCAATCTATCATCTGTTTTTATTCCTCAACACTTGCTTTAGCTATCACTCTCCTGCTTTTCTGCAAGGCGAATCAAGCTCAGCATAATCTATCTTCACAGCTTCACACACAGAATGAGGACCCTGCAAAATTCTTAACCATCTTCATAAAGCTGAGCAGAGGTAAGCCTATGTATTCCAAGATACAGGATTAAGGTGAACTGCCCAACATTAAACACACGTTCATGGCTCCACATTCCCAAACTAGTAACTAGACATTGTTATTTGTAGAGCCATTTGACCTTCATAATAAGTCAGTCTTCTGCATACTGAGAATAGGTGGAAGGAAAGAAGGCAAAGGCTACTTTTATCCTTCACATATCTAAGCAGTGCCAGAGGTACCAGATACATTTAGATTCTTCATAAGTTACTCAGAGACTATGCTGAAATATCAAGAATAAAAGCAAAGGGCTCCTTTCTTTAATAACTTACGCATGTGTCGAAGTTTTATTACACATCAGAGACATGCAAGGTTTGCCTAACAAGCATATTTTGGATAAAGAGTAAGCTGATACGAAAAGGTGACCCAAAGAGAGAGAGAGAGAGAGAGAGAGAGAGGTAATGTTGTAGTTACTTTTGATTCATGATTTTCTGAGTAGGGCAAATCCTAGGAGTAAAAGCAGTGAAAAGGAATGTGACTAAGTACTTAATATTTCTTTCCCCGTATGCCCAGCATGTCCTGGAGAGAAAACCAACAAACAGGAGCAAGGAAAAGCTACAAACATACAACCTTCCACTTTGCAGACATCAATTATTGCTCTTTTAAGAGCACACCCAAACTTGTCTTTTTTCATTTTCCCTTTCTCATTTCTTCTACAAACCTCTAACTACATTCTACAAACCCCTAACATTACATTAGGGAAATACTGAATGCTGCAAGACAGTTTGGAAAGACACTACTGCCTCAGTGTACCATGAAGATGACTAAATAGTGAGAAAGCAAATCATGCCTCAAAGTCAATAGCAAATACATAATTTTATCTGTCAAGAATTAACATGCAATGAATACTTGCAAAGTTTACTCTGTAGAATCTGTTAGCAGTTAGATGTGATTTCCCTCACATATGCTAACCGAGGAAGCCTGCAGAGGAGTAGATCCCATTAGACTCCTTTATTAAGAGCCTTAACAACAGCAAGTAGTATGTATAAACACCTAGAAAAGGATTATATCCTAAGAGATTGTTAGCTTACAGCCAGACATCTTACAGTAAAGACACAATTTGCAAGTATTTATCAGTATACTTGTTCAGTTTCCATGAAGAATATTTGAAATGACCATTGAATAAGTGAGAGGGGAATAGTTTGTAATGCATTAAAAAAAACCCAAAGGTTATTCTAAAAAAATCACAGATTGGAGGAAAAAAAAACAACCAATGCCCATTCAGAAGCCATGAACAATTTTAGCTTATGTTTAAAGCAGGCAGACCACTGAAAAGCTCACCTTGCTTTTTCACTTCTGTCATTATTTGCATTTTTCTTTTTTACATGTTATCCAAAGGCATGTTTGAATTTTTTTCTTGAACATATTGTCAAATACACAAATATGTTTCCATTTTCTGGTATAATATCTGTCCCAAGCACTCTGTAAAAAGAGCTTATGATGTTTTAAAAGTTCTTTTTCATTAAGTGAAATTAAGAATCTTGATAAAATATGCAAGCTATGGCTGTATATCCTGAAAACTATGCTGAAAGTATACGTCCCTTAAATTTTCCCATCTCTTTGAATAAATAGATCCTCTGAGGTTTCCCAGAGTAGATATATTTTGGATTACTTGGGCTATCCAAAGAATGTTTTTGCTGCTCTGTGCCATTAGAGCTGGAAGTGCATTTATCTTGCTATAAATAAGGTGACTCTTAAAGAATGAAGTTCAGAAGTGTTAATTTCAACTCTTTAGTGAAGACATCTTAGATAGGTTAACTCCACATCTCAAACTGGTCTACTTTCACTCAAATTTGAAATGAATTCTGAGCCTTATAACATATGCAAGTTTGAAAAAACAAAAAACAAACAAAAAAAAAAAGTAGGAAAACTGGTAAAATAACAGAATGATTATATAACAAGCTTTGTTATAAAAGCCAAGTGTTTACAGTGTTTCCAATTTTATGTGATGCCAACTGAAAGCTGTACCTAAAATCACAGAAAAAGATTAACTCAACTGTTTCAAAACAATCCATGTATGGAATCGCTATGTTCATCAGAAGCAAATCCACTCCGTCTTATCACGTACATGTCTAGGGTTAGATACGCTCTTTAAAAAACTAGAAGTGCAAAGAGAAAAATGCAATGGCAATTAACTGTAGTTTCATACTTTGACTACAGTTATATATATATATATATATATTACAGACACTAGTGTAAACAATATACAAAACATGGATGTTCAAGTTTGGAAATATTAAATAATGAAGATAACAAAGCAATACATAATGGGTGGTTCTTCCCTCTAAATAGGCACAGTTATCAGTGACTTTTTTGAAGTACAAAAATATTTCTGAATTATACTGAAGCAATGCACCATCCAACTCCTTAGAACAGAAATTAATTTATAATTCTGTGGGTACAAATTTACATTAGAACTTACATCCTTAAAGGCTCTGCAGTAAAGCAATCCTCTTTTTTGTTGTTTTTTTGGCTTCTAAAGATGTGAACATGGCAACATGTTTTATGTATTATTTGTGTTTGTGTTCATATACATATGAGAGGTGCTCCAAAAGTAATGCTTCCTAATTTATTATCAGAGGCAGATGTTGGTGGTATCGCAGTAGAGGCTGAAGCTTCCCACCAATATTCCATTACATGCCATCTGACATGAAAGTGCATATGAAACATAAGAGTGTCATTGAACTCCTCCATGTGGAAAAAATCTCACCCATTGATATTCACTGACTCTTGCTGAATATTTATGGAGACCAAAGAGGGGATGTGAGCACAGTGAGGTGGTGGGCGGTGTGTTTCAGTAGTGACAACAGCAATGTGAAAGACAAGCCACATTCCAGAGGCTGTAAACAACTGTCACACCAAAAATGAAGAGTATCTCAATCAGTTCATCAGGGTAAACCAGCAGATTATAACAAGGGAACTGTGGACAGAGCTGAATATCAGCTTAAATACACTGGAAACAATGGTGGGAAGGTTGGAATATCACAAAATTTGCATCAAGTTAGTCCCATGATTGTTCACACAGGAACAAAATGAACATTGTATGTTAAGTTTGTCAGGATCTATTGATCCAAAACGAGACTGAAGGTGATAGTTTCTTGGACACAGCATCTTTCTCTTGCAACAAAATAATCCCAGGCCCCATATTAACTTGAAGACCGTGGTTAACTGGACTGTTCTAACATACCTGCCTATATTCTGGATTTGGCACCTTTTGTTTTCCATCCATTCAAGCTAATGAAAAATGGTATGCATGAGCAACATCTTCCTAGCAACAATGCCATCACAGCAGCTGTGAAACTGGTTCACCTCTGCTGGTGCAGACTTTTACAAGTGCAGCATACAGGCTATCGCTAGTCCATCGCTGGTGAAAATGCATAGCTAATGGTGGTGACTATGTTGAAAAAGAGTGTTTTGTAGCTGAGAATTTGCTCAGTCAGTGTTACTGTGCTCTATCTGTTGTAGTTTCAATGCAAATAAATAGGAGGCACTACTTTCAGAGCAACCTATGCATATCTCACAGTAATAAGCAGTATGTAATAGAAGCATCCTAGTCCTTTTTTTTATATATATGTATCTTGCCAATTACTGTAACAGTTTTTACAACCTGTAAAGTGTAAAGTGACCCATAAAACTCTATTCAAGGCAATGACAGCATTACTCTTTATTATTCAGAAAATCTGGAAACATTGAGCTGCATCTGCATGAGCATAATTAAAGATCTTCCTTATTTACCAACTGAACCATACTCTACAAACTAGACTACTAATGCCACCCAGCCACACAAAGTTTCTGCACTTATTAACAATGTCAGTGAGAGGACAGAAAGTGTTCTAAACACTCATGCCAGCCTTTTCAGTACAGTTTATAAGCTACTTTCATATAGATTTTAAGTGTACTGTTTTTGCATACTGTGCTAGGTGTCATGAAGTCTGTAATAGAACTAAGACACAACCAAGTACTTATGAGTAGAGCCAAGGAGGGAATGACCCTTTCAAGACAAGTTTAGACTCATGCCCAGATAAACTGACACCACAGGCTTAGCCATAAGCATCATAACAAGAAAGCAATGCTCCCTGGACCATTTATGCTTTTATGAGGCTATTAGGTGTTGCCAACTCAGAAAATTCAGTCACAGCGAAAGCAAAAGTCCATCACAGAAGATTTGGGAAAGGCTTACTATTAGCCAGAAGACAGTACTTATTTAAAAGCAAAATTGAGGTGTGACTCTCACCCTGAGTGTGAGAGTGAATTTCAATGACATAAATGAGAAATGGTAAAATAAGCCAGTTTTCAAATGTAGTCAGCACTTGGGGGGGGGGGAGGATCTCATTTGGGGCACTTCCATAACAAAAAGTGTCATATACTGCAGTTCATTTTTACTGAGAAACTAAGCATCTCTTTAACTAGCACAAATCCATCCATTCATATCCCAATATGAAAATAAAAAAGTATTTTTAAGGCATTTTTTGTGCTATCCTGTAAGCAGAAAAGAAAAAGACATGATAAATGCAATGAAAAATATATCTCAATATTCTCAACAAATAAAACTAAAATTCAGTCTGGAGGGAATATAGAAGTGCTGCATTAGCACTGCAAGAACACTATTTTACACATTCAGAAAAGGAAACACCTTAAGTCAATCACGTTTGATTGCTACTATACAGTTATTTGAGAGTAAATAAACCTTGCAACGGAGTGGGAAGATGAACTGACAACTTGCTGCAGCTTTGAGTTGCAAGTTGTATACAATGGAGCAAACAGCAAACAGCAGTCCTGTTATAGCATATCAATGTGGATGAAGCTAAGCAGAAGACCTCAAATAGGCAATGTTGTATTTGAACAATGATAAAACAAGATCGAGATTTCTTCAGCCTTCAGGCAAAGTTGCCCAGGACAGATCAAAAAACTGTCCCCCACAGTCTGAAGCACAAACTGCCAGCAGAGTAAGGCAGACAATGTTATCTTCCTGAGACAGGAAAACTTTGTTTACAGACTTCTCAGCCATAGCTTGCAGTGCATAGAATCAGAGTGGGTTAGGCTGGACAGGACATTAAAGACCACCAGCCTTCCTGCCTCATTAAGTTCTTCTTCCAGTCTATATTTGTACCTGGGATAGCCTTGACACAAGTGCAGCACTTTGTACATGGCCTTGTTAAACCTTGTTAGATTCTTCTGTGCCTACTTTTCAAGTGTGTTCACCTCCCTCTGGATTACATCCCTCCCTCTGATTCTATCAACTGAACCACTCAGCTTGGTATCACCACCACTCTTGCTACCTATGTCATTGATAAAGATGTTGAAGAGCTCTGGTCCCAAGACAGACCCCTAGGGAATACCTCTTGGTCCAGCCTCCACCTAGACACAGAGCTAATGACTATAACCCTCGAGCTAAAACCATCCAACCAATTCTTTACCCACCTAACAGTCCTTCAAATCCATTCACATCCAATTTAGAGATAAGGATGCGGTGCAGGGCTGCAGGATCACGTCAAAGCACAAGTTCAAGCAAACAACATCAGTGGCCCTTCACTTGTCCACTGATGTTGTCACTCCATCATAGAAGACCACCAGACTAGTCAGGTATGATCTGCCCTTAGTGAAGCTGTACTGGCTATCTCAGAGATCATCTCCACATCTCACAGATGTCTTAACATCTCTTCCAGGAGGATCAGCTCCATGATCTTCCCAGGCACAGAGGTGAGGCTCACTGTCCTGTAGTTCCCCAGGTCTTCCTTTCTACTCTTGTTGAATATGGAAATGATGTTTCCCTTTTTCCAGTCACCAGGGACTTTACTTGACAGCCATGATTTTTCATAGAGCAGCTTAGTTCTGCTGTCAGAATGGAGCAGCTAAAAGCAAGTGGAAAATGCCTGTTGTTGGCTCTTTCAGAGGTTCTCCAACACTCTGGACTGTGTCACGGCCATCATTACTACAGGCAGGTATGGATCATGGAAGAAATAGTAATTCCACATATCTTCATAGATAATTTTGGATGAGAAAGAAAGGAACATGGGAGAAACGAAATTATTCCCCCTTAGCACAAATGTGCTGAGCAGAATAAGAAAGATTTCTTCAGTTTTGAATATCTGGGAGCAGATTAGCTGCTCACAGTACTCACTATATGAATGGGAGAAATGGGTATTTGTCAGTAACACAATGGATAGTGTACAAATCCAAAAATTTCATATGAAAAAAAAAACTGTTTTTCAGACTCTTTTCTAATAAATTTTAAAGAGTAGATTAGAAATAATAAGCTAATTACCATAAGTGTCTATTTATTGAACAGTTTTATTACCATACACAGCATGAACAGCTCACAGCAGCAGCTTCCGAAACCAACAGTGAATCCATTCTGCATTTCCTACACATTCTCTGTGTTTGTCAGGAATAGTCCACAGGCTTTTCTAGGTTTTCAGAAGTATAAAGTAAGTAGTTGCCCACTTTTGCAAGATACCTGTCACTGGTGATTACAATATTTACTATAGTAGCTTGTGCATCATTATCTCTACTGCATATTTCCCTCCAGTCTTGATATTTCCTAAAACATTCTCTGTATGTCACTCATAGCAAAAAGTACTTCATTCTGTTTTACTGATACACAGCATTTATGTATCTTTCCATGTAAAAAAGCAGATATCTAATGACCTCTCAACATGTATTTATGAGTGAAAATTCATCCCTGAGGCCCTTTCTTTCTCCTGAGCTCAGTCTCCAGTTCAAACATTGGCCAAGACACAAATAAACAAACATGAGTAAATATGAGACTGGACTGCCATTGCTCCCCAGCAGTAGAGCCTGCCAGCACCAGATATGGATCCAGAGGTACTGCTGGGTTTGCCTCTTCCAGAATAAATCTTCCAAGGAGCTACACCCTCGTCTAGCTTTTTCAGATTTTGAAAATCACTGTTTATGACTGTGGCTACAATAGTTGACCTAACCAGAAGTGCTAGGACTCAAACCACAGACTTTGGAAAGCAATGGGATCCATACGCTACAGACTCCGCATTTTGAGAGTCTATGGTATGAAAGGTCCAGTGCTAAGCCACACAAATGGCCATGCCAGGATAATTTTTCAGATTCTGCAAGTCACACCCATATTGATAAGCCTTTCTAAGTCTGGTGTAGTCTTAAATGGACAATAAATCTGTTTGTTGGATAAAGTCTATATAAATAGTGATAAATGTCCTAATACTACTGGGCAGACTCTTCCTGCAAGTACAGCGGGTGTTTATCAATTTCCCGCTGAGCTAGGGTTGACTTTCAAATTTCCTCTAATCCTATTATAGTAAACATAGTACAGCTCTCTGGCAAACAAGGGAAACATTCTTCATGTAATATCATATCCTTCTTTGAAAGAAACCTTAGAGATGTCCAGAAAAGAACAAGGCTCAACTTGGAATGACACAACAATCCTGTTTCCAAAAAAGCTTAAGTTTTATAAAATATTAGATTTTAACCTTTAAAAAAAAAAAAGTACTTTTTTATAAATAGAAAATTGGCAATTTCTGATAGTTACTCAATCTTATGTTTGCAAATATCATACTTTAAAGTCAGTTATCTGAAATAAAAATGTTTTTTGGAAGCTGCATACCTGAGTTGAACAATAAGTCAACTGGCATTTTGGTGCTAGAATTCAGAAAAAAAATAAACTCCAGCTTGTGAAGGTGCTTTTTCAGTACTTTATCAAGAAGAAAGTACATCAAGTGCAGAGAAGTTTTAAAAAAAATGCAAATAAAGAAAAACAAATGGGATTTGTTACAATACAATTTGTATTTAAAGTTCCTTCTCATTTTGGAGGAATTTATGGTAGACAAAGGTGGGATCTGTCTTGCAGCTATTAAAAAAAAAAAAAAAAAAAGTAAAGAAATAGAAGGAGAGAGAGAAAAAGAGAGAGAAAACAAAACTAGACTGAGCTGTAGAATTTATTCTTGTAAGAGGCAGAAGGGACTTTGGAAACCTCAGTGAGAACTAGAGTAAATGACAAAAACTAGCTCAATTTCCAACTGCGCACATTTTTCTCAGTTAGTTCAGGGACCCTACAGAAAAAGTGACACATAAAAAAACAGCACGTGTGATTTTCTTTTTTTTTGTGAATTTGAATGTAACTATACATTTTCTTAAAAACTGGTTTATGTTACACTGAATCCTCAGTTTCAGATAACCTTAACAAGACACAATTTTGGGCTACGACTTTACTTAAGGATCAGCTTCAGTAAGGAATGGGAAAGCAGAAGAAAGAAATCAACAGTCTTGCCCTGAGTATACACAGGTTATATATACAAAATATACAAATATACAAAATCAACAAATATGCTCAGTATAAATCCATTGTATCCGCTAATCTGAAAGGTGTCAGCCAGAGAACAAATTAAATTAAAATACGACAGATAGCAATCTCTCTCTTTACAGGAGACTTTACTGGATGAATCCATTAAGTCATGCAATAGTAACGGAGTATGTTCATGTATTTCCCATCTTCACTGCCTGTCAACCTCCTCTTGTTCCTAGGAAAGGACACTGAGCTCCAAATAATAATGCTGTCAGAACAGAAACTGACAAACGATAGATGGATCATAACAAAAAACATGCCTAGAGCAAGGAAGTCTGACATCTGAGAACTGGGATGTTTTCATTTTGGGTAGAAGCTCTGACCCACTATTTACACCCCTGTCCCAATCTCTCCCACATCTCTTTAAATGACTACTTTTCAGATGTTATCTGCGTGGAGACTAGCCAGATTTATGGGCAGGATCCTACTCAACTCTACGCCAAACTAGTTTTTGGCCTCACTGGAAATAGGATTATGTCTGAGACTTGGAAGAGGAAAAAAAAAAAAAAAAACTTCTTTCTTGCCAGAAATGGTCATGCAGATTTTTTACAATGCTGTTTATTTTTTTGTTAGCACTACTGTAGAATATCAGGCTATTCAGTGCTAGCATAATTGCACTTAAACAGACTGGTAGAATAGACTACACATGGCTGTAGTCCATAGTGAAACTGCATGCAAATGAAGAGAGGCAACCAGTTCACTTGTAGCCCCAGCACGGTGCAGTTTTCCAGTTCTAACAAGTGTTTGTACAAGGTAAGGTCAATAACGCATTCTGTATGAGTTGTGCAAATGTTGTTTCCAACTCTGAAGAGGAGTTAAAAATTTAGGAAATTTCTAAGATTTATTACTGTTAAATACACAGTCTGATGTTATATTTGTGCACTGCCCATCACACTCAATAAAAACGGTTTCCAAAATGAAATTTGGAGGGTAAATGCTGTATTTTCCTTTGCCAGCGTACTTTTCTTCTCCCACTTACTTAACACAGAATAGGCAGAAATAAAATCTTTATAAGACTTTCTGTATTCGAATGTATCACCACTTTAATTTCCTCCTAGTTTTTTCAAATACTCACTTCCATGACTTTAAAACTGTCCAAAATGAGAAAATTTTACCTTTTTGTTTCTATAAGGACTCTTGTAGTAAAGATGGTAGCATGCATATTTTTATACATAATATACATTTACAATATAATTCCGTATGTCAGTGTAGCCTCTAAAAATCTGACCCTTTAGTTTTATGACTAACCTGAAGTATTCTGCTATAGCTATTACATACATTATAGAGAAAGAAAAAAAAAAAAAAGAATAAAAATATAAAAAAGAAAGTTGTACACAGAGTTGTACCCAGAATGGAAAATGAATGTTGTGAAATGAATGGAAAAATAGATGTTGTGAGGTATCCTTTTGACGAAGACAGGTGACAGGTAAGATTTCCATGGTTGTACCACACTGGATATTGAAAGACAGATTGCCCCATGTTGTAAAGATCTGGAGCAAGACACATTTTTGTGGTCTGTTTCCCTTTCTGAAGCAGGCATCAAAAATCTTCTTGAAACAAACAAACAAACAAATGGTAATAAAAGGCTTAATGCACCATGTTTTCAAAATACCATACCCATAACCTAGGCAACTCATCTTAAAGTCTATCTGTGCTTCATCCCACAAAGCAGCTGTGTATAAGAATGAAGTTAGGAGTAGATAACCTCTAGTAATACAGTCATCAAGAAAGGAAAAAAACAAATCTTGTTTTTGAAATCATTTTGAATAGAACAACTTTTTTTTGCTTTTGAGAGTGCTTTTTGAGCAGTCACAGCAACGTAGAACTAGGTGGGCATATACAGCATTCATACTATCCACATACAACCCTGCAAACTACGTTATGAACTCTGTGAACACATTAAGCGTGAAACTAAAGTGTAAATAAGACTGATTTTTTCAGCAGTGACAATGATCTTACAACCCACTGAAAGGAACTGCTTTAGCATGAGAGGTTGGACTCTATGATCCCCAGAGGTCCCTTCCAACCCCCATGGTTCTGTGATTCTGCTACTGAGCAGAAATTATCTGAGCCCCTAATAGTTCCAGTAATGTATTTTCTAGCCAGAAATGCTTTCATACAAAAGATAACGGTAATGGTTTATTATTTTTTAAAAAACATCTCTTTTTTTTTCTTATTTAAAATAAGAATTTAAAATAATTTTCACAAAAGCAGCAAGCTAAGGGGGTACAAGAAAGTGCAAACAGTCAGCCAAATCACCGACCAGAGAAATGTTTTCAGCTTTAAAGTGAGAAATGCACACAAAAATGTTTTAGAGCTTTTTTACCAGCATCTGTTTCTAAACCTCTATCCAGGCAGCGCGCTCTCTCACCTGCCTAGGCTGCAGGCATTGCCCCTTCCATAGAGTGTGCTCCTGGGGTGCTATGGGAAGTGCAGTCAGCTGGCACACTGCACCCATGGAATGCAGCAGCAGCGCTACGCGACAGTTTTCAAGTTTCGAGCCAATATTTTTCACCACTCCCAGATGACACGAGGAACATAAACACAGCCTTGCGAACCATCACACACACCGCGGCTACAGCCAACGCGGGCAAACAAGCACAGTGGGGCACTGGTTGTCCTTTTTTAAGCACAGCGGCTGTGTTCGCATTCAGCAGGCAAGCTCAAGCCTGCGTTATCCAAAGTTCTCACTCTAAAAGTAGTCTGCAATCGCATACCAGACTGTTACAAAACAAAACCAAACCAAAACACCTCTCCGTCTGCGGAGATCTCAGTGAGTACAAGCACAACCAGGGGTACAAGCTGGCTGCAGGGCCATGATCTCCTGGGCCTGAGCAGCCCCTCAATAACACTTCTGCAGCAGTGGTGCGAACATCAGGGAACAGTCAACGCCCTGGAAGTACTGCCTGCCTCAAACTAGGCTGTGCACCAGCACTGCGTGCTGCAAATCAAATGCGTCTATGTTAGCAACAGATCGGCCCAACAGGAACACATGGAATACAAGTGTGGGAGACTTTGTACCAATGCTGAATGCATTTTGTAGGGTTTTACTTCAGGCTAGCACTGGTCTAGTCCCACGGACGGAATTTCCAACAGTGACTCAAGATTCTAGCACATCTTCCAGTTTAGATTCATCCTAAAGGAATCCAGCTGGCCCACCATGAGGTATATGGAGATGGACAGTAAGTGGGAACAACTGGGAGACTGGCGTCAAAGAGCCCTCCTGATAGGAACCACAATCCTAATATAAATGCACAGCCACGCCTATCAGCATCTGGGAGAGTGAAGAGAAAGAACTCAGTGTGCAGCGCTTGAGAGGCTCTTCGGGTGTCAGGAAATCTGCGCAGTGACTTCAGCAACTCAGCTTGACTGCTCTACATGCAGCGCCGCTAAATTTACATTGAAACCGTTCTAATGCAAGCATCCAATCATGGTACATTGGGATTTGTCTTCTACCACGTTTATCAAGAAAATTGCAGCAGGACAAAGCTATTTGTTACCAAAGGGATTGATCTGCATATCCTTGATTTACACTCACATAAGCATTGACAAACGATGACCGAAAACCATCAATTTCCAAAGGACAGGGTATACCTGCATAGTTCAGCTGGCAATTCAGACTGTTTTTTGCCATCACCTGATACTATGGAAAGAAACAAAATTCCCCTCAGATTAATTCTTCACCTTCCCACGCCTTTGTTCTATTCCACACTGTAGAAGTGTCTCGTGAAAGCACAGTCTATTCAAGAGACAAACAAAAAGCAAATAGATCAGCTAGACCAGCCGCTCAACATCCAGAGATAGAGGCGTTCATTTTGGTGCCACCCTTTCAGAGCCCCTCTGATGCTGCTCACTGGCCTTATACCACTCCTGGTCCTGCTCCGATGCTGAGCAACCCTCACTGCTATAGGCACGCTTCCTTCAGGCACAGAGCTTGTGTGTGCACAGGAGGTGCAAAAAGCAAAATGCCACAGCCAGACTGTCCTTCCTTCCACAACACATTGAGCAAATAGGTCCATCCTCTGCAGCTTTACAGTGATCACACACAGCTCTTCAGAACTTAGGACTTCACTTCTTGGATGATGGCAGTGCATTGCAGACTGTGCGACAAAACTGAGGAAAGGTGCTTTGCTCAGAGCCTGCACACCAAGACAGAACACTGATTCTTGGCAGAAACCAGACTGCCTCTATTACATTATTTTGTCAAGGCTCTGCTTTCTAATCATAGAATATTAACGTTCCTCCTTAGCATTTGGAAAGGCCAGCCTGAAAGTTATGCACCAAAGTTACCAAGTGAAGCATCTGCATAAGAAAATCTCTCAGGCACGTATTTCAGGTGACACATATTTCTTGGAGTTTACACAACAGATTTATCTCCTTACAGCAGTGTCTGCATTGCATCAGTGCTGGTGGGCAGCAAGGACTCAGTGCTCACGCTCCTTTCTCTCTGCTTTAGCACTAAGCAGCCCAGAAGCAGCCTTAGCACCGGCATGACCCAGGGCTGTGGGCAGGCAACTCCTGCACCTGTTGCCTGGGGACTCCTGCAGGATTTTGAACTGGGGTTGTCCTTGGGGAGCGTCTGCCTCAGTCACTGCTAAGACTGATGCCCACCTGATGGCACTCATTGGGCTCTCATCCAATTCATTTTGCCTCTTTTCTAAAAGGAGAGGTTAAACTTGTTATGGGCTGTTAATTTCATCCTCAAAAACTCCACCAAAGTTATATAATCCCTTTCACAATAGTGTGCTAAAAATAAGAGTCGTTCAGCCAAATGCCAGTGCAATTTTTTTATGGGACCTGTGACTCCAATTCTGCAAGAGCGCTTATTTCCTTAGCTCTTGCAGAAAGTCAAGCATGGTATGATGATAATCATCATCTGCAGGATGAGAAAGTGGCTCCCATGTATTTTCATCCTCCCATGTATTTTCAACTCCTGACTTAAAGCAGTGCTGGATCAGATCCCTCGGAGGGAGGGGGGGGGTTCATAATCGCAAACCATCATTAACCCAAAGCAAAGAAAGAAAGGTACAAAGGGGCACAGCTCTCACGCACGCACGCGGTGCCATACTCCCGGCCCAGGGGGCTCCGGCCCTGCAGGTACCTGGGGCAGCCAAGGGAGCCGCCTCTAGGGTTGCTGTGCGCGGAGCCGCCCCGCGGGCGGGCAGCTCCCTCCGGGACGCGGCGCTGCCGACGCCGCCGCCGCCGCGCGGAGACGCGCTGTCAGCTCTCGGGGCCCTGCGCCCTGCCCTACAGCCGGCACAGGGAGAGAAGGGAAGGAGGAAAGCGAGCGGCCGCCACCGGTCACCCCGTACCTGCGGTGAGGCGAGGAAGGGTCCGCAGCGCGCTCCGTCCTGCCGGCTATAGGTCCAAAGGCGGGGTGGAGCGGGGTCGCGGTCCTCGCCCGCTGGCGGTGGTGCGAAGTCCTCGCTCTCTGCAGATGCCCATAGGCGCCCGGTGGGAGAGCGCGGTGCTGGGAGAGAGCGAGGCGGCTCGGCCGGGTCCCGGCTGCGGAGGGGAGCTCGGCACTGACTCCTCTCAGCCGCTGCCCGAGAAGAGGATCAAGCCCCAGCTTTCGATTGGCTCCGGTGGCCAAACAGCTCGCACCAGCCTCCTGCCCGCCCGCCGCCCGCCTCCCCGCGCCGCAGCCGCACACGCTCCGCTCCCGCCGCTCCTCTCCCGCTGTCGGACGCATCCCCGGCCTTCTCACCCCCTTCGCCCCACCAGGACGCCCGGTCTCGGAGCTATTGTTCAGGCGAGGACGTTCTCGCGTCCCGGGTCCGACGGAAAACACTCGTTCCGTCTGCTGGCTGAAGGACCTGAAGCTTTAAGCGTTTGTGACACTGTGTCACGCTCAATATTCAGCCACGTTTGTTCTCAGAACGTTTTCTCAAATATCCCCGGCTAGTCAAATTAAAAGCATGCAGAGCCTGATCACCTGAGGGCTGAATCGGATGTGGGACAAAGCATTCTTTGCCTCAGTTCAGTTTGCTTTTCTTACACTGTTTGGGTTCCTTGCCCCTTTCTTGGTTAAATCCACGTCAACTCACAGCGTGCACAGCAAATAGAACCAGGATGCTCAGCCTCCTCTTCCCACATCTACAGTTACTAAATCACAGCAACTCTGACTGTCATTTCTCGGTGCATCTGGGCTGCTGGTGTTCTATTTGCTTGGGCTGACTTCAGTGGCTTCTAAAAAAGGAGTTTCTCTCTCACAGACACGCGGCTGTGTGAAGCCAAATCAGACCTGTCTTCTGGGGGAAACGGCAGTCCCTTGGTTGCAGCGTGACCCTCTGTTTAAACAAGAAGACGGCTCAATGGGATAAATGGGCCCTTTGGGTTTTCTCGGCACAGGAAGATGTTGTAATCTTTCCAGTAAACGTGTTGGCAAAATTGCTTATTAAAAATCAGGAAGAACAAAAATCATCAGTTGTAACAGATGTGCTCGTAATTAATGTAATGATCGGCATCTGAGAGGTGCTGTTAAGTAGTGTTGGTATATCAGGTGCCCTCAAAAGTCAGCATTTATTCACATTTAGTGTTGTGGCATTTGAAACACGGAGGATGGAGTTGCTGAGATACTCCTGCATTGCAGCATATATATGTTTTTAAATGGTAACTTCCCCAACATTTCAAGTAGATTCTGTGGATTTGGGCTATTTTTTTGTTGGTTGCTTTGGGGTGTTTTGTTTCCTTTTTTTCATAAGGTTGGCTCCTATTTCTCCCTCTCTAGAAAAAGTGCGCATGCAGATCTAGTTAGCAAAATGGTTTTGTTTATTTTTTTTCAGGGAGAAGTCAGAAAAATAAGAACAGAAATATTGAGAAATATACGAAAACAAAGATATTTAGAAATATCCGTACTTGTGGTATAGTCATTCCTTATGTTACCAGCTCTGGTAGTGGAAATGTCCCTCGGTGAATTCAGTGGTTCTATACCTCTGGAACATGAGAGTAACAAAACAAATAAATAAATTTAATGTTTCTTTATTACTATACGTGCTTCCTTCATATATTTCCTATTTATTTTTTGCTGAGATAAATTAAATTGCTGGCTTAGAGACCACATAACAACGCTTGGCCCAGTGGGTTCAGCCCCAGCTGCCACAGCAGCTCCCTGACCCCACCAACACCTCCACAGCAGGCACATTTCTTCCTGCATCTTCTTGACCCATTCTCCTGCCTTATTTTCCATCAGAATTTCCCATGTCAAAAAGTGATTCCTACTTTCACACTGTCTCTTTTCTTGGAAGACTCCTATATGTAATATAGAATTGCTGCTTCCCATAGCCCATTCTCAACGTTGCATTTGTCTCCTTCTTTTTCAGTTCAGATTCCTTTGCAGCACTGATTAGGTTTCCCTCCAGTCTTGTTCAATTTAATAGCTTTTAACCTGTCTGTTTTATTTATGTCTGCTTAAGTGCTTATTTAATCTTTTCCTTTATAACTATAATGACCTTCCACAGGTTACTATAATCCTAGAAGGTATGTGGAGAATTTAAAGATTTAAAAGTCGTTTGACTTCATAAATAATTTTTATTTTCTCATTATGTGCCTTATTTCTAAAACAGGGATTTTTCTATTACAATCAGTATTTGTTTCTCACAAATATTCCTTCTGCATATCTTGTAGTAGGGCTTGGTGAGAAATTCTGGTTACAAAACAGCTTTATTTATTTATTTTTTATATACGTACAATTTTGACAATGGGAATTACAAGAGGTGTTGATCTGTCATTGGAAATATGTAACACGTTTGTTCTCTGCCACAATTTTATGCCATAATTTTACGCTGTAGAAAGTATTTTAGTTTATGTGCAGGTTTAATTTTTAAAATGTTGTTATTACTGCATCTTTCCTACAGCCTCATGTCTGTTGCATGCCCTGCTTAAGCAAATTAACCAAATTTTTTAACAGCCCCTGCCAATTACACATGCTTTTGAAGCATATATCTATTTTTATTCTATGTATTTCTGGATGGTCTTTCCTTCTGTTGTGGCCGTTCTTCAGAAATGGCTATTATCCATATCTTTGGTCTCATGTTGAGACAAAACACAAGCAACCAGTGCCCATCTCCTTCCCTGCAAGGACTATATCTCTGTCACCATCATGATAGAAACACTGTTCTGCTTTGCAGCACTGAGCACCATGATCTGTGACAGTGTCTGGCCAGAGCACCTGGAGAAATAGTAGCAGTGTCCCAGGGCCATGGAAGTCCTGGGAAGTGGGAGCAGCCCATCACACCCCAACCTCCTCCTGTCCCCAAGTAAGATTCACAGTTTCTTAGATGGAAAAAAAAGCCTGAGTGTTCTGTTAACGTCATTACACCCATTTTCCCTGCGCTGACCGGATAACCTTGTTATATGCTAGAGGTTCAGCACATGCCGTCCTCTCTCAGGCCCTGCAGCCAAGCGCTGTAGCCAGGAACTGAGAGGTCAGTATCCTGGGAAGCCTGACTACCTGAGATTTGGGCACAGAAGGAGATCTCGCTAACTGCTTTCATTACGTGGTGTCCCATTTGGTCCTGAAAAAGCTTCTTGGCTAACCTGCTTTATCTCTTTGTAGACTTAGGTCATCTTTGTCTAAGACTTTACCTTTTACTGCAAGCTCTTTCATTTCGTGACCTTGCTTTTGATTTGCTCGTTGGTTTGGGGTAGCCCTGATTTCTCCATTTTTCTGAGTACACTTTCCATCTGGAGCCTTGGGCTGGTCTGTCCTTGGGGACTGACTCCTGATCTTGAGTTTCCTCGGGCTCAGTGACTGATCCCACCCCAACTACAGTCACCACGTGAAAGTATTCCCACTTGTGGCTCCTTAACAGTACCCACTTATATCCACCTTACTCAATGGAAATGATATTGCGTGATATCACAGTACTGACGCAGAGAATTTAGCTCATATCTTATCTGCATGATAATTCAGCACCTCTGTAAGAGACTGTAGCAGTGGTATTGGGTAAAGGTTTAGGAGAATCTATGAGAGCACATGAGAATACCATGTCCCCTTAGGATAAATCACACTTGTCAAGATCTTCAACAGCTCATACTGTTTTCATAGACAATTAGGCACCTAAATGCCTTTGGACATAGTGCACCTGTTTTTTAATTTGGAGTTCTTTCTGACATTGTGGATTCAAGCCAGGAAAGCACTCTAAGCAGCAGTAATTTGAATTCTTTTTTTTTCTTTTTTTCTTCCCACTACTTTATCTCTGCTGTGTAAAACAATTCTAAAGTACATATCTAGCTGAGTCAGTGCAGTATCCTATCACTGGACACGAGTAAATACTTCACCCAACCGCCAGTAATGAAATTCCTTAAAGTGAATAAAACTGTTTTTGTCAAAAATGCCTTATATGTATTTCACAGCAAACATGAATGAAACTTTCACAGTCTAGCCTGATTCCAGCTTCAAACAAAAATTACTCTGTTTACTCTTTGGAAGGAAAAGAAAGAGCTAACACATTTCACTACCTTTATCTTCTACCACTTCATTTCCAGCAAAATTTCATTCGAGTCAAATTCCATCCAGATGCCCAGAGCCCACCTCTGTGCTCCAGGAACTTGTGCTCTGGGTAGCACATCTCTGGCTATTTTTCAGAGGCTCACATACTCACATACCAAATAATTAATAATTTTTAAAGAGTCCTAGCAGAGGCCTAAAATAAATAAAATTTTCCTTGACCAGAATGTTTTCTAGCATGGGGGTGATTTCTTCTAACCCCAATGAAGGTTCAGTGATACATGCTGCCAAATTGTTTTGGGAAGATCATGGTAGGAAATGGAGTAACAAGTGAGGAACAGAAAAAAATCTAAGGGGATGAAGAGTTGTGAGATGTCAATGCTGTCATTCTATTTTTAGACAGAATGGGTCTGTAAACATTCACTGTTCCTTTCCTTTAATGTACTCAAGGTAGACCAAAATATACTTTTCATCACTAATTTTAAAGCTATGATTTCTTAAGTCATGAAAATTTTACAAAACCTTTGATGTCTCAGAAAGAGTCTGAGAGCCCTGAGCCCCCACAGCCCTTTGAAAATTGCTCACTGAAAGCAGTGATCTCATGTGTCCGAGCATTATAAGTGTATGGATGTGTATTTTCTGTCTCACAGTCTAAGACCTAGACTAGGATTTTTGCTTGGATGTACCTTCAGAGTCATCCCTCATCTCCAGACTAACATTAGACACTCATTTTTTAACCTGTTTTGATGATGCTCTTTCTGTTTAAGAGAAGATGATCCTGCCTAAATCCCAGAGGAGGTAAATGAATGAGGGGACTTACGCACTCCACCTTTGTTTTCTCTTATTGGATGGAGAGAATGTCAAGCCAAGGAAGAGAGAGAAATGGCACAGCACAGAAATACATTTGGGATGAGTTCTCTTCCTTCTTCACTGTCATAAGAGACTGTGAGGACATGTGGATCTCTTGGGAACATCACTAAATAGGACCAGATAACCTCAAAATATTAGAGCCAGACCAGCTCTGTCGTGTATGATTCTCTTGCTGTATAACGACTAATAAAGGCAGTATGTGTGGAACAAGGAAAGCAGCCAATATAGCTTCTTCCAAGAACTGTGAGTAATTAACTGGGTCCCTGCTTAATTTCTTTCATGAAAATGTGTTGAGTGAGATTCTTACAAGTGGTGCTCTTTGTGTGACGTCTCCCTCTACTCCTAAATAGAACAAGTTCATGCAATTAGAAAGGAAGGAAAAGTAAAATACGAAGCTTAAAAATCTTGGAGATATTTTTTTCTACAGAAGCATCAGCTTACATTTCCTTGTTACTCCTTAGTTCTTAATCTCCTGATGGTTTTCCTCTCAAAACTTGTTCTATAGTCCAGATATATATATACACTGAATCCCTGTATAACATGCAGCGTCTTTCTTTAGTCCGAGGTGTTTCAGTTTTCAGGTGTTTCAGAGGAAACATTCTGTAAAACTTCCCTAAGATGGAAGAAAACCTATTAGTTGCAGAACGTCCCAAAGGAGGAAAAACTCACACAAGGTGCCACGTTGTCCTTCTTTGTGAATTTCCATCAGAGCAAGGAAGAAGAAGAAAAGACAGCTGTTAGCCCAACCTGCTACATCACTGTTGCACCTCCTTAAGAAAGCTTGAGTTCTTTCGCTCTGTGTACTTATGGCTTTCCCGTTACTGCTCTGGAGGAAGCCTGTAGCCATTCACTACTGAGAGCATGCCTCCTTCAAACTTGAGCATTTTTTTCTAGCTACTACAGAATTAGCAGGCTGTGAGAGATGTTCGAGTTACACAAAGCAAACAGAGCTTCCCCCTCTCACACCAAATGCAGCAAAGGATCCTCCAAACAAACAAATTAAGTGATGGATTGCTCATTCTGACAGCAGGGCAGATTTTAAGTGACAAGAATCCCGTGAGGGATATGTTCAGTACAGAGTACATATGACAGCAATTTAATATGTACAGCACACAAGGGAAAAGTATATTAATATCACATGGTGAAATTGCATTAGATGTTTTAATTAAACAGAAATTTATCTCACTTTGATAATGAATGATAGTGGATGTCTTGGGAAGTGCACGAGTATTTTGCTGAAATCATTGGTTTAAACAACAGGATAGTAACTTCTTTCAACATTTCAAACATATTATGAACACATCAGCTAAAAGTTATGAAGAAATAATATTAAGCTGCTACTGGATGAGGTAATGAAGTGACAGAGCACAGAATATCCTATAGCATAACATTTGCCACAAATTATTGTCACTGAAATTCCAGTCTTTAGGACGCCATTTGACCATAATGTCCAATCTGCATCCTCTCACACTATTTTTTTTTTAATGTTTGTGTTTTTTTTTCATAATCCTAAGAAATAAATAGATGTGATCAGTGCCCAGGAAAACCAAATGACAACAAAATCTGTATCATCATGAAAACATTCACATGTATTGCATGAACTAGAAAGGGACCAAGGTTTGGCCAAAACAAGTGGAATCTATGATTTGTTGGGAATCTAGGAATATTTCCGCTTTTTTTTCTTTTTTTTTTCCCCTAGTGAAATGTACCAGTTTGAATAGCACCAACTTGTTTTTATTGCGTAATTTGACTCTGTGGATTGAGTTATTTTTGCCAAGTTTTGTCAATCTGCCTGGCCTGTTTTGTACAATTTATACACATTTAATACATCATTCATCAACTCCATGTAAATGACAGTATTTTTTTCCTTCTTTCTGCTTGTAATGTCATATAATATTGTCTGCCCAGTTCTAAATAAAATATCCAGCTAAAGTTTGAGATATTTGTGTATTAAATATAGCATTTTGTTTCTTTGTCCTTCAGTTTCTTCTTCTTTTTTTTTAAAATTAATTTCCAGTTAATAACACATCTGTTAGATGTGGGTTTGATTCTTTTAAATAACAAATAATATTGAATACAGAGCATTATGCAAATAAAATCACTTATTTTCTGTATGTTGAAAGTATTTACACACAGGGACTTACACACAAAAAAAAAAGAAAAAAAGATATTTCCTTTCTTTTTCTTGGAGAGGCTAGAAATTCTTTGAATTTGAGCTGACTACATATGTGTTTTTCTACAAAGGTACAAATACAAGGTTCAAACTGACACCTGAGCAGAACTGTCAAAACAGATGTCTCAAGAGCAAATCTTCCATCTGAAAAGCTTTGTTGCTTTTCCTGTCCTGTTAGAAAAATCCCCCTGTAATTTGAATTAAAGCAATTATTTTTAAGAGCAAAGCATACTATCTTCCCACTACGTGCAAGGGATCTGGATGGAGTGTAGGAACAGCAAGAGCCTGATCAGAGGCTGTGGTTCTTCTGCTCATTCTTCCGTTCTTCCATAACTAACCTTCTGCCTCAGAGGAGTCTGAGCTGCATCCACTCTCAAAAAGCAACTATATATTCATATATATGTTCCTTTGAGTACTGGAATAGATTGCTCAGAGGAGGATTCTCCATCCTTGGAGATCTTGAAAAGCCACACCTGCAGCCTGCTTGGGGTGGCATTACTTGAACAGCAGTTGGACCAGATGGCCTCCAGAAGTCCTTGCCAACCTTAACGGTTCTGTGACTTTGATTTTGTGAATACATGAGCAAGCTATTTAGGGAATTCCTCAGTGATGGAGTGGAATTATTGACAAAGTGCTGAGCATCAAAAAGTGGGGTGTTCCAGGTATATGTATCTAACAAATAGCAAGTTGTTTATGGATGACAAGACGTTCTACTGATTGACATGAAAGCATAATGAATGTGCATTCCTAAGTGCAAATGCATTTTCATATCAATAATACATAAAATTAGACATATATTTTAATTCATGTTAAATTATACAAGGACAAGAAGGGAATCAACCATAAAAAATACAAATCAATGGGTGGAGTGTAATAACATTTATTACTTTTGCACACTTTGTAGGTGTTATGAATGCCTGACAGTACAATTGGAGAAGTATCATGCTTTCTACAAGGGGCTGAATTATAATTTTTACAACCAGATAATTGTAAGACCTCCAACTCCAAAACATTTGAGGAAAAATGGCATTATTGATGAATATATATTTATCTCTTTTTGTAGTCACACTATATAGGATCCAATAATTAACCTATCTAAATAAGACAGTAAGCCTGGGTCAAAATAGTGAAAAATCTGCGTGATAGAGAAAAAAGATAAGACTACTAAAACTATACTAGAAACAGGAAGATAAGACACACATAGACAAGACCCCATTGAGAACCCTTCTAGTCCTCCAGCTATTTTTCATATTTTTTTTTCTACTGCTCAGTCTGTGTTTTCCTTGATCTACCTCGAGTCATTTTCTTGTTGAGAATGGATGTTAGTGATGGACTTGGATTATTCATATTACTAACTCATATTAAGCCAAGTTAGAGAACTACAAATACTACTAATAATATTAACACACACACACAAAAAACCAAATTTCTGACTATATAAGCATATCTTCAGCTTTTCTTTCAGTGCCATCTCTATCTCCTTAGCGTTTGGAGATACGAGTTACAAATACAGCAGTTCTTGAGGTGATGTAGGTAACTCATAATGAACATATTTATTTAGGTAATGAACTACTGTGTACATGAAGCACTCCATTCAATGGAGAAACGCACTGCAGAAATTCATAGTGAAGCTACAGCAAGGTGACTTGCACATATGCCCCCTCAGTTTTCCAAATAATACAGTTTTATAAGCCTAGGGGGTGTTGAAAATGAATGCAAAAAAAAACACTGGTGATAGAAGGATTTGACAATTAAAAACTTAAAGAGGAGATAGAAGAGAAATAGGTAAAAAGTTCAACACAGTACCAGGAAAAATGACATGTAAAATAGAAGGGGTCGTTGCAAATGCTGGTGTATCATGCTATTTTCCTCTGAAATTTCATTGTGTTGGTGCAAAGTATTTGAAAAGTATTTTTAGGACTTGAAATAATTTCTGCCTTGCTAACATACCTTATCATATTCATTTCCAGTTAAGCAGTTAAGATTTATTCAAGCCAGCTCCTGTGGATGCTAAACTTCCATCTGAATATGCCACTATTTATGTTGGATTTGTTAGACCATCCAGCATAAGCAATACCATGTAGCCATTGCAATCCGATGAACAAACAAACAAACAAACAAATAAATAATGTTTACAGTAAGATTTTATCTGAAAATAAAATAAAATAAATAGTCCAGTACTTTAAAATATTGACCAAATCTGATGAACTTACAATTTGCAAATGGATATTGAATGAATCTCAAAAGAATAAGTCCTAGTGTAAATTTTTTCTGCATAATCTCTTTTTTTTTGCCGCATAATCTCTTCTCCAAGTCTTTGGACATACGCACCAACACATTAATTTCATGAATTTGGATGACAACTCAAGTCTCTTCTACAAGAAAAGAAATATAAATTAGAAGCATTACAGTTATCCATGTATAAGAACCTAAGAATGCAATTTAAAATGATCAGTTATCAAAATGGCTCAGCTTGTCTCAGGTTTTCTTTGGGTATGAGATTATTGTACCAACATTCATGTAGCTACTCAAAAAAAAAAAAAAAAAAAAAAAAAAGCATGAGGCAGATGGCTTGAAATCAAGTGCCTCATTTAAGCATGAGGCAGATGGCTTGAAATCAAGTACCTCATTTATTGCTGGTTTGGTGCTTGACAAAGCCCAAGGGGAATCTTACTAATTCTGGTCTCAAATCCATCGTTCTGGTTAAGCATAGGATGATCTCTTTAACAAGAGAAGACAGTCTAGATTCAAAACTTGGATGTGATAGAGAAGCTTACTTGTTGCTCCCTGCCTATGTAATTCTGATAGCCCTTGTTTCTAACCTGAATGTTTCAGGACACAGCTTTCTGATACTGGATCTTGTTATGCCTTTTCTGCTGGATTAAAAAGTTCTCAAAGCATTCCTGAAGCAGTTTCCTGAATTCTTTCCAATTTTTCAAAATCCTCTTGAAGGTGTGGATACTGGGACTGGACACAATATTCCAGCTGACAGTTGAGTTTTATTACCTTGAAATAAGGATTAACTAACTTGTAAGTCAAAACTACGTAACTTGGTGTAGTGACATTTCACCCTTAGTGACCTAGGTTTTAATTTGTGTTTAGTCAGCAATGGAACTTGTTTTGCTAATCTTATCCTAGCCCCGTCTGACGTTTTTCCATATCAAATAAATACCACTTACATTGGCATAATTTTCTTTCTCAACTGAAGACAGGCCCAGCACTTGTGTGGCTGAATAATGGATTAGAACAGCAAGGACGCAAATGTGAGGTAAACTGACAGAGCTGTGTCTGCGTCTGGCACATGCTATCAACTCCTGTTCTCGCAGACACAAACACGTCCTGAGCAAATGCTGTGTTTATATGAGTCACAGCAGCTCACTTCTCTCTGTTCTGACCTCAGGTGCTGCCAGCATAAAGCCTAGCAGGATACTTTCCCCCTTTTGCTTAGTGGTCCTGCTTGAAAACTGGAGAAGAAAACAATTTTGTTTACAGCCCTTAGAATGAAATGATATTTCACAGCTGTAAATTTATGTAACGACTTGAAGCTCACAAGCTGAGCAACAGGAAATAACCCAATTCTAAAACCACTTTTACACTATAGAATATTGCCAAACAGTACGTGATAGAGAGTACAAGATGTTTCCAAATGCTTTTCCTTCAATGAGTTAAAAAATTTCTCATCACATACAAAGTATGTAGGCAGTGATGTCTTCCAGACTATGAAGAGACCAAAGGGTATGTCAGGAAGGAAAGAGAAACAAAGAAACCTCACATTGCAATAAATGTAGTTCAGGCAAATTAGCATAAGGTAGTTGTATTTATAGGGGGTTTTAGATAAACTTACTAATATTTATATACATATATGTAAACATATGCATAATTATGTTCCTGTTTAACAGCTTTTTAGTTAATGTAAAAACATTGTTAATAGCTATTAAAGCTAAGAAATAGCTGTTAACATTCCTGTGATGCAACACTAACAAAATTATAAAAATTAGTTCAAGTTAATCATCCAGGACTTGGCAGAGTGACAAAAAATCACTATAGAATCATTTGCACCATAGTCTTACACGTCTCCAGAAGATTTGCTCTACAAAAATTCTCTCTCTCTGTTAAGTATCAAATAAGCTAGGGAAGTCATTTCCAATTGATGCCTAATTTTTAGAAAACCGAGGTTAAGGAGTTGTGATGGATCCCCCACTTATTCAGGTTAGAAACATATGCATATCAATGGCTACACACAAACTGTATAATCAAAGAAACAAATGATTCTCACCTCCTTTGTGGTACGTTTTTAGTTCAGCATTTCTCAGTTTTGTGAAGTGAACTAAGCGAGAAACTGTTAGAAGTCTTGTATAAGAGTTGATATCTGCATTTATTGTAAGAGCTACTGAAATGAATACCAGATTTTTATATGATGCGATACTAAATCAATATTCTAAAAAGGATGTGAAGGGGTAGTTAGAACACTTATTAATGTGTTGTTGGAGAGGGGTAGATAAACTATTTCCTTTTTGTGCCTAAGGAATACCACAGCATGTAAGATAGTTTATTCAAACTTGTATGACTCCATCCATTTTACAGTTTCAGTATGACTGAGGATTTCATGCCCTTTGGTGGCAGAAGACTTGTGTCTTACCTAAATATCCTGGAAATTCTGGCATGGCACTCTTGAACTGACTAAAATTAAAGAATTAGTCAAAATCAAGGCTGATGGTAGGCCTGGTTGTTTTAACAGAATACAACAGCACAAGAGAAGAGGAAAAGAACAGACTTTCAATGCCAAAGATCCAGCCTGGCTATTTCCACCACTGTTTCATTGAAGAAAGAGCTGGTATGTCGGAAGCTGTCAACATTCTGGTCTAGAAGCAGCATTATCAGGCCCATTTTCCCTGTCCTCCTAGTACTAGCAGTAGCAAGTCTGAGCATCTAATGCTTTTCCTCAGCTCTTCATTCCACATACGTACCTTTCCAATCTATTTCTCCTGACCACAACAGGAATGGCCTGGCTCTCACCCGTGGGTGGCAAAATTCAGGTTTGCTTGCACAACTAAGACTTCATGAGTTATCTCCGATCATTAAATCTTGATATCTTTCAACTGTGTAGACACAACATGGAGAGCCAAGCATTTGGCATGAAGAACTGTGTAGAAGAGGTTTAAATATTCTTGCATGTAAAAATACTGTTTTGATTTCAAATTGATGTAGTCTACACTGAGGCTGCAATACTTCTTGCAGTCCAGAAGTACTGTAATTTCCACTAATCATTTTTAAAATCCCCAGTGAAATTATGTTTTGAGTCAAAAGATCAATTGGTGTAATACAAATTTATCATTTCTCGCTTCGCTATAAATGGCAATTTCATTGCTTTTATTCAAAACAAAAACAAACAAAAAAATGTTTAAAATGTTCCATTACGTATTTTGTTTCAAAGTTTTTATTTCCTCCTAAGTCTGTTTAAAACTTCTTGGAAAAAATACAAGATTGTTCATCAAGCAGAAACATACCTCAACATTTTATTTTAAAAAATTCTTGATGAGATGTATTTGGACTTCTGACCAGCTATTGCCTTAAATCATTTCATCACTAAGCACAGTAAAAAGAAGTCTCATTTGGTGGGGGGAAAAAAAAACCAAACATTCAAACAGCCTCATCTGGAAGAGTACTAGTGGTAGCAGAGAACTTCAAGGCGCTCATTTGGCTAGTAGATCTTTCAAAATTGTGAAGTAGAAATGGTTCCTACTTCAGAAGAAATAATGGTAAAAATGAACTTAT
The DNA here is from genome assembly GCF_951394365.1 of Tetrao urogallus. Lineage (NCBI taxonomy): Eukaryota > Metazoa > Chordata > Aves > Galliformes > Phasianidae > Tetrao > Tetrao urogallus. Next base: position 35,501,437 of record NC_136814.1, on the reverse strand, counting down.
GAGTCAGATTGAATGAAGAGTTTGATTGAATTGCTTCTTTAAGCAATTCAGGTACCTAAGTGTTTACAGAACGGTAATAGTAACAGGTTAGTGAACTTTGAGAGCAACTAGAGCAACTTTGGGCTTTCAGGGATTTTAAGGGCTGCATATGCAGAATTGTAACAGTTATAAAAACAACAGGGCAGCAAACTTTGTGTTTATATACTTACCATTCAAACTGCATTGTGTTTTTCAAAATACGCATCCACATACAAGAAGTTCCCAGAAGCTGTGTCTGTTACCTTATTGTCAGCTGCCATTTCAGGCAACAGTAAAAACTCCCAAGTTGGAAACAGAACTAGAGCAATGTTAAACACAGGTGGGAATATCACCCATGCTGTGAAAACAGTGTAAGTGATCATTCACACTACAAGATGAAGTATTTAGCGTTCCCCACATATTATTGGTATTTAATTAGTTGGACAGTAGATAGGAGAGCAGATGTCTGCAAGAGAAAACGTGAGAGGTAGGTTAATGGGGCAAAAGAGGAAGAGGGAAGACATCAAGTATAAGTGATCTGCCTTGTGCCTAAAGAAGGTTATTACATACCCATGCAATCACATCATGGAGACCTTCCCCATGGTTTAGACTCCATATTTACTCATCTGAAATGGGTGCTGGGAGACAAAAAAGGTAAGCAGTCTCGTAAGAATTCATCTTTAGTTCAACATACAAACTGGGAAGTCCATGTGCCGCAAACCTGCAGAGTGAAACCTAGTTATGAACTGAAAAAGATTCTTTCACTTCATCTTGAGACAGGGGGGCCTGGTTTTCAGCTTAACCAAGTGAAAGATGGCTTCAAATTTTGATCAAAATGTTTTGATAAAAAATTAATATAGGAAATGGATGTATTTCCATCACAAAGCTATTAACTCCAGTTTTGGCTTTGCTCCATCTAGTGGTAATCAAACAGAAATTCTCTTTGCTCCATTCACTCAGAAGCAGGGAAGTGTGCACTATAACTGAAAGTCTGCTTTTGATGTGCTTGGCATTGTTTGGGCATGTTTGTGAAGTGCAAAAGAAGTCAATGAATTGGCTTTGATGTGTTCACTGATGGAAATGTGTTTCTCATTAGGCCACACTGTCCTGGGTAATGAAGCCCTGCACAGGAAGCATCAGAAAGGCAGGAGAAGACCGTGTCTGATGCAGATGGAAGGAAAAGTCCACTGCATACATGTAAACAAGAGGTGTGATGTTAGCAGGGTTTGAGAGAAAGGCATTCTTAGCTTCTGCTAAAGATTTTCCAGGCAATAGAAGTGTAGAGACAGATTCATCTGGAGTCAAGTTTGTGACCTAGAGTCCTCAGTCAAAAATCTTGTTTTATATGCTGTAAATAGACTAGTTCTGTAAAAATTCTACGTGCTTTATATTACTTTTTCTCTGATGCATTACCTGAGCTTGTAACCCTACAGTTTACACGTAACTTTCCTAATGAGACAGAAACCATCTCTGGCTTTGCCCAAATCAAGGTTCAGAAGCAAAGGATCTGTACTGGTCATATCGGTTCTGACATTTGTTTTCTGTGATACAGGTTTGGACTTTGTGTTGGATTTGGATACATTATATGGTCTGTGCAAATACCATTAGGACATGTAAGCTTAAATTAAACATTGAAAATTGTTTATATGTATGTGTAGATATGCATACATATGTATATTATTGTACATATACATTTATGTAATAATGTAGTTGTTCTCTAGAGATACTACGAAAGGATCTGGGTCTCATTCTGCTCTATTTTGTTAAACAGATACTTAAAGTGCAATCTTTTTGAAAGGAAGGGATTGGAAAAAAGAAACTGTAGGAATGCATCTTATATGACCTTTCTATCAACCAGAATAACAAAAAACTCCAAATATATTGAGATAATCATCACTGAATCATGCTCTGTTTTCGTTCAAATCATATAGTAATTAGTAAGTGATGATCTGGTTTAGAAGAAAGAACATATTGTTTTTGTACACTGTGCTTTGTGTACTGTTTGGGCTAAATTAAGACAAATAACCAAGAAAATATTTTGCTTTGATATCAGTAAATATTGGCATGAAGAAACCATTGCCCCATTATTTTTAACGGGAAGAATTCAGCCTAAACCTTTTTTTCATCAAGTTAAGGAGGTGATGTCATATGGTAAAGGCTGGATATTCAAAATAAATCACTAACAAGTCATTTTGGCTGAGCAGTATGTGTATCAGATATGCAATTGAACAAGTCTGGAAGAAAACTCATTATTGTCATAAGATTTAGGAGTCAGAGCCTGATGAGTTTGTATATCTCGCAAACAGTTACACAACTAACCAGACATTTCCTGCACTACTCAACATTTTTCAGAGAATGTGCTAGACTTTATAGGAAATTACTTTGGGTTATGCACTTAGATCCTGATTTGGCACCCATTACTGAGTGCTTTTCTCTCTTCCCGCACATCCCAAACGACATGCCTGTCAAGTACATGTTGTAAAATCATTGCAACATCTAAAGTGAGCAAGTGATCAAGCATTTTATATTCATTCATGTGTTTGGGATCTGCATTCCTGGAGAGACTGCAGCAGATAATAATTATGTGCCTTCTTCTGTACTTCACTCAATCTGTGATCCTGAATACACAGAATGACTTAAGAGTCAAGTGATCCAAAATTCCCTATTACTCAGAAAAAAATTCTGGTTCCCCCATGCTTGTTCTGTAGGTAGAATACGAGGAAATACTATTTTGGCCGCTGCTGGGATTCAGTCCACACACAGCAGGACACAGATGTATAGGTGTCTGTCTATAGGTGTCTGATTCCAAAGCAGATGCCCTGAATGATGAGTTCAGCTCCCTGTGGGGATTTACGTGAGTGATTTAAGAGCCTCATAGACAGCATGTGGTACCCGAAAGTTCTCAGGGTAATTATGAGTGTTCCTGCTAATTTGATGTGCAGTAAATCCTGAAAGGTTTTATCAGCAGGAGGTATATAAAAATAAGCTCATTACTCTTTCTCACAAATCACCTATGATTTTTTTTCCTGATTTCACTACCTAGCTTTACGAATTGACAGAGAACAGAGTATCAGAGGACAAATTAGTGTCTTTGCCTGATAACAACAAAGCAGACATCCCTTCAGAAAAGGAGCTGTATCAGTACAAGCTTGGTTTAGGCATTTTTTTTTTTTTTCAGTAGGGTCACTGTGGATCTACCCTGCAGAAAACCAGAGCAGATGTGTAGTGTCTGTGTGGAAATAGGAGCCTTCCTTTCTAATCTACACAGAATGGATACCTTTGACACAGATTAGAATCCAGGCAGGGCATTTCTCATGCTATAAATTCTGACGGTGGGTGAATATTTTCACAATCAAAGTGAGGCTGGAAAAAGAATTGGCTTGTCTCCAGGAAGTTCTGTTTTTCATTTCACCTGGACTGTTTAGAATTTTACAACTGAAAATTGCTTCTTTCCATCTGTGAAGCATTTGCTTCTTGGAAAAGATGCACAAAGCTGAGACATGAAAGACATTTGAAATAAATAAATAAACTAACGCATTCTTTGGAGAATCCACACTGTTTCCCTACTGCTCCCCATTTTCTTATGAAAACCTACACACAGATGGAGGGCAGCCATGGTCTCTTCAGCAGTAACAAGGTATGGAAAATAATCCTAGTAAGTAAACTACAGTAGCTAATATGTCTGCAAGTCTTAAGTTTTATTTCTAAAGCATAGGACACAAGTTGGTTTAGTGGGGGTAAGACATCTTTCATATATAAGCATTTGTAAAATTTACCATGTCTACAGAAACTCTAGTTCACCTAATGTGATCAGCTGTGAATACTACTGGCCTATATAAACATTTTTGGGCAGGAATGGTGTGGTGATGCCACGTGAGGCAGCAGCACATGCTTAGGAACAATTCAGGTCATTGCTTTTTCTAACACAAAGGTAGCTGGAGACTGTTGTTTCATGTGGACATGGAGAGGCAGAGATACAATGACTTATTTCTCTGGGCTCTCCATAACCGCCCATAAATCCCAAGTACCCAGTAGCAATTACAAAGGTGCGGTGGTGGTTTAAAGTCACCTTCAGACCTTCTCCTTCTGCAGCGTGACTTTTGTCATCACCCATCTTGGAAACACATCACATAAAAAACTTACCCAGAGACACTGCTGAACTGAAACTGTGTTAGGCAATTAGGGAGTTTTCCACTACTCTTTGATCTGAAATGAGTACAGTAAAGTAGAAAGAAAAATCCACAAGCAAAGAAAGCAGTAAGGGCCAGATATTCACTTGGAACAACTAGAAATCTTTCCATCAGCTTCAGCTGAACACCACTACCTCATTTCAGCTGTAAACCTTACCCTAAAACGTTTCTCACTGGAAAGCTGCTGCCAAGCGTTCTTCCACATGTTTCTGGTAGTGACAAAGATCAATTAGTGATTATTATTATCAAATTATCTCTATCCACGTGAAGGGACTATTTGCTGGATTAGGGTTCAGAAAGTAAAAGCTGCATTAACAAACGTCAGGAAAAGATCCTGGCCTTTCTTACTGTAATTAATTACTTGATGGAACTAAAATTATTAGTTTTTATTATTAGTAATTATTAGTTATTTGATAATAATTAGTAATTATTAGTTATTTGATGGCACTTTTCTTAATTGTTGCTTTGCAGCACCAGAATAGTAAAAGGAGTTACTTCAGAAAATGACACATCATTTAGTTAACTATTTGATACATTGATTTGCAGCAAAATGGCAGTACCAATCTGCATGGTCCACCAAACTGGAGACAGCATTTTTTTTCATGATTCTTATTGCTGGAGCTATGGTTACGTTGTATTTGTGGAATGCAGAAAAGAAACTGGGTCTTGTAAAGACCTGAGGAATCAGCTTGATACTAAGGTTGAAAGCTTGGCTGCTTAGGAATAGAGCACAAAATATTTGCTCTCTTTTCTGTGACTACTCTGAAATACAGAAAGCATGGGATCTGACCATCCTTCTGCTATAACAGACTCAAGAGCAAATCTCTTGTTCTAAAAACTTCTCCTTGGTTCACAGAAGTTTTAGCTAAATGACCTATCAAGTTCTGAGCAAAAAATAGAAGTGAAACAAACAAACAAACAAACAAACAAACAAACAAAAAAATCAACATTAAGGGCAAGACATTTGATCATTTGATCACAGGAACAGCAAGGCTGTAGATGAATGTGCGAACATCAGTTATACCTCTACACAATAGTCAGAGCTATCAGACTCTCCTTAATGCATTACACAAAAGGGCTTCAGCACACAAAGCCTGGAACACATCAGTTTACAGATCCCAAGAGGGTCCTGTGGAGTCTATTACTTTGATGAAGTGGTATTTAAAACCGCATTACCCAGCAGTTGTTTAACCCTCCAGATGTTGCCCCTGTGGAGTGTTTAATATGACGTGAAGCGCTAGTAGGCTAGGCCATAACCTCATGTCATCTTTTCAGCAGGTCACATCAGGTCTTACTATCTTCCACTAAATCAATATAGGATAACCTGACAGCGATTTTCTTCTTCTGCTGCGCTTTTCTAAAATAGTGAATAGAGAAAAAAAAAATTCAGAAGGAGAATCAATCCAAAAGAAAAGGAGAAAGAAAGGAGGTACGAAAACTCTGGGAAACTTTCGCTCTACTAGGTTCATAGCTTACTCAGAGTTTGTGCCAACAGCATGGATGAAGCAGCCTGGTGCTGCCATCTGCTGTTTCTGCTGCTTTTGACTTTCCCCATCCTTTTCAATGAATCAAGAAGCAGTTACAAAGAAAGCATCACAAATAAATAAACCTAAACGGAAATAAGCAAAAAGTCTGTATGCGCTAAGTGGGATTATTTTGTTAACATCTCTTAACATTCTTGACTCTTTTTACTCCTTCATTCACCAAGAGATGAGGCATGCTTGTGAGTTCAGCTAGTTTTATTTCCTTATGATGAAGTTTTAGAAACATTTGCTCAGAAATCTCATGTAGCTCTCACACAGATCAAGGACCTGACACATTCTGTTTTTCACAGCTTAGATATTTGGTGTTACAGGTATTTGCTATATAGACCTGACTTCTAAAGTCCAAAAAATTAACAGGAAATATCCCTATGATTACAGCTGGCATTGGCTAGACAAGACCTGTGAAGAGAAAACTTTCTGTCCAGAGGTTCCCTGATTGCCTGAAGCTCCAGACTGAAGCTTCAGAATCAGATTCACCACACTTTTTAGAATGCTAGCAAAATCCCAACATCTACCAGAAAGAATTCAATTGGTATCTATAATACAACAGAAAACACAGCAATGACAACAGAGTAACAAAGTCCTAAGCTACAGCAAGTGAGGATATGCTCAAATACAGCAGCTGTAGACACATAAACAAAGAAAAGAAGCCATTTACCTTTGAAAGGCTTTAGTATACATAGATCTCCAGCAAGATACCTTTGCCTCCACTGCTGACCCTCAAATGAGGTCTGGGAAGGGATGGATCCTGGCTCCGCCCCTTCTGGTCACTCAGGTAAACTGCATGCACCTGAGCTCCCCTGAGTTGGCTCTGCTTTCCCACCTGGTGCTCAGTTACTGGTTCAAGCTGTGACTTAATGTTTCCATTACAGTATCAGATCCATGTCATCATTAAAATATAGTCCTGCCAGGTTTACTGTTTTAGGGAATTAGAAATGAATCACAGAATCATAGAATGTCCTGGGTTGAAAGGGACATCAATGATCATGGATCTCCAACCCCCCTGCCATTGGCTGGGCCACCAACCTCCCCATTTAATGCTAGACCAGGCTGCCCAGGGCCCCATCCAACCTACCCTTGAACACCTCCAGGGACGGGGCATTCACAACCTCTCTGGGCAGCCTGTTCCAGCATCTCACCATTCTCATAGTAAAGAACTTCCCCCTGGCATCTAACCAAAATCTTCCTTCCCTCAACTTAAAACCATTTCCCCTTGTCCTGCAGTTATCTACCACATCAAACCTACCTACCCTTCTGTTTGTAGAATCCCTTAGGATTTGTATGATCCCTTAGGATTTCAGTTAGGTACTGAAAAGCTGCAATGAGGTCACCCTGCAGCCTTCTTTTCTCCAGGCTGAACAAGCCCAGCTCCCTCAGCCTGTCTTCATAGGGGAGGTGCTCCAGTCCCCTGATCATGGCTCTCCTCTGGACCCTCTCCAACAGCTCTCTGTCTTTCTTGTACTGGGGACTCCAGACCTGGACACAGTACTCCAGATGGATCCTCATAAGAGCAGAGTAAAGGGGGACAATCAGCTCCCTGCCCCTGCTGGCCAACCCCTCTTCTGATGGAGCCCAGGATACCATTTGCTTTCTGAGCTGCAAGAGCACACTGCTGGCTCATGTTAAGCTTTTCATCCATCAAGACCCCCAGGTCCTTGGCAAGGCTGCTTTCAAGAATGCTCCTTCCAGTCTGTATGGATGCCTGGGATTCCTCTGGCCCAAGTGCAAAACCTTGCAGTTTGCTGTGTTGAACCTCAATAGGTTCACCCGGGCCCAAATGAAGTTAGAGGAGTGAACTCTTTTTTTGTTTTGTTTCATTTTAACACCAAGAAACTTCAATTTTTATAAACTTTAGGACATTAACATCCAGGATGTTGAAAAGCAGAAAAAATTAACTATTACATAAAACTCTGTTTTTCCATCTGTTTATTTTTGCGTGAAAATCGATTTTACTTCTCAGTGAAATTTTTATGCAAGATTTATGCAAGAAGGGCCAAGATTTCAACCCCTGCTGGCTGCTGTTAGCACAAATTTGACTGCTGTTACTATGATATTATATCTAAAAGGAACCGGTGCTTAGAGAAAATAATAGTTTACTGGCCTCCTTCTTACTAAGTTTTTGAGATTTAAGTATCAAGTATGTGTTCTTGTATTGAATTCACCATGCCAGCACAAATAATCTCTTGACACATGACTGCAACCGCAAAACTCAATGCCAGCATCGTTCTATCAAATTTGAGTGCATTGACCACTTCCTTTCATTGTTTGAAAATCCTGAGTAGGAATGTAAAGAAGATATCTGTAGCACATGGCAGCACAGGAACGGATTGTCTGTCACACCAAACTGTTGGTAGACATGTTTTCTATCAGCTGCCTTAGCCTTTTGCTATTCTAATAAACAGTCCTACAGAATAAAATCTTTGGTCTGCAGCTAGTTCTGGCATTTCCTTGTCTAATATTAACAACAACAGTAAAGCAGCATTTATTGTCACTGGAGGTTCTTTTCTGTAATAAACAAACCAGAGATGTGCAGTAACTTCTTGCTCTGAGGAGGTGCTCCTTTGCACCTTTGCCAGTCCATTTCCTCCATCACCTACCTCTTTCCAAAAAGCAGGCCTCCTGGAGACTTCTGGCAGCAAGAAGCACTTGCATCTTTGCATCATTTTATAATGAAACAGCTAGGATAGAAGTGTTTTGTATGCACTTGTGTGAAAAGAATTAAGCAAGCTAATTGAGTAGGTTTGTGCTTATGGAGTGTCAGAGCTCTTGCTGAAGGTGCAGTTGCTGTCAGTGGCAGAGAATGGACTCTAATTCTCCAAACTGCAACAGTAGCTCCAGCGCTGATGTGCAACCACCATTTCAGGTCTTAGACTGAAAGTGTGCTGCCAAAGACTCCTTAGATTCAAACTCTGGGACCTAACCTTATAATGCTACTGATACACTCAGAACATATTTTAGTCTCTTCCTTCTTCTCAATTCCCTCCCATCCATTGTTAGTGAGCCCAAATATAAACAGTTAATGTAGACATTTAGCGTAATGTAAAATGTAAAGTGAATTGGTAATAATAAAAAAAATCTGAAATGCAGATATGTGGGGATATTACATCTGAAAACTTCTTTGGTGCATTGGAGTGGCAACTGGTACATTACTAGACGGAGAAGAAATAATATTTTCAACTTATCTTACCAGACTGGAATCATTTGTGCTCACAGCAAGACTGTAAATGTAGGCCTGGAGCTGGAGGTCATGTTCAAGTCTATTGGGACCATCCAGGAAACAAAAATCACTGTTATTCTGACAATGTAGATGCAAACTCATACTATTTGCTTTGTAAAATTCATGTTTCCTTTCTTGATGCTTTAGGGAAGAGAGAAAACACATGCAGAGAGCAAGCTGTTTGAGGTTATATGGTAACTGTGGGCCAAATAAACATTTACCTTTTTCAGGTTGGGCATACTTTCAATAGTGAAATCAGAAACAGCTGATCTGACCTTTTAAAACCAATAGTATTATTTGCCCAGATTTCAAGATGCATGTGAGTTGCCCGTACATATCCTCACAGTTTTCTTGCCCTTTATTTTGTGAAGTCTGCAAGAAAAGATTTCAAAGACAACACTCCAATGGTTGTTTTGGAAAAGAAAGACATCAGTAGTTCACTTGCTCACCACAGTCCTCCCACTTGGAATTCTTTTCCTGTTCACAGACCAGTCAGACCTTCAGAGAGCAGTGCTCCCCACCTCGTGTAACAGTTTCACAGCAGTCAGGTATGAGGGCACCCCATGGGCAGAAGTGAGAAACTTTACACATCAAACTGTGCCTGTGGAAAATGGATCTGTAGCTTTTGTTCTTTAGCTCATGTCAGCTCCCAGTATTCCCAAACCACCCTCTGCTGTAGCTGTTAACATCAAGACAATCTCCCCAGGCTTTCTTGGGGACAAAGACTATTTATTAAAAAGTAGATTTTGCTGGATCATTTTCCACGGTTCAGTTTACCTTTTACCAATATCATATTTAAATGGTTTATATATTAGTTAAGGACAGTTGAGTCATTACTTCATCAGATTTTGGTTTCATCTGACCTGATAGTTTCCATTCCAAGACCCGTATCTTTAGTATAATTCTGTCAAAATACCATCTTCTGAACATCAAAGCTTCAAAAGTTTTAAACTGCTATTGTCACTGACCTATATCCAATAGAAGGAACATATTTTTACTGCAGAGGAAAATGAATTTTTCATGCTTCTCATATATTATCTTTATTAAACATTCTGACAGATATGCATCCATTTATTGTATGAATAACCTATGGCTTAGTCTGCAAATGCTGACTGAAAGTTCACAAGAGCAGGCTTTTCTGTGAACTTTCTGTATCCATATGATCAGTCAGTGCAATGCTTGAGAATAATGCCTGCTTAGCAGTATTTTGCACTGCACCCCCCTGGCTATACCAGGGAAGCTGGCTGTTCTACATCTGAGTATTTCATAATCTCCAAGCAGCTTGATTGGATCTTCATCTTCTTCTGAAATAGTGCAGGTGGTTCTGAGGAGAACACATAATGACAGTTACCTCCTACATAAATCCTTAGTGGCTAACATACAAAGCTCCACTACTGCTCAGTGCTAATAGAGGTTTCAGTTAAGCAGAGCCTATGGAAGCATTTTGTAGTCACTAGAAAAAAAGTGTTCTTTGTGCGTGCTGTAGTTCAGAGCTGTAAGGTCTTTATGAATGGTTACTCTCAAAGCGCTACAGAAGTTCCCGTGTTCAAGGTGGTTCCTGGCTCCTCGGAAAAATGAATGTGGGGTTCCAGCCTGGGAGGAGAGAAATAAGTGAAAAAGGAGCATCCTTGGCCTAGGCAGGAGAGGTCTGCCTAGTGCAGCTCTGCAGCGGTCACCAGTGAGCGCAGCGCTAGGTCAGAGGAAGGAACAAAGGTGAGCACTGACCCCAGTAAACATAATGAGCACCACTGAATGCAAAGTTTCAATCTGAATAACAGCTCCTCCAGCCTTATTTGTCAGAGGAAAGATTTTCGGACTACTATGTGGTCACATAATCACATAACTTAGGACACAGAACATCCTTGAATGAGATCCAATTTAAACTTGAGTACATCTTTTAGATTAAAAAAGCAACAACAACATCTATTCTCGGTTTAAAAATTATGAATGAAAGAAAAGCCACAATATCTTATTGCTGTCCATGCCAGTAGATGCATATATCACTGGTGTAGCTGCTTCCTCCTGTAAAATTGTCCCACTCTTGCCACCAGATCTTTTTTATATCTTTGCTTGCTAGATGGGAAGAGCATTAATCCTGAAGTAAACACTTACCGTCCATGGTTGGTCACTCTTTAACCTTTAAGCTCAGAGGACTGGGTACTCAAAGCTGCTAGAAGGTCCTTTCCAGTCGTTTAGCTGCTCTAAGACTGTTGTCTTTCAGAAGGACTTTAGGAGTGCCTGAAGCAAATGGGATGCTTCAGAGCTCAACATATGTGTCAAAGAAAAAAGACTTCCCTGACAAAAATTCATATCCCCAGGAATCATAGCAGTTTTGGACTAGCTTTTCTCCTTTGTGTTCAACTGATGATCTGGACACAAGTCTATACATTCTGTTTCAAGTTCCCATGGAGAGTGCTCCTGCCAGCCTATACTCAGCGTTCTTCTATGTCCAAGCTCATCTTTGTCAGCAGATGACTATTGCTCATTCAGCTGCCATCAAATGACCACGCTTCACATTTTCTCTGCTTGAGATCCTTTTATCTTCATTATGTACGATAACCCTAATCTTTGTAATATTTGCCAATGTTTTAAGTGATGGTTTTATTCTCTTGCCACTCCTTAGTAATTAGTAATAGTAAAGTAGCACCATATTTTTGCAGAGTACTACCAGACATAAGCTGTTCCCTGCTGAAATGCTCCACTGCAGAAACATTAGTTTGTAACACTATTATTGTGTCTGGCTTCATATTCCTGAAGTCACAAGTTATTATTCACTTAATGTCTAAGACACTAAACAGAGTTAACTGCACTGCATTTTCACATCAGAGATATCTCTCCATAGTGATGCAAGGAAGTTTGGCAAACAAAAATCATTTTCTCTGTCTGTTGTGCTTTTCAGCTGAGAGTGACAAAGCCATTTATTAATTAATCAGCTTCATTTACTAATTGAAATAATATATCCTCTGTGTACTATCTGAAATAATGATTATACATAGATAAAGCCGCAACAAAGATAAATAAAAAGTTTCATGAGAATTAAATGATAGAACTCAAAGAGGATCCTGAGAGAACAGTGGAAACAAGTCTCTGTTGCCTTGTTTTACTCACAAAGGTAGATTTTTTTTCTGTCTGACAATGGTTCACACTCAGTCTTTCCAGGCTAACCAACAGTATCTTGAGCTGCATCAAAAGAGGAATGGCCAGCAGGGACAGGAAGGTGATTGTCCCCCTCTACTCTGCCCTCGTGAGGCTCCATCTGGAGTACTGTATCCAAGCCTGGAGCCCCAGCACAGGAGGGATGCAGGGCTGTTGGAGTGGGTCCAGAGGGGGGCAACCAAGATGATCAGAGGGGTGGAGCACCTTTCCTGTGAAGAAAGGTTAAGGTAGTTGGGCTTGTTTAGCTTGGAGAAAAAGAAGTTTCCAGGGAGAGAACATTGTGTACATCCAGTACTTGAAGAGAGCTCAAAAGGAGGAGGGGGATCAACTTTCTACATGATTTGATAGTGACAGGACAAGGGGGAATGGCTTTAAACTAAAAGAGGGGAGAATTAGGTTAGATGTTAAGAGGAAATTTTTTCCTCAGAGGATGGTGAGAACCTGGCATTGCTGCGCAGAGAAGCTGTGGGTGCCCCATCCCTGGATGCGCTCAGGGCCAGGTTGGATGGGGCCCTGGGTAGCCTGAGCTGGTGGGGGACAGCCCTGCCCATGGAAGGAGGCTAGAACTGAGTGATTTTTAAGGTCCCATCCAACCCAAACCATTCTGTGATAAAGTTCTGTGGTTTATCCTATGCTTTCTTTTTTTCTTTTACACATTCTGGGTGTCTCTTGATATGTCAGATAGGTCTCCATCAAACAATTTTTATCAGGCTTCCATATATCATCTAGAAAAAAAATCTCATGGCTCCTCTGCCACATGAATTTCTGCAAAAATAACCAGCTACAAATAACCAGGGATGCATATTTTCCATGATTCATGCTGCAGATTCTGCCATAGACTGAGGAGCTGTTGCACAGAATCTAGCCTTCACACGAAAAAATGTTACCAGCCCTTATGATGGTGAGGGAAGCCTTCCAAAACAGGAACTGAACATGAATCAGGTCAGGATGACTCAGATTGTTTTTGTGATTCTGCAGAGAGACAATCTGAGATAATAGCTGGGTTGTGTGAACTATTGCTATAATTTATTGCCATAAAAATTCAAAATACAATGACTTACATTCGTATTACTGTTATGAGTTAGATTTTTACTTTTACTATGTATTCCTAGATCCTTTGTGTGAATGGATACACAGAATATATCTATAAAAAGTCCTCTGTATGGTTCTTAGGCAAAATGTGAAGTTTCACCCTAACAAACAGCAGTGCCCCGTTAGTGGGTCGAATAAGTACATTTTGCTATGAAGACAGTACTGTCTGTACTGAAGTACTGTCACAGCAGGACTGAGTTACAGAGGTAGGTAGCCAGACTGAAGACACCGAAGAATTCATAATACGATTATTATGTGTTGAAGCCGGGAGCTTATGATAGAAAAACATTTCCTTTCCAGATGGTGAAAAAAAAAAATCATGGGAAAAAGAAGGCCAAGCCATTGGTTAGATATCTAAATTTGATTTCTGCTGCTTTTAATATGAGGAAAGAAATAAACCCAGGCAATTTCTATTTCACAGAATAAAATTACCACCTGGTTGCTGCAGCCAGTGTAGCATAGGCAGCACAGAGTACAGTACAAGGACATCTACAATTTTTGTGTGCTGTACAGGCAGGTTAAGTAATTGGTTTTAATTTAAATAACCAGAACTTATGATTAAAGGTGCGAAAAATTCTTCTTTAGTGCTGCATTCCATCTTTGCCAGAAAGCTGTTCTCAATCAAAACTATATTTATCCATTATTTACCAGTTTAGTCAACTGAGGACAAGCTGTACTGAAAATATTTTTTTAAATCAGCTAGCCAGCCAGCAATAGGAATAAGGAAAGGAAAGAAAGAAACAAAAACAAAACAGAAAGACAAAACACATCTAGAATTCCAGGGAAAGCCTTTCTGTTGACTTTACTAGGGTTTGGCTGAGAGTTGAAGTCAGCAGATGAGAATGATGGGCATTAAAATACGTGAGAGAGACTAGGGACTTTGAATAACGAGGAGGGAGAGGGAAGGAAGAAGCTTGCAAGGTAAAGAGAAAACTGCAAACAAATAAAAGAAAAATGGGAAAGCAAATCAGAAGATATGCAAACACTGACAATAATGGGTATAAGGGTTTTTTCAGATTGTTTTTTTTTTTTTTGGGGGGGGGGGTAGATTTTCCTGAGTGGGTTCTGGAGTCACAGGGTAGGTTTATTATGGCCAGGAAATTAGAAGAGCTGCAAAACTCAGAGAAAGACTATTCACATATGAAATGTTGGGAATATCACATCTAGCTAGTACTAAGTGGAAATATTTATCTTCTCATTGTAAATTACAATTAGATTGGAAATGATTGGGGAGTTTTTGTTACGAAAGTTACACTTGGGGACCTCCCACTGTGAGAATATTTTAATTTGCACTTTCTACCCTGACAAAATGATTTTAGTACTGCAATGGATTTTATGAGTGCACAAAATATATATTAATGATGACAATGAAATGAGAAACTCTGGTCAGGTAGATGCACCTCCAGGAAGCCTTACATTAAGGAAGGACAGAATCTGAGGTTTAGTAAGAAAAAAATCCCAACACGTTAAGAAACGTGACTGTAATTCTATGACTAGCAAATAGTTCAAAAATGAGCCCTTGTTGGAAGAGTAAACATGAAAGGCATATTTTGTCTTTTTAATCCATTACAGAGACAGACACATCTTCTAAAGAACAAAATGCAAGTCTTTCTAAACTATGGAATCTTGACTGGAGAGAAAAAACATGATCTGAACCACACCAAGCCTGGGAACATAACAACCAACTTGCTGGGAGTGCACCTTTGCCCAAATGATTCTTAATGATCCAAAGAGTCTGTCAAAAAGAAAAAGAAAAAGAAGCTCTTCCAGTTTATTTTCTTATTTCTTAAAATAAATAAATAAATAAATAAAATAAAAGATCCAAGGTTTTTCTGCCATTGTGAAAAACATCAGCATTCACTGAGCACAAATACAAGACATTTTTCTTCAGTAAAAACTTAAATACAGTCAGATAGCGTACAAACAGATGGATAGTTGATAGAAGCTTTTTTTCTCCCATGCTTTTCTGGTTGGTAAGACTTTAATTTCCTTACAATGTTTCTGATTCAGCTTCCAGTGCAGAGAATGGTTTCCATTTTTATTTTGTCAAACTTAGGTAATTACAGCTTTCTCTGTGGACATGGGGAAGGACCTGGTAGTCTTTACAACCACATTATAAACGATGGATGCACATGCTGCTGATATTCCAACTAGATGAACACAGGCTGCTAAACTTCACATTAAAAGACATTTTTACCCTTATCTTACAGCCATGAACTGGGAGAGATGATCCATCACCACAAACATCTTCTGCATAGCCCAGGTCACAGCCATCACCTTCTTTCAGTGCATCAAGATACTGGTGTCCTTGTGAGCTGCAGCATCTCCTCACCTTTCGGTCCATGCAGGCTCTGTAGACTGTTTGCCTCTGTTGTGGAATGCTGCCTCCAAGGCCACCACACACTTCCAACACAGTTATCTGGCTTGGGCTTCTGCTCCATGCAGATGGGCACCATGATTTGATGTCCCAGGTGAGAAGGATATTGCTCTTTTCAATTTCTATGTAGGTACAATGTGATTCTTAGTACAAAGTCAAAGAATAATCTTGCCAGTTTTCCAAATCCTTGGGGAATGCAGAAAGGAGAGCATGACTGACAAAAGTCACCTCTGATGAGAGACGAACTGTCACAAAATTGCTTCTTTTCCTAGCATGCATCTCAGTTTGCTAGCTTGCTTCATCAGTAGCTCCCAAGTGGTAAAAGATCGTATAGGATTACACAAAAAAGTTACGTAAAGAGCCTTGCTAGGAAGGAAAAAGAGTATTTGGCAGCAGTCTCCCACATCGTAGTGCTCCAAGAACATCAGCTCTGTCACTAAATGGTCTGCAGGAATCACAGCAGCTTCCAAAAATCCAGCATTTCCCTGGAAGCGATCAGATCTTCCTTCTTCCATCATCAGCTGACAGGTTTTGAGCCAGCACAAATTACTAGTAATACTAGTATTAGTGGTATGGTCATTGCATCATCTAGATGGGAAAAGGCTTCAGGATAATCAAATTTGAGCACCAAGCTGACCTTCCTAAACCATCACTAAACCATGCCCATTACTGGGAACAGTAGTAGCAGCGATAGTGGCAATACTACTACTAATGCTTGCTCTGTCAATGCTCCTCATAGGAGGCTTTGAAGACCAGTTTTCCAGCAGCGCTGTGCCAGTTGCACACACAGCAGGCAGCAGCAAAGCACATCTGTTTCAAAGAACGTGCTGTCTGCAGCAGGCACTCCCATGCTCATGTACACAAAGGCACCAGCAGAACTGCTGTAGGACACTGTGGGGTGGGAGATCTGTTCCTACTGTGGCCAAGGACAGAGCTGTGCTGCCCGTGCTGTAGCAGTAAGCCACATGCAGCCTGCATCCTGTTGCTCTGTACATGCAGCACCACACGGCTACACTCATTCACCAGCACAACCATCAGCCCTCCTGCTCCCTGGGAAGCCAGCACTGCTTCAAGCTGTGTGAAATCCACAACCAGACACCTTGTTTTTGGTTCCTTTGCCTGCCCAGCCACATCACCAGACTCTGTTTTACCAAACGATGCAGACAGGAGTGAAGTCTTTGGGTACTCCGGGAACGTCCTCCTGCCTGCTGCCCCACCTCATAATGTGACCCCCCACTTTGAGTGCAGCCCTTTGAGTTATCCTTCATTTGTTTGTTGGTGTGTTCCCTTAGATCTGCAGATCGCTTTGATTATTTGCACATCTGGAAGTTGTCACACGCTTTTTCTGACCGTGACCATCTGAAATATTATCCGGCAGGACTTGAGGGAAACACAGTAAAGAAACAAAAACGTCCTACTCATAACAACATGTGGCAGAAATTACTAAGTGACACCATCTCAAAGGGGAGTGCCATATATCCAAGCAAAGATAAGCTTAACTCCATTCCCTAAAGCTTTACAATTGCTTTACGTAGCACCTGGTCCAGACATAAAAGATATTACATATAAGTACTTATTTTTCATTAAGCATCATATAATGAAAGTTATCTGTCTGTTATAAGGGCTGGGGTGAAACAAAGCCATTCCTTCCGTCCCGTAAGTTTCAGAGGGGAAGACCATCTTCCCACTACGTGATTTTCCATAGAAAAGCCTCCCTGATAAACAGTTCAGAGGACACCGGGGTGTACAGCCCGATGATCCCACACAGCCCCCGGGGTAAAGCTACAATTCTGCGTGCAAAAAAACAACGTTGGACAGACACGGCTGAAGTAACAGAGGCTGTTTTTCAGCAATCCCAACACACGGACGGCGAGGGGAAGAGGGCAGAGGCAGCCTGATGTCGGTGCCCGATAAACCCATGTATTCGCACACAACGTATCAGCACACGCCTTATCCCGAGGCCCCGCTCCTGCCCCGCGGCTCCGGGTGGGGGCGCCGCCCCACGCCACAGCGCCACCGCGCGGTGAGCGCCACCGCCTGCAGGGCCGCGCTCCCCCGCGAGGTGTCAGCAGCCGCCCAGGCCGGGCTGGAGAGCGACAGGGCCGCTCTGGCAGGGCCGTAGCGAGAGCTCGGTGAAATGAAAGGGGCTTTCTGTGTCTTCTTTCCGTCAGCAGCAGTTCTCAGCAAGGCTTAACCAGAAGGAAAATCCAAACGGAAAGAAAGGGGAAACGATCACTTCAGAACAATTTGGGAAGGGGAGGAAGTAAATAACAACAAAAGAATCAAGCAAACAAGCAAACCAAAACCAAACAAGCCCTTGTTTCCTCCCCCCCCCCCCCCCCAAAAAAAAAAAAGTCAAACACCCCCACCCTTTTACAGCACCAAACTGTTTGCTTTGCTATGGTAAAGAAAATTGTTTTGACTGACGTTGCGTCCTTTGGTTTTGATTTTATGCTCTATTTAGATTTCTTAGATGACAGACTGTAATGGATACAAAAAATGTTCCATCCAATGCACATACAAAATTTGTATTTTAAACCATTACACAAATCCAAGTGAGTGCTACTGCTCTGATTATACTTTTATCCTGAGCAGAATTAAAACCCTGGCTGTATTGTGGCAGATGGGTGCTGATACACTGACCGCGCTGGTGCTGCCATGTCAGTACCAATAAACGGAGAGCTGCAGAGCCCAGGGGAAAGCTGCTTCAAGAAGCCAGCACTGAATGGCACTGAGGACAGGTGCTGAGTGCTGCAGGCAGTGTTTCTCTGACTGAGTAGGAACTTGCAGGCAGACACAGAACCGCAGTGCCTCAGCAAGGGGGTGCACAGAGCTCCATCTTGGCACAGGTGCTGTCAGGGCTAAGAAAGGGACACAATGGCAACTTTATAAGTCATTGCCACATCAGGAACTTAGCCATTTTTCTTCTTCCTTCTTTTCTTTTACACAATGCAAACTTTCTTTAGATGAAAAGTAAATATGGTGGGCTCAGCACGGTTTGGAGAGCACACAGATCAAGCTCCTCTGGTGCCTGACCTCAGCTTTTTATTTCTCTGTGTCGAGCAATATCAGCAAGTGTGTGCATTCCACATGTCCCTCTTCTGCTGCTTCCCCTAGAACTTTACTGGGACACACAGAGCAGGGGCTGCAGCCACCCAGAGCCACTTGCAGGAGGCAGAAGTTGGTGGCTGTAACAATGGTACCAGGGCCACTACTGCAGAGGTTATTTCTGTGCTCTCTTCATTCCTCCTTTCTTGTTCTATTCATTCCTCTGGGTCTCTTGGCCTTCAAACCTTTGTTTTTTCTTTTCTAGGGCTCATGAAAAGATATAGAGTGATCGAAGTTGCTCTGCCCCATCTGTGTCATTGGTGGAAAGAGACTTCAAAAGCTTCCAAAAGACATGTGCACACCCCACATAGGAGGTGGGATGGGCAGGAGGGAGAGGAATCATCAAAAACATTTTTCAGAAGTAAAAAAAAAAACACTTATTGTACCACATTGGCAACACAGGTACCCACTGAGCAAAAGTTGATTGCACTTTAAGTCAGCCCTGGCAGGTTTCACATCTCCAATTGCAGTGGAGGTCTGCTGAGAGGATGGGGCAAGAGGAGGCAGTGGAAGATGCCACCAGAGGTACTGGGAGATCAGCAGATACTCAGCTCTCCTTGTAGACAGGAACCCCAAGGTGCGGTTTTAATGTGGAAGTGAGATGAAAGTAGGTAGTAGGGGTTAATTAGTTTGTCATTAGTTCCAGTCTGCTCTGACCAGCAGATATTTTAGAAATAATCAGAAAAAAAAAAAAAAAAAAAAAATCAGAACTTAAAATATATATATATTTTTTTTTTTTCTCCAAGTAAGATGCCTAAGTGTCAATAGTAGACAAATACAAAAACAAAAACGTATCAGTCGGTATGACAGGAATTGCACTGTGAAGAAGCTCTTTAGAACAAAATGAAAGTCTGACAGTATGTGTCCCCATTACAAAAGGCAAACAAATATAAACACAGA
Organism: Tetrao urogallus; assembly: GCF_951394365.1. NCBI lineage: Eukaryota > Metazoa > Chordata > Aves > Galliformes > Phasianidae > Tetrao > Tetrao urogallus. The sequence goes on along the minus strand of NC_136814.1, from coordinate 35,481,835 downwards.
AATCAAAATCCCTCCTGCCCACACATGCACTAAGTAGGAGCACAACTGCAGTGACTGCCCCAGGTCTGGGTTTTGGAACAGGAAAGGATGAGGAAAAAAAATGAGAAGAGAGTCAAGAGAGGAGATCTAGCCAGAGACCTAGCAATGCCAGTTAAGTGATTCAGGTTGGGTGGAAAAAGAAAAAGACCAACCTTAACAATTACAAATGCATCCCTAAAACTGTCTTGCTAGAAACCAGTTTCATCATTAAGTAAACATTAACTGTCTAATTATTTTCACTGTATATTCAACAGTTGACTGATAATGTCACCTTTTAAAACACCAGAACCTCGTTTTGGAAGAAAAGGGTATCTATTGATGAAACTAGAGACTTACATTCCTTCTTTCAAAAAGCCACTTGTACAACGTGGGCTTCCATACACCAGCTCATTAGTAGATCAATATTTAGAAACACTTACTAATCTTGAGCTTTAAGCTCCCTTTCTGTCTCCTACAGACACTTTCCTTGTTAAGAGACCCAGGTGTTCTACATTACCCTGTGGACCCTCCCACCCCTCTGTTACTTGGAGGGAAATCCAAGCTCCCAATTACTCTAAATCACAAATGCCTGCAGTTGGTCCTGCACCTCCACCACATCCAGAGTAACACAACTAGACTTCTTTTGGTTTATACCTGATCACTGCTTCCAAGCTAAGGAATATCCAGCTCCCTCCTACCTCCTTTCAGATCCACATCAGGGCTTGCTCATTGGGCTTCCCTAGGACAACACCCCAGGCCCTTCCACCTCCCACACCTGTTATCTGTTTGGGCCCTGTAGGCACCACATCTTCTCTAGTTCAGTCATATATGTCATTTAAATGCTGCTTACCAATGTTAGCCAAATTTAATTGGGAGGGAAAGAAGACAAGGCCAGACAGTCCATAGCTCCATTACTGTTTCAGTGGAATCATGCTCGATATAAGTATAGGAGTCCCAATGAGGTGTGGGTTTCTGCCTTTATGGAGAGATCTGGAGGGCATTTTCAGCAAAGAAGGTGTCATCACTAACAGCCATCCTCTAAAGTGGCGAGTTTGGGGCAGCACTGGCTGGAGCGCTGGCTGGAGGAAGAGTGGAGAGTTGGTGGGAGCAGAATGGGAAGGTCATTATGTGATATTATGTGAGGTATTACGTGAATCAGCCCTTGCACCAATTGCTGACCATCCTTTTCTTTAATGTTTTCTCCTTATTTTCTTGCAATTTCTTTCAAGTCCAAGAAACATAAAGCAGAGGAGGGAAGTGCAAAGAGCATTTGTGGTCACTGTGAAGGAAAAGAACCACAGGAGACTGAGAATCCTAAGAAGTTGTTATCTGGGAGCAGAGGAAGAGAAGAAAGAGAATCTAAAAGAACAGATGAGCCATATAAAAAGAACAGAACATAAAAATAGATGAACTCAAATAAATGTCATAGACCTCAGATTATGTATTCAATAAAAAGGTGGAAAAGCAAGTTATATTAAAAATGCCATTGCTGTGCATCTTTCAAAAAGGAAAGGAGAAAAGGAGTAAAGAGGTGGATAGAAAAGTTACATGAATAATGAAAGGCTTCATTCACATGACATAGCAGAAGCAGCAGCCACAGGGTTAATAGCAAGGGTGGTAAACAGCATTTGTTTTGAAAAAGTGACATCAACCTAATGAGAAATTACAAAATCAATTAAAAAAAAAAAAAAAGAGACAAGGTGAATGCATCAGAGTATATTTTGTGAGCAGAGAATATGTATAATAAAAATTGTGCAAATGCCACTAACAAGGTAACATTTACAATTGTGTCTGAATATTATTTGATATTTATTATCCATGTTTACCCTTGTAAATAATTTTTGCAGGTTCTCGGAGTCTATTGTCATGGCAATTTCTCTTAATGATCTGTATATACAGATCCCTTATGTCACTATCATTCATGTTTAAGCATTAAGAAGTTTGAACAGTCGATTCCTCACTCCCACTCATGCAAATAAATACCAGCAGGAAAAAGGAATACAAGTATTGCACAGGTTAAATTAAAAAAAAAAAAAAAAAAAAAAAAAAAAAGTGACCTTGGTAAAAGAAAAGGACAGTCTGAAAAACTAGGATGCTACTCAACGAACAACTGAAGACATCTCACTGACCCAGGAATTAATGCCTTACACACCAATGTGAACAACACCTATGTGTTACCACAAAGGACTGGCAAATCACAGTGCCTCATAAGCCAACACAGTTCAGCAGCCACCACCTATTGCAACGGGGGCAAGCTCTGCCACTTTGTGTATAGGCAGACACACAGCTGGCACAACATGAACAACAGTCCTCCTCCTTAGAGCCAGGGCAGGAGCACTGTGGTGCTGTCCTCCATAAAAGATCTATAACATCTCCAGTCTGGAGGAGGGCAAAGGAGTCAACCCACATCGGTAAGGATGTATCTCCTTGGATACACCAAAAGAGGCTGCAGCATTGCAGTGGCCATTTTAAGCAATAACAGAGGGGACATTTTATTACAGTCAATGCAGCAGCTTCATCAAAAACTAAAGGGATAAACTGAAGCAAAGAAGATTTTATTGGGCTTCTTCAGCATATCTTCAACTCAAAGGAGACAAAAGCATTAATCTGTTTATCTTAGATCGAAAGGCAAATCAGAACTATTTAGCAACACACTTAAATGGATCATGGACATAGAACATGTTCAAATAAACTGTTGGCAATTTCCCTTGAACATCTTCAGATTAAAACCTTATTTTAGAAAGGTCCCCGTAGCTATTAAATTCCCTTTAGCAAAATTTCTATGTTTTATGCACTTAAGTTAGTAGTTCAGTGGTATTGGTTCTATGCATGACATCTCTAGCTAGAAAGCAAATTAAAAATATGGTAATTTTTAAGTCTAAATTCAAACAGCTGCTAATAACTTGGCATAAAGATAAATAAATGGTAGAGCCGCAAAAAATCACTGACGATTCCCAACTGTTAGTTAAATAAAACAGCCTTCTCTCACTTCAGTCATCTGCTTTGGCTTTCATTCATATTTTTAATAAGTGAATATTCTAAATGCATTCCTGCAGTTCTCATTTTCTGGAACTGTTTTTTGCTCTCCTATTTGTTATTTGTTGAAGAACTATTTGGCATTTATGCCTTACGATTTCAAATAATATTAGGGGTGCAGTTTGAACAAAGCAATTCCGTATATTTGGTATTAAGAGCTTTCTTTCAGAAGAAAAATGTCTGAAGGAGCAGCCGCAGCTGGTGCCATTGGATGGTTTCTGCTGGCAGCCCTGCCTGGCACTGGCATCTCAACAGTGGCATGCTGCCTCTCCAGCACCCAACTGCTCTGTGCATGAGTTCTCCTCCCTCATCAGTTCCATTCTGGTCACTGCAATTAATTTTCATTTCTTTCTTTTGTCTTCACTTTCAGCTCATTAATTTTTGGCCAGTCTCCATGGCTCTTTCAGCTCAGCATTTTGCTCCTTCTCTCTTCCCTCTTTAAGGCCTTTTCCTTCCTTTTTTGGTCTTGTAGGTTTAAGGAGCAACTTTTAATGGCATCTTACACAAGGTCTGATGACTGTTCTGCTGTTCTCAGGTCAAGTGGTTCCTTTAAAGAAAAGCAGGATGCTTCAAGCCTCCTGGGAGGTGCCAGGAGGTGCTGACTGCTGACTCTCCCCAGGAGGCAAAGAGCACAGCCCCTTCCCATCGGGCTTCTCCCTTGGTTCTTATTTTTGCTCAACAGATTTGTGACCTCACTGGACTTCCTAATGGATACACTACTGTGTAACCAAAGCTATACTTCATCTGTTCGATGCTTGCTGCAGTAAGAACAAATAAGCCTTACCCTGGGTTAATCCTAATTTATGGAAGTGGATTTTCATAATGTTTTGAAAAAAAAAAACTGTTTTTTCTCAGTGGGGATGTAAAAGGACATTGTGCCTACAAGGAGTTCCCATTCCCACTGTGGCAGCACTGACAGATGACAGTGATCAGTGGAAGGATGAAGAGATCTCAAATAAACCCTTTAAAAATCAACTGGCTGCAGAGCAGTTTTTGTTTGGTTTTCTTTTTTCAGCCAAATTCAATCACAGGTAATAGTGGAGTTGCATCACTGGAAACACAGGCTCAAATGAAACCTTGATAGAGCTCCCTGACTACTTTGAAATCCTTACTTTAATGCATACTTTTACCTTGTAGTCATTGTGTTAATTCCTGTGCAAATACAGGAAAAGACTGCCATTCAATATAAGCTTTATATCTACTGAGGCAAAAGAAGAACTAGAATGAAATGGGTCTAGAGATACAAATAATCCATGTATTTGTCCGGACAATGTTGCAAAATGCTTTGAGAAGAAATAAAAATAATAATTTCCTTATGGTAAAGTTGCATGAAATATTTAATGCGTGAATCTGAAATGTTAATTATTTGATGGGAGTGATTCTTCAAAGCAGACATTGGTATCTAATTAGTTAAATTCTAAGGAAAAGCAGGCAGTATACCAGCTGATGCAATCGGTGGCAGCAGGAGTTGGGAAATAAATATCTCCATTTGGCACTGAAAAGTGAAACAGAGCTCAAATTTCTGTGGATATCCTGGCCCCAAGTTCATGCCTCAGAGCTCTCATTTCTGCAGTAAAGGAAAATTAAATCTCAGAGTTTAAGATCTGGGGTTCAGTGTGATTATTTATTCATCCAGCCTCCTAGACTGTGAATATTTTGACTTGACCTAGATGGAGCTCTTGATAAAATCAAGCTCTCATGGGCATTACCAGTGTTCTGTGATAAAACTCAGCTTGGAAGCATTGTGCTGACAGAAACTGCAACACTTTAACGCAGTGATTATTATCCTAGTTAGAAACCAGAAACACCACAGCATGTGAAAACAAAGAACAACAAAAAAAAACGAATTCCCTTCCCTTCCCCAGATCTCAACCAAGCAAAAACCAGGGGAGAAGCCATTCACGGTGATGAACAATGTGTTTGTTCCTGGGTTTATTGAGGCCATTTCTCTGGGGATGCTGCAGTCAGGGTTATGGCAGCTCAGCTCCCTTCTGCCCACAGCTGCCCTGTCCCAGCGGCAGTAACGCAGGTAGGCATCTGGTGCTGAATGAGATGACTCCAGCACTAGTCTGTTCAAATGTAATGCTGGATTGTGTCTACGGCCAGCTTGTTTTGTGTCAGGAATGGGGGGGAGGGAGGAAAGATGACATTTTTAGGTTTAGCAGTCCCTCTGGAACAAGATCTCTGTTTATCAATATCACACAAAAGTGAGTACAACAGATGGTACCGGCTCTGGCTGTCCTGAGCCAATCCTGTGCATGGCTAAAAAGGCTCTTTCAGTACATTTGTCCTACACACCATATAATGCCCCGGAGCTATTTGTCATTTGCCTTAGTTCACACCACTGCTTTTCTACTTGGAGATTCTGCCACTATCTTTACATCATCTATTATGCAAAAATGCTGCTTCTCTTCTGCAAGCAGAGATATTACATCTCTAGCTCCATTTAGCAGCAGAAGGCTCTATATCCATTGTCTCATGGACAATGTCTGCAAGCTCCTATGAACCTATAAGTAGATCTCTTACATGAATATCACTATTAGACACACATACAACAGTGCACTTGAACTGAGCCCCTGAGTTAAAATTGCAGGTTTCTTCATTTACAGCCCAAGGTTTGAGCTCAAGTCTCAGCACTTCCAAACCACCATCTCTTCAACTTAAAATGTTGCACTGTGGCACACATGACAGCAAGGAGAAAGAAATGGTGTCATATTTAGCAAAAGCATACTCATGTTCTCAGCCAGACTTGATCACGTCCATTCCTAAGAAAATGCAGTTTAGTTGATCTGCTCTTGGACAGCAACTGAATCGTTGAGCAAACTGTGTAGACTGCACCATTACAGACCTGATCTAGCATGAAGAAAAGTTTGCTTATGTGATGATGAGCAAGCTGGAAAGGTCTCCCTGCTGCTAGCTTGCTAAAAAGAAAATGAAGAGTAAATGATTATCAATAAAGTGTGTTTGGTTAGGTGTCACTCAGAGAAAGAAAATGCCATTTCATGTCACTTTTTAGAAAGCACAAGGCATGTAACTTTTGGGAATGGCTTTGCTCTGGACTAATCTTCAGATTCAGTATTAAAATCTCAAACTTCCCAAAGGAAAGAGACTCTGCATATTTTAATGAAAGATAAAACAACAATATAAACATACACAAATTTACAGAGGAAGGATCAACTTTAATACATCTGGAGTAAAAGGTGTTCTTTTTTAAATATGGTATAAAAATAAATGCAAGAAACATTAACAGAGAATATACAGACAACAGACAAAGACACAGGTTTTCTTTCTCAATGTGAATACATCAGTGAAATGAAACCTTCTGTGCTAATTTATTGTGCAATAAATGTGATGCCATATGTATATTTATTAATATATGCATTTTTTACATTTCTTCCCGTTTTTGATTGACGTATTTTTTTAATAAACTGTGCCTAGCAGAAGCTTTTTTTTCACTGTACTTGAGCTTGCAGAAAATAAAAAGACACAGATCCAGCTTGATATGAAGGAGGAAGTGAGCAGACAGTTTTCGAAATGGAGGCATCGAAAGGCTAGAGAGTCCCTCGGAGTCTGTAATGCCTTAGTATACACAAAAGAAAACAAGTCAGGTCCTTGCTCATGCAACATCTTGTTCTACTGTCCTCTGATTCAGGCAATCAGTGAGCTACAAAGTATGTATAATGATTTGAGTCTGCTTCCATGCTACAAGGTGATCCTTTTAGTAGGACTGCACTAGACTGGTTAACCTCTTTGATGTGAGCGATTTCCCCTGAGGAAAAGATAAAAACAAAAAACAAAAACAGAAAACAGAGGCATGATCACTGCAAACCTGTTCATCAGCAACCACTCAGTGTTGCCACATCACTGTCAAATATCTAAGGGCACCAACTGGAGTCTGTCAAATCCTAAACCACAGGAAGCCCTTACACTTGCACGCCTGCACTGCCAGCCAGCCATTCTGTTTCAGAGCGTTTACAGCAAATTCAAAGGCCAGTTTTGAATGAAATTGGGTTTGGCTGTTAAGAAACTACTGCTGTGAGGGCTTTGCTGTTGGTCATTCCCAGAGCTACTTGAAGGTGGCCACCAGAAGTGAGGGTGCCTCATGCTACAGCGATGATGCGCACACTGTAGTAGCTCCATCACAGATTGCAGAAAGCTACTTTACAGTTGAAGTAAAAAAGTAAGAGGCAGATTGCATACAGGCAGGAAAGCAGCTTTTCCATGAACTTTGCAATAGGCTTGCTGATACTTCATTTACTATTTATAAGGAGTATTGGTCAGGTATGTTACATGGCCTTTTACTGCCTAAAATTGCTTAGAAGGTGTTTGGATTTTCACATTGTCTTTTTCCTCATCAGTCCTCCTGTTGCAGAGCTGTTTCAGTTTTTCGGGAAGTTCTGTCCCACAAGAGTTAGCTGTACAGTGCAGAGAGGATAATGTAGGTATGTTGTGATGGCATATTTCAGGCAGATCTGAGCTTTAGCTGAGCCAGACAAAAGCCACAGAACCACACAAAATGTCAGTTAGCTCTCCTCAGGCCATCCTGCTGTGGCACCAATTCAGCAGAGGCAGAGCTGGCACAGCAAGCTTACAGCACTTCTCAATACACCACAGGGATATCCTGATAATATAGATCATAAAAAATAAAATAGTAAAGGGCTCTATCTAACTTGTCAGCTAAAGGATATTTAATATTAACATCTATTGTTCATTTTAAAACCAAACTGACTTCAAGGAAACTACACTAATGCAGTAAATGGTAAATAAACTTATTCTGCTTTATCAATGAGCTGTAAAGTAATCTGTTGTGCCGTGGAATTACACAATTTAGTATCTGTTTTCCTTACCAATTAATTTTATGCTCAAACAGATATGCAAGTTGGTTTTGAACATTTGCTTAAATGAAATATACCAGAATAGATCTTGACAAAAAGAATAGCCATTTTACTCTTTGAGCTCTGAAATAAATGTCATACAGATGAGGGTGAATTTTCCCCCTACAGTATAATATTGAAGGGAAATAACGATCTGTAATGTTGGATTAGATTCCTCATCTCTGAAGTTCACCATATTGCTTGACAATAATAGCACTTGCTTCTAAAAAAAAGACAGCATGTCTCCTTCTAGGCATGGTTTCCTCCCTTTATCTAGCTTTAACTCTATGAATTTCTACCTACATTAATTTCAATTTTTTTGCATTAGTTTAGCTTTAGATTGTGTTCTCCCATAATGTAATAATTAAGCTGTTTAAACCACTAAGCTAAACACTTTTTAGATAAGCAAAATGTCTCCACAGCTATGTGGCATTGGACTACTACAATTTAAGACGGTAGCCCAAATTTGTTATGTGATTTTAGAGGTGGTGCAGGGTTGTCAGCCTTGTACATAAGCTAAGAAAATATTCAGCATATGCTGATCTTTCCATCTTATGAAGATTTTTGTCTGTGAATCTGTGAATTAATTTTGTCTTCTTATTTGCAGCAGCTAATTCTTTAGGAGTTGTAATTCCATGGAATTTGAGATGAACCATTCTGGAATCTGTAGAATGAACTGTGATATTATATAAAGTAGGAATTTTTTTGATCTAAGTGCAGGCAAACAAACTATTCATTAATTAGTTGATCTGACTTGATAATCTTATTCTATGTATTAATTGAATTTTTCCCTATAGATGCATTAAGATGTCATGAAAATTTTGTTGTTATTTGGCATCACTTCTTCCCCAGATACTGCTCACCACAGTAAGCTGAAAGACTTTGGGTAGTTTTTCTCCTAAGTTAAGGATTTCTCTGGATGTCTTATTCACCCCCTTCCTTCCCCAGGTTTGAATCTATTTCTTTCAGGTGCAATGCTAATTACTGTTCCTTAAGCCAATTTTTCAATTTGGTCACCTACAACAAACGGGCAAGTTCTAAAAGGTGTGGCATACAACTAATCACATATAGGAAATTGTTTGCTGTGCTAGTAAGATTAAAGAACATTTGAAAACAAATTCAGAAGTACTAGATTTTCATCTGAAGAATGAAAAGAAGATCTTTAATATTTTTGTTGTACTCTTGCCATCAACATGTAGGAGTAGAGGGCCAAATTCTAAACGAGAAAAGGATTTTGGTCTTTTAGGTACAATTTGGACATATGAATTGAAACAATTTAACAATTTTATTATAACACACCAGCCAAATGAAGCCTTATGCATATATGCAAATGACCTTTAAAGACCCCTTCCAACTCTAAGGATTCTATTATTCTGTGATTCTGTATCTCAACAAGGGAGTCAGAGTACAAGCAGGCAGCAGAACAACTGGAGTCAATTACATTGATGAAAACCAAATAACTGACCTCAGCGTTCTCTCACCTACCTTAATGTATTAACTTTTTAAATGCAGAGTTGTCCTTCCAATTGTACTTTTAGAGAGCTTGAGGAGAAAATTACAAAAGTATGTGCAGATTTATGACCATGTGCAGATTTATGAACACAAGTATGCTGACTGACCTATTTATGTAGCTGGACACCAACAACTCAATCTGGCAAGTAAGTCAGCAACAACTTCAATTCATATGTGACTTATAAGAGACCAATGTGAAATTTATATAGGGACCAGAGTTGAAAAATATGAAGGTTAAAAGATTAGTTTTCAAATTCTTATCCTTTCTGCTAAGCAACCTCAGTCACTCCTTTTTCAAGTTTCTTTATTGTCTTTAGGACTTATATTTCCAGTTCATAGAAATGGAAAGGGGAACACCACATATCCAATAGGGAGAATGCCATGCACCCTACTGGGAGCAAAATGAGACAAAATGAGGACTGGGCCTCCTTGCTCTCACTATTCCTGATCTGCTTGTGTGTGGCAAACATGCTGAATGCCAGCAGCTTGGCCAGCATCAGCAGGCAAAGTTCCCAGGTGATATCCCTGGTGCCACACGCAGTGCTGAGATAAACAGCCCTTGGCAGGAGCGCATCTGGAGAGGCACAGGAACAGAAACAGTAAGTCTCTGGTCAGGATTTAGCCAGCCCTTGCTCCTCTAAGGCAGGCAAATGGATTTAGCATTGCCCAGGGGGTCAGGATTTTGCTTTGATTTTCATCCAGTTGTGCCAGTGTATTTCTCTTTCAGGAAGGCGGTGAAGTGGAGGATGTTAGCATTTACTGAGTTTAGGGGACAAGTTCTCACCTCTACCTTCAGTGGTTGCATGTGCAGGAAAATCCACTTGCCTATAGTGGGGATTTGCAGTCCTCTCCTAATTTTACACTGCAGCTGTTCCTTTCCTGGAGCAGTTCATAGACAAAAAGGAGTGTCTGAGCAATTGCATAGTCTTGGTTTGGCTTGTTCCAAACTGGGTGATAATTCCTCTTTCTCCTTCCCCAGTAATCTGCATATTCTGATGAGCTGCTCTAATTCCTGCTTAACCTGCAGGCTCTTTCCAGATGGGATAGTTTTAACTTGAAAAACCATCGGAAGGATGGGGTAGAATCTAAGATTTTCTAAGGAGCCAATGCATTCGACAAACAGTTCATTTCATTATCACTTTGTACTTCTCAGTATTCCAGTAGCTTAGGACACAGGCAAATATTTGTCAGCTGGGAAATGGCAGTCACTGGCCTAATATCTGAATGGGAGTACTCTGTTTCCTAATGGAGACAGACCCAGCTGTGCCAGTACCACACAGCAGCCCCTCCGCCCCAGCACAAAGCAAGGCAGCTCAGCTCATCATTGCAGAACTGGGCAAGGAGGCCAACCTTCACTGGCATCTCCTAGGGATTCTCCTTTTGATTTTTCTCACTAAGCTGGGCAATCATTCCTCAAAAACAACCTAACACTGGATTTTTGGACTAATTATTAGTCCAAACTCAAAATTTCAATTATTATAATATATATATATATTTTTCATTAAGCCATCTCTTTCCTAAAAAAGAGAAGGCTCACTTCTATGAAAGTTTATTGTTTTTAGGGTTTGGGTTTTGAGTTGTTTGTTTGTGGGGTTTTTTTTTGTTTTTTTTTGTTTTTTTTTTTTTCTATTTTTCAAAGCTTTGGAGAAAAAAATTATTGGCTAATGGGAAATTAATATCTGCATTTCTCAGTAAAGGGGCAGTTCTTAATATGGCAACATCAGTTTAAACATCTATAAAGTCTATACCCGACTGAAAAGAAAAGAGGAAGCTATTTTAAAGAGTTTTAATTTCCACCTCTAGACCATAATTTGCAATTTTTCATATTAAGTTACGCTGGACAGTGGATTGTGAAAATGTGCTGTGTTGCATGGCCTTCATATTTCTTATCTCATGCATTAAATAGTCTAATGTTACTGGTTTGGAGAGGAAAATCCTTAGAGGAAACTGGTAAGCAAGTTCTAAGCTATTTGGAAGCAGATAGCTCTAAGTGTGGAAAGAGCATGGGTAATGTAAGACATAGTAGTTTTAAACCCAGTGTCATTAAATGGGGTTCTTGCTTATGAGGCTATGAGTGAAGACTGTTATCATTTGATGACTCTGGTTTAATAAGTGGACTGAGTTAGCTCAGTTTTGTACTGACTGTTTTCATAAAACACCACAAACTTGCAAAAAGCCCATTTTTTCACCTTGACAGTTAAGCAGCAACAGATAAAACTCTGACACTGGCGGTGGCATCTGAAGCTGTCACACCCACATGCAGTGATGGAGCATCTCCCCAGGGGGGTTCTGAGGAATAGAGTGCACCTTACTGCCATGTTAACTGGTCTCCTGCCAAGACAGGAAAATTTGCATGTAGTGGAAAAGAAATGAGCCTACTGTGCTGTAAATGAAATGCTTTGTTCTGGGTTTCCGGACCACTGAGCACAGCTAAACACAGGCAGGTGTTCACAAAGGTGTGTTGCTCAGAGACTACCAGTCTGCTACTGTCACAGTTCCTGATGGGAAGGAGAAATTAAAGTCTTCCTTAAAGGACCTCTTTTCTCCCATCAGTGTTATCAGTGCACCTTCCTTCACTTGTGGGTTTTGTTTTGTTTTGTTTTTCCTATGCTGTGTAGATGTTATTACTTGAGGTAGTTTCCTAACTTTTTATTTAGGACAAAATATTACATACAGCAAATACAAGTTTGCTATTACTTTACCTATATTGTATCTTGTATAAACATGTTTCTGACACTATTCACACTGGTGCAGACTGCCAAAAGCATTAGCAACTGCGCTGTATAATTTACAGAGCAAGCTAAATAACTAGTGCTTTTAGTTGTGCATATAGGGCTTTCATAAAGTGCACTGAATTACTGAAAGCTTTCTGAAAAGAAAACTCTTGTCTCAAAGAAATGCAAAGCTAAGCCTAGTTTTTATGTGTGGATAGATTCACTTCTGTTTTTTCCCACCAAACTAAAATAATGAGTGATTATCTTAGGTGACTTCAATTTAATTTTCTGATTAATACCGAGAGATAGCATGTAGAAAGTTTTAAAACTTTCTAGCTTAGCAAATGCTTTCTGTTGCAAGTATAACCCACTTCCAATTACTGCTCACAAAAGGTTCAGAAATCTCTTATAGTCTCAGCTTAACAAATCAGTTTATGAATCACAAGGTCATCCTCTCATGTTCAGTCCCTATATACAACTGATTGGTTTTTTTTTAACATTTCAAATAAAAATACTGAGGTCTAATTTAGTTCAATGCAAAGCCACTTGGGTGTAATTGAGAAAAATAATGGTGGAAATGAGTCTAAATTTTCTAAATTGTCAGGAGATAAGTGAAAATACAATTTTCTTCTTCATAAATCATTCAGAGACATTTGGCTAAGCTGCAGAAGACCTGTTTCACATCTGTTTTCTGTATTAATCAGAAGAGCAGGTCTTTTACCACAGTCTGTCCCTTCAGAGTAGAACAAGTTAATCAGTAGGATATTCTGAGAAACACTTGCCTCATCCCTGCATGTTAGAACCAGTGTACCGAATCACATAATTACACATTATAAACTCATCATAACTGAGAACAAGAATGGAAGAATAAGGATCCCTGGTGGCAAGGGGTCCTGGGTCTGTGGGGGATTAAAAGCTCAGATCTCTCACAGAAAAATGTTTGTACTTGAGAACCCTGATATTTTGGAGAAGTTTGCAACCTTCCGAGCTGCTCGTCTCATCAGGAATGTATGCTTAGAAGTGATATTTTTCACTTTTGCAGCTGACCTAACTTGACAGATTCCACCCAAATTCATAGGGCAGTACTTTGAGAAAAAGCAAATGCACAGTATTTACATTATAGCTTACACTATGAGTAAAGAATCACCCTCTTCTAATGAAGTACTAATGCTTCATATTCAGAAATCCTCACTCCCCTTGTTCTAGCTCACAGCTTTGTTATTGGGCCTGCCTTACATCTCCAGCATCCTGCTGATCTCATCTCATCTGCCTCAAATTAGCCGCTGAATGTTGGGCATGCCAGCAGGGCACTATGCTGCTCCAGTGCTGGTGTACAGGGCTGATGCTTTATCAGAGAGTAACTTTAATGCCTCCCAGTCTGTGTTCACTTTTACACTTTTTTGTATTGTTTTCCTTGCACCTGCTTGGAACTTGCTATTTCTCTCCTTACAGCCACTTGCCTACATGCTTTTTATCATAACCAGTTCCTGATCAGCTGGCTACTTAAACACCCAGCCTATATACTGTAGTTTGTCAGGCACTGTGATGAGCAAAATCTTGCCTCTCAGGAGTCCCAGATGTACTGTCTGCGCTCTCTCTCATTAACCCAGGCTCGTTTATTACTGTGGAACTTCCTGTTAAACATCTCCATGGAAGAAAGTAGAATCGTTATGTATAATGTTGTCACATATAACGTTGTATAGATCAACCTGTTCAGACAACACACAAATCACACTGCAACATGCTATGGCAACACCACCATGCAAAAAATAGGGGTTTTTGTTTCAAACATTGAGATAGTTTCCTTTGTGGCTGTTTATTTACTTTTTAGTCTTACTGACTTTGTCCCATTGAATTCAAATTTGATCCTGATTGCAGTGGATTCAAAGCATATTACAGGAAGCCTTTACCTATAAGAAAGTAGTCAAAGGATTACAGTTTTGTTTCAACATGTGAGATATTCCTGCAACCTCACAGAACTTTGCACTTTCACTGTGTTTGTTTCTTGTTCTGATTACTGGAACGTATATGCAATTTAAATACTCGAGGAAACACTCTTAAGCCTCGTTATATGGGAGGCAGTTTCTGAGAACTGCTTCTCCTTCCCTAGTAACTAAAAACAAAAACCATGATCTTTGCTGAAAGCTCTCAGATTTGTCATTTCAATGCGCACAGCTCCACTAATCAGGTCACAGAAAAAGCCACAGATGCACACACACACACAGCAGCGTCAACTGCACAATTCAACAGACAATGCAGACAAACTTGAGTAGAATCCAAGATCTTTCTACCTCTTTTCATAACAGGTTAGTGCTCGCCCTCAGTGTTGGTGTACAGTTTTTATGGCATGGGAAAATAGGGATGTTTCTGCCCTACAAAAATAAATGCGTTGAATGCTTTAGTTGGAACTTTCACAAAGTTTAAAAAAAAATCCAAAGAAACCGGAAAAGTAAAAAGAATCCCACATTTCAAGCAATCAGTGGATCTTTTGGCTGGTGGCAAGATAATGCCCACAGCAAATTTACCAGCCTTCACAATTTTACCTTGGTGAAATATATTTCCAAAATTATCATTGAAAAGAAAAATAATTGGTTGCTGTATCCTTAAACAAATTGAAATCTTAATCAAACCCTTCTGCATCATCAGCATCAATTCTTTGGTCCTAAAGAAGCTGTGCATTAAGGAGGATAGGGAGAGGGAAATTATTATTGTTCATTTTTCGCTGTCCCCAATTACAAAAATGGGACAAACGCTTTTCTAGTAAAACCAAAAAAAAAGAAACAGCAATGAAATCCATTATACTTAAACTATATCAGCCTTAGTATTTTGGGAGGCACTGGAAAAAGGAACAACATCAAGCAGGTTTTCACAGATTCTTTACTACAAATTAAAAAAAAAGAAGCAAATCATTTCATGCTTCCTAGTGTAAAAAGCATGGCTCCCAAAGTTCCAAAGTTCCATTCCTCCATGTGTGGAGGTCAGCAGGAAAGGGACTAGGGAGGAGGGGTTGTAATGAAAGTAGATTATAAAGCTGACATTCCTAGGAAAATTCACAAACTGTGATAAACAGACTTTTAACTGTCAGGTTAGAGAAGCAAAAAGGGAAAGGAAGGTTCGGTCAGGGGGAAAGGAGAAGGATGTCCCATCAGGTTTACTAGTCTTCCGAGGCAACAAACTTACCACATTGCGTGTGAATTTCTCAAAAGATGTTCGACGATCCAGTGTGTTTTCCAACTTAAATTTAAAATAAAATTAAAAGAAAAAGGAGGGGAAAAAGAAAAGCAAGAAAAAATGGAGTAGAAAAGGACTGATGAAACAATGGACTGCAAAACAAAGTTTGTATAAATAAGGAAGCAAACATAGGTATGAAGCTGTAATGGGACTCTGCAAAACAGCAGATGGGCAAAGCAGATATAGTATTTGACAAAAATCATTTTTCATGGGAATCAAAACGGTTTGATTTAAAAGAAAAACTGAAAATAAAAAGAAATAATGAAGTGCACATCTTGTGTTAATGAACTGACAATCACAAACTTAAGGACTTCACACGGACAGTTGTAGCTTTCTGGTATTTTCAACATTTCTCTCTATATTGGATCTTCAGAAATCAATGTTTGAACAAAAAACAAAATCACACAGTACTTTCATATAATTTTAGGTTGTCATTATAAACAGTAGAATGCTACGATGTCAATAACTACCTCATTTCAGCAATGACAGGGTCCTGATTTTGCAAGCACACGGCTCCCAGGTGATTCTAGGAGATCACTATTTAGAGCCCTCTAATAAAATTATTTATCTTTATAGAATTCTGCATTGCACAAACTGCTCCACATACTCTGGGCTGTGCCTTTTCAGGAGTCAATTCCGAATGTGGGCTTCTCTAAGCAAACATTACATGCCAATACATGAGCCTCTGATTGTACAAGTGTGACATGATCAGTCTTTCAATTCATATTTCTGATCTGTTTGAAACTATTCATGTAATAATAGGGAAAGAAATAGGATTAGGAAGCCCCTATTTTTATAGTTGGAATCAGAAGTTATTCATATGAGTGAGACTGTTTCTAAACACATTCTGTCGATTTTACAGGTGGAATAAAGAGAACAACAGTTATTACATAAGCAAACTTGCAAACATGAAAGACTATTCTTCTGGGATTTTATTTTATTTTTTAATGAATTTGTAAAGCACTTTGCAATTTAAGGTGCTTCATAACAGAGAAAACAGTACAATATGGGATGTAAAAATAAAAATACGTTTTGCTAGAATAACTTATTGCAACATGCCCACATGCAGATATATACACATATATGTATATTGAATTCCTGTGTATATGTGACCCTCCAAATACGCCAAGTTGGTCACCTACCAGATATCCAGTTGCACTGGCACAGGGGAGAGAAGACTGAGTATTGTTGCAAACATAACCACCGCTTTGCACAGTGGCAAGACAAAGGCAAGATGGACCAATACCTTTTTCTTGGCCTGTAGCAGCTCCTGGTAGGCACTGGATCGTATAAAACGAGGGTAAGAATCACTTTTCATCAGTTTGTAAATGTGCTCCTGAAAGGAAAAGAAAGTGTTGTTACTCCCACAAAAGAAGATATAGGTAAAACAGGAGGCAGTTGTATATCTTTAGCCAGCTACCACTACTTAGAATAGGCAGTGTTATGAGGTAAGGTTAGCTGAGGTTACAGTTCCTCAGCTGAAGATGAGTTGCTTTCCTTCATTAAACCAGAAATTCCACTTATTTGTTACATATAAAGGATATAGCACACCTTCCTTAAACTTACTGTCCCTATTTTCTTACAGAATTATTTTTTCTGAGAATTTATAACTTAGTTCTATCTTAAAGCCCAGTTTGAAACCTTCCTTACATCAGTCAGTTCAGTTAAGCGACCACGTTGCTTAACTCAAATCCTTTCCCATCAGATTTTCTCAGCTTGTTTCTGGAGATGCTTTTCTGACTTGATATGCTTGAAAAGGTGGTAGGTTTCTAATTTAGCACTACAGATAAGTGCTTAACCTAGAGAGGGTGTCCCCTGGCTACTCTTGGAAGCATTATTTGAGAGATGTTTATTCTGCTACCCAGCTGATAATATAAAAAGGAAAATGCACATGCAAACTGAAAAACAGTTCCAGGCTAATCGAATTTTCAAGATATTTATTCTTCAGAGACATATAAAAATTTGATAGCACTAATGGAGAAAGAAGTGACACAGGCAGTTTATAGAGCTTTTCTTCTCAACATTCTCATCACTTTAAAATAAATTAATCAAAATAAACAAGGAAACAAATGGAAAAAAAAAACTCACTAAAAATCTACAACGTAAAACATTTTATAATCTCATTCCAGTTACAATGTTAGAAGAGGAATTTTTAGAAAAAGCGATCTGAACAGGAAATATTCTCACAAAAGTATTTTAAGAAATGTTCTGCACTGTGTTAGCTGTTTCCATTTTCTTTTTCACTTAAGCCCTACCTTCTACCACAGGAAACTTTAGCAGAGCAAACAGGAAACAATAAACTCTACAGTAAATACTGTTTTTGAGGTTGGTACTGCATGCAATTAATGAACAGAAAAAAACCCACCAAATTAAAATTATAGTGATGTAAAATTAAAGCTTATTTTTTTAATCTTTGATTTGTTAGAAACTCTAGAGAATGATTCTAAGTGCCTTTCATTGTGCTTCCCACACTAAGCCAAGAAGTTCTGGCATACAGTCAGAACTCAGGCTTGTTCATTTGGGGAGTTTTAATTCCATTCAGTTTATACAAGAGCAGCTGATTCAGGCAACTGAGAGCAGAAGGGACCCTGGTACTGACGTACATATCACTGACGATGGGCATTAAAATGCTATATCTGTGCAAAAATCTATAAAAACAAGACTAAATTAGGTTGCATTAATATTGTTAGTGTACAATAAGTCGGAAATTGAGGATGGATATTATTTAGCACAATTGGTCTATTTTTACTTTTGTGTCACTCTCATTTGATATGGAATCCCACAGTACCATCTTTCAAGTCCAGAAATGCTTTTCAAAGCATTTTAAAGCACAATTAAATGACTTGATGTCTGCCAAAAATGAGTTGTTAGTGGTCCCTTTCCCAAGAGGCAGAGCTCCATTACTGGCTGAACTCTGCCACTGCAGGTGGGGCACAAATATGAGAGGTGCTAAAGCATCAAGCTGGAGTTGGGCTTGCCCCTTTTACTCTGCAAAATGGATCCTTCCTGGCTCGAGCTGTATGCTGAACTGCATCAAATACATAGAAGCCTGAATGCAGGAAAAAAAATGCTTTATTGAATATGGACAGCATACTTTACCTCTTTCAGAAACTGAAGGGGACAAAAAAGGAAAAAAAAAAAAAAAAAAAAAAAGTAAATCTGGAAGTAAAATTATGTTGAAACTTTACACTTATTTTTATGAAACAAAAATTGGATGCTGGCAAGGAACTAAATTTTCGTTTTCTGACTCAATTGCAAAAAAGTATTTTCCTTTCAACCTCTGAACTTGCTAGAGCTTTTATTTGTGCAACTTGTTTTTGCTGTATGCTAAATTCCTAAATCTCCAGTGGCTCAGTATATGTAAGCAACACCCACTTGTTTGGCTCATTAAAATCACTATGAATGATATAGTGTTTAATGACAATATTATTGTTTCATCATAGGTTGCTATTATAACAGCAATATGAGAGCACACAAATTTTCTTTCTTTTTATAATGGTAGAATTATTTGTCTTCCTACTTAGGGCAGAGGCACTTTCCCAAAAAGCAGAAAGATTGTCAGATTCAATTTCCTTTCTGCTTTGAGGGTCTTAGAACAGTATCTCCTGGCTTCCAAGTTGATGTCCTAATAATTAAGCTGTAGAAAATTCTGTAGGGATATGATCTCAATCTCTCCTTTTGACACCATTTCACTTTGTATTAATAATTAAATTTTCATCACTAGGCTGCTTATGAAAAAGGGAGGGCAGGAGTAGTTCTACAGCTTTTATTGTGAAACAAGTTATTTCTGTTGTATTTCTCAGAAGTCTTCAAGTACAAAATATTAAGCTATGAGTCAAATGAAATTTCATTTACCATTTAGGTGCTTGGGTTTTTTGTTTTTGGGTTTTTTGGTTTTTTTTGGCGGGTGGGGGGGATTTTTGTTTTTCAGTTTTATTTTTTTTCCCCTGAGGAAAACAGAAATTTGTATTTTACTGCTTTGTTTTAACTTATGCTCCCATCCCAAAAAGTAAGCATCTTCATAACCTAGCTCTGATTGAAAGTATCTTTTGATTATGGTATTCAAAAATGTACTAAGTCAAATCCCCAAAAGCCAGATAAGACATTTACAGACTGTTCTTTACTCCTATTATGCTGCTTATCAAAGAATACATCCTTAGGATGTTCTGTAGATGATAATTTAATACAACATCCATGGAATATGATATTTCTGCATAAGCCACTATCATTTTTTTCTCATGAGTCAGATTTTCTTCGTGATGAGAAGCCTCACTATTATAAATGACAGCAGCAGTTTTGGATGAGCACTGAGAGAAAAGACACTGAGTATGTATCAAGGGAAGTCCTTCACAGGCAGATCTTGAGAACTAGAAATTGATGCATATCAAACCCAGTTGAAGACTCCGGACACAGAAGTTTCATCAACAGAATTAATCACAGAATCATAGACTCATAGAATCCTTAGAGTTCAAAGGGACCTTTAAAGGCCATCTAGTCTAACTCCCCTGCAATGAACAGGGACATGCACAGCTAGATCAGGTGGCCCAGGGCCTGATCCAGCCTCACCTTGAAAGCGTCCAGGGATGGAGCATTAACCACATCACTGGGCAACCTGTTCCAGTGCCTCACCATCTTAACTGTAAAAGACTTTCTTCCTTATATCTAACCTATCCCTTTTTTGAGCTTGAAGCATCCAGATGCAAATAAATGTTACACATTTGAATTTCCAAAATATCGGTTTGGAACACAGAACATTACTGTTTAATTCTCAAATATATCTTATTTTATGCATATGCATCTCAGTAGCCAATATTCTGTTTCAGATTTCCATAAAAAGAATTGCAAACTGACCTGAGCATCTTCAAATGTGTATCTTCCAGGGTCTTTTACATTCTGCGTGGTTTTGTCATAACTTTTTGAATCTAGATTGATGGCACTGGGTGCACCTGGAGCAAGAAATTCTTGCCAGATTTCTTGGACACGAGCAGGAACTTCACGGATAGGCCTCTTCTTCAGGTCTTCTACTGCTAACCAGAACCTATGGCACAACACATCATCTTGACTTCCAGCTCAATATAATCACTAATGAAATGGTAATAGTTTTCTTTGCTCTTAAAAAAAAGAGTAAGGTAACTACAGGTTTCATATAGAACGTGTGAAAATAGGTAAAATCTATCAATTTATTCTGGGATCAAGACTGGTGCCATGTCAGGCAATCCAACTGCCATAAAAAGCAATTACAAGCCTAGACAAGAGAGGTGAGAAATGCTTCATTTCTTATGTATGTGTAGCTTTCTTAGGAGGTTTTCATTTAACTGGAATTAAACTGAGATTTCATTTCACCTGAGTCACAAAGTCTTACATCACTTATAAACCTATTGCTTTTTGACATTCCTTCAGAAGCTAATAAGAACTCATGCTCCTGATGTCTATGTAAATCTGAGTCCTGCTAAGCTATCAGCTAAATAACTGTATTGACAATTTTCCTACTTTTACTCCATAAATTATGTATGTAAAAGAAAAGCATTTCTATAATTTCATTTATTTGTTCAGTATTGCATTTCTAAACTTTTTTTTTTTAACTGCAGCGTTGAACAGAAGCACCCATTTTCCTGCTGCAGAGCAAACCAGCATCAGGCAACCACAGTGACAGTCATCCTTCTCATTCTAGAGAAGGATCACTAGAATGGGCTTGATCGAGCTGTGATCACAGCCAGCTAGCTATGAACTTTGTTATTCTGTTGTTATTTCCTATTAGGAGCTCTTTATTGTTACCTCTCTTACAGCTATTAGAACTCTCACTGCACAAAATTCAATTAAATTAAATCAGGATGTCATGCTTATGTACACTACAGAACCCTTACACAGTTGTGTTTTTTTTCCTCAGAGAGCTCAATTAAAGTATGATTTTTATCATGTTACATATGCAACCACTGCAAAAGATACAACTTTTCAGTATTGTTTTGATATGGTTGGCTCTATGAAACAGGTCGGCTGATGTGTGTGAAACAAGTCAGATTTTTACAAGGCTGACAGCTAATTTAGGTGGACCTTTAAAATGTGGTTCAATCCTGCTTAAAACATAAAATCAAACTGAAATCTCCTAGCTTTGTCCAAGAGTGAATGGTTGGAGAGAGGAACTGTGAATGGGTGTTCAGGTAAATGAAATAATACCACACTAAGTCCAAGTCATATTATAGTTACTGCAACAAATCATAAGAGACAGTAAAGCACTTTAAAGAAAAACTTAGAGTATTCCTCTTATGACACATTCTTCAGTTGAGATAATTTACCTTCTGGGCAGCAATTAATCCTTCAGTTCTGTTTCAAAACTGCTTTATAGTGTGCTGGGTGGAAGGAGCCCGTGCTCATGGGTTCCAAGCCACTACAGTCAGTGTCACAGTACCAAGCTGACTATTTTAGGCACTTCTGCACCTTCCAGTTGCATGGTATTTACACACAGCCTCTCAGCCTGTTAATCCCATAAAATTCTCCAAGAGATAAAGAAGTAATATTGTCCCAGTTTCGCAAATACATTAATAATGTACAGTGTTTTCTCCAAGGTCACAGAGTCTGTGCCAACACAGAAAAAAACTTTAGTTTCAAATATTCTGAGTAGAACCACTTATCTGTGTGATCCGCAGTATGAATTGAAAACAGTTCTGCACAAAGCCCACAGATATATTCTGGGAATCTGACGGCAATGCAGTATGTATAAAGGCCTCATAACTCAAGTTTTAAAACGGCACAGCTCAGAAACTTTAACTCAGTTCACTCTGTCAAATTTGGGCAACCTACTTTGGTTTCTTTAAGCTACTTTTAATATTTGCATCTAAAAGTGCATATCCTGCAGTGCCAACCCCTTTATATGCATCTTCTGGGACTGACTGATTACTCATGTGTATCAAAGTCAGGTAAGGAACAGAAAAATGAAAGAGAAGGATGTTCTTTGTAAACATACATTTTCTATCACCCTGCAGACAGCCTGAGTATCTAGCTCAAAGCTGTCACATTCTTGTTTGTTCCTTTATATGACTGCCAGTATCTCTGGAAGTCACTACAAGTATGCCTTAGGATGCTATTTTCTTTCTCAAGTGAACTGTTTCCATACAGTAGGTTATACTCAATTATGGGAAAATAGATGGGAGATAAATTGGACTTCTTTGAGTAAACATGAAGCTTCCAATATGGAACAGCAAGGTTGCATAGATACATTCTTAGAGGCTCAACATCAGATTTTCAATAAATTAATTTTATTCCACCCTTCTAACATTAGCATTTAAAAGCTCTATTGGAAATATGAGGCTCTAAATATAGAAAACACTTTAAAAGCATGAAGAAAATGCTGATTTCTGCAGCATGCTCCATCTAAGCAGCTTATTCACAGCCAAAACCGAGTTCCCTAATTTAATCTACTTTTCAATTTCTTAATCTGTGTTTAAGAAAAAATGCTTACCCTCCTCCCACATAAGAGTTAAAGTCAAATATGCAAAATTAGGAAAAGCCAAAAATGAGGCTGCCACATCTTGCATTTTCTAAAATAACATTTCTGAGTATCACATGGCTACCAAAAGCACAGATTATTGAAGGAAGTGGAAATGGATTCTGCAAGATCTCGGCAGAGGCCTCAAAAAGATGCACCTGTCTGCTTTTATACCTCTGCCTTGCGGGCTGTGATTAGAGCAAGGTAAAACTCCAGTAGCAAAGGGTATGTCTGCAACAGTAAATACACGAAAGGGGAAGAGAGGATAGAGGGAATTCCAAGTGCATTTTCTGGACAAATCTATGCACAGACTTGGTTCTACATTTCACAGAAGGAACTAGAGCTTTGTCTCTTTCCTTGAATGAAACTTGAAAATCCTGTTCATGTAGGTTAGCTTCAGTCATGGAGACCCTCGCTAGAGGATGCTCAGTACCATTTGAATAGACAGTCTGAGGGTCAGGGTATAAACCTTGCTGCTTTGCTCATCCCAGCATTTAGGCTGTGTCATACTGGGTCACAAGCCAGATGTATGGCTGAGTGAGAGTGTATAGCATGAGAATTGTACCTCCAGCCACATAACATGATAGGACACATGTTGAAAGACATCTGGGGCTTACGTCCTCCAGCTGGAAAACTTTCAAAGTGTGGGTGGCCGTGCCAGATAAATAGCACAGCTGCATCCCAGCTTCTGTCCCATTAACTGACCTAAATGACTGAGGCAGCCAACAGCAGATCCCAGATTAAGCTAATCAGTTATATTTAGCACATAGCAACATAAGAACACAGACAGAGGAAAAAAGCTGCAGTGATTCTCAACAAATGTGTGAGAATTAAGCAACATTGAGAAAGCAAGGTGGGTTTTCCATGGGCTTTGCAACCCATGTATGTGTCACAACAGGTCAGAGACAGACCTCAGCACTTTCAGCAAGACATTAACAAACTGCATTGAAAAAAACAGCTAGCATTTTTTTCTGGCTGCATGAAAGATTACTTTTTGACTCCTAGAAACCACCTGCTTGCCAAATATAACTTCAAACTTCAAATATAGTAGCACAAGAGTTCTTCAAAAAAATGGGAGGGAATTAAATCTGGCAACTAGTGTCTTCTGATCTGCAGAAATTACAATATTTTGGGGACTTGGGAGTTTACACTTCTGACTGAAACAGAAGTAAAGCACAGGTAATTTCAGCCTCAAAGATTACATTTTGGCCACATTAGCACTTAGAACAAGGTCTCATAATCAACGGTATGAGTTATAAACACTAGCAGTGCCTCAAAGAAAGTGCAGCTACCAATGCTTCTGTTCAGATTTGCTACACTATCAAGTACAGTTAATTGTTCATCATACATTTATAACTTCCCTGTTAGTGAAGACTGGTCATCAATAACAAAGAGTGACAAAAGAAGAAACAAGCTGGATTAAGAAAAAGAACTTTGCTTCTTGCACCATTTTCCCCCTAGTGCTCTAGAAAAGTACTGTCATGCTGTAATTAAAAAAATTACCAGTACCCTGGAGTAAATAAAACATAAAATTAAGCACTATGACTGAAACAATCTGTGGGCAAAAATTACACATTTTGGTAATACTTTTTAATTCATTTATTTTATAGGACATAATCACAGCATCTATTTCCAGTGTAGAACATTTTTACAGCAATTTAGGAGTCCATGATAAAAATTTCACACAATCTCAGCTTGCAGAGGTCTGAGCACATCCAACTTCATCAGGAGAAAACACTTAAAGAAAACTTAATTTAACTAATTTCTCAGTCCCTTTCCTTTCTCTGAACAGACAGAACTCAGTGCCTCTTTTCCTTAACTTGTTCATTCAATATGGAAGATAGTAAATGAGGGTCAAAGGAAAGGGCAACAGGTCCAGTGGCTTTTGCTTCTGTGTATCAGGGAAGATGCTCTGTCACTGTCCTCCATTCATTAACCTGTGAGGCTTTTGCAACTTTGGAGATCACCCCTACTGCAGTACTGAATAATAGACTGTGATAGGTTTTCAGATTGGCAGCACTGAAATTATTTAGATCTTCCAATCGTTGGTAAATCCTACAAAACAACCACGTAGGAGCAAACGTACAGTTCACACGAATGCTATTTTTCCAAAAAATTCTGCAGCATGAAGACAAAAGAAGGGTAGGGAGAGGAATGGAAATTTTCTACAGAGGTGAAGAAATTCAGTTTCCAGGTGCCACATTTCCGTAAGATTCTTTTCACTAGGTTACTCTTTGAAAATCTCCTTTCCCATGCTTGAACTACCTTGCAACTGAACTCAGTAGCACTGGATCATGCCAAAACTTAAGTCTCATGAATTCTGAATATTGGTAACCATGTTTGTAATAGGCAGTGGGAATTTTTATAAATTATCCAAACTTCAGCTGTTTGCTCTCTTGTATTGAACTGTATGCAAAGTGATGCATTCAAAACAGCTGCATGATAAGGAGAGATTACAACTCGTAGATATGTTAGGTGAATGAAGAATCCATTCTGGCTGTTAGTAAAACTCAATCACATTGCAATTAAGCTGCCATGCTGATAAACCTTATCGGGCTTTCTGAAGAGCTCACTGCTAAATGATCAAGCAGAACTAGATTCATGAGATGGCTTACAGTTTTACTCAATATCTCCCTCAGAAGGAGCATTCCTTTGCTACCCTTCACAACACCCCTGGAGAGGGAAATACTATTAATTCCAATTTATGGGCAAAGAAAGAAAAACAACAGAGAGGGACAGAAAAAAAGAAGTGAGTTCTGATTGCATTCTCCTTGATTGCACAGTTCTTAGTTTTAACTCATGACTCAAGTTTCTTTATCCCTGTTCTGTTTCTCAAAACGCAATCTATATCCTCTAAGACTCAGGTTCTCAGCCAGTTTAGGCACTCTCAGTTCAAGTCAATGAAACAGTAATACTGGGACATTTAACTACTTAGACAATTACACTTGAATACAAATGCTGTATATCGTAGACTTAACAACTGATTCACATTTCAGGCTTTTGTGATTGTTTGTTTTGAAGTGAGGTATAAGAATTCTAATCAATTAGATTCTCTCTGTAGTGTTTGAGTATCTCTTGTACTGTACTGGGTAACTTGAATCCACAGTCCCAGCTGTATTACCTCCCTTGAGTTTAATGGCACTTACTGATTATGACTGTAGAAGGATAAGAGCTAGCTACTGACTTGAATTCACACTGTTGCAGTAGGAAGAGTGAATGGAAATAAACATTTTGTTCAAGGTGGCTGTCAAATTCAAAAATAAGAAAAAACAAATTGCTGTAGTGTGGTTAATAACTGAGCAAACGAACAGGTAGTCTTTTAAATTTAAGGTTTTTCTAATAATAACGCTTGAAACCACCATGCCCCAAATGCTTTTAATTTCTCTTAGTGTGACCTGTAATATTTTTATTCTCATATGCAATGAGCCTTACAAATTCATGCTTTGTAACCTGATTTTACTGTTTGAGCTTAACTGTGGATTGATTTCCCCAGTTTGAGAACGCATAAATATAATTCAGAGCTTGTGAGACAGTTTTCAGTTAATATCACAGAAAGCCCCTTTAAAGTAAGAATTTGATCCTCTGCCTGATTCTTCCCAATGAAGCCTTTAAGCTCATATTCACTGCTGCTGTTAGGTATTTTATAATACCAATGTAAAAATCTAGAGAGATGGAAGAGAAGATGGCATGTCAAGGAATCAGCTCTGAACAAATTTCTCTAGTGTATTTTTCTGGATCAGTCACTTGCAGTTTGCCTGTGGTTAGTGTTGTAAATAGGATTAGAGAAAAGAGCTGGGGATTATGTGGGTAACACTGTAGTTGGCAGAAAGACAAATGAATCACAGAAACACACTGAAACTGCAGTACATACCAGGCTGGATAGGTTTATGTTTGAACAGCTGCTCTGCGTAAGGAATTGCCAGGATGTTTTGTGAGTGAAAAAACGATTTTTTCCCTCTTTAGGTATCATGCTGAGTTCATCACTGGATTTGTTAATTAACAAAAAATCTTTATATGTCACTAATGAACTTATCAGCATGGAAATCAGGCTATATTTCCATGTTTGAGCTATATTTCCAGAGAGATAAAGTCAAAAAAAGTCATTTGGGAAATATAAGGTATAGAGTACATAATATATACTTGTGATGCAAAGTTCAAAGTATGAACATGGTCAGCAACTTAGAGAAATCCATCCCTAGTTATTCCGCAGTTAATCCTAAATTAACAACAAGGAGGTTTGTGCAATTACTGAGCATTTAAGAAACCAACACCACAAAGTGCTAAATGCCTCTTGTAAAATGTTATGTAAAGGAAACTCTAATGCTATGTAAAGGAAAAGGAAAGGTTATACTGCACCGCTTAGGACTAAGTGCAGGCACACACACACACAAAAATGAGGTTCAGGAATTTTCTAAGTTTTGTAATGTAAGTAAATAGGATTTTATATTCCTTATGCTATTGGTGAATGAGAAGTGGTACAGATGACATTTGACAAGATGGAACATAGAGAAAATAGTGGCATACATGCTTATGTGCTATATACAGTCTGACTCATCAGTCAAAATACTGCTATTGGTTCCTCTGAAGTAATCCCTACCATAAGACTTCCTCAGAACAGCAATACTAGATATGCTGAAAGCCAATGGAAGGAATACTATTTCTTTAAGTCAAAGAATATTTCTCTTGAAATATTTGGAATAGTTCTTTGAATAATCTTTTTGAAATAATACTGCTTATATACATGTGTGATTTAAGATTCATACACTAAAAACAAATTTGCATTTTGCAATTAGTAAGGAATTTGAAAGGTGAACATCACATTACTTCTGTGTCTGATCCATATGATCTTCGTGGAGGTCTCTTTTCAAGAGACCAAGAATCCACATAAACGGGACCAACAGTGAAAGTTTTAACTTTTATTTCTAAATACTTTATCTATTTTTTTTTAACAAATTTTCTTTAAAACTTTACTTTTTTTCATAAAACCAAACATAATAAAAGCTACTGAATAGGTTTTAAGTGGGTCAGTGTTTTAATGCTGTATAATAGAATGAGCTGAGAGAAAGTCTTTTATGTGGGTATTTGGACCAAAAGTTGAATATGAATAGGAGACCATTTCATGCGAGTCTCTGCTAATTATATTAGTTTTTCTCTCAACCTAAATATAAAAACCGGCAGCAATTCACATGAATTGACTCCAAAACATAAGACACAAGATAACTTTTGATGGGATTGAAATCAAGAAAGAATATGTCATCCGAAAATATTAATAAGAAAATAAGAAGTATCTTAGGAGCTACTAAAACATAAAGTATTTCACCTTAAATTTTCTGAACTGAATTCAGACTCCAGAAACTTGAGAAATTGCTCTCTTCCCACAGGGTCTTTCAAAGCTTCATCCATGCCAAATCCCCATCGTTTCACCCTCTGCTGTCCTGGCTCTTTGCTACAGGAAAGGAAGCAATAAAACCCACAATCAGCAATACTTCAGTGTTTTAGTGCTCTATGTACAGAATATAGCAGATAAAATCCTAGAGCTCAGCCAGAAATTTCTCACTTTCCAGATTGCTCACATCAGTGCAAAGTTCAGCAATGAGTAACCAGGCTGTTATTGCTCAGACAGGATGAAGATAAAATGCATTCACTTTTGCAGAAGAAAAAGGACTTCCAACTAGCAAATGTTACCAGATTTCAAAAAGTCATGTTTTTTTCCCCACACTGGAATCCTATAGACTGGTTACAGTAACTTTACATAGATTTATTAATCCATAGCTCTTCACATCTTCTGAAGCTAGAAAGACCAAAAGGATATTGCATTTACTTTTGCTTCAGTATTTTCCTTCAATGCCTCTTTCTGCCTGAAACTTTCACATTTCAAGAGAAGCCTGCTAAGCACCCTTCACCCAAAAGACAAAGGAAAAATATATACCTTGCCTCCAGTTCCCAGAAAGTGGTGTCATCAGATATCCAAGGGTTTGAGGGATCAGGGGGCACAAGAAAAGGATCATATTCCAAATACTGCTCTGTATAAGCTAATAGACTAGGAAAACAAGAGCATCAAACATTTGTCATGTCAGGAGGAGAGAAAACCTTATTGTGTTATCCAGTCAAGAAGCTACTGTGCCTCAACCAAACCGCTGTAACCAGGTACATGTACATTCCAAAACAACCTACAAGCTCAAGCTAAAATATGTTTGCTATGCTTTAAAAAAATTAATGATTCCATTAACGCTGAACTTGTGGATCCTTGAGGAAAGAGCATGCTTCGAGGCTTTCTTACCAAGAGCTGAAATAAAATAAATTACAAACTTTCCTAATATGTCCAAAAATATCCCCAAAAACCACAAAGTTGTTTTTTTCAAAAAACTTCAGGGTTCACGAATAGGTCTGAATCCCATGAACAAACCAAAAACTTCTTTATGTTGTGTTCTGTTACTTTACGTCTCCCATGTTCTAATTCCCACTTTCTTTTTGCCTAATAATTATTGAAAATCATTGAAAAGTGAGGAAAAATATTACTTCTTGTTGTTTACTGCTTACAGTGTACTCAGTCCATAATCTCTACTGTTCAGCAAGCAGAACACAATGCATGTGAATACATAAATATGTATATATAAGCAAACACATGTGGACACACCTATATGATAGGATGAAGATGTGTTTGGTTTTATTTCCTTCAGTTGATCTTATGCAGCTTAATCTTTCTGCAGTTTTCACTTTATCCATGTACTTCATGATCCGTAAGATACAGCAGACATTTTCTTTACCTAAACTGAAGGTGAACTTTCTAAAGAGCTTTTTTGAATGGTTTGGTGTCTAGCCCCTTACTTGCATATTTTGTTCCAACTTGGAAAGAGATTCCTGCTGGTGTTATGTGCTTTTGTTGGATGTAAGCTCAGAGCCATGTTGCTCAAGCTGAGAGCTCATCACCCAGCAAGCTCTATCAATCAGATCCCTTGCTTTGTCAGTGATTACCCTTTCGAAATATCAAACTATAACCCCAGACCTATTTCTAGTTAGCCTCCCTGTCAATGCAAGGGGAAACTTGAGAACACTTGGTCAGAGGCCACTACAGTGACTTGAATTTATCAGGAATATCTGGGCCATCTTTTATCAGAAAAAAAAATTCATACCTCACACTTAAACTCTCTTCAGTTATTTCTGTGACATGAGTTCTCTAGCCTCTCTTTCTTTCAAGCTATTTCATGCTGACATTTTCCAAATAGTTATCAGTCTAATTGAAAAAACAGAAGATGTGACAATATACTTACCTCTCTGCAACTTTTGACATTTTTAATCGATGTCTGTCTAATTGCATTTGCCAGTGTTTAATCTGTGAGAAAGGAAAGCAGAGTGTTATGAGTAATTCATTGCTTGGCTCTATTTCCATAACTTTTTTATTAGGGCTGTAATTTACCCTGGGGCACAGAAAAGAAGTATATCTGAAATAAAACAACACTTCATCAGTGTAGTTCTAAAATAAATGGAATTTTCCATCAAAGAGAAAGATTATACAGAGGAAAAATAAAAAAAGAAAAAAGACCCATTGTAACATGCAACATTTTTCCCTACAGGTTCATCAAAAGAAATTCAATTAGCCTTTTTTAGATTTTTGAAGAAAGCTACTAACTCTTCAGACATTTACCTTCTCCCATTTCTAATGACTCAGGAAAGACTAATGAAATATTAACAACAGATAAATGTGTGAACCCATATATGCACACAATGAAAGGTTAGTGTGCCCCCATAGCTCAAATCAAAGTGGTGAAAGGAAGAGTGATTGAGGAGTGTAATACTAAAGGAGCTAATGGGCTGAGCTATGCAAAGAACCCACCAACTGGACTGTTTCTAACTGCCTTCAACTGTTTCATCTGAGATATAAATCATGTCACATTTTGTCTCATTAACTTTAATAGAAATTACATACCTAAGTCCATATACATGATGCAAGGAAAAAGTCTACTAAGCAATTCACAGATCTACTCTGAACATACTTCCCAGGTAGGACAATTTTTGGTTTACTACCTACTTTCCTAAAAAGTTCATTTAAAAGTAAATGCTTGTAGTTATTTTTCAAACCTCTTGGTGTAGTTCATCTTCTGTGGGAGGCTTAGACTCTGGCACTGGTGTGTGAGTAGGGCTGTGACTTCGGATGTCATTTTGTAAGCCATAGACAGACTACGCAAAAAATACGGAACAATGAGAGTTGCTTTTAAACAACATTTCCTACATAAACCCACAGTACATAACTGGGATAAAGTGCTCAAGACTTTCTTCCAGATCACCAGCTTCTAAAGAAGCTGTAAATAAATCATGTGCTCACATAAAATTTTGTTTCTGTGTATCAATAAACTGTACAAAAAAAACACAATTTCCTAAAGTCACTGAACATCAACTTGTATTTTGTCTCTATATTAATGACACAGCAAACATGGGGGATGACACTGAAAGACAGCTATTAGAATAAGGTCAGTGGGAAAAACTAGTCAGTTGGAAAATAATATAGTTTCCTTTTGAAGACACTAAAATATACCCCAAAAGGCACACTTAAAGTTGGACTCAGTCTACATTATGATAAAGAGGATTCGATAGAAAATATTGTTTCATTCCACCTATATGTCCCTAGAGAACCGAAAACAGTTTGTATCAGGATACTAGTGCAGATGAAGCTTAGTTTGTCCAGTTTTTGTACATCTGTTTGATGCAAAATTGTAAAATAGAGGCAGCCTTTTCATTAAAGGTTGCACAAGAAGCACTACTGTTATAGTTTACACTGCATTTTTTCATTTATTTTTCCTTAACTAATAACATAAACATTTTCATTTATTCAAACTACTGAACAACATGAATAACATAAGCAAAAAAAAAAAAAGATTATTTTCATAATCTCTGGGTATTCCTCCAAACACTTTCTTATGTGACAGCATTTACTTAGCATTAGAAAATTCGTAAATAGTAATTAATTTAAGACCTTATTAAGTAACAAAATATGTTCATGTACTCATTCCTTGCGGCAGTAATAAAAAATTTTTTAATAAACTACAGAACTTCTTGCAATAAATTACCTCAATTTCCTGCTTCTTATATAATTGCAGTACTTACCTTTCTTGTTTTATGTGGATTTCTCATTCTTGAAGACTTTTTTATATCCACTTCAGTAGTGTTTACACATCCAGGCTATTCAAAGAAAAAGAAAGGAAAGAACTAGTTTCTTTTAATTCATCTTTCATAATTTTCTTTAAGTACTAAACTCCCTGTAGAAGTCCATTTTTTATTCATTTCTGGAAGCAACTAATAATTGTTATCCTCTCAGGTGAGTTTTACCTATTGATTTTAAAGGGATTAGATATCCCACTGGGAGTGGGAAGTAAAAAATCTACTCTCTAGTGAGAGTACACGTGTTAGTGAAAATAGGTTGTCTTGCTTTACTTTTAGTGGAATTTGGAATTTACTTGCCAAAGTGGAATTATTATCACACTAATGGCAAAATCACCAGGACTGCTCTAAAAGTAATGCCTCCTGTTTTATTACGTTGGCTCATGATATCAGAGGTGGATGTTGATAGTATGACCAAGTTGACCAAGTCCAAGTTGAAACCTCCCACCAACATTCTATTACATGTAAATAGTTGCCATGTGACAGACAGCAGGAGAGGGGCAGTCTGACGTGGAAATACAAATGAAGCAAAGATGCGTCACTGAATTCCTTCATACAGAAAAAATGCCATTCTTGGATCTTCATCAATGCATGCTGAACATTTATGGAGATCAAACAGTGGTTGTAAGCACAGTGAGGTGGCAGGTGGTGTTTTTCAGCAGTGGCAACAGCAACAGTGGTTCACCTCTGTTGGCATGCAAGCTCTTGTTCAGTGCTGGTGAAAATGCACAGCTAATGGTGATGATTACATAGAAAAATAGTGTTTTGTAGCTGAGAATTTGCTCTACATAATTATTGTTATTGTGCTCTTTTTATCCATTGTAGTTTCTATGGAAATAAATAGGAGACATTACTTTCAGAGCAACCTACATGTCTCCTCATCATTCTGCAAAATGCTTGATAAGGTGCAGGTGTAAATCTTCACAGAAAAAAACTTTTCATCTTTCTTATATTGACAGTCAAGAAACAAATACATTTCATTAAACAGGACAATGGTACTTTATCTCCAGAAACCTATTTCAAATAACAGCTTTTAAATTTAATTTAATTTAAAATTAAAATAAATTAAATTTAATGATTTTAAATGCAGTATTTAAAAAAATATATACTTTTTTAACTGTAAATATTACAATGATATGTATTTTATTCATATTACATTTCAAGAATAAACAGTTCCTCATTACAAAGAATATACATAGGTACTGGGATAATATCAAGACTGGATCTGTGTAATGTACCAGGAAAACTATTTTATTGCAGCATTTGCATGCAAATGCATTCTTATTCCATAGGATTTGTACAGAGCATTAATAACACATTTTCTGAGACAATTTTTTTCCATTAAAATATAATGTCCATAAAATTTAACATTATCTATGTTACACAAGAGGAATTGTATAAGTCCATTGCAGGGTACATTTGAAATGTTGTTATTTCTTATTTCTTTTTCCTACAGCACTCAATACACTGTCTTCAGCACTGCTCTTCTCTGCAGATCTGTTAGCAATAAATTCTTTCACACTATTTTCTAATGTTATTACCACTGAAACAGCTCACCTGGTGACTTTCCAAAGTAGGGAAGGACAGTGATTTAACAATATTTTGACTCTGTGAGCGTTGCTAGATTAACCAATGATTAGACTGTCAAGAATCACATCTCACTATTATATCTACGCTGTTGTAGTTGGGTTGGTATTATTTAGGGGAAATAAAGCTCTACCCAAAGACATTTTCATCTTTTAGTTATGTAATAAAGAAATAAAATATAACAACATTTTTTTCACCACAGTAGCATTTCTTCTATTCAGCAACAAAAGTTAATTTGAGTACTAAATCTCAGAATGGCTTGTAACTCTCAAACTCAACAGTAGGTTGAAAAGTACAAAATTCCGCATGACAATCAATTTAAAGGCTGAAAGCAATTTCATAGGACAGTATACTGAGATACAAAGTTAAAAAGAAAACATTTCATCTACTTCAGGATTATGGCAGCAGCTGGCCATGAAGACTGGAGCTTTTAACAGTATTTCAGCCCCTGAAAGCAGCTATTTGAATAGCAGGCACACTTACATAAGGTACAAACTGTTATAGGTTTTTTTTTAGTCTTCAGTTATGGTTTGTTAAAAACATGTCTTAAAACAAAACAAAACATAAAACTCATCGGAGGCGTCTTGTTTTGAAAGATTTCAAGTCCACTAGCAATGAATTGGCATAACCAGATCTAGCACTTTGACCAGGTAACTTACAAGTTCTGCAGACCGATGAAAATAAGAAATTCTGGGAAACTTGTAGGATTGGAAGAAGGGCAATGCCTGCACTGTTTAGAAGGAAAGCCAATCCAATACTGAACTTCTACAGCATCTGGTAGAATCTTACTGAAACCTGGCTGTTTACAACCTCTTGGGGTGATGTTATGTTGCTGTGGCACAGCAGAAGCAGCACCAGAATGATACAGGCAGGAAAATCAGTAAGCTTCACTGAGCAGGGGAAGGCAGTCAAAGGCATTATCACAGTACTATCACAAGCCAGGGTAACAGGGGCTTAGCACATATGTCACCACTACAGAGTGTTTTCATTATGTGATTCAAATTACAGCACCTAAAAGATTCAGGGTCATAATTCATACTTTATTCTCAATTAAAGAATATTTATTAAATTGATTCTTGACATAAGTTCTCTTGTTTCTGTGGTGCTGCCACAGTTCATCTGTCAGTATTTAAGAATAAATACCAAACATATTTTCAATTCAAACAAAAATAAAAGGTTGCCTCATTTGAACATCTTGCCAAAGTAATTCAGTCTTTGCTGGAAAACCTTTGCTTTGCTGGACAATGTTTCATTTTATTCACATGCCCCTATTAACATAATAAGTATGTCTTTCAATACAATTACATCCAGCTGTGTTTTGTGTTGTTTTTCAACTGGACTACCATAGTTAAAATAGTGAGATGCCTGTCATAGTCCTCGGCTGCAAGACTCCCATTTAGTGTGCAATATATAATTTCCATACTAATACCATAAATAGTTTTCAAACAGACTTCCTGGAAGAATTGAAGCCTATTATATAAAAGTAAATAGAACACTTATTTCTTTCAGGACTAATATACTATATGAAAACAGTCCCCCACAGTCACAAACACATAGGAAGCACTTGTGACCTTGCTGAAATTGTCATTCAGCAAGATCATAACCAGGATAGAATTAGGCCCTTATCTGATATTAAATAAGATGTCTGAAATACTAACACATATTTAAAGGAATCTGATTTTATTTTCATCCATCAGCTGACACACTCTCAAAGTATAAATGACACTGTTAATATACACAGAATCGCTGAGGTTGGAAAGGACCTCAAGAGATTGTTGAGTCCAACCTCCCTGCTAAGGCAAGGTTCCCTATAATGGGTTGCACAGGTAGGCATCCAGATGGGTCATGAATATCTCCATAGAAGGAGACTCCACATCCTCTCTGGGCAACCTGTTCCAGTGCTCCATCACCCTTCCCGTAAATAAGTTCTTTTGCGTGCTTTTATGGAACTCCCTATGTTCACATTTTAGGCCACTGCTTTTTGTCCTATCACTACACACCACCAAGAGCCTGGCCTCATCCATTTACCTCCCACCTCCCTGTAGATTCCTATAAACACTAATTAGATCCCTCCTCAGTCTTCTAATCCCCAGGCTAACAGACCAATGACAATAAATTCAGTGCTGAATTGAACAGATACAGATAAATATTTGAAAACAAAACAATAAAAGCCAGAACACATATGGAAGATTTATTTATCCCTACTTCAGTTATTGAACAATCACATTAGTATGAATCCCTGTCGACACTACTTTACTACTTTCTATTGATACTGTCTAGAAGGCTACATGGTAGGAATCCACTAAGAAACACAGCAGAAGGATGAAGCTTCTCTTGCTTTGCATCCCATGGCTGGTGGAGTGGAAGACTTTATGTGAATCTGACTATAGACAATGTTTGAACAAAAACACTCGAGGGTATGTTTAGTTAAAAAATGTACAATTGCTACGGTCATCTTTATATGTAACAAACTCTGTATGATCTACTTGTAATGCTGGTAAGTGCAAAATCTTAAAAAAAAAAAAAAAAAAAAAAAAAAAAAAAAAAAAAAAAAAGAAAAAGTAAATTGAGATACTGTCTCTTTTCTTAAAGAGTATGGCAACTTAACTGTAAATCTACTTAACTCTTCCAAACCAGAAGCTTCCTTGTATCTGATACAAATAAACTCACATGTATGTGGGAAAGCATAACTTCATCCATTGCAATAGGGTGGGAATTGCCTGCCTGTGTTGCTGCTCTGTAGAAGCTGAGGTAGAAGTTAAGTATAAGTCAGCAGAGTGCCCTTGCAGCCATAGAGGTTAATCACACATCCAGCTGAATTAGCAACAGCACAACCAGCAGGCAAAGGAAGGGGTTAACTCTTTTGCTTAGCATCTTGAGAATAATATATCTGGAATCCCAAGACCAGTTTTGGGCCTCGCAGACAATGCAAGATATAAATTCAAAATGGAAAAATCTGGTGAAGGAATAGCAAGATGATCAGGAGGCTGAACATACGACAGACAAAGAGAGGATGAGGGAATCAGACTTATTTATCGTTCAAAAGAGGACAGCTAACTGCTGTCTTCTGATGCCTGAAGGGGGTTTGCAAAGCTGGACTTGTTCCAGACGTGCACCGTAAAAGCATGAGAAGCAACAGTCAGAAATGGCAATAAGGGAAAGTGCTGTCAGCTACAAAGGAAATATTCTTCGTAATAGAAAAAAATTGCTTAGAGGGGCTGCAGAATCTCTATTTTTTGTGATTTCCAAAGCTTTTGTAAACGAGGGCCTGGACCATTTTATTCAACTTAGCACTGCTATGAGCAGGAGGTTGAAATCAGGGACCTCCAGAGGTCCCTCTCAGCCCATGTTTTTGTGATATAGGCTATAATCTTTACAAAGAGCAGGGAATGAAATAAAAATAATCCACACTGTGGAACGCTCCAGTGAAAAGTTCATGGCAGTGTGAAATTGATCATCCTGTCCTCTGATTTCCTCAACAGCAGAATGGAAAGACAAGACTGGTAGTTGCTTCCTCTGCCCTCTAACAGCCAGCAGTGTGTGTTCTCAACTCATAAAAATTAACTAAGTGTTGACAAGGAAAACTAAATCTCACAGCCTCTTCACCTAGAAAAGCATAGGTGATATTTAAAATAATTGCATCCTTTCAATATGCATGCCCATAAACTCAGCGTACATTAAAGCATTAAATGTAAAATTTCCCTGGGTTTCAATGTCAATTCATTTTGAAATAGATTTTTACATTTGTTTTGCAAGCAGGGGACTAACTGGTTAAATGTAATAAAAAATAACAAATTTAATGCTTCAGATTTATGCAATTTAACATGAAGTATCTCAGTTGGAAAAAAAGAGTAAAAAAAGATAGAAGTTAGAGCAAGTCAAATGCACAAATGTAAAGACAATACAGAGGTTGAAAACTTTTAAACTGTTTTTAACAGCAGATTATCACAAATATAGGAAGCTTAAAATTTGAAATATCCAAAGTCTCAAATGTCAGTGTTGCTTTCTGCAACTATCTATTCTGTTATTTCTGTCATGATTTCTGTTACTTTCTTAGGAAAGGAGTCTTCTAAACCTCAGCAGTCACTATTAATATTTCTCACTTCTGAATGAGGGAAACAAAGATAATTAGATAATAAATACTTTGAAGAACATCAGAGTTAAATTTTATCTGTTGTTTTAATATTCCAGTTTACTTGTGGAGATAGCTGGACTGTGCATAGTTGAAATTCAAACAAGAATAAGAGGATGAAAGAAGCATGGCAAAGAAAAAAATGCCAGTGGTGCTCAGCTGGAAAAAAATAAATGAGGATAGCCAGAGGAATCCCCAGTTTGACCCTGGGTATGTGGGAAAGTTTATTTTTCTCAGACAACATCTAGCACCAAAGGAGACATGAAAATCCTTTATTGAGCAAGTTGTCAGTAATGGCTAGGAGTGTTTCTCACAGAGAAAAACACAGGCTATTGTATAGGTATAGACATTCTTCTGCAATGAAGCAATTTTTCATTTCCCAGAGATGCAAGTTATTGGAGTATGTGGAACCTGTGAAGACTTATAAGGAAGGGCTGAGATTTTTTTAATATTTTTGCTTTTACCTCATTTTACTCTACATTATGCACTTCAGGGTCAATGGGTAAGATGACTTTGCTGTGCAGGAGCACAGCTATTAATGACTTTGATGGTACAATGGAAAGTCTTATAGAAACACTCCCAGTGTGCTAAGTACAATTGGTCAGCTCTTTTAAAAGTATTTAGAGGAACAGCTTTTATAAGGTCCTGTCAAAGGATGGTTGCTCTCTTTTTAATCCTTTAAAAGAAAATCAAATAACTGTTTTCCTAATGTTTATCTGATTGCTAACTTTATAACTATTACATCAATCAGCCTCAAATAACTGACAAAAAAAAAAATAATCCAGTAACCACAGATTAAAGTCCATGGGGACGTTATAGAAATTGCAATAAGTAGGTTAGCTTGATTATGACTTTATATACAGATATTACCAAGTTCTTTCAACTCTCTACAACTCCAGACTAAACTTCTCTAAAATTGTATCACATTTTTCCTAGTTCTTCCCAAGGTCTCTCTTTTCTGTTGTAAGTTAGCTCATCTGGGAAGTACAGTGATGCTTTCCAATTAACACTGATAAATTATATTTAATGTTCAGGAAGAAAATCCCAAGATTTTCT